>NC_091664.1:30370265-31054147 GCF_042453785.1 Malus domestica | reverse complement strand
TCTTAGGTTGATTCCATTCTAGGCGATAGATTTCCAACCATTGAAGACATGAAAAAACTCAAGTATGCAACTCGAGTGATTAACGAAGTAAGCAGATCATCTTTTCTCAGAATGATTAGAAGGCTAACCTTCTAATAATTTTCAATATGATTGTTTTTGGTTTGACCTTCCTTCTTCCTATGTAGTCCTTGAGGCTTTACCCACAACCACCCGTGCTAATTCGTCGTTCTCTTGAGGATGACAAGCTTGGAGACTTCCCTATTAAAAGGTCATACCTGGGATCTATTGATATATTTTTTTTCTTTACAAGAACTCTAGCTTTTTCTTTCTTAAATGAGCATATTATTTTTCAAAAGAAAAATTTCTTCCTTGATAGTATGAAATTATCGTACCTAGCATTCACGGGTTTTTTGGGTTTCATGTATAGATTATTTGATACTATTGGAGAAGCATGATTTTAGAAAAACACATACATTGAATATTACTATGCAAAAACTAATTCCTTAATTATATTTTCATTTACAGGAATGAGGATATATTCATTTGTATTTGGAATCTGCATCGCAGTCCAAAACAATGGGATGATGCAGATAAGTTTTACCCTGAAAGATGGCCATTAGATGGACCCAATCCAAATGAGACGAACCAAAATTTTCGGTAATTTTTCTCTCTGCCTCTTGCATGAATCGGATTCATGTCACAAGATACTGTCTGGTATCATTACACTTTTAAATGTGAAACATACAACAACCACCACCACCAAGCCCTATCCCACTAAGTGGGGTCGGTTGTATGACTAGATTGCCATTGCGCTCGGTTTTAAATGTGACCTAAAATTATAAAATGGGCTACTACTGCAAATGTTAAGTTTCTTAAGTTACTTCTGAAGTTATTCTGTTTTGGAGCTAACGGAGGACTTGGCATAACACCTGACCACAGTGGCGTTCTAAGATTCATACAATTGACTCCACTTAGTGGGATAAGACTTTGTTGTTATTATTGCTTGAAGTTATTTTGTGCTATCTTCGTTGAGATGGGATTGAGGGTCAGATTTTCTCTTGAGGTTTCATATAAAGTATCTTTGTCTTTTTACAGATGAATGACTCTGGTAGTTATTGTTTCAGTTACTTGCCCTTTGGTGGAGGACCACGGAAATGCGTAGGTGACATGTTTGCCACATTCGAGGTAATGTAAACATTTGAACTTGGTGAATGAGAAACACTTACTTTTTCATGCTTCTAACGACGACCGTTTACAAACTTTCACGTTGCTAATTGACAGACTGTTGTAGCTCTTTCGATGCTTGTTCGAAGATTTAACTTTCAATTGGCACTAGGCGCTCCCGAGGTAAGTATCCCTATGTTGTTTCGTGCGTGTACGGTGTATTATTTATAGCCTAACTGGAGCTTTTCGAAGCGTGATTCTTAAACACAGGTAGTTGTTGGTGGTGTTGTGAAGAACCACAAGAAGTTTTATGATTCTATCTAACGAATGGTTCTCCGAGCAGGTCAAGATGACAACGGGAGCCACCATTCACACGACGGAAGGGTTGAAGATGACAGTCACTAGGAGGATAAAACCTCCGATCGTTCCCACATTGGAGATGCCTTCATTTGAAGTGGATACGCCTGTCGGTGTCCCAAAAGGGGATTCTGTAGCTGGTCAGAAAGGTGAGGTTTCTTCTGCTCATCCTTGATTATTTTACGTTCCGATGTGTTTGATGTGCTTCGGTTAAATCTTATGCTCGACGATGTGAGGTCTGTAGATAATGCTATAAATTGAGAGGGCGGCGCTAGTTAATAAGATGCAAGTGCATACCCGCGGTCGTGCCATAGAGAAGGTTTGCAATACTTAGAAAGAAAATGTGTTTGTATAGTGCATTTTAAGCATATTCAACTCATCAATATAGTTCTTAATCAGCATTGTTGGTAAAGTCTCGCGACGAGTCATCGCGCTTTGTAAATCTGGCAATCTACTTTGTTTCTCGTATGAACGAGGATCATTTGCTCGGAATTCTCGACGAACAGGAGGACTTACTCCAGTAGTTAACTAACTTGACGAAACATACTGATGAACGTATCAAATGTCACCTGATCCTACTCTATCTGAAGCTGCTCAATTTTAGCAGATGCTAAGTTAAACTTCAAGAGAGCCAGCAGCCGGAACCTGCTTAGTAGCAACCGAACCCACCCGAGGATCTCGAACACAAAAATTTTAAGGAAAACTAATGAAAAATGCTTGAAAATTTTGAGTTTTGACGATAAGGGCAAAATAAAAGGTAAAATGAATAGTATCAGATTTGACTTTTTAGTGTAAAAATGTGATTTTTTGTTAAAATAAACAGTACTGTGGACTTTTCGTTAAACCTCCCAAAATTTTATGCCAGAAAGCAATCAGAACTCAGCCAAAAACCAACCCACAACCTGAAGAACCAATGCAATGCAGAGAGAGTAAGTAGCAGCCAAGCCGACAAAAGGAAAATCCTATCAACCAGGAAACTAGGAACAAGTATTCTACTATTGCAAGCGAAAAGATACTAACATGCTTTCGACGGAGGTGAGGCAATGGAGGTGGTGTAACGTTAAAGAAACCTACGCTTACCAATTACAGGATAGCGGAACTTGACATGGTCTGATTAGTACTGGATTAGTGATCAGCCTAAACATACATAGAATCGTCGCTGTTGAGAATCATGTGTGGGAATAGCCAAAACATCTCCTGATAGATAATAACCCTTTTTTAGCTGGCAATGACTGATCGGGTTCGCCATCATCGGATTTATTGCAAGGAAAGTGCCTATGAAAGGCCTTCACTGCTCCCGTGACCCCGTCTTCGTTATCCATGGCCTTCGCAATTTCTACAGCACACTCTTTAACCTTTCAATGGAGAAGTTATGTACTTGTTAAACTACTGCATGTGCGGGTGTGAGAATTTTACACGAAAAAATGACAATTTAAAGTGCCGACATATGTGAATCACTTGAAGTTAGAAAAGAGAACGGTAAATACCTTTGGATCTAACATAAAGCGTATGGCATCAACCAACTTGTCAAGCGAGAATTCCTCAACCGGGATGGGTGCAGGACCTACACCTCTGGCATGCACCCTCTCACCCCAAAACGGCTGGTCCCCGAAAAATGGTATAATTGTAGTCGGACACTAGAAAGAACACAAGAGTATCACCCATATATAAGCCACAAAATCATTCACAAATATAAGATTTCCTAAGAATGGTACTATCAGTTACCGCAGCTTTCAGACCAGCAGCAGTTGTTCCAGCACCACCATGATGTACCTAAAACGAATTTCCATATCCAATTGAAACCAAGTTCATTCGGAAAGCAAACAAAGTACAAGCAAAAGCTAAACCAAGGGGGAAAACCAACGACATAAAAGAGCGTCAAGCTTATGCATGACACAGACTGCAAGGGAGATACCATTTCGGCCCAACTGTGAGAGAATGATGTCGTGGACACCGTGCAGTGAAGTCTCAAACAATCAAAATGAGTCTAAAAGCAAATTAGAATTTACCACAGCAGAGCATCGTTTGAATAGCCAATCATGGGGGCAATTGTCCACCAAGTACACAGAATCCCTTGGTTCTACTGCTGGAAAGACAAATATACAATGGTTTTCAGATGTAAAGAAGCAACAATGTGCTTGTGAAAACCATAGATATAATATTATATGTATATATTTATCTTGTTTTATTAAAGAATCAAGACTTACAATTACCAAGGCCACCCCAGCCTCTGTTGATAATGCCTCTCTGTGCAGTTATTTCCAGAGCTTGAAGGATAATATCGGTCATTTTCTCCGGTTCTTGAAGAGGCTGTTACAATACCGCAACAAAGGGAAAACATTAGCATGTAGCAAGACAATTTAATAAATGTTCAATCAATTGACCTTAACTATACAATTCACGGGTATCCTCTGCATTAGAAATGTCTCATTCAAATCAGATATTGAACAACTGAGCAAAGTGGACAATTTGCCATGAATAGAACCCCCACAACCTATTGGTTTTTTGGGGGGGGGGGGGGGGGGACCGACATGATGGCGATCAGTCGGTGGTGATGTGTGGTTTTTGGCTATTACGGTTTCGTTGGAAATAAACAACTAGTTTTTTGAGTGTATGGAGGAAACAAATGAATAGAAAAAGCTGCAAAGAAAAAACTCACCAGGCTACCAAATCCAATATAGACAGGCTCGTCACCAGCTTCAAGCCACTTCGCAAGTGGCTCTGGGGGTTCATAATTTGAAGCAAGGTCAAGAAAACAAAACCCAACAACATCAATCTTCGGTCCCCAATCTGCCAGACAAGTGAAAACCAAGGCATATTAGCAAATAATCAGCATATTGTGTTCTCATTTGGTCAAGCTAGTATATTTCTACCCTATCAAATCAAATTCCAGGAGGCTTGTGCAATAATATTAGCACACTATTTCTGGAACAAGAAGCCCATGTATCATGACAAAGCTTATGTAGTTCGCAACCACTATGAGTATTTTGAAATGACCATGTATCTCTATCATATCTTCAGCAAGAAATTCTAACCAATTAATTTTCCATTACGACATTCAATATCAGTTCATTTAACATGGAAGAATCTGTGAGTTCATATCAAGTCAATACATGCAAAGTTTTCATCTGAAGGAAAAAGATTTAAATATACGACCTTTAGGTTTGGGAACAAGATGAGGACTCCATATATACCCATGGGGCACGTCAGGTTGAGAACTATAGTTTCCACTTAAATATGTGATAGGTCTCAGCTTCAGCATTTTCTTCCTAAACTCATTTATCATGTCTCGAATTCCTAGCGAAATTAATGCATCGACTATTTGATATGATAGCTGGAAAGAAAAGAAAAATCTGTTTAATTACATAATATAGGCCTGTCAAACAAAAGCATCAATATAATCACTACCAGTAAGGTAGAAAAGGAAATCATATGAGACTCACTCTATATCCAATTGGTTGCGTGACACGGGATAGAGGATGGGGGAATTCACTCGTAGGCCTGAGAAAAGGTAAATAGTTATCAAGCGATTAATCAAACAACACAGAATAGTTCATGATTTGCTGCTTTTCTCTCTTTTATCAGTACGTTTAAAATACATACATATGCATGAACAGTCCATATATTGAATAATCAACTGTGTGTGGTTGAGAAATGTGTCACACCAAAATGAACAATGGACGATGCAACTGAAATCCAAGAAGATAATCATTGAGCAAAATATATCAGCATTTGATCTAACACAGAGACAACACTTACGTCCATGGCATTGTGAAGAATATATGAAGCGGTACTTTTAGTGCCTCAGCGATATGAGAGTGCCCTGGACAAGTGTTGGCAAAGTTAGGAATCCACTAAATGATTTCAAACAACACATATATTCATTCTTCTTCTGATATCAAATAAACCATGCAGATAATATATAAAGATATTCTCGTAATTGTTATCTCCAAAGAACATAGGCATGGAGACTTTCGGAGCATTTCAAGTGGTTAAGGCTATTAACCCATGCATCCATCATCATTGTCAGTGGAAGACTGCCTTAAACACATCAATATGTGCTGAAGCGTTCTTCAATTATTTCAACGGTAATAGAAACCACAAACACATAAGCACCTTGTGCTCTTATTAAAGCCAAATATTGCGTGTGGCCAATTCAAATTTTTGAAGAATGATTGGTACTTGAAAACCAAAAGAATGTTATAAGATGATGAAATCTAACCATAGGCTGGTGGGTTGGCAATTATTGCTTCTGCTTTAAATGGAACTTTGGAATCGGGATCAGGTTCCTTGCATGCAGGAAGTAAAGAAAAAATTATTTCCCTTAACTGCTGTCGCTGAATTGATATTTCCGAAGGTCCTGATGGCAAGAAACCTTTATTCTTGACCATATCTGTAAAGAAACAAATGCATAGCATCAATACAAAACCCATAAAAAGACAGGCATGTTTACGTTTGTGTGTTTTTTAAGTAACATACAAACAAATTATCCTGAATCATATGTGTTTATACGTCCAAGATTGCTTTGTAATGATCCAAGCAAGGAGAACAAGGTACATGAAAATTACACCCTCAATGTCTAAATAAGTTTGCAAAACAAGAATTTTAGCAATTACCAAATGATTAAATAACCAGACCAAAAACTCATCATTAAATTACGCAGGGTACGGAAAAGAAAACAAAATCTGCACTTACAACCAGCAAGAACTTTTGGATCTCCACCTAAAGGATAGAACTCCAACCCAGCAGTAAGGACAAAATCTTTGAAATTTGCATGAGTCGCTAGCCTAACCCTATGGCCATATTCCTGCAAGCAAACACATCCATCAATTCACAAAAAGTAAGGGGTAAGCTTCGCAAGAAGAGCTATATTTTCTTTTCACCCATCGCCTCTGAAATTTCCACCATGAAAAGTCAAATTTTCAAAGGACTCAACTGAGAACACTAAGAAACCCGAACACGAGCATATATCCAGCAAAAGATCACAAATTCTCTCACAAATGATGTCAACATTGCTAAGTAACTAATTACACGAAAAATCATGAAACATTTCACTGATAAGTTCTAAATAGCTAAAAGAAAATCAATGCAAGACCTGCAAACGTTTTCCAATGGCAACAAACGGCTGCACATCTCCTCGCGTGCCGACAATAAGCATTACAATTTGCAACGGAGGTATATCTCGAACTTCAGCTTCCGTTTCGCCGCAAGCTTCTGCACCAGAAGCTGCCTCACTGTGAGCAGCTCCAGTTCCGAAATCCAGATACTGTGGCTTAATATCTCCCGGAACGTCAAATTGCACCGTTCCGTCATCTTTCACTGTTGCCAGCTGCTTTATATATTTCCGCTGCAGAATTTCATAGTAGTTCCAATTAAATCCTAGAAATTTCAAGTAGTAAATTCTAAAAAGATCAAATTTGAAAAACTTAAAAATTTTTAATTCAGTACCTTTTTTCTAAAAGGAGTTCTTTGATCGAAGAGCTTGGCGAGAGTTACAGACAACGCCTGGTTCTGACTCAATCTCGCGCTGGCAGTGAGTTGACTCGAACCGGACGATGTACGGACGGCGGATGATGATTCTCCGGAATTTCGCTCTGTTTGCACATCCCTCTCCAACTTCCCTACGAAATCCGCATTTTTCCACAAATTCGAAACCAAAGTTACGAAAAAGACAATGCCGATGAAGAAGAAGACTAAGAAGGCGACGACGGAACCTGAGGAAGGGGTGGCATATTCGTCATTAGGATTGCGAGGGACTTCGGCTTCGAAAGAGACGGACATGTCGCTAGAGCTGCCGGAATGGCTCCGGCGGTCATCGGCGGAGGACTCCATCATGGATTCGCGGCGAGATAGATTCTCTCTCGAGGTTTGGCGATGGATGGGGAAGGTACAGGAATGCTTTTTCTGCTTCGAGTTGTTGGTGCAGTAGGAAAGCACAAAGCGAGAAAAGAGAAGAGAAGAGGACAGAGATGTCACGTGGAGGGAAAAGAGTTGGAATTGCCTACTGGACACGTATCCCATCGAGAAGGCGCCAAATACTACCAGAGAAAAAGAGTTAACTACCGATTTACCTCCTGAATTATCACCAACTTTCGATTTGCCCCTTGAACTTTTTAATTGGAAAATTAAGGACTTAAACTAATTTTTTTGGCCAATTTGCCCCCTGCTGTTAATTTTTCATTTATTCCATCCAAATTTCTGTTAAATGGAAGCATATGCACAACATGTGTGGGTAGTTCAGTCACTTCATTCTTTAAAATAATTGAAAACCTTAGATTTCTAAAATATAAACTTATGCAAATATGTGTGATTCTATAGCTTTTCTGTCTGAAGGTCTAGTGAAATGACGCTTTTGTCCACAAATGAGAGTTATGTGGTTTGCACATGATAAGAGTTAACGTTAATTTGGATGAAATTTATGAAAAACTAACGGTAGGGGGGAAATCGGCCAAAAAAATTAGTTTAAGTCCTTAATTTTCTAATTAAAAAGTTCAGGGGGCAAATCGAAAGTTGGGTGATAGTTCAGGGGGCAAATCGGCAGTTTACTCCAGAGAAAAATTACCGGCACATGAGGTGGTATATTAAGTGCTATAGAGTTTAGGATTTAAGGTTTAAAATATATGCGTTAAAATGTTAATAATATAAAATATAAAATTTTTCACCACTTACGTAAAATGACGTAGTTTATCATCGTGTTTAGGGTTTAATGAAAAATTTCTCAAATACCACGTATTAAACGCGACCTAACCACCGACCACACCGGGAAAAATGGATTTAATTTTTACCGCGAATCCGGGTAGGATGAAGTGATGGGAGCGTCACGGGTCCGGTTCAAACCCGATTGAATGGGGATTCAAATCCTACAGAAGAGAGAAAGAGTGAGAGTGGCTCGAAGCACGCCACGTGTATTAACCGCGCACTCAGCACCCATAGCCAAACTCATACCGCTTGTTCTTCTCTCTCTACTCTGTACACTCTGCAACTTGCCCTCTCACTCTCAGTCGAGGCCTGGGGCAATGGCGGCGGAATCCATAGCAAGGCTACCGTGGACAATCTCCTCCTCCATCGACCACCGCCTTCCGCGGCGCGGAGGTTTATTCTGTGCCTCTCACAGTCACACCTTGGCAGCTCCAGCCAGAAATTGCGTCTCGACGCAATCCGATCTGCTGCTCTCCAAGAGCTCGCTTCGGAAATCCCTGCCCCCGCTAAAGGCGTTGGTGGCGTCGGAAACTTTGGATGTTGCAACGACGCCGATCAACGGCGATGATAAAGTCGGAGTCTTGCTGCTTAACCTCGGTGGGCCCGACACTCTCGACGACGTCCAGCCCTTCTTGTTTAACCTCTTCGCCGACCCGGTAACTTCCTCGGGCTTTTATTTTCGGGATTTTTTGAGTTTAATTTCTGAATTTAGTAACTTTAAAGTGTGTGAATTTGAATTTAGTAACTTTATAAGTGTGTGAATTTGAATTTAGAAAATTTTAAGTGTATGAATTTGACTGTAGTGAATTTAAAGTGTGTGAATTTGAATTTAGTAACTTTGCAAAGTGTGAATTTGAATTTAGTAACTTTAATGTGTGTGGATATAAATTGGAACTTATTGTATTGGGTAGTGATTTTGAATGTGTGTGGAAAAATGGGCAGGATATCATTAGACTGCCGAGGTTGTTTCGGTTTCTTCAGAAGCCATTGGCGCAATTTATATCCGCACTGAGGGCGCCAAAGAGCAAAGAAGGCTACGCCTCCATTGGTGGCGGCTCTCCTCTGCGACGAATAACTGATGCACAGGCATGAACTCTCTAACTTTCTCTTCACATTGACCTTAAGTTCTGTTAAATAACTTAAATTGCATGCATATCGTAGAAAGTGTAGCTCTTTGAGCTTGATGGAAATGCTGTCTAATCTGAATTTCATTTGGTTCCCCTTTTCTTCATTCAGGCAGAAGAGTTGAGGAAGGCCCTTTATGCGAAGGATGTCCCGGCAAAAGTGTACGTGGGAATGCGTTATTGGCATCCATTTACTGAAGAAGCTATAGAAGAGGTATTTTGGTATGCTTTCATCTTGATTTTCGATGTATCTGTCAATGATATCTGAGTTATGTACTTATTAGAGTTTACGTTGTCTTGTACAATAAACAATATATAGTTTTTGTTGAATCATCCCACTTCAATTTTTGCTTCACAAATTACTTGAGACATGCTCTTCTGTCTTTAACTATGGTGCCACTTAATAATAATGGTTGTTCCGCACTGTTGTCAAGTCTTAGGTTAAGTTCAATTGAACAGGTAACATGCAAATGTGTTATGAGATTTAGATTTTCGATTGGGGTTAAAAGTCCATGGATCTGGTTATTGATTTTAAAAATATGTTGTAGATTAAAAGAGATGGAATTACAAAGCTTGTTGTCCTTCCACTTTATCCGCAATTTTCAATATCGACTAGTGGTTCAAGCCTTCGGCTCCTGGAGAGTATATTCCGGTGATGTCTAACTCTAACTATGTTTTCCCATATCAGTGCCTCAAATTATAATCTTTAAACTGACCCGATAAGTTCATCAGGGAGGATGAATATCTTGTCAACATGCAGCACACAGTTATACCATCTTGGTACCAGCGTGAAGGGTACATAACGGCAATGGCAAATTTGATTGAAAAAGAGCTTCAGCGTTTTGACAGCCCTGAGGAGGTACTGTTAAATCCTTCTTTTTTGCATTGATTTCTTTTTTGCATTGATTTTCATGTCTCTAAGTGAGTTACTTATCCTGCATTTTGAACTAAGTGAAAGAAAAACTACCTCTTAGGGTTTTACAATTCTCATGGCAGACAAAAGGTTCCTTTAATATCTATTTAGTGGGGGATATTGGGAATCGTCTTATTATGCCATGTTTGCTAATAAGTTTTCGAAAGAGGCTGCCGCAAAAAGCATACTATCTCGCTGTAACTTTCCTTTCTTCTATTAGAAAGTGACACATTTGGATATGGTTTCTTAGCGGTTGAGTATATCCAAGCTATAAAGGATATGTATGAAGGAGCAAAGACTGCCGTAAGAACTCATGAAGGACAAACCGAAAGCTTTCCCATAACTGTAGGATTACATCAAGGCTCATCCTTAAGTCCTTACCTTTTTGCGTTGGTAATGGATGAGTTAACACGACATATTCAAGATGATATTCCTTGGTGTATGCTTTTCGCAGACGATATAGTGTTGATAGATGAAACTCAGGAAGGGGTAAATGCAAAGCTTAACCTTTGGAGAGAAGTGTTGGAATCTAAAGGTCTTCGCCTAAGCCGATCAAAGACAGAATATATGGAGTGCAAGTTCAGTGCAAATGGAGGCCAAAACGAGTTAGGGGTGAGGATCGGAGATCAAGAAATACCAAAGAGCGACCGTTTTCGTTACCTAGGATCTATCTTGCAAAAGAACGGAGAATTAGATGGAGATCTCAACCATAGAATACAAGCTGGATGGATGAAGTGGAAGAGTGCATCCGGCGTGTTGTGTGACCGCCGTATGCCACTGAAGCTCAAGGGAAAATTTTATAGGACGGCAATAAGGCCGGCGATGCTGTATGGCACAGAATGTTGGGCGGTGAAACATCAACACGTACACAAAATGGGTGTAGCGGAGATGAGGATGCTTCGTTGGATGTGTGGGCACACGAGAAAGGATAAGATTAGGAATGAGGATATCCGGGGTAAAGTAGGAGTAGCCGAAATTGAAGGAAAGATGAGAGAAAATCGGTTACGGTGGTTTGGACATGTGCAAAGAAGGCCTACTGACGTTTCGATTAGAAGATGCGACTATGGGACAGAGGTTCAGGGCCGAAGGGGTAGAGGAAGACCTAGGAAAACTTTGGAAGAGACTCTAAGAAAAGACTTAGAGTACTTGGATCTAACGAAGGACATGACACAGGATCGAGCACAATGGCGTTCTAAGATTCATATAGCCGATCCCACTCAGTGACTTGGATTTTCCAAGTCTCCAACCGAGAAGTTTTCCTCATTCGGGAAATTAAGAGAACACTACCCCAACCTACATGCTCCACTCAGAAAGCTTCAACATACAAGCTTTAACAAAAGAAAATTCAAAGAACTTAGCGAAGAAGGCTTTGGTGTATTTAACACAATACGTTGAAATGAAGGAAAGCTTATTTATTGATATCCCCGATAAGCTACAAATATGTACATATACATGAGTCAAAATAAGCACACAAGAGGGAGCCTTCACAAAGGTTGCTTAGGAGAAGTCTCAGCAGTCGGTAGAGCCCCAGAAAGAGAAGGCACCGGAGGGGGATCATTTGGAGCCTCAGTACTGGACAGAACCCTAGAAGGAGGAGGCATCAGAGGTTGATCATTTGGAGCTTCATTACGCGGTACAGCCCCAGAAGACGAAGGCAATAAATGCCTTTGGAACAAACCCACAAATCTCTGATGATCAAGTAAAACCTGACCATCAGTTTCCTTCATCTGGTCAAGCTTCCTCTTCATGTTTGTAGCATAGTCATGTGCGAGCCGGTGCAACTGTTTATTCTCATGCTTGAGCCCTCTAATCTCCTGTTTGAGACTCATCACTTCAGCCGCCAATGATTCAACTTGGCGGGTTCGAGCAAATAGGCGTTGGGCCATATTAGACACAGAACCTGCACACTGAACACTGAGAGCCAGCGAATCCTTAACAGCTAACTCATCAGACCGTTTGGAAAGTAGTCTGTTATCTTTGGGAGTGATAAGGTTCCTGGCCACCACCGCAGCGGTCATATCATTCTTCATCACGGAATCCCCAACGGTAAGAGGACCAGTAGGGGAGACGAAGGATGGGCGCCATATGTTGTCTGGAGAAGGCGGGGCTGCCTCTTCAACAAGGTTCAAGTCAAAACGACGGTCGGAGGGGCCAGACATTTTCAAAGGTGTTGAAGAGAGAAGAGGTCGGACAAATCAAGATCTTAGAAGTGCAAGAATGAAGCTTCTACTGGTGGAGATTCAAGTGTGCTTTGGAACTTAATGCCAGCCCCTATAAAAATCTGCACTCGACGAAGCTTCAGAAATCGAAGAGGCGCCTGCTCAGAAATCGAAGAGGCGTTTGCTTTCTCAAAAGCTGGGCTGCTTAGAGATCACGAGGGTTGATCTCAGAAATCGAAGAGGCGTTTGCTTTCTCAAAAGTTGGGCTGCTCAAAGACCACGAAGGCCGATCTCAAAAATCGAAGAGGCGCTCGCTTTCTCAAAAGCTGGGCTCCCCAGAGACCACGAGGGCCGATATCAGAAATCGAAGAGGCACCTACTTTTCCAGCCTTTTCCAGCCTTGTCAGCACCTGTCACACGCACACTCAGTTTTGCGGAAATTATGGGCATTCTGTCAAAGACTTCTGGGGAAGTAGAAAACACATGAATCTTACTGTTCAATCACCCACTTCCCACACGCAACAATAGCTCATGGGTACCACATATAACTTTGCCAAAGTTCTCTGCCAAAGTTGAGCACGTGAAGCTTGCAGCTCCCACTACATCGCTCTGACCAAGAAGGGTAAAAGAATAGCAAAGAAACAGCACTAACAAAGTTTAGACCCATAAATTTTGAAGGTCTAGCTACCATATTATTACCCACAAGGGTAAAGGAACAGTACCACTGCTGGATAATTGGAAAGTTCCTGTGTGTCAACCTCTGTGCTTCGTGGCAAGGTAGACTAGCAAACATGCCCAACCTTTACTCACATTCGAGAAAACACTCCCAATAAGATTGCTTGCTCCAAAATCGAAGAGGCACCGTCCTCCGAATCTCGAGAGCCAGACTCCCAACATGACTACTTTCTTAAAAATCGAAGAGAGGGTAAAGGAACAGTACCATTGCTGGATAATTGGAAAGTCCCTGTGTGTCAACCTCTGTGCTTCGTGGCAAGGTAGACTAGCAAACATGCCCAACCTTTACTCACATTCGAGAAAACACTTCCAACAAGATTGCTTGCTCCAAAATCGAAGAGGCACCGCCCTCCGAATCTCGAGAGCCAAACTCCCAACATGATTACTTTCTCAAAAATCGAAGAGACACTGCTCCCCGAATCTTGAGAGCCAGACCCCCAGCATGATTGCTTTCTCAAAAATCGATGAGGCATCGTTCTCCGAATCAATCGAAGAGGCGCTCGCTTTCTCAAAAGCTGGGCTGCTCAGAGACCACGAAGGCCGATCTCAGAAATCGAAGAGGCACCTACTTTTCTAGCCTTGTCAACACCTGTCACACGCACACTCAGCTTTGCAGAAATTATGGGCATTCTGTCGAAGACTTCTGGTGAAGTAGAAAGCACATGAATCTTACTGTTCAATCACCCACTTCCCACACGCAACAATAGCTCATGGGTACCACAAATAACTTTGCCAAAGTTCTCTGCCAAAGTTGAGCACGTGAAGCTTGCAGCTCCCACTACATCGCTCTGACCAAGAAAGGTAAAAGAATAGCAAAGAAACAGCACTAACAAAAGTTTAGACACATAAATTTTGAAGGTCTAGCTACCATATTATTACCCACAACTGTAAAGGAACAGTACCACTGCTGGATAATTGGAAAGTCCCTGTGTGTCAACCTCTGTGCTTCGTGGCAAGGTAGACTAGCAAACATGCCCAACCTTTACTCACATTCGAGAAAACACTCCCAATAAGATTGCTTGCTCCAAAATCGAAGAGGCACCGTCCTCCGAATCTCGAGAGCCAGACTCCCAACATGACTACTTTCTCAAAATCGAAGAGAGGGTAAAGGAACAGTACCATTGCTGGATAATTGGAAAGTCCCTGTGTGTCAACCTTTGTGCTTCGTGGCAAGGTAGACTAGCAAACATGCCCAACCTTTACTCACATTCGAGACAACACTCCCAACAAGATTGCTTGCTCCAAAATCGAAGAGGCACCACCCTCCGAATCTCGAGAGCCAGACTCCCAACATGATTACTTCCTCAAAAATCGAAGAGACACTGCTCTCCGAATCTCGAGAGTCATACCCCCAGCATGATTGCTTTCTCAAAAATCGAAGAGACATCGTTCTCCGAATCTCGAGAGCCAGATACCACAGACCACTTTTTCAAAGTGCTCTGACAGAGTTAAAACATGTGAAACTGGCAGCTCCCACTACCGTGCTATGACCAAGCAGGGTAAAGGAATAGCATTACTACTTGTTGTTAGGGAGACTCCTATATATGTCGACCTCCATCCCCAACGGACAGGCAGACCTGCAAAAATGCTCAACCCTTCATCATATCTGAGAGGGCACTCCCAACGAAGCCTTTCGAAATATTCAGCTTTCTTTCCCCCCGATAATACCTCTGCAAACAAGCTATACTAGAGCAAGAATATCTCATATCATCAGGGTTAAAAGCAAGAGTATCCCATATCATGCTTTTTCCCTGTCTTTTCTTTTGGCCTTGTTTTTACCTGCAAGACAAGGAGAAAGAGAACAATCAGTCAGCACTTGGAATCAAGCTTCCAGCCAGGAACTGACTGCCTGGAACCCCTTACCTGATTACTTACCTGGCATTGCTCTCGAGTACTCATCTTCAACATCTTATGTTTCCAGGGAAGATTCCGCATCTGCTTGAGGAACAGATAGGGCAAGTGCGAAGGATACAAGGAAGCATGTGGAGACAAGCGTAACAGCACACGTGCCGATACATTCATTACTCTGTCAAAAGCAAAAGTATCCCATATCAGCAGGGTGGAACGTACTCTAGATTTGATGGACTTGTTTTGACCCTCAAATTCTTCAGTCGGCCTTATACTCTGGAGGAAACCAGAAAACCCTCCAGCTCAGTTCAAGAATAAGCCTGTGGAAAGTTACTTCTTCAAAAGCAAAAGTATCTCATATCATCTCTTCTCATTTTTCTTCTCTTTATCCTTCATGCTGCTGCAAGATGGGGAGAAGGTGAACAATCAGTCGGAGCTCTGATTGCTTACCTTGTCTGTCACCTCTTTCAGCAGACCCCCTAGCTCGGCGACTTGGGGGACTCCTACTACATGGTTTGTATCGCGCTTGACCAAGCCTGAAACTACAAGTAAGCTTCAAGT
Source organism: Malus domestica (assembly GCF_042453785.1). Lineage (NCBI taxonomy): Eukaryota > Viridiplantae > Streptophyta > Magnoliopsida > Rosales > Rosaceae > Malus > Malus domestica. Next base: position 31,038,587 of record NC_091664.1, on the reverse strand, counting down.
GAAATTGATACATTACCTTGTGCATCTCCACCAGTTAAAGATACCACCCCTGGATGGAGGAAGAGTACTTCCAGAGAAGATGCCACATCTACCTATGAGACAGATAAGGCAAGTCAAGACGACACCACACTCCGATACTTAGAAGTTTCGTGATTACGAGATCATTCTCCCACAATATTTCCTAATGTCATTTGTACTAAATCATTCACTTGTACTCACTAAATGAGAGCTTGAACCTATGTACTTGTGTAAACCCTTCACAATTAATGAGAACTCTTCTATTCCGTGGACGTAGCCAATCTGGGTGAACCACGTACATCTTGTGTTTGCTTTCCTATCTCTATCCATTTATATACTTATCCACACTAATGACCGGAGCAATCTAGCGAAGATCACAAAAAGCGATCGTTTTCGCTACCTAGGATCTATCTTGCAAGAGAACGGAGAATTAGATGGAGATCTCAACCATAGAATACGAGCTGGATGGAAAGAGTGCATCCGGCGTGTTGTGTGACCGTCGTAGGCCACTGAAGCTCAAGGGAAAATTTTATAGGACGGCAATAAGGCTAGCGATGTTGTATGGCACAGAATGTTGGGTGGTGAAGCATCAACACGTACACAAAATGGGTGTAGCGGAGATGAGGATGCTTCGTGGGATGTGTGGGCACACGAGAAAGGATAAGATTGGGAATGAAGATATCCGAGGTAAAGTAGGAGTAGCCGAAATTGTAGGAAAGATGAGAGAAAATCGGCTCCGGTGATTTTGAACATGTGCAAAGAAGGCCGACTGACGCTCCGGTTCGAAGATGTGACTACGGGACAGAGGTTCAGGGCCGAAGGGGTAGAGGAAGACCTAGGACAACTTTGGAAGAGACTCTAAGAAAAGACTTAGAGCACTTGGATCTAACGGAGGACATGACACAAAACCGAGCGCAATGGCGTTCTAGGATTCATATAGCCGACCCCACTTAGTGGGAAAAGGCTTTGTTGTTGTTGTTGTTGTTGTTGGGAGACTACGGTTATGTCCTCTTCAGTTTTGGTGTATAAATGTATGGTATAATATTCAATTTTTTTCTGTTCTGCTGTAGCTTTTCTCTTACTGACACCGAAGTTCCAAAACGAAATTACTTGTCATATCATACTGGTGTAAATGTCAGTGTGCTTATTTAGTAATGTGCATTGCAGGTAATGATATTCTTTAGCGCACATGGGGTGCCACTTGCATATGTGGAAGAGGCTGGTGATCCATACAAGGCTGAGATGGAGGAATGCATAGATTTGATAATGGAAGAGTTGGAAACGAGAAAGATAACTAATGCGTACACCCTTGCCTATCAGGTGTGTTTGTGCTTTTAATTTGATCTAATTTTAATTATCTTCACATTTAGAACTATCAATAGTTAAAGTTCACTTTATCTAGAGCTCTTTTTGTCTTTTAAATTCCAAACATTCTGGTAAGTATGTTCAAATGAAGAGAAGAGTCATGGAACAAATCAAAACATCATAATATATGAGAAGAAAGGGAAACTAGAACTTGCTTAGTGCAGATGCGGTGGCCATTGAGTTGTGACTTGTGTCCGCAGTGATGGAGAGGTGGAAGAGTGCAAAGCAATTCTGGACAATATATTTATGTAAATAAAAGAAGTAGCAGTTGTTGTAACCCCTTATGCGCATGTATACTTAAGAGTTTTTTTCTTAAAGAAGTACATCAGAAAGTGATCCTTGATAAACAAGCAAACAAAATACTAATTCAAAATCGGAAATAATATCTAAATAAATCCTAGGAAACATGAATAGGTATACGTTAGGGCTTTCATGAATAGGGATAGGTTTTTCAAATATCATGTACTTATCATTTTTTGTTTAGATTTATTTATTGTATTCCATATCTGTCTTATACATCCACGATATATTCTCTGTGACTTGGTTGATAGTTAGTGAATGTTCTTACAGAGCAGAGTTGGACCTGTGGAGTGGTTAAAACCTTACACGGATGAGACAATAATTGAGCTTGGGCAGAAGGGAGTTAAAAGGTTGCTGGCAGTCCCAATAAGGTAATTGTTGTCATCTTTTGTTTCCCCCATTGCTAGCTGTATATTAACTGCATCCTCTCTCATATTGTGGAAATTAGTTCCGTGTCATTAAACCCATTCCACATTCGAACATATGTATGAATTGTGGAAATTAGTTCCGTGTCATGAAAGTTTGATGCCTGATCCACAGCTTTGTCAGTGAGCATATTGAAACTCTAGAAGAAATCGATGTTGAGTACAAAGAATTGGCTCTGAAATCTGGTATAGAGGTTTGGGGGCGTGTTCCCGCACTAGGATGTGAACCCACCTTCATTTCCGACTTGGCAGATGCGGTGATTGAGAGCTTGCCATATGTTGGAGCTATGGCAGTCTCACATATTGAAGCTCGACAGGTAAACTCTCTCCTGAACAATGTTGTGTCGTGTGTGCCGTCTGCATGCTTGAGTGCATGGGTGGTGGCAGAATCTGACTTAATAGTATCAGTTTTCATTTGTTTGTCCCTGCTGTTTTATAGTATCAGTTTTCATTTGTTTGTCTTTGGATGGTGGTTCGGGTATTTTATTGCAGTCTTTAGTTCCACTTGGGAGTGTGGAAGAGTTGTTAGCGACATATGATTCACAGCGTAGGGAGCTACCGGCACCTGTGACAGTTTGGGAATGGGGTTGGACAAAAAGTGCCGAGACTTGGAACGGAAGAGCAGCTATGTTGGCAGTGGTGGTTCTTCTGGTCCTAGAAGTCACCACCGGGGAAGGGTTTCTGCACCAATGGGGTATATTGCCCTTACATCGTTAAATCTAACCTCTATATCTTTCTCCCCTCTCCCTTGCCCTCTTCTTCTTTCTATATCTTACTTAAATGTACCTCTTCATAGCATCGAGCCTCCTTTTTTCTCTCCTCCCATACATGTAAGTTACATACTGATGCATTTGAGTCCCGCTTACACGATCGGATTTCAGCTGTCCAGGTGCAGCACTCTGTGGGGAAAAAAGTTGAAAACTTGTATGATGTATAAATCGTCTGTAATTCGTATCGCACAATGTTCTGTGAAAGTTTTGAGCTCTACTTTGACACGTTTTCTTGGGGTTGAACTCTCGTTGTTCAATGGCAAGAAGCTAGCCTAAATTCAAATATTCAAAGCAATTTGTGCACTTAGGCAGATGATTACTGGTTGAGTAGGAACCAACCTTACATGGTTTTTGGTTATTTTCGTCTAGTTTGAACGTTAATGTGCGCACATTGTTATATATATATATATATGTATATGATGATTATTTTTAACTGTTGGATCGAATGTGAATGAATCGAAAAAAAATCAAAGCACATAAATTAACAAGGGATGTGTGGGAGACAAAAATGTGTATGGATAACATCACTCTGACTAAACTACAGCAAACTAATATTAAACCGTGCAAGACAGAGAGGAGAAGGTCACATGACACGAGCATAATCTCACGATATTGAGGACGGTATATCCATTGACGTTAGGTATACAATATTATATATCTATTCTACCATTTTCACAATATGTTACCGTTATATGATTCGTTTGGAAGTGTTTTTAAAATAACTGAAAACGTTTTTAGTGAAATTGATTTTGAGTTCCAAAAGCACTTTATGTGTTTTTTGACAGAATGTCAGATATGTGCTTTTGCAGAAAGCACTTAAAGTGCTTTTTGAAAATCCACTTTAATTTTTAATAAAAATTAATTTTAAAAAACATTTGTATTAAAAATATTTTCAATTATTTAAAAACAGTTTCAAACCAGCTTGTAATATGCCCCGATAGTTCTTAACAAGTGGATGTTCTTTCACATGAATAATTTATCATACGTTGATCTATGTATAGTGGACATTTTTTTGTACTTTTTGTACTCACATTAAGTATTAAACGTGATATTAATCATTCTTTAATATAAGAGAGCAATTTATATAAAATAAATTTAATTAAATATTATATTATATTATATTATTAAATTAAAAAGTCACGGTGTCCCTTCTCTCGTGGTTGGGAGACGTTTAAAATTAGAAGCCGAAAAAGACGAAAAAAGAAGAAACGTTTCGATGAGTCACTCTGTCACTTCACAGTCACTGATAGATGCTCTCTCCCTCTCCTCTGTCTTTCTACTGAGGAACAGCAAGTAAAGCACTCAAATTTTTGTACAGAAAACAGAGGTCTCACCGGCGGTGGGTGCACTGCTTCGACGTCGTTTTGCTCGCCGAGCTCCGGTTTGATCCATCTCTCTTCTTTTTTATCCGATGCTTTCTATTCAAGTGTATGTTTGTTTGTGGAAATTGCACAATTTTCCTTTGATTGCTTCGTGAAAAATGAGGTAATTTTTTAATTGCTTCGTGGAAAACGAGGTTAGTGCTGGAAAACAAAAACAAATTTAGAAAATTTAAATGCTTGGCTGCTCAATGGAACATTTTGGGTGCTTAATTAGCAAACCCATGTGAGAAAATGTGTGTAAATCGCCCTCGAATTGCCAGAGGACATGGAGTTCTCTGCAATTTTTTAGCTTAGAGAGAAGTTCATGGATTCAAAGTTGAATATTTAAGTAAAAGTTCTGTTCTTGGAATGTTTTATGGGTTTTGATTTGGTGGAGCATGTGTTGTTTATAAACAGGTAATGCTTTCGTGTTGGGTTTTGGTTAAAGTAAAAGTTGTGTTCTTGGTTGAATTTCGAGCTCTTCCTTGAAGTTCATGAATTCAAAGTGGAATACTAAAGTAAAAGTTGTGTTCTTGGAATGTTTTATAGGTTTTCGTGTGCTAGGTAGTGTAAGTGTGCGTGTTTCGGTTTTGGTTTTGGGTAAATTTTGAATTTCTAGCTCTTACTTGAAGTAAGAGTTGTGTTCTTAGTTGAGTTTCGAGCTCTTCCTTGAAGTTCATGAATTCAAAGTGGAATACTAAAGTAAAAGTTGTGTTCTTGGAATGTTTTATGGGTTTTAATTTGGTATAGCATGTGTTGTTTGGAAACAGGTATGGTTTTCATGTGCTGGGTAGTGTAAGTGCGCGTGTTTCGGTTTTGGTTTTGAGTAAATTTTGAATTTCTAGCTCTTCCTTGAAGTAAGAGTTGTGTTCTTGGTTGAGTTTCCTGCTCTTCCTTGAAGTTCATGAATTCAAAGTGGAATATTAAAGTAAAAGTTGTGTTCTTGGAATGTTTTATGTTTTTAATTTGGTATAGCATGTGTTGTTTGGAAACAAGTATGCTTTTCGTGTGCTAGGTAGCGGAAGTGTGCGTGTTTTGGTTTTGGATTTGGATAAATTTTGAATTTCCAGCTCTTCCTTGAAGTAAAAGTTGTGTTCTTGAATTTTGAGCTTTTCCTTGAAGTTCATGAATTCAAAGTGGAATATTAAAGTAAAAGTTGTGTTCTTGGAATGTTTTATGGGTTTTAATTTGGTATAGCATCTGTTGTTTGGAAACAGGTATGGTTTTCGTGTGCTGGGTAGCGTAAGTGTGTGTGTTTCGGTTTTGGATTTGGATAAATTTTGAATTGGCAGCTCTTCCTTAGCATATAGAACCCAGGATTTACAGTAGAGTAGTCAAATTCTACATGGACGCATGGACTATAGGGCCTATGTTTGACGACAATGAATATCATGAATATGAAGAAAAAAGAAAGACGGAATATATGAAAAGTAGAAGTGGGAACAAAAATCTCGTTTTTTCAAATTTAAATGCTTTTAGCTAGCAAATATTAGCGCTTAAAAATGCCAAGTACCATTGGTATCTGCTGCAGTCCTTGTAAGACTGATCGCCATTCGGGAATAGAATGGGAATCTATCTTTTGCCTTCATCTGTCATTGTATTGTGTTTTATATGAGTTTTAAATTGCTTTTTAGTTAACTAGATCTTCTTCCTTAACTTTTGCAGGTTTTTCTGTGTTGTAAATGTTAATGAATAGCGGAAGAACGAGATATTTCATGTTGTAGAAGTGTGTTTTTGGATGGGGTCCTAAGGTTTGGAATTGCTGCAAGATTTCTCTTGAGAAGCTTCAATGTCAGGGACCAAAGTGATTTTAACGTACAAGCGAAAGCGGCAATCAAGGAAAGGTCTTGTAGAGGGACATGAGTGCCATAATGCTCTTTTTGTTGCTCCGAGTGATACTTCTCCATGTAGAGAAGACTTGCAAGTTTATTTGATTGAAGAGCGTTCAGCCAAAGACTTTAGCAGACTGGAGGATAAGAAACAAGTTAAAGTACCTGAGCCTAGACAATTGTCAATTAATTCCCATAAATTTCTGACAAGTCTCGATGAGGGTCCCTCCGAAAGGGATACGTATGGATCCTCTTCTATGGACCTATCATTGGAGAATAAGTCAAGTCACCAGAAATTTGGCTCGTCCTCAAATACTAATAGTGAAGCGTTGGTTGATGATAATAATGTTGGAGGGAGGTTAGTTTGCGGATTGACAGGGAATGCCACTGAAATGACTGCTGATTTTGTCCGACCAAAATCATTATCATCATCATCATCATTTGAAATAAAAGGTGGCTCTAAATGTGTTGGTATATCGCTAAGATTGAATGTATCAAACCTGGAAGACACTGATTCACTCTCTAAAAATAAGGTAGATAACTCATGTGGTGATTCAGCTGTGCAGACCAAGTCGACTGCCCCATTGATTACTTTCTGCCGAAGGAAAAAAAGGAGAAAGGATACAGATAAGTCTGATATACGAAGCAAATCTGTGCCTGTGGAAAACAATTGCTCATTGGTAACCAAATTGAGTAATTCTGTTTGTGCTAATGCCGCTTCGTGTGACGAAACTTCCCCTGAAAACTGCTCAGTAAATCATGAGACAGATTTGAAGCACTCCATAGACGAAGCTCAAGTTTTGTCAAGTGATGATCTTAAAGCAACAGAAATCCCTCGTTTAGGCAGATCGCTTCCTTACTTGGACCTGTCTGTTATCCCAACTGGTAAGACTTCATAAATTTCTAGGCATGCATTATTGAACCAATAACACTATTAATTCACATTCCTTTTTTACTGACAAGACATTCTTACTAGCAGATTCATGCGGCACTGTGGACTGCAATTTTGACTTAAACTTGAGTCCTGCTAAGCAACCTGACACCGATGCACCAAAAGCTGTGGGGGACTCGTTGGATTCTACTAGCAGAAATCATGCCTTTGTATTACATAAACCGTCTCCTCCACAAATGTCGGCTGAGAGAACTGGAAGAGTGGAAACTCAAGCTTCACAATTACACAGAGATGGATTTGAATGTTTAGAAGTTGGTGCCAGCTGCAAAGATGATGATGATAAAGTTGGTTCTCTGATTTCCGAGGAGAATACTTCCAAAAATAAATGTCTGCAGGTACGTTTTGTAAGTCTTCTTGTTTGAATATTTGGGGATAGTTTGCCTGCCAAATAATTTTATTTTATATCATTTCAGCTGTTTCCAGAAGAAAAAACCAGTGGCATTTTTGGCCCGGTGATAACACATCCTGAGGTAGTTGCTTCTGTAGCTTCAGAACGGAGAAAAGTTCTTCAGTTGGGAGGCCAACATGATCAACCAAAACAAGGATCTCCTATGTTTTTGGGTCCATCCACCGAAAAACCTATATTTGCAGGATGTGCTGCCAATACCTGCTTCAATACATCTCCCTTCTTGAACTCCATCATTAGAACAAGAGAATTCATCCGAGATGCAGCGCTCCAATCTTCTTCAAGCCGTTTACCATCAGTTTGGAGGCACAAGCTTATGCATGACAGTGTAGTAAGCCAAGCAAGAGCTTTGAATGAAGGGGGTGGTTTTCATGACAAATATATGCCATATAATACCATGTGGTCTGAAGAAGAGTTGGATTTTCTATGGATGGGTGTGAGAAGATATGGACGGGACAATTGGAATGCTATGTTAAGGGATCCAAGATTGCACTTCTCACCACGGAGGGTGGCAAGGGACTTAGCTGAGCAGTGGGAAGAGGAACAATCAAAACTTTTTAGTGGCATTTGTGTTCCTCAATTGGGATGCAACTACTTCTCGGGTCCAAAAAGAGGAATATGGAAAGAAAATACAGCAGACCTGACCCAAGTTTCACTTGGCGATGTTGATGCTTGTAGAGGAGGTGATGTCTCGAGGAGGCCACTATTCAATTCGGCTTATACTTGCAACAATGGCAATGAAAACCACCGGAGGCCTCTTGGTTACACAAAGAGGACATCTCGTTTTGAAATGGGAAGGGACACACATGAAGATGATGAATTTAGTATTCTAAATAGAAGTAGAAGTATTCGGAGGGGCAAGTTGTTATCGACTGATGTCCCCACAACTTGCACTGGACCACAGGGAAATTTGCCCCACTGGCTCAGAGAAGCTGTTGCTTCTCCACCCCCAACTGTGCCTTCAACTGTTTCATCAATTGCTCATTCAGACAGGTTGAATGTCACCCTTGCTGGTTTTGATCGTCGGGAATCACATTTGGTACCAAGGAATGAAATGCAGGTAAATGCTCCTCTTTTCAACTACTCATCGGTAGGACTTGGGACGGGGAAACAGAGAAGGGATCATTCTCGTCGTGCGGGTAAACAAGACAACGTAATTATTATAGCCAGCGATGGTTCTTCTGAAGAGACTATATCTGATGATCGTAGGTAGCTGGGCAGGTGGAAATCTGTTTGTTTACGGGAAGCTGTACAAAGGTGGTGTACACAGTTTGTTAGTCAGGCAATTTGTTAACGAATTTTAGTCTTTGTAATTCCACTAATAGAAGTTTAATACCACTAGACCGCAACTTCAGAAATTTAAAATATTTGATACGACTGTGCTAAATTTCAACAAAATATTAACTTACAAATCTCGTCGTACTGAATGGAACTACAAAAAACTAGGGAAGCAAATTAAAATAGTTGTGTATCAAATTCAAAGCGATGCAGATTCAATTTCCATGGGGAAATCAATATTTTGCTCTATAGGATCTTCTCGGAACGTTTCAAGGCATCTTTGAGCGTTCCTCAATCCTTCCAACTCTGTTGATACCTCTTTCATACTAGGCCTCTTTGCCCCATTCAGCCTCAAACACCGTTTTGCAAGCTCTGCAATCGTGCGAATTTGCTTAACATCTGCATCTCTAGCCACTTGAGGATCCAAAATCTGAACGAGTTCATCTTCCCTCGTCAATGAAATGAACGCTGCAACCAGGTTTTCTTCTTCATGTTTTGCAAAAGAATATGGGGTGTGTCCAGTTAGTATCTCCACGAGCGTAACTCCGAAACTGTAGGTATCACTTCTGTCCGTGAACTTACAAGATTGGAAGTACTCGGGATCCATGTACCCGAAAGTCCCCTGTACTTGTGTCGTCAAGTGAGTTTTGTCAAGGGGAACTGATTTGGAAGTCCCAAAGTCGGATACTTTAGCACTGTAGTTATGGTCTAGAAGTATGTTAGACGACTTGATGTCTCTATGATAGATGGGGATTGAAGCTGCTGAGTGCATATACGCTACTGCTCCGGCAACTTCACAAGCGATCCTTAAACGGTATTCCCACGAAAGTGATGATTCGGTGGAGTCTTTCTTCTGACGGATATGATGGGAGAGAGTTCCATTAGAAATATACTCATATACTAGCAATGGAACCTCCGTCTCCAAGCAACAACCAAGCAATTTCACGATGTTTCGATGATTGATTTGAGTTAGAATGACAACTTCATTGATGAATTGCTCAATCTGATTTTCGTCTATCGCCCTTGACCTTTTAACCGCTACTATGGTTCCGTCAGGTAACATCCCTTTATAAACTGTGCCATAACCTCCTTCCCCTAGAAACCGGCTCTCGTTGTAGTTATCTGTTGCTCTCTCCAACTCCTCTGCAGTAAATAGTTTTGCATTGCTACTAATTCCATAAGATGAGAATTTTTCTCGCAACAAGAAGCCCCCATTTTGCTTGAAAAAGTTCTCCTTACGGGTTTTGGTTCTCCTTCTCTTCAGGCATTGATATAAATAGTAGCATAAAAGGAACACGCATATGAATGCAAACCCAATCCCAATACCTGTCAAGCAAATTAGACAACAAAGAAAAACCAATTAGCTCACGTCCAAGTTGAAAATTCAAGTAATACAGAGACATAGTTGTTAGAAGAATGTAAAGTCTGATATTTGAAACGTGACAAAATAAAATACGACATATAATGAATAATTTTACTACTAATTACATCGATGCATTTTTGTACATCGGCCTGCTAGACTGTAAGATATAGAGGATAGATTTATATACCTAGCAGTGTGACCAACTTCACCGGAAACTTTTTGCCGTTGCGAATACAATCGACATATTCTAGGATACTCCCATTTGCAACGAAATTCCCATCAGAAGTAGGGCATTTCTTGCTTTTGAGGGGAACAAGAACAGTTGTATTAGGGTCGATAATGCTGTCCCGTGACAACAAATTTGCCTCTAGTATACTTTGACTGTTTACCCCAAATATCTCTCCTATTCTTGCAACTGTGTCGTTCATGGCTACTGTATATGTCAGCAGGGATGTAATCCCATCTGCAGTTTGCTTTTCGCTCGGGCAAGCGCATCTCACCAGAACTGTTAACACTGCTCCCACCGTAATATTTACAGGTTCATAATAGTTCTGACCTATCATAGACTGACATGTAGCCAGGCCTTGGAAAGTGTAGACGGCCGTCTTATAATACGTATCGCCTTCTGTCACGGTGTAAGTAGAGAAGTGCTGGAAGATACTGCCCGAACATGAACAAGAAACTGGAACTACAACCAACCTGTTGCTTGGAATCTTGTCACTTGCTGAAACCTTGTTAACTGAGGCAATCTCTGAGGCTTCGGAGGAGAGGAGAGAGGCGATGCTGATGGCGGTGTCATGGGGCGGCTGCGATCTGAACGTGACGAAGGACTGGCAGGACTTGATGACACTGGAATCACAGAGGTACCCATTTGACATGGGGCTATAGCTAGCATCGCAGTACTGTGTAATGTTGAGGTATACCTGCTGAGCGTGTGCTGGTTGATAAAATAGGGACATACACAGGCAAGCATAGAGGAAATCATAGAAGGAAGATAGGTTCATTGTATGTGGTTAATGAAGTTTTAGTTTTTCTTTCGAAATCTTAGGGCAAGCGACAAGTAAGCAAGCTAAGCTAGCTTGAGCTCTTGATCCTTTACTAAATCTATATATATATTAAAAAAAAAAGAAAAAAAAAAAAAAGAGCTTAGGTTTGGCGTGAATTTCCCACTGATGTCCAAACTTGTCAAGGTCGGCAATATTCTGGTCTAGTCAGAATTGTCAGCTTGAAGATTTGGCATGAGAATTCGGATCCTTGTCCGATCTTTTTGTGAGGATCCAGAAATATGTAAATCGTGTTCGTTCATCATATATCGTGTTATTAGAAATAATTTTAAATATATTTATTTAAAATTAAACACAAACAGTACTTGATAAAAACTGACCGCACAAAAACTGACCGCACGACATACGATGAACGGATATGATTTACGGATCCTTAAGATCATCACAAAAGGATTCGGAGAGGATTATGTTGGTCTCGACGAATCCTCCTTGTGAAGATTCTAGGAATCTTTCAGTCACATACGTTCATCGTATAACGTGCAGTCAGAAAATATTGTAAATTTTTTATTTAAAATTAAATATAAGCATATTTTACTAAAATTAATCGCACGATGTACGATAAATGTCACATCCTGGCCTGGGGCGGACCACTTCCCGGGCCCACTCCACCACCGTAGTACGATATTATCCACTTTGGGCCCCGACTACGCGCCCTCACGGTTTTGTTTTTGGGAACTCACGAGCAACTTCCCAATGGGTCATCCATCATGAGAGTGCTCTGGCCTCCTTCTCACTTAACTTAGGAGTTTCTACGGAACTGGAAGCCAGTGAGCTCCCAAAAAGCTTCGTGCTAGGCATGGGCGAAGCTACAGAGGAATATCTTCAAGGTCATAGTAGTTCTGACCTATCAGAGACTGACATGTAGTCAGGCCTTGGAAAGTGTCGAGGGCCGTCCAATAATACGTGTCGCCTTTTGTCACGGTGTAAGGAGAGAAGTGCTGGAGGATATTGCCCGAACATGAACAATAAACTGGAACTACAACCAACATGTTGCTTGGAATCTTGTCATTTGCTGAAACTTTGTTAACTGAGGCAATTTCTGAGGCTTCGGAGGCGAGTAGAGAGGCGATGCTTATGGCGGTGTCATGGGGCGGCTACGATCTGAACGTGACGAAGGACTGGCAGGACCTGACACTGGCATCACAGAGGTACCCTTTTGATATGGCAGGGTTACTAGAGCAGTTGAACTGTGTGTTGTTGAGGTATGCCTGCTGAGGGCGAAGCTACAGAGGAGCAAGGAGGGGCGGTCGCCCCTCCTCTCGCCGGAAAAGAATCCCAGAAACGGGTAGCCGCCCCTCTAGTCAGTCAGAAAACCTGCAAATGCCCCTTGCTTCCTCTGCTGCTGTACATCATCCGTTGTAGGCCTTCAATTTTTTTTTCAATCCCAACTACTATTGGCGTATAACGAAGAAATAAGACGAAATATGGGCATTTCCTGTGCGAGCCGGAGCTGCGTTGCAGAAGCGGCGATTCAAATGATTCGCGAGGAAGAAGAAGGGGCCCAACTATTTAAGTTGAAACGCACAGTTTCATTTTTGTTGTGGCTACCAATGAAAATACAGCTGCAAGCCACTTCTGATTATTTTCTTATTTTTTTATAATTATTTTTTAATATTAACAAAAGATTTCAGAGCATTAATTTTATTAATTTATAGTTTAGAGTTTTATAAAAAATAATAACTCACTATAAGAAGTGTACTTTTCTCGTACTATCATATTCACTAAATTATTAAAATAAAATTTTGATAATTTTGAATGTTATATGTTAAATAATAAGCTTAGTTAAATATAAATTGAAGCTTCAATACAAGTATAATTTTTTAAGGTGTAAGACACTTATGTATATGATATATACATAATAAATTTACTCAAATACGTCTAGGTTCCTGCCTAGGCGTTAGATGATATATAAATAAATTTACTCAAATTTGTCTAGGCGCCAGGCTTCAGTTCGCTGCCTGCCTAGACCTAGCGTTTTTTAGAACCTTTAACCTTAATTATGAACGACATTAATATTGCCTACTATCTAAAAGGATTTGATTGTTTGCACTTTTTTGGGACCTTTTACAGTTCTAAATTTCGCCCCTCCTCCCGACTATTTTTTGCTTTGCCACTGATAGGGATGTGAATATACATTTAAGGATCACTTCCTTGGGCGATGTGGAATGTTATAATAAACAAATGTGATTAAAAAATCTTTGTAATCCTCACAAAGAGTATTCTCACTCGAAGATTTGAAAGATATTGGATTTTATTTTTTTTTTTGAAAAAAAAAAAACCAATATCTTAAGAAAATTCTAAAGACTTGCTTGCACGACTTGAATTGTCGCATGACAGATGGGCTAGTGTCTGGTCAAATTGGTTTAGGACACGGCAATGAACTTAATTAATCTTGGATAATATTTTTAAATATCTTTCTTTTATTTTTCTTTTTATTTGCTAACTACTTTATTTTTTAACAAATTTGCTAACTACTTAGACCATCTCTAACATTCGGACTAAAAGCCAAATTTTTTAGTCCGAAAAATTTAGCATTTAGCCCAGAAATAGTTTTTCTGCTCAAACTATTCTGACCTAAAAATTTAGCCCGGGATTATTAAAAGAATGAACTTAGACTAATTTTTTTTCTTAAATTAACTTCTTTTTTTTTTTTTAAATTATGTAGACTATCGTAAATTAATTTTATGAACATTTTAATCTAAAAATATTTAAATTTCGAAAAATATTGAAAAATCATGAATTCGAAACCATAGGTCCAAGAATCAGGGTGCATGTTCAAGAAAAACACAAGTCCCGTATTCGTTAATGTCTATATGTTTTTTTACTAAATTATTTCATTTCTTAAAACTAATTAAGCCTTTAAAGATTATTTTATCACTCGTGCGCCCTCCATTACTTTGTATAAGTTGTTTTTACAGTGGCCTTCGTGTTTGTTACTTGCATAAATAGCTCGACAAAGACAATTAATCTCCTAGTCTAGTCATCACTCATCAACACGCACTTGCGTTTATTTCCTTCATTCCCAAATTCTTAAATTTTGTGTTTACGTTTTAAAAATTGACTTTACACTCTACGTACTTATTATCTGATGAGTAATGATAAATAGTAGGCCTGACAATTCCTGACACGATCCGATAATCCGACACGACACGACACGAAATTAACAGGTGTTCGGGTCGACACGATAACGAATCGGGTCGTTATTGGATAACCCGATAAGCACCTGTTAAGATAACGGGTTGGTTCGGGTATACACGTGGGTAACACGAAACACGATAAACAGAATATTAATTTTATAATTTTATAACCCTAAAAAAATAATATAAAAAATATATATATTAGTTTAACAATGTTATACCCCTAAAAACTATAATATATATATATATATATTAAATTAACTATAATACATATATATATATATATTAACTATAATAATTATAATAATTATAATAATTATATATACTCGAATAATTATACCCCCAAAATATGATGAAATATGATGGAATATGGATGTGCATTAAGGCGCGACATAAGATGATGTAGTAGGATGAGATGATTATCACATGAATACAAATGGTATATGCCTTTTGATTCTTGCCACGTGGAATGCATCAGTAGGAGATTTTGACTCCTTATGCAAGTATGGGTTTGATAAAATAAAGGACATAATTATATCTCCAAGCAAATAGTACAATTCAAATTGATTTGGGATGTGTGGTGTAAGATCCCACATCGCCCAGAGGTGTGGATCATGTAAGTCTCATATGTATATTCACATCTCTACCTAGCACGAGGCATTTTGGGAGCTCATTGGCTTCGGGTTCCGTAGAAACTCTGAAGTCAAGCGAGAATGGCGCGAGAGCAATCCTATGATGGGTGACATACTGGGAAGTTCTTGCTGAGTTCCCATAAACAAAACTGTGAGGGCGTGGTCGGGGCCCAAAGCAGATAATATCGTGCTACAGTGGAGTCGAGCTCGGGGTGTGGTGGAGCTCGGGCCGGGATCTGACAATTTGGTATCAGAGCCAATCGCTCATTGGCTTCGGGTTTCGTAGGAACTCTGAAGTTAAGCGAGAATGGTGCAAGAGCAATCACAAGATGGGTGACCTACTGGGAAGTTCTCGCGTGAGTTCCCATAAACAAAATCATGAGGGCGTGGTCGGGGCCCAAAGCGGACAATATCGTGCTACAACGAAGTCGAGCCCGGGCCGGGATGTGACATGTGGCGTGTGGACGTGTGGATTGGATCAGTTTGGTTGGCAGATTCAAGTGTGGACGTGTGGACGTGTGGCTTTTATCTTGTTTGAAAAGTCAGCCATCTGGAAGATAGGCTTTAGCCTATGCCACGAATCAGTCTCTCATTCTACGTGTGGATTTGATCAGTTTGGTTGACAGATTCAAGTGTGGACGTGTGGCTTTTATTTTGTTTGAAAAGTCAGCCATATGGAAGATAGGCTTTAGCCTATGCCACATATTAGTCTCTTAATCTACGTGTGGATTGGATCAGTTTGGTTGACAGATTCAAGTGTGGACGTATGGACTTGTGGCTTTTATCTTGTTTGAAAAGTCAGCAATCTGGAAGATAGGCTTTAGCCTATGCCACATATCAGCCTCTCATTCTACGTGTGGATTTGATCAATTTGGTTGACAGATTCAAGTGTGGATGTATGACTTTTATTTTGTTTGAAAAGTCAGTCATCTGGAAGATAGAGTTTAGCTTGTGCCACATATAAGTCTCTCATTCTACGTGTGGATTGGATCAGTTTGGTTGATAGATTCAAGTGCAGACGTGTGGCTTTGATCTTGTTTGAAAAGTCAGCCATCTGGAAGATAAGATTTAGCATATGCCATAGATTAGCCTCTCGTGCTACTGGCACCATAAAACCAATGTTCTGAATCGTAATGGATGAGGGTGTGGAAACAACAGAGGAATTGATCAGAGAAACAATGTCAGGGGAAGGAGATGAAGAGTCTGCCATGGAGAAACAATGGCGGTTAGGGTTTGTGCAAAGAGGCGGTGAGAAGAGGCGGTGCAAAAGCGATTAGGATCGGGAGAGTCGGTAAACAAATGGCAATGAAACCATGATAAAGTCTAGAGAGAGAGATTCTGTGGAAGATAGAAATGTAGAGAGAGAAGTAAAAAATATAAATGTGATTGTATTTCACTCAATCAATAAGATTACACTTGATGCTTATATATACATTTATCAAAGAACTACTTAACTAACTAGAATAACAGAAAGTTCTAGCTAAGTTTTATCTCTTGCAATACTACCCTTATTAAGAACCTCATTGATACTAACTAGTCTAGACCGTGCAAATCAGGCTATAGAGAGGACCTCACTGCTACTAACTAGTTCCTAGCTTGTTTAATTATCTCTAATTTTTAGAATTTTCCTATGTCTTTATCTCAATCTTGAGAATTCAGGAAAGAAATTCAACTTCATGGGTATTTTTTTTACACTTTATGTAATCACATGATAAATGAAAAAAAAAAAAAATTCGTGTTCCCAAGTCTATTTTTCGTTTGTTTATCTGCAAATGTATCTCAAACACTTGTCGAAATTTATAAAATACAATGAAGTTTAGAAAAATCACTTGATTTCTTATAAAAAAAATGAAGAAGAAGCATGAATTCTACACCTCCATAGAAATTTACAAGTTTATGATGGTAGTCTATAACTTTAAATATAATTAATACTCTTATATAAGAAATATATAGTATTAATTTTCCCACCTTAAAGCTTCATATATTTTAGGAATGTTCATTTGCATTTTTTGACTAGAATTTACTTTTTTAACAAAAGAAAAGATATTTGTCCAAAAAAAAAAGAAGATAATTTGTGCGGCGCACAAGTAAATTGAAAACAACGTCAATGACCGTGCATAAACCTAGTATGTGAAATCTTTTCACTTTAACTAAAGTATTATTTTCACCAATTCTTCCAATTGACTATATTCGAGTTCATTTTTTTTTCTTTTAAACAAATTAGCGGTTAACAGGAATTACAAAATAATATCGCCAGGTTAAGTCCGTCTTAAAATACCTTTGCTATAGCCTATGTATGCATATACCTGGTATGTGAAAATGTATTTGTGGAAAAAAGGTAAAATAATTTAATTAACGAATAAAAAATTGGAAATACAAGAAATTACCAAAAAATGGCAAAAAGCAAAGAAGAAACACACACACCACCGCTGTCAAACCTAACCCTTATACTTGAAAAAAGAAAAATCCTTAAAACGCCTGCACTCACACCTGGCCTTCTCAACCTATAAAGGAATGTATTCAATTGAGATTTTAAAAGATTTTAAAAGTGAACGATTTTGATGAATTTCATATATAGTCTGATTTAGTCTACAAAATTATGCTTCTTCCAGTGAGATTTTGGAGGAATTTTGCTCAAAATTCACAGGAGGTCCATGGAAATCCATTAAAAATCCATCAAACTCCATATGTTTATAATTTTTTTAAATCCTTTTATTTTATAATTTAATGCATACACTAATTTTTTTATTTTTTATTTTTTATTTTTATAACAAACGATAACGTTAGTAAGTTAAATTGTTAATTATTAGGGGCAAGGGATTGGTGAGGATCAAACATGCACCGTAGTGCATATACATTATTTCTTTCCATCACTGCGATAAGTGTAATTTGCTAATCCAACACTAATTAAGGTAATAGCCTGTGCGCAAACGAAATCTGAAGTAGATATGATAAGAGTAAGCTTGATATAAATTTATATTTTTTATCTGAAATGACAAAATTGGTATAAGAAAAGGAATTGAATAACTGAACCTAGTCTAAAAAACAACTATGTTGTTGGACCCCAACCTAAAAGACCCGCATGATAATTGGCATGTTGTGTAGGGTACCTTCCTTTCTTCAATCCCTGTAGCCATTTCGGATTTGATCAATTAACATATTTTTTTAATATTTGGTCACTGGATGTAATAGCTGATTTCTTTTCTTTTGTATCCTTGATGGCTAGGGTTTGATGGTGGCTAAATCTAGTTAGAATTGATCTGGTGATATATAGTTTTATATGGAGATGTTAGGTGCAATGCAATGATCTAAAGTTCAGACCCCAAAAAATTTATAATTGGATGATATAAAGCATTTATGCAACAATAAAAAGGACAGTGTCAGGACTCAAAGACTCGGGGAGTTGTTGGAATAAATATGTTTTTATTTAAATATTTTAAATATATTTATATTTTGATTTATTACAAATTTTAAATATAAAACGTAAGTAGTAATTAACTTTATAAATTTATTATTAACCTATGATTTGACAATTGATTTATTTCCACAAAAAGAAACGTACTAAAGCTTCTCATCTTAAAGATGAGATTCCTTCTATAAAGATAAAGATCAAGTCCATGTACTTAATTTCATTCCGTTGTTGATTGTACGTATTGATTTCTTTTGCTTTAATTCCTTGCGGTTATATATATATATATATATATATTTATTTATTTATTTATTTATTGATCTCCTGTACAAGGAGATGCAGGAAAAAGAAAACAATAGTTTATATAATTTTCAAAACAAAAATTGAGTTCTGAAAGCAACATTTTGAAAAGGGTGTGAAGTTCGAAGGTTCATCCAGGGTGCAAGGAAGAACCTTATCAGAAGAAGATGGTTTTGGGCTGTTTTATCTTAGGGACGACGTGGTGTTTGTGAACTGCTTCCACACATTGGGCAGAGCTGCGAAACGTCTTAAAGAGAACGACTTAGTCCGCCACTCATCCCAAGAATCATTCTACACTCAAGGCTTCTACATTTTCCAGGTAATTTCGTTCCTTTCAATTTCAGTTTACAACAGGAGTCAAGCAAACGGTCTTTTGCTCTCGGTTGATTGATAGCTGTATGAATTGTCAAGCCCTGCTTGTAGATATAGTGCTCCCAGTAACACTCAACTCTTTTTGTTTTTGGTCAGACAATTTGAAGCACCTAAGTTAGAAGAAAAAGAAACAAAATTTACCAAATCTTCGCTGTTGTTCTGAAAGTATGTAAATACGAGCCTACTGTAAAAACAAATGGATTTAAGGGCATGGTATACATGAAAATGTCTACATTATTGTTGCCCTATTGGATTTGAATCAACCATCATCAGAAGCAGAAAAATCGATGCTATTCAAATCAAGAGTTGACGCATCCGAAGTTGACAGCTGCCTAACCAAAAATGAGAAAATATCTTCAATTTCACAAATTGACATCCCTTGGTAGCTATAGTCACCTGCAAGACCAACAGAAGCGTCCTTCTTGGCATCTGCACTGTCTTGCAGCTCCAATGCGCACTCGAGTTCCACTTGCACTTCGCCCACTGAGGGCCGCTCTGCTCCTGTAGGACTTACACATCTGTAAACGATATCCATAAATTTTTGCAAACAATCAGGAGCTATTTTACCCCTCAAAGAAGGGTCCATTATATCGCATAAGGTGTCCGGCCTGCCTGTGTATGTCTGAAACTCTTTTGCCCATTTGGCAGTCAACACTTCCAGCAGCACCATTCCAAACGAGTAGACATCAGATTTTTCTGTAAATTGTTCCAAATGGATATACTCGGGATCAGTATACCCGAAAGTGCCCACGATCCTACCAGAGGTCACTCGTATGAATTTATTTGACAAACTAGGAGGACCCATCTTGAACGTTAGTAAGTTTGAAACCTTTGCTTCGAACCTTTCATCCAATAGTATGATGAAGCATTTCACGTCGCGGTGGACAATAACATGTTTTAGCCCTGCATGGAGATAATGCAATGCGCGTGCTACCCCGATACATATGTTCAGCCTCTGCCTCCAGGGCAGCGGATCAAGATCCGCTCTTTTGAACAGCTTAGAAGAGAGGGCACCTTCGGCCATGTAGTCGTAGACAAGGATGAGTTCCTCCTTTTCTTCACAGAATCCAATAACAGGGACAAGGTTGGGGTGGCGCAGCTGGCAGGACAGCAGCACCTCATTCCTGAAGTCTTGTCTGCTGCCTGTAAATCGCTTGATTGCAACAACAGTTGCCCCGCCGTTGATGTACCCTTTATAGACTGAGCCCATGGTATTGCTACCAATATGGAACTTGTCGTTGAAGCATTCAGTGGCTGCTATGATCTCATCTAGCGAAAATCGGCGGCATAATTCCTCCATAAAGGCCCAATCTTGGTTTTGTCTGCGTTTTCTACTTTTATCCCATGATGCTAGTTTCTTCCACGCAGAGAAGAAGAAACATGAGACGGACTTTGCGGTAGTACTGAAACCCATCATTGTGCTAACTGTTGTCTAATTCCAAGATCAGGAGCTCAAAATCTTAGATTTAGACATTAAGAATCAATTGATGATGATCATAAGTCTTGGCACTCCTGGGCAAAGGGGACTTACTTTTGAAGCGGCATCCCCAATGAATTCGTAATGGGACATGGAAATAAATGCAAGAAAATTCAGAGCCAAGTAATTTCTTCGAAACTGGCCAAACTTCGTGTCACATCCCGACCCGGGTCCACCATATTCTGGATTTGTTTCATCACCGTAGTACGATATTGTTCGCTTTGGGTTACCATTTCTTTACAGTTTTGTTTTTGGGAACTCATAGATCACCCATCATGGGATTGCTCTCGCACGCTACTCGCTTAACTTTGAAGTTCCAATGGAACTCGAAGTTAGTAAGATTCCAAAATACCTCGTGCTAGATAAGGATATGAATATACATTTAAAGATCACTTCCTGAACTACGTGAGATGTCATACTTCGAGTTGGATTAGGATGCCCGCAACGCAGACGTCACAAAACAGACACGTAATAATGGCACTATCAAAGCAGACAGATGCGCTGAATGTCGTATTTGAGGAGCTTGAAAAATTCATATTATACCTATACTAAAACCCAAACGCCACTGTACTGTTCACGGACAGTGCGTGGACGAAAATGCCCCTCAATTTGTTTGTTAAGCCAAATTTTTGCCATCTTTTCCACAGTGAAATGACTGCCTTGTCCTCGGAGGCCACGGGTTGATCCTCTCCTGTTTTGATTTCTTTGGATGCTTCGGTGCTCTTTCCTTTTTTCTTTATTGTAGTCGTCGTTCTCACCCATTTTGGGATTAGCTTTCTTTATCTCTCAAACCCTAAATTTTCTCCCTTTTTGATCTCATCTCTGTCCGCTCGCGCCGATCAATCGGTTTGTAAAAATTTCCTCTCTGTCTCTGCTTGCTATCAAAAGTTAGCTTTGCTGTGGTGGGGCACGGTCTCAAACCCTAATTTTTCTACCTTTCTGATCTCATCTCTCTCTGCTCGCGCCGATCGGTTCGTTTGTAAAAATTCATCTCTGTGCCATCGTTGTCACTGCTTGGTATCCAAAATTGGGTTTGCTGTCTTCAGTTCCTTTTTGGTGAGTTTTGTGATTTCCTTACCGTCTGCAGTTCTTTTTTTTTTCCTTCTATATGTTTACATGGGTTTTGTCTGTCAATTTTTTTTCTTTTCTGGATATCGTTTGGATCGATGGTGTGAATGTGTTCTCTGGTTTTGTTTTTTATTTCAGAAGGTGTGGCTGTTCATTTTTTGACCCTTTGTTATCTGCTGTTGTAACATTTTTCATGATTTCTGGAATTTGGGTTTTGAACAATTGGAATACTGCTAGATTCTTATCATTATGTGTAAATTACTGGTGATTTGGATTGGTGTCTGAGATTTAGAGAATGGCTCGCAGCTTTAATTTCTTTTTGCTTCATTTTTACTGTTTTCAAATTTTTTTTATTGCTGGCTATTGATAATTTGAAGTCTGTGAGAGCTTCAATCTGTTGGAATTTTGGGTTATTGCTTCATCGGAATTTGGGCGGTCCAAAATTTGAATTAGAAGAAACCATTTGATTAATATTTTTGGTGGATTGGCTCTCTGTTATTTCTTACCCAGTTGGAAAGTGGAATCCCCAAATTTGAGCTCAGAGCTTTAATTTCTCAATCATTCGTTTCTCTGCACTCTCATCAGTCACTCTTGATGCTCTCTCAGAGGAGCACTGCATATTTAAAGGTGTTGTTGGTATGTGATTCCCACTCCATCTCATCTCTTTTTTGTTTTTTAAAACTTACTGGGTAATTTTCAAACCTTTTATAGTAATTTTCCAGCTCTGTCAAGTAGTTCTCCATTTGATTCCATTTGATTGCTTAATTGAGATTTTTTGTTTCTCTTTTTTGCTCTTTCATCAGTTCATTGGCTTTGATGTTCGGCTTAAGGAAATGGGAAATCATTAATTGGCATTGTTCAAGATATAATTCTGTTTTTTATTTATTTGTGAAACGATTTGGCTGGTGAAGAGAGTAGTTTTTTGTATATAGATTACACACATATGGGCTGATCTATCTTTCCTAATAAATTTCCCATCTGTTTCAGGTATAAAATTGTCTCATCTATTTGCAGACAAGTTTGGGTATGTTCTTACTTCTCGCAAAATGTTTTGTTTTTAGTAATTAGGCAGGCTTAATGTATATGACATTATTTTTGTTTTTGGCAGCAAATCACAGTACAAAGGTGAGCCAATTATTCTCATGGTCTTTTTTTTTTTATAATTTATTTCCTTGGTTAATTAATTAATCTTAGTGAAGGTGTGATTATTGTGTAATTATCTTTTTTTCTTGATTTTATTCCTTTTATTTCTGTGATTTTAAGCGGTGGGAGGCTGTTGCATACCTTGCATGCAATAAGTATAAAATTTGATGTCTTTTTCTGAGCCTTCCCAACCCCTCCCCAAAAAAAAAAAAAAAAAAATATTTTGAGTGGAAATGCTCAATCTTTTTGTTTACAAAGGATATCTCTGATTTCGGCTTGGGTATCAGGCCTTCTTAATTATCATCTATTAATCTTTCCATTCATAGTGAAGCTTAATTTTCAACCTGTTTTGAGGTGGCCACGTGAACCATTGTGTATTCGTCTCTGCGTTCTCTCCTTCTTTTAAGAAATTACATTTCCTTTCCCAACTTCAACCCAAACCATTAAGCAAACAAAGATACTCACGGAGGTAGTTGGTGGTTCAAATACCAATTTCAGGCATTGATACTCCAACTCTGTATCAACATTTTTTGCGTTGCATAGGTTATTTTTTTGCAGTTGATAGTAACGAAAAATCTCTTTAGTTTTACATGTGCTTATCTATCATTGTTACTGGTTAATAATTTCTTTACTGCCCTACATATTTTGGCTTATTAGATTGGCCTTCATAAATTGAAGTACAAATGAACTCATTGCCTGTTTACCCCTGCTATTATTTTTATCAGTGGTTTAACCTTCTGTTTTAAATGCTTTAACTACGTTAAGGGTGGAAATCTGTATATGTTTCAAAAACCAATTTACTTAACAAATTTCTTTTATATCTTTTCCATCTTCCTCAATAAGTTTTCTTTAACAAAACTAAAATCTTTCAGTTGTAACAACCAAAACCAAATGAGCCAGTTACATTTTCCTTTATTTTGCGACAATTTCAAACATGTATGTGTAATTTGATATGCATTGATGTAAACTGTAGTAATTGAAACCTTTTTCAGTTTTTAGTGTCTTTATGTATTTCAGTTTTTACTTTTCTGTGTATATATTATGTCTTGCATTCTTTCATTTAGTTTTCAAACTACAAGTGAGTATACCAGAAGACTACAGCTTTCCATTCATAAGTAATACTATTATTCTCTCTGTTGCCAACTTTTCTTGAGTGATAGTTTAGTTAATTTCTTATTACTTTCTTGCAGGTTACATACATATGGTTTATACAAAGAGTTTCTGGTGATGGGAAATTTCAGGTATATGCAATAATGAGAATGCAAAGTAATAGGTTTGTCGTCTTTTGATTTATATTAATTTCTTATTGTTTCGCAGATTAATAATTATGCGACTGATTATATTTTATTGTGTTAATGTGTAGTGTAGATAATTTTAACCAACATTATAGAATCCAATTTCTGTTGAAAATTTTGAATGTTCTTTGATGGAAAAGGTTATGATAAATTGCAAGATAGAATTTCTATTATGAGTTCTTCAGCTGATTTGGGGCATGTTTCTTTACTACGCTTAATTTCATTCGGAAACGAATAGTGTTTATCATCACCAAGTGGTATAAAAAGTATTTTAAATTATTTTTAATCAATCTATTGCCAAGTTTCCCAACGGGTTTCTTATTTTATTTTCCATTATTTTGCAAGAAACCAAAGTCTTTCCATGCTCGACAGTTATGCGTGCTCAAGAGTTAACCTGTTTTGTTTGATCATTCTGTTATAATATTCTATGTGGTTGCAAGTTTGAAAAAAAAGGAGGATAGGTCTTTTCGTTTGTTGAGAAAAAGGGGAAATGTAGGGAGACAGATCAATTATGAACAAATTAGCATGGTTCGTCCTAATGCTTATAGTTAGGTTGCTGATTTGCTTCCTCATTTCTTCATTGGTGATTTGTGTTTTCAGTGATTTTCCATTCTTGGGTAATAAGTATATGTCAAGAGTTAATGTGTTTAGTTTCTTTTTTTTTTTTTTTTTTGTTTGTTTGATCGTTGTGGTTTTGTGTCGTGATTAGAGGTTCCGAAAGAGAAATATGACTTTTTTTTTTATTTGGACAGAGGAGGGGGGCGAGGAAGTTTTGTTCAAATTTGGTTTTTTCCGATGGCTTAGGAAGAAATGTCACTATTGATATTGCAGGTGTCCAGCTTGCAGAAATTACAAGGTATGCTACAATCTATACTTCTTTATTAGATTTGATTCAAATTAATAGATTTCGGTGAGAAAGAAACTTTTATCTTTTCTTTCAGTTAAGGACAGTTAGGACTTCAATTTGTAAAAGATATGAAGTATTAGAACAATGGCAATAGAACCGTCAATCCATATGGTTGTAAATAGATTTCAACATATATCTAAATAGTATTGCATATCGTATGTATTTAGAACTTTCCGCATGTTTCTACAGTTTTTAAACCCGCAGCATCGCGCGGGCATCGTTGCTAGTCAAACCTAAAACTCAACATCCAAACCTAACCAACGACTGGTAGGTAGCTATCTAGGAAGCCACACCCCAATTTCAATGCGAAATTCGATTAAACTAATACAAGAAACACAAGACTAATAAACATTCGATGGTTTTTTTCTTTTTTTTTTCCTTTTTTTTTTCCAACAGCATCGCGTTTTTCTACATAAACTTTAATTATTTACTGGCCAGAATATTCGAATTCAGAGCTACCGTCGTCATCAGAAAGTACTGAAAAATCAGCAGACCTGGTTGGGCTAACTACTGGACCCATCTTCGACAGCCGGAAGTTAGAAAGCTTGGCCTCTAAGTTTTGGTCCAATAGTATGTTGTCGCATTTGACGTCTCGGTGGATGACAACATGTTTAACCCCTGCGTGAAGGTAGTGTATTGCGCGTGCCACTCCAATACAGATATTCAGCCTTTGCTTCCAAGACAACGGATTCTTATTATCGTTACAAGGATTGAAAAGAGAATCAGAGAGGGAACCGTTGGACATGTAATCCTAAACAATGGCATACTCTACCTTGTCTTGGCAGAATCCGATTAGAGAGATGACATTGGGGTGGCGCAACTGGCACAGTAGCTGCACCTCTGCCTTGAACTCGCGCCCCTGCTGAATATTGAAATGTGCACCGGGGATGCGTTTGATTGCAACCGTGGAAGTTACCCCGTTGAGATTGGTGTATCCTATGTAGACATCTGCATTGCCCCTCCCTAGAATTTTATTGAAGTTTTGAGTTGCTGCTAAGATCTCTGCGAATGAAAACCGACGACACAATTCTTCTGGAAACGCCCATTTAGCTTCATCTCGATCTGTATCTGTAGGTTTTCTTCTATGATCAGATGAATATGGTGCACATTTCTTCCACAAATTATTGAAGAAACGTGACATATCTGACTGTTTAGTACTACTACTAAATATCATAATCCATAAAACAGAAATATAACATGGATCTTAATTCGTTTAAACCAAGTTGGCTAACTAGTCTTGATGCCTGCCATTGTTGGGAAGATTCTTAGCTATATATCCCGAGATTCTTAGGTAATTGTTGGGAAGATTCTACTTTGGCACGACCGTTGAGGGATCCTGTGTAGGTCTTACTCCACGTCGGATTTCAACGATCCAACTGTTCAACTTTTAAGTTTTTTCTCAAAGATTATCTCTACAAAAATCATCCAGATTCAAAATCGTTTAACTGTTGGATTAAATGGTAATCGTAATAGTATTTCTTTGAAAAACCGTATTTGTTCATTTCTTAATTGGATGCCTTAATATTTTTGAATTTGTCTAAATTTTTACAAAGGTGATCTATGAATGATGTGTACTAAAATATAGACGGTTTGGATAGTTGAAAAATGTTACGGAATGAACACCACATTCAAAAGGAAGAAAATGAATGAATGAATACAGTTCTAAAAATAAATACTTAAAATGACTACCATTGAATCCAACGATCGTATAATTTTAAATTTTGATGATTTTTCAGAAGAGATCGTCTTTGAGGGAAGGAGACTGTATATGTATGTGTATCCATACACACAAATATGACAAGGACCTCACGCGTTGCTCTCAAATATTAATTACTTTAAAGTGGAAATTAATTGAAGGGCTGGGTGGGTACTATATGATGATAGAATAGCCCTAGCCCCACATTCACATCAAAATAATTCCAGTCACGCACGCCAGATTGGACCATTCACCACCCTCCCAACAAGTGGAGAGAAACTTCTTGCTGTAAATTCCCTTGTAACGACCAAGGTATAAAATATCGATGATATCGGAAATATCGGTAGTTAAAAAACACGGAAATTTCGATGGAAATATTGGGATATTATCGATATCGATAAAAATTGAATAAAACCACGGAAATTGTAAGAAAAACTTGGAAATTTTTATTGAAACTTTTCAGGATGTTTATTTAGTCAATTATCTATTAGTTTATCACAAAAAATTGGAAGGAAGTGCATTGTATGATAGATATAACTGATTTAAGTTGATTATATAGCGAGCTGGCAAACATGGTTAGTGTAGAAAATATGTAGTAATTAATGAAAGAAGTTTAAACACACCATAATCATTTATATATGATGAATTAGTACAATATTTTACACTTTATACATTGCATGGTAAGATACATGAGTGACTTAGCAAGATCTAAAATATCGATGATATCGGAAATATCGGTAGTCTAAAAACACGGAAATTTCGATGAAAATATCAGAATATTATGGATATTTTAAACCATGGTAACGACAGAGAGAGATATACACAAACAAATATAAACTCGGGATATATAGTTAAGAAGCTTACCAATAATTACCTACTGAAGCAAACTTGGTCTTGTTTCCAATTATTTTTTCTTCTTTCTTCACGCGTTGCCCTCAAATATTAATGTACTCTAAATTGGAAAATAATTGAAGGGTTGTAAGGATATTATATGATAATATAATAGCCCCACATTCACGTCAAAATATTTGCAGTCACGCACGCCAGATTGGACCATTCGCCACCTTCCCAACAAGAGAAGAGAAACTTCCTGCTGCATAGACAGACACAAGCGGATATAAACTCGAGATATATAATTTAGCCATGAATCTTCCCAACAATTACCTACTGAAAGGGACTCAGTCTCGTTTTTTTTTGGAAATTTTAACGAAAAGCAGTCGGTACTGTCATTTTAACGAAAAATCATATTTTTACACTAAAAAATCAATCATGATACTATTTACTTCATCCTTTATTTTGTCCTTATCATTAAAACTCAAAGTTTCAAAGTTTCAAGATCTTTTATGTTTTCTTTTTTTTCGCTTCTTCCTTCTCCACTGAATGAGACTCGGACGGTGGAAAATATCAAAATAATTGCCAGTTGGTTATACAAATCACAAAGAAAGAAAGAAGGGAAGAGTTTTTTTTCTTCTTCTTTTCTTGTGTGTGTAAAATCAACCTTTGTTTTGCTGTAATTTTGAGGATCAGGAAGTAGCTAGCAAGCACAAAGCATGGCAGAGTCAGTGGTATACTTTGTCATTGAAAGGCTTGGGGACCTGCTGATTGAAAAAGCCACCTTCTTACACGGGGTCAAGCAAAACGTTGAGCAGATCCGAGTCGAACTGAGTCGGATGCAATGCTTCTTGAAAGATGCCGATAAGAGGCAAGACGAGGATGACAGCATTCGGAATTGGGTTTCCGAGATTAGAGAAGTTGCTTATGATGCAGAGGATGTCATTGGAAGTTTCACCATCAAAATTTCACCACCAATTTCCAATCCGTTAAAAAGGTACGCTTGTTTTTTCAACCGAGCTTCAAACCTTTATGATGTTGGGTCTGAGATTGAGGCCATCAAAGCTAGAATTTCTGACCTTACTAGAAGTACACAAACTTACGGCTTGACTGTAGTAAGAGATCATCAAGGCTCGTCGAGTATTGCGTTTGAGAAGCAAAGACAATTGAGGTGGTCTTATTCCCATGTTATTGATGACCATATCGTTGGTTTACAAGGAAGCATAAACGAACTAGTGGCGGAGCTCATGAATGAAGAAAAACACGGTCGAGTTGTGTCCATTTGTGGGATGGGCGGTTTGGGGAAGACCACTCTTGCCAAGGAAATTTACCGCAATGATCATGTTAGGCGTTATTTTGACGCTTCTGCGTGGGCTTATATATCTCAACAATGCAAACCAAGAGATGTTTGGGAAGGCATTCTGATTAAGCTAACCTCTCCATCGAAAGAGGAGAGGGATCACATTTTGAAATTGAGAGACGAAGAGCTTGCAAAGAAGCTTTATCAAGTGCAAATAGAGAAGAAATATTTGGTGGTTCTTGATGACATTTGGTCGATTGAGGCCTGGAAAATTCTAAGTCCTGCCTTTCCATCGTCGGGAAAAGGGTGCAGCAGAATATTGCTTACAACTCGTAATAAGGACTTAGCTTCCTTTGTAGACCGAAGCGGCCTTCATGAGCCGAGGAACTTAACTGAAGAAGAGGGTTGGGAGTTGCTTCAGAAGAAGGCATTTCCAAGAAATGGTGATCCAGGTAGTTTACCATTCCAATTTCTTAAGTATGCATCCGGATTTTGTATCAATATGCATTTCCTAATTATATAAATAGTACTCAAGCGCTAACTAGTTAGAAACTTAATACTATCTAACCCAGAAATTAATAACTTCTCTTCTTGCAAGGTATATAATTTGAAGTTTGTCATTAAAATCTACCCTACCAAGGATCCATAAATGAATAAAATGCCATCACTACTTCAGATTTGCAATCATTTCTTCAGTTTCACGGATCCTAATTCAAATTCTTGATTTCCTATATGCGAAGAATTTTAAAACAAAAAAATAATGGTGTCTCAGAAATTTTGGGAACCTACATATATTGTTTAGTTGTTGATCCTTTATGTGCATACTCAGTTTCGTCACATTTTCTTATAGGATTGCTATTCCCAACTGAGAGAGTTTTGCTAAATTGTTTTCTTCTTTAATATTGCAGATTTTATCAGAAGCAAAGATAAGGAGCAGTTAGGGAGGGAAATGGTGAAAAAGTGTGCTGGCTTGCCTTTGGCCATTGTTGTGCTTGGAGGACTTTTGGCCACTAAAGAAACAGTGCACGAGTGGGATATCGTCCTCAGAGATATTCTTTCGTATCTAAAGCGAGCCAAAGGGCATGAGCAACACTCTACGGTACCTGAGGTTTTGGCTTTGAGTTATCATGATTTGCCTTTTATATTGAAACCCTGTTTCCTTTATTTGAGCCATTTTCCGGAAGATTTTGAAATTCCGAGGAGAAAACTGGTTCAATTATGGATTGCAGAAGGCATTGTATCGCCACACCATGAAGCAGAGGGAGATGAAACAATAGAGGATGTTGCGGAACGCTACTTGGGTTACTTGATTAATAGGTGCATGGTTCAAGTGGGAGCTCTCGGCTCAACTGGAAGAATTAAAACTTGCCGCCTCCATGATCTTATGCGTGACTTGTGCTTGTCGAAAGCAAAGCAGGAAAATTTTCTCCAGACTGTTCGCTGTTTGGATGAAGGTATGATGGTGGATTCTTCTTCTTCTTCTCGCATGCTTTCTGAAGCAAAATCAACTGGTAAAACTCGCAGACTTGCTGTCTTCTTACCTTCAGATGTCGATAATCTTATCCCGTCTAAGTACAAAGAAGATTCCAACCTCAGTCTCAGGTCACTTATATATTTCCATGCAAGCAAGTGTAGATTGGTAAGTTGGCAGCTTACAAAAACAATTTTGGAGTTCAAAATGCTCAAAGTTCTCGATCTTGAAGGTGTCAAGGGACCATACGAAAAGTTACCTAAAGATATCGGGGGATTGGTTCAGTTGCAGTTTCTAAGTTTGAAGAAAACACGTATACAAGCATTGCCATCATCCATCGGCAATTTGATCCACTTGAAAACTCTAAATTTGCAAACCTTAAGCAAATTGAGTTGGGACCCAACAGTGCAAATTCCGAATGTGATTTGGAAGATGGAAGGGCTAAGGCATTTATATCTTCCCAAGTGGTGTGGCAATGCAGTTGATAAGCTGCAACTGGGAAATCTGATCAACTTGCAGACACTCGTAAACTTTCCTGCAAACAAATGCGACGTAGAAGATCTTCGCAAGCTGACCAATCTTAGAAAATTGGTGTTGAATGATCCAAAACATTTCAATAATTTGTTGAAAATTTTCAATCCCCAAAACAGAACGTTAAGCTGCCTTGAGTCTTTGTCCTTGACAAGTGAGACACTTTCATTCCCTGATGAGGTTGTTGATGTTACACAAGTAATGTTAAGCTGTCGTCGTCTTAAAAAATTGCATGTGGAAGGGCGGATAGAGAAGCTGCCAGAATACCATCAGTTCCCTCCAAACCTTGCCAAGTTAACATTGTGGGGCTCTAAACTTGAGGAAGATCCAATGCCAACACTGGAAAAACTGCCGAACTTGAGAATTTTAAGCGGATGGCAAATGTTCATGGGGAAGAAAATGGTCTGCTCTAACCAAGGTTTCCCAAAACTCAAGTCTCTACTCCTCCGAGGGTTTTCTAAGTTAGAGGATTGGACGATGGAAGAAGGAGCCCTGCCTAGTCTTTGTCGTTTGGAAATATCAAATTGCACCAAACTGAAGACGATTCCGGATTCTCTGAGGTTTGTGAAAACACTTCAGGAATTGGAGATATACGGATGCTTATTCAAGATCAACATTGGAAGTGAAGGAGAGGATTTTTACAAAGTGCAACATGTACCGTCCATTGTAGTACGCAACTGAAGTTAATTCGGTAAGAATTGTTGAAGAATGTAAAAGAAAAGAGTTTATTTCTTCATTGGTTATTTCATTGTACCTCTTGTAATGTTCTTGTAGTGAGAAGTAATAGCTACTGTAAAAGAAAAGAGTTTATTTCTTCATTGGTTATTTCATTGTACCATTTGTAATGTTCTTGTAGTGAGAACTAATAGCTACTCCTATTCACTAACAAATCAGTACCAAATGAATCTCACAGCCACTCTCGCAAATATATATTTGAGAAATTTTCATTGATCTCAGTAAATGATGTATCTTAGTAGGTATAGTCTTCCATGTCATGGGCAGGAGGAGGAGGAGGGGCAAGAGAAGTGGTTGTAGTTGTCCCCGACTCCTTGAGCTGCTTGATGGCATCTGCACTCCCCTGCAGCTCCAGTGCACACTCAAGTTCCACCTCCATTTCACCCATCATGGGCTGTCCAGCTCCTGTCAGCGTGCACATCTATTAGCGATGTTCATAAATTTTCTCAAACAATGTGGAGCTACTTTTCCCACCAGAAATGGATCAATCATAGCAGCGAAAGTCTCACCCTTGTCCACGCATTCAGGTATCTCTGTTGAAGAAGATTTGGCACACAACACTTCAAGATAGCCTATTGCGAATGAGAAGAGATCAGATTTTTCAGTAAGTTGTCCGGACAATGCATACTCTAGATCAAGATAGCCTATTGTACCAGATACCCCCGAGTTCAATTTGATTAATGCATTTGACAAGGTAGGAGGACCCAACTTGGCAATCCCCATGTCAGAAAGCTTGAGCACCAAGTTTTGGTCTAATATAATGTTGGAGCATTTTATGTCTCGATGGATGACAGCATGCTCAACCCCATGCGTGGAGGTAGTGTATTGAACGCGCCATTCCAATACAAATTTTCAGCCTTTGCTTCCAAGTCAAGGAAGGGAAAGGGATCTTTATTTTTAATATTGGAAGGATCAAAGAGTAATCACAGAGGGAACCGTTGGGCATGTAGTCGTAGACAATGATACACTACATTTTATGGGCAGAATCCGATGAGAGGTGAGGTTGGGATGGTGCAGCTGTCACAGTAGCTCAGCTGTACCTCCGCCCTGAGCTCACGCATTCCCTGTTTTGAAACTCTGGAAATGCCCTTGATTGCAACGACGTTTTTCCTGTCATCACCCTCATAGACCTTAATATACCCTTTGTATATTGAGCCAATGCTACCCATACCAATACATAAGCTCTCGTTGAAACATTGAGTTGCTGCACTGATCTCAGCATGTGTAAAACCACGGCATAATTCTTCTGGAAACGCCCAATCTTTTTGTTTCTTCTTCCGAAGAGAGAAGAAATGTGAGACAGACTGCACAGTACACCCAATCACACATCGAAACGTGGACACACAAAGTGATCCTCCTCATCCTATAATACATAGATATTTGAGAGAGAGAGAGAGAGAGAGAGAGAGAGAGAGAGAGAGAGAGAGAGAGAGAGAGAGAGAGAGAGAGAATCCAAAATCATTAACCAGCTGCAGCATGCTGGTTTCTTCTTCGAAGACCTGCTGCAAATAGCAGTGTCAAGACTCAAAGCCTTCCAGAAGATCAAGACTTTAACTTAAGAGAAACTCAACTCAACCGTTAACAATATGATTTTTCCGATCCATCCAAAACATGCGAGCTGCATTCACATCAAAGAGAAAGTCCCTGCTGCTTTATATAATTGAAGGGTTGTGTGGAAACCATACAATAGGATAATATCCCACATTCACAGAAACATAGAACCAGCGGCGGTGTTTTAAGTCAATCACAGACTATCATGTGTTTTAATTTACTCACATCAATGATCAATGCATGATTTACTTGTGATACCACCACGTTCATAGGGTCCCAGTGCTAGGAAGTTGCCAGATTGAACCATTCCCGTAGCCCAGCTTTTAATTATTTTTCCTTTTTGTTAGAACTAATGGCTTGTTTGATCTTCAATTTTTTGTTTTCAGTTTTTGAAATACAAACAGAACAATGTCTCTCTCTCCAGTGTGAAAATACAAACAGAAGGTTTGATCTTCAATATTTTCTTCGTCTCTTCCTTGTCAAAATTCCGACAAGCAGAACCACTAGGTCCACCATGATAAACTGATGAAAGATGCGTTCCATTTGAATCAACAAATACATATATTTCGTCTCTGCTTCCAGGGAACCAGTGGTGGATCGTTTTTATGATCACGCGACCAGTTGTTGGGAATAGGCTGGAACAGAGGTCAGCGTTGGACATCCAGTCGTAGAACGTGATGAGAGGAACAGTAGCACCATCGTTGATGTACCCTTAATTTATAGACTGAGCTCAAGGTACCATTACCGATATGACTTGTCGCTGAAGCATTTGGTGGCTACAATGATCTCAGCCAGTGAAAATCAGCGGCATAATTCCTGCTACTCATACGCGTGTACATGGCAAGTTGGTAATGCTGACACTGAAAGACAAAGTGAGAAAATTCAAACCCAAGTAATTTCTTTGAAACTGGGCAACCTTTGAGTTGGATTGGGATGCACGTAATGCTATAGCGATGAATATTGAATTAGATGAGCTTGAAAATTTCATATTAAAGCTCAAACTCAACATACAATTACCCAACGACTGGTAGCTTGAAAGTATATTAATCAAATTAATCAATGCAGATATTGGATTGGTGACAATACAAGTGCTAGCTAATACAAAAAATACAAGACAAACTATACTTAACAGCATCACATTTCTCTAAATTATTGTTTATCAGCTAGAGTATTCGTTCGAAGCTATTGTCATCACAAAGTACTGGAAGATCATAACTATTTGAATCAAGGTCAGCAGACCCAGTGGAGCTAACTACTGGATGGCGTGGAGTACGTGGACGCATATCCAACGAGGAGAAAGCATCATTGATTTCAGGAATTGATAGAGAAGGGGTGTTTGACGGCGTCTGCACTTTCCTGCAGCTGCAGTGCGCTCTCTAGTTCCACCTCCACTTCCCCCATTGAGTGCCGTTCAGCTCCGCTAGGGCGAACACATCTCTGGATGATTTCCACAAATTTCTTCAAACAGTCCGGAGCTATTTGTCTCGTCAGAAATGGATCAATCATATCAAGAGAAGTTTCACCCGTTTTCAGTGAATTATAAATATCTACTGGCAGAGGTTTTCCACACAAGGCTTCCAATAGCACCAATCCAAATGAGAAGACATCAGATTTTTCCGTGAGTTGACCATAGAAAGCCTCTGGAGCAATATAACCGTATGTACCATTTACCATCACGGAGTCCCATCTAATTAATCCATTCGACAGAGTACGAGGGCCTGTCATGCACCTCCCAAAGTCGGAAAGCTTTGGCACGAACTGTTCATCCAATAGAATATTGGAACTATTCACAAATCGATGGACAATAGAACGCTTAACCCCGGTGTGGAGGTGTTGTAATGCACTCGCCACCCCGATGCAGATATTCAACCTTTGCTTCCACGACAGCTGTAGGACTGGATCCCTATCGAGGGGATCATCCAGGTACTTAGAGAGGGCACCATTGGACATGTAGTTGTAAACGATGAGGCACTCTTCTTTTTCTTCGCAGAATCCGATGATAGAGATAATGTTTGGGTGGCGCAGCTGGCAGAGTAGCTGCACCTCCGTCCTGAACTGCTCTTTTGAATCTCCCACAAAGCGTTTGATTGCAACCACTTTGTCGCTGCCGATAGTACCCTTGTACACCGAGCCGTTGTCATCTGAAGCAATACGTAAGCTGTTACTGAAACATTGTGTTGCTGCTCTCATCTCGCCGAGTGAAAAGCGACGGCAGAAGTCTTCCGCAAAGGCCCGGTTTTGGCTTTGTGCTGTGCGGTTGGATCTGGTCTTGTTTTGATCACCGTCATTACTCCGAGGAGAAAAGAAACGCGAGATAAACTGTGCAAGAAACCCCATCAGGCATCAAAAGTTGATGTCTTGTCTTGCATCTACTTGAAATATAAAATGTCAGAAAACGAAAGCCCTCTGCAGTTACAGTTGGCTCAAAAGTCGACTCATTCATACTTTTCCAAATTCATCAAATAATCTCAAACGAGTACAACATGTCAGCAAATCATGATCGAGAGATCCAAAACTAGGTTTCGTGGAAACTCACCC
The DNA here is from genome assembly GCF_042453785.1 of Malus domestica. Lineage (NCBI taxonomy): Eukaryota > Viridiplantae > Streptophyta > Magnoliopsida > Rosales > Rosaceae > Malus > Malus domestica. The sequence continues at coordinate 31,003,063 of NC_091664.1, read as the reverse complement.
ATTAGTTCTGTAACTCAATGTTCAACCCAACGACTTGTAGCGATAACGGGGGGAATTCAACACCCCACTTTCAATGAGGATATTGCTCCAAAAATTAAGGGATGTTCATGTTGAAATATCCCATATCGACCGTATCAACGAGAAAATAAAAGTTTAAATATCATAAACCCACTCCAACTAGCACCGATGCATTTTGTGATAAAAACCTCACATCTGATGGATTGTGCATGTGATAATTATCAAGTTGGAGACAATATCAGTATTGTTGGAAATGGACCGTATACCTGATGGATTGTGCATGTGGTAATTATCAAGTTGGAAACAATATCGGTGTTATTGGAAGTATGTCGTATGGCCTGTGATAATTCTACAGTTCACGTTTAATCGCATTCGTAAGAGAGACAAAGAGATGTTTATATCTCTCAACAATGCTATGATTCTTGATGACATTTGGTCAATTGAGGCTTGGAAAATTTTGTCCTGCCAAGTATTGCTTATAACTCGTAATAAAGAATCATCGTAAATCAAAAAGAAAAAAAAAAGAAGGGAAGATTGATCGGTACTTATAATAGTACTGATCATTTCACATTAAAGAGGCGTCCCTACTTAGAATTAAGTGGTAATGTATTAAGTCAATCACGTACTATCATGCATTTTAAATTTGTCACATCAATACATGATTTATTTGTGATGCCACCACTATACGTAGAGTCCTAGTGCAAGGAAGGTTGTCAAATTGCACTTAAAACATTTTTCGTGGCTGAGACTGGACTCCAAGAATAATGAGATTTGTGAGTTTAAGTACAAGAATACAAGCTAGCGGGAATTGTTGGAATCTAAAGGGGTAGAGAAAGACCTACAAGAATACAAGCTAGCATTCAAGTTCGAATCTTCTTAAATTAGGATGCTCGAATAAAAACAAAAAAAACAAAAGAAAGGAAAAATAAATTGGGCCTAGGCCCACAACCCATAGTAATTGGATAAAAACTTATTGGGCTTCAAATTGCAAAACCAGCTTTTCATTCACACCAATTCCTGCCAAGCCGGGTCGGCCCGGTTTTGCCCTGTCATAATTTACGAACCATCATCACGAACACCACCTCGTCCCGTCTCTTCTGCGATTTTATCAATTAAATTACCATTTTCTCCTCCACTCACCTTCCTCCTTCCCAGATCCCACACGAGAGAGAGATATGATCACCTGCAACAACACCAAATCCCAGATCCACCACCAGCACACGCATTCCCCTCCTCCGTCGTAGGGTTTATCCCACTCGCCCCGAGTCGACTCACCCGACTCGCTCATGAACCAGAACCACAATTACAAGAGCAGCAGCAATGCCTCCAACAAAGAGATGGTAATCATGGACGCCCGACCCGGAAAGCTGAACAGCCGATCCAATTCCATATCCGACCCCAACACCAGCCAGAGCCTCGCCTCCATCCTCAACAACCCCAATGCCTCCGACGCCTCCTCCTGGGTCGGCTGGTGGTCCTCCTCCGCCTCCGTTGCCCCGCCCGAATTCGCACCTCTCGTGCCGAAATCTGCGTCCGACGCCGTGACCCGATCCGACTTCCAGCCCTACCTCGCCTCCGTCTCCGATCACTACAACCGCTTCGAGGACATCATCAACCACGTGAAGAAGGAGAAATCCGACGTCGATTCCATCGGTGGCCAAGGCGAAGCTCTCGTCGCTTGCCTCCGGGAGGTTCCGGCGCTCTATTTCAAGGAGGACTTCGCCCTGGAGGATGGCGCCACGTTCCGGTCGGCTTGCCCGTTCACGAACGTCTCAGAGAACCTGGGGCTGCAGGAGAAGCTGTCGCATTACTTGGACGTGGTGGAGCTTCACTTGGTGAAGGAGATCTCACTCCGTTCCAACTCCTTCTTTGAGGCGCAGGGGCAGCTGGAGGACTTGAATGTCAAGATCGTCGAGGGGTGCGGTCGGATTCGAGAGCTCAAGGAGACGATTCTGCTCTTGGATGTCGATTTGGTCGAGTGCGCAACGCAGATTCATGATTTGAATGAAACCAGGAGCAATTTGTTGGCTCTGCAGCAGAAATTGAGGCTCATTTTATATGTTAATCAAGCTCTTTCGGCACTTAAACTGGTATTGCATTGCGCTTCGATATCTTTCTTTCGGTTTTGTAGTGTACCGAATTGTGCATGTTTTGATAATTAGTAGCTATTTGGTCTAGAATTCACTTCATCAAGAATCGCCAATTTGCGATGTTGGATTTTATCTTTGTTTTCGTAGTAGATTCACTTCATTTGAAAATCGGTTCGTAGCATAAAACTTGATGACCATTTACGTTTCTTGCAAATACTAGTAAGGGCCAATTTAAAGCACTGATATGCACTCGGTGGCGTTTTTAGTAGTTTGATTCGGATTCAATGATAGGTTTTGAATTTGTTGCCCAACTAGTTTAAATTATAATCCACACAAGTCTTTTGTTGCAATTTTATCCCCAACCTGTTCAGATGATTAGTGGCTTGTTTATCATCCCTTTCTATAAGAAATGCTCATGATTTTCATTTGAGGAGTTGCGTAAAAGTGTATACTTGTCATTTTTATAAGTAGCAAGTTTCTTGATATAAGTTGATTTACATTTTCTGTCATACAGCTTGTTGCCTCTGCAGATTGTGCTGGAGCCTTGGACGTCACAGACGATTTACAGCATTTGCTGGTATTTTTTTATTTATGTTATGTTTGATCTGCCCCCACAAACTAGTACTAAAACAAGGAATAGTTTACTGGACTACACTTTTTTTGTACCTTATTGATGCCAATGCGTTTAATAGGATGGAGACGAGCTTACTGGTCTACATTGCTTCCATCACCTTAGGGATCGCGTAGCAGCTTCAATTGAATCCATAAACAGGTATGTTTTCCTGTTGCAGTGACACTATTTTTAGTGAAATAAGTGACACCGTTTGAGTTGCTTTTGATTTTTTTTAATTCTGATTCCATAATTATTTTTGTCCTTCTCGTTTTAAATATATGCGGTTCAATATTTTGGGACTGGGGTTGGCAGCTTTTAATTTTTTCTTCCGAGAGTCTGAAATAGATATGCTTTTCTTCATCCAGTTTGGCTTCTATTGACCAAAATATTGGAATTAACGTTTTTCAGTCTTTCAAATGGAATAATATGATATGAGGCATGTTTATAGTAACTTATTAAATTTATTCTTGTAGCATTCTTTCTGCAGAGTTTATGCGTGCTTCAATACACGATGCTGGAGATACAGATGTTATAATTATATCCAGAGCGAAAGCAAGGGCATCTAGTCTGATGAACGGAGAAGATGGTGAAGTAAGCTCAAGTCTTTTTCTTAAATGCCACAATATTTCTTTACTTCATTACAAGTCTTTTCTCTCCTGCGAGGAGCTGCTCTCCACTGATCGGAAAAGCAGATAATTAAGTTTTGTAGCCTTTACATGTGAACTGATCACCGTTATTTTTGTATCAGCAGATTAAGTTGGATGATGAAGAAACCTCCAATTTTCAAGATCGTCTTCTTCCTGTCATTATTGGGTTGCTTAGAACAGTGAGTAATTATCGGTTTGTCAAACCTAATATTTTTCAACATATATATAGTTCTTCCTTTATAGCCGACCCCACTTAGTGGGAAAAGGTTTTGTTGTTGTTGTTGTATATATAGTTCTTCCTTTGGGATGAAGTTTAGTTCTTTCCATGATCAGTGAGTACCTTTGGTGATCTTTTAAGTAAAGATGGTATTCTTTTACTTTCAGGCCAAGCTCCCTTCTGTGTTGAGGTTATATCGTGATCAACTTACAGCTGACATGAAGTCTGCTATCAAAAATGCCGTTGCAGAGCTGCTTCCCATTCTTGTTTCGCGACCACTGGAGTCAGATTTTACACCAGGGGAGCGAATAGTTGATGCAGATGGTGAGAAATTTGTAATCTTGTCTATCATCTATGCCTATGACTGAGAATTACACCTAATATAGGAGAAAAAGTAGATGTTATAATTCTCAATTTTTATGTTTACATTCTGTCTTGTTCTTTTCTTTTTGTACCATTTTTTACAGATGAATTTGTCTTTGATCTTTTAAACATGTTTTTTAGGTTTTGGCGCATCACTTGCGAGCAAGTTGAGGAGCCTGTCATCTGAAAGCTTTGTTCAACTTTTAAGTGCTATTTTTCTGATTGTAAGGGTATGTGTTCTAGACTATTCTTGTATTGTTTTCTAGGCATTGTATGGTTGACAAAAAAAATGCTTTATTATTAGTTTGTTGAATTCCCAGTATACTAACTGTTCGTTTTATTGTAATTTAGTGTGCATCTAGAAGTTAAATTTGACATTTCTAATGATTATCAGTGATTGGGGGATGGATACAACGTACAAGCTTTTCTCCTCGATGAACAGCTTAGGCTTAGCTTGAAGATAGATTTGGCTTGGGGTTGTCTATGATGCAAAATAGTCAATTTCCCACTCATTACTGAGCTTAAATATTTAAGCATCCAGTTCAATTTATCACCAACTTTTATTTATTTCTACTACAATTTTTGTTCCCTGTTGCAACTACATAAACTAATTACATGTTTTACTACGCTGTAAACAGAACTTTTTAAGGCACTATGATTGTCCTTTTGTCCTTTATATATTTTGTTTCTTGCAAGTTGCAAACCATTGACTAATTCACTAATTTGAAGCACATAATATCACTTCTTGTAATTTTTCAACCACTTGAGAGCCAGCTGAATCAATTACAGATATTTTCTTTAACCCTAATGCGAGTAAAGAAATGATAGACACGTTTTCTCGCCTGTGTACATTTTGGTCACTCCTACTCCTTCATTAATATTTCAGTCTATCAGTAGAATTCATTTGGTAGCATTAGGGTAAACAACCGGTTTTAAGTGTAACGGTTCTTATAAAAGAACGGGTACTGTCACATCAACTCATCATACATACATTATCTGTTTTTAGATTGTTCGATAAGCTATTATCAGATGGCATATGTGCTGTATTTCATTCATTTTTTGTTGTGCTAGCTTCATCTAAGTTCTTGTCTATTTTCTTTAAGCGTCAACCACTATTTGAGTGTGATGTCATATGATTTATTTTAGTGAATGCAGGCACATCTAGTGCGGGCTGCTGAAGTGAAGAAGGCCATTGAATGGATTATGTGCAACCTCGATGGTCACTATGCAGCCGATTCTGTTGCTGCAGCAATTGCAGTTGGTGCTGCAGCTGCAGAAACAGCTCAAGAGAGTGATGGTCAAGGTGGCTTGCTTATGCCATATTCACCTCAGAGGGTTGCTACAAAAGCCCTTTCAATTCAAGGGAAGGCAAATGATGCAGCAAGTCCTTCAAACATCTCTAAGAATTTTAGGTGAGGTCTTGTCTCTTGATTATGTTACTTTGATGTCTAAAATTTCACCTTTGCTGAAAACCTTTTGTATCATTTAATTTTAAGATTTTGTTTTGTGCTTGTCTTGTCAGCAAAATAAATTTTACCCTTATGAATGTCAGAAATTCTTTTGTTAATTTTAGGGTTTACTTTTGATATGCCCCCATATTAGAGTGTTTCCAAATGTATGCATATTCTGAAGAAATGTGATTCTAAACAGAGCTGATGTATTACGAGAAAACACAGAAGCTGTTGTTGCAGCATGTGATGCTGCTCATGGAAGATGGGCAAAGCTACTCGGGGTTCGTGCTCTTCTTCATCCTAAGTTGAGATTGCAGGAGTTTTTGAGCATATATAACATCACACAAAACTTTATAACAGCTACGGAGAAGGTATTCATATTTTATACTTTTTGTCTGTCCCCTTTGTTTTCTTGTCCTTTCTTCTTACCTTTAGTTTTAAGATCAACAATGTTATGTCTCTGGTGCCATTTTGTGGCACTGCCAACCTAAACAGATAGGGGGAAGGCCAGGATTTAGCATCAGGGGAACACTACAGTCACAGGCCAAAGCCTTCATGGATTTTCAGCATGAATCTCGAGTTAGTTTCTGATCGTGTATACTTATACTTCTCTTTTTATTTTACCTAGTATGTTGCTATTAGCTAATTGTTTTTATGGTTGTTGTAGATGGCAAAAATTAAAGCTGTTCTTGACCAAGAAACGTGGGTGGAAGTGGATGTTCCTGATGAATTTCAGGTCATTGTCACTTCACTATTTAGTTCTGAATCATTGGTAACCGAGAACCTGGATACTGTCCAAGATAATACGGAAACAAACTACAATGAGGTGGCCACACCCAGTAATAGTTCACATGCAGCAGATACAGGACCATCAGTTGCTGAACAGCAATCTAAAGGGGCGGATTCTAGTGAAACATCTGCAGGTATTACTGCAAAGGAGACACCAAATTCTGATGGAACTGAGAAAAATAAGGCTGATGTTGCAAACTCTGTTGCTCAAAATAACCACAGCCACGTGAAGGAGCGAGGAAAATCAACCTCTCAAACCCTTTTCTACAAAGGTGTTGGTTTTCACATGGTAAACTGGTCAGTTGCCTTAGTTTTCTATCTTTCTGTTTCCCCCATTTATTCTTTATTTTTTATACCAATCCTGATTTGCAATTTGGAGTTTTGATTTGTACTCTTCTTTTCCCCATTGAGGAACTTTATTAAATTTTTTCAACAAGTAAAAGAATTTTTCAGTATAAGCCACCCTTTAGTTACGTTTTCTCCTTGTTCTTGGTTTTTCTTCCAGTGGCTTGATATTGATGAAGATGTTGTCAGAGTACATTGATATGAACAACTTTTTTCCAGCACTGTCCTCTGAAGTTGTTCATCGTATTGTAGAAATTTTAAAATTTTTCAATACAAGAACGTGTCAGCTTGTTCTTGGTGCCGGTGCCATGCAGGTACAATTTCTCTCAATAATAGATGATATTGTTGCAGACTATGTAGTAACTTTCACTTAGAAACTCCAAAAGGGTTATGCAACTGAGCTAATCAAATATCTACTGTTCTTCAATGTACATGTATCAAAAACTTGTTTCACGGGTTTTATATGTAATTTTCTTTCTTGAGCTCCTAAATGCTTTAAGTGATTGTTTGAAACCCCTTTAGATGTTTTTGGTTACTATATCCTGTTATATCTACTGACTATGCTCCTTGGGGTCATTCTCGCGGCTTTTTGATAGATCACATGTGCTAATGCAGGTATCCGGTTTAAAGTCTATCACTTCTAAACACTTGGCCTTGGCAAGTCAAGTCATCAGTTTTACATATGCTATTATTCCTGGTAGGTGACTACAAAATTTTAAAAAATTGTTGGTTTTGCTGTGAATGTATATATGTATTTATTTGTAGTGTTATACTTTGAGCAATGGAGTAATGACTTTATTCATTCCGTTTCTGCAAGAAATCAGGCAAATTCTTTTTCTAAAAGTGCCAGAGACAAGAAAAGCATTGTTGTTATCTGAAATTGATCGAGTAGCTCAGGTTTGTCTTTTCACACTGGGCAACAGATTTAACATTTTCAGGGATTTGTATTCTACTTTTATTTTAGTTATATATTTTTTCCCTTCATTTTGATGGTGTTTTACAGGATTGTGGTACCATGCTCTTTCTAGATAATTATTTTTTGGTACCTTTTCATGAATTATCGAACATGTTGCATGTTCATGCCTTTGTGTTTCATGACTCTGACCATGATTGTGTAATTTTACATGTTTGTCAAGTTTGTTATCCTTTCAGAATGCATCAGTATCTCAAAGTCTAAAATCAGATTCTTTGAGCTCATAATTACATTAGCCAAGTATTGTGCTCATATTCCAGAAACCATTGTGATGTTTATTCATTCAATTTAAACAGGATTATAAGGTTCATAGAGATGAAATACACAGCAAACTAGTTCAGATCATGAGAGAAAGGTTATTGGTTCATCTACGCGGGTTGCCTCAAATTGTAGAGAGCTGGAATAGACCTGAAGAGGCTGACCCACAGCCCAGCCCATTTGCTCGATCACTTACCAAGGTACCTTTTTGCTTTATATAAGCACTTAGTTATTGTATTAGTTTCTTTATCTTAATTGATCTGATGGGGCCTTGCCCAACTGATTTTCAGGAAGTTGGATACTTGCAACGTGTTCTAACTCGAACTTTACATGAGGTCGATGTTCAAGCGATTTTCAGGTAGGGTTCATATAACTCGAAATTTGCTTGGGAATGTGGTCAAGACTCAAAGGATCATCCAATTCCATTTGTTAGCTTGACGTTCTTGCTTCTTCCCTCCACATTTTTAATCAGTGTGATTTGGTTGATGAAAGGGGCAGTTAATGATTACTGTGGTTTGTAATTTTCAGGCAAGTGATTTTGGTCTTCCATTCACAAATATCAGAGGCATTTTCACGGTTAGAGATCAGCACACCACAAGCCAAGGACAGGTACTACCTTTTCAGTTTCCCCCCCCTTGTGCGCATACAATTGTTAGGACGCCTTAATAAACACAACTTTTCACTTTGTCCACCAGGCTGCGCCGGGATGTCACACACATTCTTGGATGCATTCGATCTTTGCCGTCTGATAAAATGAGCGTATCTAGTATTCCAAACTGGGGTCAGCTAGATGAATTCTTGGTGCAGAGATTTGGCGCGGAAGCTGGTTAATGTTGTTGTAAAGTAGTGAATCGGTTGCTTCTTTGGAGATGGCTAATCAATTTTTTTGGATGTCAGAACCAATTTCGGTGGTCTATGCATTTCCCTTGTACAATTTCATTGAGGTAACTTTCGGTCCATATTCTCTGTTTATCGTGTCATGTTCATGCTGCATAAATTACTTTTCGTCCAAACTTCAGTTCTCTCTCTCTCTCTCTCTCTCTCTAAACACACGCACCGTCTATTTTTTCTTTTAGCTTACCAGAAGTCTTTAATTTTCAGGTTTTGCATTTTTTCTGAGATGTATAAAGTCAGTGTATCAGATCCAAATATTGCGAGAAGAAGGTTGTCGAAACCAGAATGTCTGTTCTGTAGCGGTCACACTTGAATTACCATTTGTATTTACCAGGACTCAAATCAATGTTTATTATAGTTTTTGAGTTAAAGGATGACGACAATTGATTTTTTTTGCTTAGTGAAGGGACAACGAGCAGTATCGGCTTTTGAATTCTCAACTTCCGTTGCCGGAATCGCATCTGATTGTATCAATACTCGAGTTATTTGCATGAATGCCGTTCTTAAATGGTTAAAAGGATAAAAGGTGGTTTTTCCTGCACCATTAGTATCTACCAGCTAAAGCTTGTTATTCTTCGTGTTGGGCTTTTCTTGTTATTGGGCTTGCTAATCTTTGCTATCTTTGGGCTTTAATGAAATTACTTTTAGGCCCAATATAAAAAGTTGGATCATGCTCCCCAAAACAAAAGTCAACGGAGAGTATCCACTCTTGAAAGTGATGCTCCATCCTCTCTTTTAATATTGCTTGTACGAAAAAAGAATCAACATTTCTAAACTAATTTCAAAAATCTTACGTTGTGGTGAAAGTTGTTTGCAAGTGAGCTTATTATTTTATTGAGAAAAACAAATTTAAATTATAAATTTCCAAAAAAATCTGTTCCGGTCTAAAATGCAGCAATTTGGCGGCCAATTTTTTTGAAATACAAATGGTGTTAGATAGTTAGTTGTTAGAAAGAGTGTGAATTGATCACACATCATAGTCCATATGTGATTGTTTTTATTCCGTTGCGGTAAAATCTCATATGCTCTGAACTATCCTAATTTAATTCTAGGAAGCTTACAGTGTGTCGAGAGTGACAGATGCAAATTTTGGAAATAGTTTTCTACAAGGTGTAGCGTTTGTCAACATTAGAAAAGGAACTCGAGGAAAAATTGAACCGTGACTTAACGCGTAAGGCCTCTCTCCCTACAAATATGACAAGTTTCTTACGCACAACAGAACACGCACGACCCGAGAGTCAACGTCACAGACAGACAGACAGACAGACAGACAGACAGACAGACAGAAAACATGAAGAGACACCGCCGCGACGGAGATCAACCAGAGATGCAAAAGAAAACAGTCGACGCCGGTGCATCAGGAGGAGGAGGAGGAGAAGGAATCACCTGCGGGGGCTGCGGGACGCCGGTGTCGATGGTACTCGATGACGATCATCATCACGTTCACATGGATCTGCAGGAGTTCCCCGAAGGATGCATAGCTAACGTCGTCTCCTTAACGACGCCTCGAGACGCGTGCAGGTTTGAGGAGGTGCCTGAGCTTATAGTTGTTTGGTGGCTTGACATTCGTGGCAAAATTGATACACGGATTCTTTCCCCCTCCACTGTCTACAAAGCTTATCTTGTGTTCATGTTAAATGAAAGGGCTAGAGGATTTGGTCGTGACGATCCCTTGAAGGTCAAGGTAGGACTTTTTGGGGAAGAAGAGACTAGTAGTAAGCGCATTGTGTTTCCGGGGAGACAGAACATTACCGGGAGACCCATGGAAATCGATGAAACTCAATATCCAAAGAAAAGGCCCGACGGCTGGCTGGAGGTGGAGATTGGAGAGTTTTTCTATTCAGGAGAAGAAGATGGGGGGTTAATGGAGATGACATGTATGGATGTTGACCTTCATAGAATGAAGAGAGGCCTTATTGTTCAGGGGATTGAAGTCAGGCCCAAAAGAGTGTAGAAAGTTAAGCCTTTTTTAAGGACTTACATGTAATGGGTGCATTGTCGATATTACATATCATGAAAATTACTAGTAAGAGAAATAAAAAGGCTCACTGTATTATAATTTTGTTGATAAAATGGTTGCAATTGCTCATCTTTGAACTACATGGATTGAATTGAGTCTTACCAAACTACCCGAAATGCTAGCTAACGTGTTCTTACACAACGATCACAGTAGGGCTACTCGAGATCACAATAGGGCTCCTCATAGTAAAATTTTCACTCTCTTCTTCCCAAACAATTGCACCAAATGAGATGGTTTCTTCCTCGGAGCTCTTGTACTTGATTGCCAAAGTGTAGTCTTGCTTCTCTATCTCTTACCGGACACCAATTTCTCTGGTCACACCGCGACAACTTCACCCTTTTGGTTCTTTAACCTTGGCATTATAAGTGGCTGAACCTTGATCATTAACGGTGGTTACAGTCCTCTTGAATAATTATTTAATGATTCCTTTCACCTTTGAATACTAGTTGTAAAACGTTATAAACTTATTTGATGGATGGGGAGATTAGGAGATGTGTTATCACACGTATAGTTTTTTGACCTAAGAATGCCTGCATTCTCTTCTCGGCCAAGTTCATGGTGCACAACAAATTGAACCGAGGTCATATGGCATCGCGTCACAAATCAAACCGAGTTCAAGTGCTCGATTTGGACTTTTTACTAACGTCGGTCTGCCACTGTCAGTGTTATTTCATTAAATTTGTTAACAAGATAAGTTGAATTTGAGACTTCTAACTTAAAAGAATATACGCTAGATACTAGATAGTGCTGATGACTTATTAAAGTAAAAAAAAAAAATTGAAATGAAAGGGGAAAAGGAAACCCAATAACCTCTTCTCTTATTTTGAATAGAGTTATCTGTTAATTTTCCCCTAGAAATTTAAGCAGTTGCTAATTTTCTCTCTTATTTTGGAAATCATAAAAACTGAGTTCCTCAGCACTGTTCATCACCAGTGTCCGGACGGATTTGCCCTCGGTTGATTTGTTTTATTTCATTTCTGCCTCTGAAGCACTTTCACCGACTCTCTGCCACTACTCTTAATGTACACGTGTTGGTAATCGTGGGGATGGCAGAAGTCCACTAGCTCTCTCGCTGGAATAAGGATTGTCTGCCCTTCAACTTCCCGTACCCTCCTGTTTTGTGTGGTCACGGTTAAGTCATGTCAACATTTTATATTAGTAATATAAAATATTGACGTGGTTTAACCGTGACCACACAAAACAGGAGGCACGGAACGGGAAGTGGGAGGGCAGACAATCCTTGTCCCTCTCGCTGAGAACACGAACCTAGCTCGAGTTCTCTCCCTAGTTTTTTCTTCTCTGGGTTATCTATGTTCGTTCTCACTTATCGACAATGTTTCTCCACTTTTTTCCTTCATTCTGTTTTCTCTGAACCAAAGAACGATGGAAGGGCAATGAACTCAAATCAATTCAAATCCAATCCGACACATTCATGCAATGCAATCGAAGGTCAGTGCCTTCTTCAAACCCTTATCTTCCTCTTCTTCTTCACCCAAAACCAGCAGCTTCACCTCCAATTGTTACTGATGGAAACGACGACGAAGTGACCGTCTGAAAAAGACGCAGCACCATACTGTTAACACTTATGAGCGAAGAGTTCCAAACCCGCAAAGGTATTCTCTTTTTTTTAATTTTTATGTTCGGGGCTTTTGAGGTGTTTGGATCCCGAGAATTTTTTTTTCATTTTTTTCGTTATTTTGTTTCTGGGTTCGCTTCAATTAAGAGAACTAGAAAATGGGTTTAGTGTGAATTTAAATTCTGGGATGCCCCTTGCAGAAAATTTAATTTTTATGAATATTTGTATTGTTTCACTGACCCCTTTTTTATTTGTTGGATTTTGTTTCCCTTCCAATCTTTTCTCTGCGTAGTAAATTAGTGGAAGGGACAAAAGTTCTGTTCACCAATTGCTGGTGAAACCCTTTTCGGACGATAATTCTGGGAAGCCGGAATGGACCGCATTGGGAACAACAGTGATCAAGAACAAGAAGAGATGATATGCTCAGTTCTATTTAAACTTTGGTCAGTTTGATTTCAATGTCACGTTTAGAATGATTTTGAGAATATTTGACTCATTTTGTGATTTAATCATGTATGATTGTCGAATTCTTATTTCTTATTTCTCAGTGTTCCCATGTTATTTACTGTCAAGTATTATTCGGGGATTAATTCAAACTTTGGACAATATAGGATAAAAATACACTAGATTTAGTGAAAATACTATCTTCATCATGAAAATAACGAGATAATGAATATATTCTAACAAGTTTCAAAGTAATCCGACAAAATGAGGAAGTATCCTTATCCATTGTTGAAGTATCCTGAGTTCCTTCTGCTTACTAGATTTTACAAGGAAATATCGTGAATGTTCATGTTGTGTCTCTATTATATATGTATATAGTATTTAAAACCCATATATATTGTTTACAACCTTCCTATCCCTATTCAATGTTAAGCAAACTGTTGTAGGTCGATTATATTCTTTGCCCTGGAGGTTGTGTTTTAGATGAATCCGTTTCGGATTGGAAGAAAACTTAAACCCAGAAAATGTTGGGTTTCCTGGTGAGTTGTCCGGCAGATTTCAGGTTGCTAATTTCATGATTATAGTTAATTTTGCTTCATGACATTGTGGTATGCTATCGAATCTAATTGGCGATTTTTTTGTATGGTTTTTGTGTGGATGCAGGTCGGCAACGAACAGGTTGATCGCGTCTTGAGTTTTCCGACTGATTTATTCCATCCTATCGGTTCTCATTTTGTCCCTCCATAGCATTTGCAGCACCATGTACCTTGCTCTCATCACAACTTGACTTTCAGTTCCTCAGGTAAAGTTTCCACCTTTTTTTATTCAGGAAAATAACAAAGATTCCAAATTTATTGAACTATTTAGTGATTTTCTGTTGAGTTTCTTCTTAAAATTTTTAATTTAAATTTTTTGAATTGGAATAGGGGGAATGGTGGATGTGAGAGTTTTTTTTACAGCAATTCAAAGGGAATAGCTTGAGAGACAGTGGACTCTTCCCCTATTCCTCCACATTCACTTTTACCAATTTCCAAGAACACATTAAATTCCCCCAAAATATAAGCCGAGGTATGGAAAAGCTTCGAATTCCTTGGTTTCCTCCAATTAGTATGTAGAACTCTCAAAAAAGAAAGAAGTGAGGGTTGAATGTCTACCCTTGTATATACGTAGAGAGATATGGAAAAGCTTAGAATGGTGAAGTGAGGGTTCAATAACTTATTACTCATTTCGGTCTATTTAAATAAAGTTTGCTAATTGGGTTGATTTGTGTTGTGTGCATATACTTCTTGGGTTTATTTCTTTTTTATGGACTTATTTGTTTCTGTATCGGTTGCTGACAGAATGGATAGGGTGCCAAAAAGAAAGGTGGCATTAGGAATAATGGCTTTTTGATAGAATTAGAGTTTGATCTCTTCATTTTGGTTGTGCATATTTCGTTTGATCTCTTACTTTGGGTTGTGCAGATTTCGTTTGAATTAATTTGGGTTGTGAGGAAGTGAATAATTATTTGAATTAATTAATTTCTCTTGGGTTGTGCATATTTCCTTTGAATTAATTTGCGTTGTGCTTGAGCATTGTACAGACATGAACGTGGGTAAAGAGTAGGATAAAGGGAAGAGAAAATGATGTGATCATCCACCTCAATCGATTTGTTGAGGTAGTTTTTTTACCTTTTTTTCTGTTTATAATTATATGTTTTTCATCTTTTTGGAGTATTTCATCGAGGATTTGCCACGAATTTCTGAGAGTTTCATTTCATCCAAACAATGGGCGTTGGAATGGTAGTGCCTTTTTATTCAAATTTTATTTATTTTGAATATTATGTGTTTAAAAGTGTAAATTTGCATAATTGAATCTTCGCTCCAATTTTATACTTCATTTCTTTGCGACTTTCTGCAGAACTTAGAATTAACTTTTCACATAGCATGGATGATTAATATAAGAAACACATACACAAAATGACTCCATCAAGGTATATACAAATTAAAATCATAACTTGCGTCAATATAGAAGTATAAATGATTTTTTAGCACACAACTTTGACATAATAATTTGTCTCATAATTTATAAAATATTGTACAAATTTATGCTACCTGGTAATCAACGACTAATATTACTTCCAAGAAGGCAAGATCAACATATGGTATGTCACATCGGTATATTTTCCAAAAACATGTGGTAAAATTGTACCCATCACATTAGGCAAGTTTCAATATTTTTTACTTCTATTTTAACACATTTCTAATTAACATTTCGTACTAAATTTTGATTAAGCTTGATTTAAATGTTTGCTTTCAGAATTTCACAAGTTGAATTACCATCTCAATAATTGGAAAAAGTACATTTGATCTCCGGTTATAAGGTGACTTCACCTCTCTCTCCACCCTCTCTCCTAAAACTCAAATTTGAACTTTTTATGCATATTTTTTTTTAATCATTGGCTAACTGTCTTTTTTATCTTTTGCAGTTGTATTCACAACTTTCCAAGAGACGACAACAGTTTTCTTTGGAAACACCTCAAACTAGGAACAAGTCTTATCCAATTACATTCATTGCATATAGCACTTGAAAAAGCTAATGATGTTTTTCAACATTGTTTAGCCTGTAGCAAGCTTAGTTGGACTGGTATACTCTCAATACTGCATTTGTAATTTATGCCGTTATCATTGGTCCAACTTTTTTGAATAAACAATTATCTCTTTACACTTTGATAAAATAGAATTTTAATTTTTTGGTATCTAAGTTTGTTCCGATCATGATAAGGTTACGTATAAATTGCATTGCCATTCGTAATTCTCTGTTTTTCACACAAACATTGTTTATGAAAATTGAAGCTATCAAATATTTCATATAATTTTTAATCCCGGAGCAAATCGCGGTACAAATTTCTAATATAGTTTTCTAGACGGTGTAGCGTTTGTCAACATTAGAAAAGTAAAACACCGTGCGCTAACGCCCAAGGCCTGTTTCCCTACAAATATTATAAGTTTCTTACACACAACAGAACACGTACAACACGAGAGTCAACGACACAGACAGACGGAAAACATGAAGAGACTCCACCGCGGCGGAGATCACCCAGAGATGCAAAAGACGGAAAACATGAAGAGACTCCGCCGCGGAGATCACCCAGAGATGCAAAAGAAGACAGTCGACGCCGGTGCATCAGGAGGAGGAGAAGAAGGAATCACCTGCGGGGGCTGCGGGACGCCGGTGTCGATGGAACTCGATGACGATGATCATCACGTTCACATGGATCTGCAGGAGTTGCCCGAAGGATGCATAGCTAACGTCGTCTCCTTAACGACGCCTCAAGACGCGTACAGGTTTTCGGCGGTGTCTAGGAGTTTCATGTCGTCGGCCGATTCCGACGCTGTTTGGGACAAGTTCCTTCCCCCTGATATCCCCTCCATCCTATCTCACTCCTCCTCCTCCGAGAAGAAGCTTTACCTCACTCTCTGCGAAAACCCTGTCCTCGTTGACGACGGCAAAATGGTAATTTTATACATTCTTTTTCGCTTTTGTGGTGGGATTAGGGATAGCTCCCAAAATTTGAAACATGAATATATTTGAAGATTTTATTTGTTTCTCTCTACTTTCTGATAAAGTTTTAGGGGTTGTATTCAATCAGGATTTTAAGTAATTATCTGAAATTTAAGGTGTATTCAATTAAAATTTTAAGATAGTTTATTAAAATCCTTATAAATCTAGGTGTATTCAATTAGGATTTTAAAGAAGTTTATAACATTTCAGGTGTATTCAATTAGAAATTGATTATAAAGAATTTGAGAATGTTGAGGAATTAGATGGAATTGAAGAGATTTTGTAGTGTATTTTAAACATTCACAAATCTAACATCTCCCCATGAGATTTCGAGGAAATTGAATCAAATATTTTTATGGAATTTCTATAAATCAATTAAACTCCATAAAAATCTATGGATGGATTTATAAATCTATTAAAGTCTCAAATTCTCAATTGAATACACCTTCATATATTAATATGAAAATATGACTTTAGACTTTGAGATCGTGCCTGCTGGAACTAATGCATGAAAAACTAGCCAGAATAAGTTTTTGTAACCTTTTCCAATCTGTTTCTATGATCTATATATGCAGAGTTTTACTCTGGACAAATGGAGTGGGAAAAAATGTTACATGATATCGCCGAAGGACCTTATGATTATTTGGGGTGATAATCCTGAGTACTGGAAATGGATTTCTCTTGCCAACTCCAGGTCTGTAAACTTCTTCATTCATCTTACGTTTTGTTGGTTTGATTAAGCTAACAGCTACGCTTTTAAGATGTTGAGAAAGCGTTTCCATATCGTGCTTATTCTGCGGTTGGATTTGTTTTAGCGATGTATATATATAGATTGAAATATTTGTTTATGTGTGTAATTAGGCAATTAATTAGTATATGTCATGTTAAATGAAACAGGTTTGAGGAGGTGGCTGCGCTTGTAGTTGTTTGGTGGCTTGAGATCCGTGGCAAAATTGATACACGGATTCTTTCCCCCTCCACTGTCTACAAAGCTTATCTTGTGTTCATGTTAAGTGAAAGGGCTAGAGGATTTGATCGTGACGATCCCTTGGAGGTCAAGGTAGGACTTTTTGGGGAAGAACAGACTAGTAGTAAGCGCATTGTGTTTCTGGGGAGACAAAACATTACCGGGAGACCCATGGAAATCGATGAAACTCAATATCCAAAGAAAAGGCCCGACGGCTGGCTGGAGGTGGAGATTGGAGAGTTTTTCTGTCCAGGAGAAGAAGATGGGGGGTTAATGGAGATGACATGTATGGATGTTGACCTTCATAGAATGAAGAGAGGCCTTATTGTTCAGGGGATTGAAGTCAGGCCCAAAAGAGCGTAGGAAGTTTAACTTGCCCAAAACTTTCTACTTTGACATTATAAGTGGCCAAACCCTGATCATCAACCGTGGTTACAATTCTCTTGAATAATTATTTAATTATTCCTTTCACCTTTGAATACTCGTTGTAAAACGTTATAAACCGGGAGATCTGTTATCACAGGTATAGTTTTTTTTACCTAGTGTCACGGGCCGCATGTTAAAAACAAAGAAAATGCCCAAGACATCATATATCTAAGCCCATGAAGCCATGTCTTCATGGAAGCTTCTGGAACGTCCCGGAGAAATCAAGAACGTGGCGGAGCATTCAAGATAATCTAGGGCATTCCAGAACATTCCACACAAGTGTACATATTTAAGCCTCACCTAGAATAATCTAGATTAGGCAAGTTGTATCTAGAACTATGCTAGATATTTTTGGATGTAAGTAGGGGATTCTAGAACCCTCCATTGAGGAGGTGACTTAGGCCTATAAATAGGAGGTAAGGCCATTTGGCCAAACGATCCAAGAATTGTAAGCAATTGTAAAGTTCTCTTAAGTTTCAATACAAAGCTTCATTTCTCCCATCTTCTAAGTGATTTTAGCATTCTCCAAGCTATCTTAGCTTTCTTTGTGATTCGATCCGGGGAAGCGAGGCTTCGAAGGCTTACTTAGCTTGTTCATCGAGGTATTCAAGTCTAAGTGCCGCACGGGCGGAAGGCTTAAAGAGTCATCCCGTGACAGCTGGTATCAGAGCCAAGCTCGTGAATCACTTGAAGGAAAGTAGGATATGGCAAGTGGAGAGATGGTGTCCGGAGTCTCCGACCAAAGGGAGCGTACTACCAAGGTCCAAGACGTTGCCAAGAGCAAGCCAAAGTTAAAGGACTTGCAAGCATCGATGGAGACCATGGAAGAGCGACTCGAGAAGGTGGAACGAACCATACTCGAGTTCGATACTCGACTTGATGAGGATGTTGTCGACAAGGAGGAAATCCAAACCATGGTGGACAATGGTAAGGATGAATTGCGTGGCTTGGTGGAAGGGCTACGAGATGAGCTCCTTGGCGCTCTCAACACCATGGCAGACAAGATGCGGAGGGAAGTCCAGGTTCACCTTGACAACATAGAGGCAAGGTTTGTGGCGCTTCAAGAAGAGATAAAGGACACAAGGGAACTTAAGGGAGATGTGGCGTTTTGTAAAGAAGCAGTCGTGAAGCAATTCGTGCAAGGGTCGAGGGAAATCAAGGCGTTGGACTCCAAGGTAATCGACTCCTTTAAACCCAAATCCTATAATGGGAAGAGGGAAGCAAAGGAGCTCGACACATTCGTGTGGAACGTGGAGCGATACTTCAAGTACCTAAAGCTTGAAGATGACGAGTCCAAAATCTTAACGGCAACCATGTTCTTAGCTGACAATGCCCTTATGTGGTGGCGTCGCCGAAGCATGGAGATTGAGCAAGGTACGTTCTCTCTCACCACTTGGGATGAATTTAAGAAAGATCTTATGTTGCACTTCTATCCCCAAAATGCCAAGTACGAAGCCAAGGAGAAACTAAGGTGGCTCAAGCAAACGGGGAGCGTCAAAGACTATGTCAACGCCTTCGTGAGCTTGTTATTCGAGGTGCCCAACATGTTAGAGGAAGACAAGCTCATGTACTTCATGAGTGGACTGCAAAATTGGGCAAAACTCGAACTACAAAGGAGGCACGTGCAAACATTGTCTGATGCCATTGCCGCCGCTGAATCCTTGATTGAGTTTAAATCAAGCCACCAAGGTGATTCCAAGTCCACGAGGAAGAGGGGTAACCATGAGAGAAGTGGGGGAGAACATAAGCCGAAGGACAAGGCCGAGACAAGCAAACCGAAGGAGAAGAAAGCCGATAAGCATGACAAAGGCAAAGGTAAGTCTTGGCAACCCACTTGTTACCTATGCGACGGCCCTCACATGATGCGAGATTGCCCACAAAAGAAGGCCCTTAAGGCCATGGCCTTCAAGGAGGACAAGGCCGAGGAGAGTAACGATGCAACGATGGGATGCATCCGTCTACTGAATGCCATCCAGACAACCCTCCCACAACCTAAGGCTCAAGTTGGGGGAGGATCATTGTTCGTCGACGTCAAGACTGGTGACAAGACGACGCGTGTGTTGGTGGACACGGGAGCAACACACAACTTCATGACGTCGGAGGAAGCCACAAGGCTTGGCCTCCGAGTCACAAAGGAGCCCGGTAGCGTGAAGACGGTAAATTCCGCTGCCACCCCTATTGTTGGAGTTGCGCGTAATGTGCACGTAGATATTGGCACATGGAAGGGAACGATCGACTTCACCGTAGTCAAGATGGACGACTATGGCGTAGTCATTGGGTTAGAGTTCATGGACAAGGTACGAGCCTTTCCCATTCCCTTCTACAATATTTTCTGTATCCTGGCCGACGGAAGACAACCTTGCCTGGTGCCATTGGAAAGGCAAGCCAAGAAGTGTACCCAGCACTTGTCGGCAATTCAATTTGCCAAGTCTTGGAAGAAAGGCGAGGCCACATTTCTTGCAACCCTAATGTTGAATGAAGGGGAGGAGAAGTACGGGCCTTTGCCGAAACAAGTGGAAGACGTCCTTGTGGAGTTTGCGGACGTGATGCCTAAGGAACTGCCAAAGAAGTTGCCACCAAGGAGAGAGGTCGACCATGCAATTGAGTTGGAGCCTGGTGCTAAGCCTCCCTCCAAATCACCTTATAGGATGTCGCCACTCGAGTTGGAGGAATTGAGGAAGCAACTCAACGAGCTACTTGATGCTGGCTACATCCAACCCTCCAAGTCCCCATATGGTGCACCCGTCTTGTTCCAACGCAAGAAAGAAGGTAGCCTAAGGTTGTGCATCGACTATAGAGCATTGAACAAGATTACCATCAAGAACAAGTACCCACTTCCGTTGATCGCCGACTTATTCGATCAACTTGGTGGAGCAAGGTACTTCACAAAGTTAGATCTTCGATCGGGATACTACCAAGTGAGGATAGCCTCTGGAGACGAATCGAAGACGGCGATGGTGACCAGATATGGATCGTTCGAGTATAAAGTCATGCCATTTGGTCTGACCAATGCCCCCGCAACATTCTGCACATTGATGAACAAGGTATTCCATCCTTATCTTGACAAGTTTGTCGTGGTTTACATTGATGATATCGTTGTCTATAGCAAGACATTGGAGGAGCACGTCAAGCACTTGCGCATAGTGTTCAAGACCCTTCGGGAGCATGAACTCTATGTCAAGAAGGAGAAATGCTCCTTTGCCACAAAAGAAGTAGAATTTCTTGGCCACAAGATAAAGGAGGGGAAACTTATGATGGAAAAGGGCAAGATCAAGGCCATTCAAGAGTGGGAACCGCCGACCAAGGTACCAACACTACGATCTTTTCTGGGGCTAGCCAACTACTATCGGAGATTCATAAAAGGGTATTCAGCCATAGCGGCACCCTTAACAGACCTTCTTAAGAAGAACAAGGCATGGGAATGGACGGACCGGTGTCAAGAGGCCTTTGAGAGGCTGAAGAAGGCCCTAATGGAGGAGCCTGTACTAAGGTTGCCCGACCTTAGTAAGCCATTCGAGTTGCACACTGATGCTTCCGACTTTGCCATAGGAGGAGTGTTGATGCAAGAGGGACATCCGATAGCCTATGAAAGTCGCAAGCTAAACAATGCCGAGAAGAGGTACACGACCCATGAAAAGGAGATGACCGCCATCGTCCATTGCCTTAGAGTTTGGAGGCATTACTTGCTTGGTACCCCATTCATCATCAAGACGGACAACGTTGCCACTAGCTACTTTCAAACCCAACAAAAGCTCACACCTAAGCAAGCAAGGTGGCAAGAGTTCTTAGCGGAGTTTGATTACAAGCTAGAGTACAAGCAAGGAAAGGAGAACGTGGTGGCCGATGCTCTAAGTAGACGAGTAGAGTTAATGGCTACGGTACTCAAGCCGCAAAGCCATCTCTTGGGCCGTGTCCGAGAAGGTTTATCACATGACGTCCAAGCCAAGAACATTGTGGAGTTTGTCAAGGATGGGAAGACAAGAAGGTTTTGGCTTGAGGACGGCTTGCTATACACCAAGGGCAAGCGGATCTACATCCCAAAGTGGGGAAGCTTAAGGAAAGAAATCCTTAAGGAGTGCCATGACTCAATGTGGGCAGGACATCCTGGCACTCACCGCACGTTGGCTTTGGTGAGCGATGCTTATTATTGGCCACAAATGCGGGATGATGTAGATTCATACGTGAAGACTTGTCTTGTGTGCCAACAAGACAAAGTGGAACAAAGGCAACCGGGAGGACTGTTGGAACCACTTCCCACCCCATCAAGACCATAGGAGTGTTTGACCATGGATTTCATCACACATTTGCCCAAGTCTGATGGATGTGGATCTATCTTCGTCGTGGTCGATAGATTCACCAAGTATGCCACTTTCATACCCGCACCCGTGGAGTGTACAGCCGAAGTAGCTGCACGTTTGTTTCTAAAGCACGTGGTGAAGTATTGGGGTGTTCCGAGGAGCATAGTCAGCGATCGAGATGCTTGCTTCACAGGTAGATTTTGGAAGGAGCTCTTCAAGCTACTTGGCTCAAAGTTAGACTTCTCCACAGCTTTTCATCCCCAAACTGATGGACAAACGGAGCGGGTTAATGCATTGTTGGAGACTTATTTGCGGCACTATGTTAGTGCCAATCAACGAGATTGGGCTAAGTTACTTGATGTTGCCCAATTCTCTTATAACTTGCAACGTTCGGAGTCGACGGGGAAAAGTCCGTTCGAGTTGGCTATAGGGCAACAACCCTTGACCCCGAACACGGTCGTGACTGGCTACACGGGGAATAGTCCAGCCGCTTTCAAAACCGCTAAGGAGTGGCAATTAGCCCACGAACTTGCTCGAGCTCATTTGGAGAAGGCTTCAAAGAAGATGAAGAAATGGGCGGATCGTAAGCGAAGGAATGTGGAGTTCCAAACCGGCGACCAAGTTTTTGTGAAGCTCAATGCGTCTCAGCACAAGAGTACTCGTGGCTTGCACAAGAGCTTGTTGCGGAAATATGAGGGACCATTCCCTATCATCAAGAAGGTTGGCAAAGCTGCTTATGTTGTGGAACTCCCACCCCGCCTCAAGTTTCACCCGGTGTTCCATGTGAGCAACTTGAAGCCTTATCATGCGGACGATGAAGAACCAAGTCGAGGTGAGTCTCATCGAGCACCCCCTTTGATGACGGAGGCATTTGACAAAGAAGTGGAGAGCATTGAAGCCAAGCGTGTCGTGGTGCGACCAAGACAACCAAAGCATGTGGAGTACTTTGTCAAATGGAAGGGGCTACCATACTCCGAAGCAACCTGGGAGAAGGAGACGTCCTTATGGCAATATAAGGACTTGATTCAGACATTCGAGAGGCAAGAGTCGACGAGGACGTCGACGGCTTAAGTGGGGGAGGATGTCACGGGCCGCATGTTAAAAACAAAGAAAATGCCCAAGACATCATATATCTAAGCCCATGAAGCCATGTCTTCATGGAAGCTTCTGGAACGTCCCGGAGAAATCAAGAACGTGGCGGAGCATTCAAGATAATCTAGGGCATTCCAGAACATTCCACACAAGTGTACATATTTAAGCCTCACCTAGAATAATCTAGATTAGGCAAGTTGTATCTAGAACTATGCTAGATATTTTTGGATGTAAGTAGGGGATTCTAGAACCCTCCATTGAGGAGGTGACTTAGGCCTATAAATAGGAGGTAAGGCCATTTGGCCAAACGATCCAAGAATTGTAAGCAATTGTAAAGTTCTCTTAAGTTTCAATACAAAGCTTCATTTCTCCCATCTTCTAAGTGATTTTAGCATTCTCCAAGCTATCTTAGCTTTCTTTGTGATTCGATCCGGGGAAGCGAGGCTTCGAAGGCTTACTTAGCTTGTTCATCGAGGTATTCAAGTCTAAGTGCCGCACGGGCGGAAGGCTTAAAGAGTCATCCCGTGACACTAGGAATGGCTGCATTCTCTTCTCGGGCAAGTTCATGGTGCACAACAAAGTAATATTACCCTAATGTGGATGGTAGATTGTATTTTTCTTCTTCTCTTCACCTAGTTGACTCCGTATACTTTTTGTTTGAATTAGCCATAGGAATCCAACTCGCAGCTGCAAAGTACTGACTTTGCGCCGAATTTACCAAAACAAAATTATCTTTTCCCCGTCATATACTTGTCATGTGATGTTCGGGTGATCAAGATGGATGGAAGATCAAATAAGAAATTTCAAAATCCATTTATAAAAGTTTAGGGATAATCAGCTAAATTAAAATTCATGATAGATATAAGTAGCTATATACAAGTTAGGAGGGCAAATCAACAAATAGGTCTTTTGAAAAAATAACCTTTTATATGTGCATCGAATATAGGCTGAATCATGTATTACTAATTCTAAGAGAAACAAAATCCATTCTTATTAATTAGGCTGATACTCAAAATTTAAAACCATTCTATAATTTTATGCATCCCCAGAGACTAGGTCAAGGTCTTTTCTATTTGTATTTGATCAAGAATCCAACGAATTTAACGTTTCTATAAACCTGGTGCATACCATATACCTTGATGCGTTATAAAACAACCCTAAACTTGACCCCTAAGACTTCATCTAGATGATATATTGTTGCAGACTATTTAGTAACTTTCAATAATAGATGATATTATAGCAGAATATTTATAAAACAACCCTAAACTTTCAATAATCGATGTTCAAGCGATTTTCAGGTAAGGTTCATATAACTTGAAATTTTCTTGGGAACTTGGTCAAAGACTCAAAGGATGATCCAATTTCATTTGTTAGCTTGACGTTCTTGCTTCTTCCCTCCACATTTTTAATCAGTGTGATTTGGTTGATGAAAGGGGCAGTTAATGATTACTGTGGTTTGTAATTTTCAGGCAAGTGATTTTGGTCTTCCATTCACAAATATCAGAGGCATTTTCACGGTTACAGATGTGCACACCACAAGCCAAGGACAGGTACTACCTTTTCAGTTCCCTTCCCTCTTGTGCGCATACAATTGTTAGGACTCCTTAATAAACATAACTTTTCACTTTGTCCACCAGGCTAAGCCGGGATGTCACACACATTCTTGGATGCATTCGAGCTTTGCCGTCTGATAAAATGAGCGAATCTAGTATTCCAAAATGGGGTCAGCTAGATGAATTCTTGGTGCAGAGATTTGGCTCGGAAGCTGGTTAATGTTGTTGTAAAGTAGTGAATCGGTTGCTTCTTTGGAGATGGCTAATCAAATTTTTTGGATGTCAGAACCAATTTCGGTGGTCTATGCATTTTCCTTGTACAATTTCATTGAAGTAACTTTCGGTCCATATTCTCTATTTATCGTGTCATGTTCGTGCCGCATAAATTACTTTCGTCCAAACTTCAGTGCTCTCTCTTTCTAAACACACATGCACCGTCTATTTTTTCTTTTAGCTTACCAGAAGTCTTTAATTTTCAGGTTTTGCATTTTTTCTGAGATGTATAAAGTCAGTGTATCAGATCTAAATATTGCGAGAAGAAGGTTGTCGAAGCCAGAATGTTTGTTCTGTAGCGGTCACGCTCGAATTACCATTTGTATTTACTAGGACTCAAATCAATGTTTTTTTGTAATTTTTGAGTTAAAGGATGACGACGATTGATATTTTTTTTTGCTTAGTGAGGGGACAACGAGCAGTATCGGCTTTTGAATTCTCAACTTCCGTTGCCGGAATCACATTTGATTGTATCAATACTTGAGTTATTTGAATGAATGCCGTTCTTAAATGGTAAAAGGATAAGAGCTTGTTTTTCCTGCAAGATTGGTATCTACCAGCCAAAGCTTGTTATTCTTTGTGTTGGGCTTTTCTTGTTATTGGGCTTGCTAATCTTTGCTATCTTTGGGCGTTAATGAATTTACTTTTAGGCCCAATATTAAAAGTTCGATCATCCCCCCCCAAAAAAAACAAAAAAAAGTCAATGGAGAGTATCCACTCTTGAGCGTGATGCTCCATCTTCTCCTTTAATATCGTTTGTATGAAAAAGGTAACAATATTTCTAAACTAATTTTAAAAATCTTACGTTGTGGTGAAAGTTATTGCAACCGATCTTTTTATTTTATTGAGAAAGAAAAATAAAGTTAAATATTAAATTCCAAAAAATAATTTGTGTGGGTAATATAGCAATTTGGTGGCCAATTTTTTTGAAATACAAATAGTGTTAGTTAGTTGTTAAAGAGAGTATGAATTGACCACACACCATAGTTCATATGCATGATTGTTTTTCTTCCGCCGGTAAATTCTCATATGCTTGAAATATTCTAATTTAAATCTAAGAAGCTTAGCGTGTCAAAAGCAATGACTAAAATATCGATAATATCGGCGATATTTGTTTTTGTGAGAGTTCGATATTTCTACACCTATCCACTTGATTATCGTCAATATATCGAGATAATATCGATAATATTGCGATAATATCGATATTATCTCAATATATTGGGCTGGGAGCCGGAGACTCCTCGGAGGCGCCACCCTGAGCGCAGATCCGAAGGCCAGAGCGGCGACGACGGTGGCGACGAGGGTGGATATGAACGAGGGGGAGATGGATGCGGCGGGGGAGGTTGGGATGGGAGCCGGAGACTCCTGGGAGGCGCCAATGGCAGAGAGGACGGCGAAGAGGACCGCCATGAGAGCGACGACGGAGGATGCCTTTGAGACTACCATTGTTGATAGGGTTTGGACCTCTCTGTTCGGGAATCTAAAAGGGTAAGGAAAGTCGTTCGTTCAGGAATCTAGGGTTCTTGAAGATGCAGAGAGACTGAAAGCACAAAGTGGCGCAAGTTGGATTTGAGATCCAATTTTGAGGTTCTGAAAGTGAAAGGGCGAAGAAGAACGAAGATGAGAGAGAGAGAGAGAGAGAGAGAGAGAGAGAGAGAGAGAGAGAGAGAGAGAGAGAGAGAGAGTAAAAGATTCAATTTTGAGTTTCTAAAAGGGCAAGGAAAGAAGAAGAAACGAAATTTTCTTCTTGGGTTTCTGAAAGGTCAAAAGTTGGTGATGGGCGTAAGGTGGACAACTATTTTTATCAGATGGGTTATTATGAAAACCACCCACTTGTTGCATGGGCATGGGTTTTTTATATTTTAAAAGTTTGGGAGGTATATTATATTATTATATGTATATAAATGTTATATAAATTATAAATTATTAGGTATTTTTTTTCTTAGGCAAGCATATTAGATATGTACATAAAACATTCACATATGTATGTTCTTTTATAAGAAATAACATATTATTCAATAATTATTTACATCTGATATAGTGAATTTAATTAATTTATATAATATATAAGAAATTTACCTAAATCCGCCTAGACCGCCTAGGCGCTAGGCGCCAGCCCACCGCCCGACTAACGCCTAGCGTTTTTTAGAACCTTGGTATTTATAGCTGGGGTTTTTTGTGGGGAGTGGCGGGCAGGTCGGGCAGCTGCCCGTTAGAAACAGGCTGGCCAATTGTTATTGGTTCGGCTCAACATCTCACATTGCTTAATCCCTTGCTTAAATGAGTGTAAAATATTGTACTAATTCATTATATATAAATGATTATGGTGTGTTTAAATTTTTTTTATTAATTACTACATATTTTCTACACTCACAATGTTTGTCAGCTCGCTATATAATCAACTTAAATTAGTTAAATCCATCATGCAATGCATTTTCTTCCAATTTTTTGTGATAAACTAATAGATAATTGACTAAATAAACATCCTGCAAAGTTTCAATAAAAATTTATAAGTTTTTCTTACAATTTCCATGATTTCCATATTATTTTTATCGATATCGATAATATCCCGATATTTCCATCAATATTTCCGTATTTTTGGACTACCGATATTTCCGATATCATCAATATTATATACCTTGGTCGAAAGTGATAGAGAAATAAAAAATTTAAATAGTTTTCTAGAAAGTGTAGCGGTTGTCAACATTAGAAAACGAAGTAAAACTACTCGAGGAAAAACTGAACCATGCCTTCACGCCTAAGGCCACCCTCACTAGTCCCTACAAATATGCAAGTTTCTTGCACACAACAGAACACGTACCACAAAGTACACGCACGACACGAGAGTCAACGACAGACAGACGGAAGACATGAAGAGAATCTGCCGCGGCGGAGACCACCTAGAGATGCAAAAGAAGACAGTTGACGCCGGTGTATCAGGAGGAGAAGGAGGAGAAGGAATCACCTGCGGGGGCTGCGGGACGCCGGTGTCGATGGTACTCGATGACGATCACCATCACGTTCACATGGATCTGCAGGAGTTGCCCGAAGGATGCATAGCTAAAG
Source organism: Malus domestica (assembly GCF_042453785.1). Lineage (NCBI taxonomy): Eukaryota > Viridiplantae > Streptophyta > Magnoliopsida > Rosales > Rosaceae > Malus > Malus domestica. The sequence goes on along the minus strand of NC_091664.1, from coordinate 30,975,147 downwards.
TCGTCTCCTTAACGACGCCTCGAGACGCGTGCAGGTTTTCGGCGGTGTCTAAGAGTTTCATGTCGGCCGCCGATTCCGACGCTGTTTGGGACAAGTTCCTTCCCCCTGATATCCCCTCCATCCTATCTCACTCCTCCTCCTCCTCCTCCTCCACCTCCTCCTCCTCCAAGAAGAAGCTTTACTTCACTCTCTGCGAAAACCCTGTCCTCGTTGACGACGGCAAAATGGTAATTTTATACATTCTTTTTCGCTTTTGTGGTGGGATTAGGGATAGCTCCCAAAATTTGAAACATGAATATATTTGAAGATTTTATTTGTTTCTCTCTACTTTCTGATAAAGTTTTGGGATGACCATTCAATTGAGATTTTGAAGGATTTTAATTTTTTTAATGAATCTAGGTAATCAATCAGGAAGTGATTATCTGAAATTGAAGGGGTATTCAATTAGAATTTTAAGATAATTTATTAAAATCTTTATAAATCTGAGTGTATTCAATTAGGATTTTAAATAAGTTTATAACATTTCAAGTGTATTCAATTAGAAATTGATATTAAAGAATTTGAGAAAATTGAGGAATTAGAGGAAATTGGAGAGATTTTGTAATATATTATAAGCATCCACAAATCTAACCTCACTCCACGAGATTTCTAGGAAATTGAATCAAAATTTTCTATGAAATCTCTATAAATCAATTAAACTTTATAAAAATCTATTTAAAGTCTCTCAAATTCTCAATTGAATACACCATCATATATTAATATGAAAATATGACTTTAGACTTTGAGATCGTGCCTACTGGAACTAATGCATGAAAAACTAGCCAGAATAAGTTTTGTAACCTTTTTCAATCAGTTTCTATGTTCTATATATGCAGAGTTTTACTCTGGACAAATGGAGTGGGAAAAAATGTTACATGATATCGCCGAAGGACCTTATTATTATTTGGGGTGATAATCCTGAGTACTGGAAATGGATTTCTCTTGCCAACTCCAGGTCTGTAAACTTCTTCATTCATCTTACGTTTTGTTGGTTTGATTAAGCTAACAGCTACGCTTTTAAGATGTTGAGAATGCATTTCCATATCGTGCTTATTCTGCGGTTGGATTTGTTTTAGTGATGTATATATATAGATTGAAATATGTTTGTATGTGTGTAATTAGGCAATTAATTAGTATGTGTCATGTTAAATGAAACAGGTTTGAGGAGGTGGCTGCGCTTGTAGTTGTTTGGTGGCTTGACATCCGTGGCAAAATTGATACACGGATTCTTTCCCCCTCCACTGTCTACAAAGCTTATCTTGTGTTCATGTTAAGTGAAAGGGCTAGAGGATTTGATCGTGACGATCCCTCGGAGGTCAAGATAGGATTTTTTGGGAAAGAAGAGACTAGTAGTAAGCGCACTGTGTTTCTGGGCCAAGAAAGGAGCCGAAAGAAAAGGCCCGACGGCTGGCTGGAGGTGGAGATTGGAGAGTTCTTCTGTCCAGGAGAAGAAGATGGGGGGTTAATGGAGATGACATGTAGGGATTTTGACATTCATAGAATGAAGAGAGGCCTTATTGTTCAGGGGATTGAAGTCAGGCCCAAAAGAGTGTAGAAAGTTAAAACTTTTTCTAAGGACTTACACGTAATGGGTGTATTGTTGATGTTACATATCATGAAAATTACTAGTAAGAGAAACAAAAAGGCTCATTGTATTATAATTTTGTTGATAAAATGGTTGCAATTGCTTATCTTTGAACTACATGGATTGAATTGAAGTCGTACCAAACTACCTGAAATGTTAGCTAACGTGTTCTTACACAACGATCACAATAGGGCTACCCGAGATCACAATAGGGCTCCTCATAGTAAAATTTTCACTCTCTTCTTCCACCAAATGAGATGGCTTCTTCCTCGGAGCTCTTGTACTTTATTGCCAAAGTGTAGTCTTGCTTCTCTGTCTCTTACCGGACACCAATTTCTCTGGTCACACCGCGACAAGCGCACCCTTTTGGTTCTTTAACTTTGACATGGGTTGAACCCTGATCATCAACGGTGATTACAGTCCTCTTGAATAATTATTTAATGATTCTCTTCACCTTTGAATACTTGTTGTGAAACGTTATAAACTTATTTGATGGATGGAAAGATCGGGAGATATGTTATCACACGTATAGTTTTTTCACCTAAGAATACGTGCATTCTCTTCTCGGCCAAGTTCATGGTGCACAAGGTCATCTGGCGTCGCGTCGCAAATCAAACCGAGTTTAAGTGCTCGATTTGGAACCAATTAGACTGATTTATTTTCTTCTTTTTTCTTTCCCTTTTTTTGTGGGGGGTGGTGGGTAATGGGGGTATTTGGCTAGAAACATTGCATGGGCCCTTGGAGGGGAGGGAATGGCCACTTTTTATCCTAACTTGGGTATTTCACTGTCGGTGTTATTACATTAAATTTGTTAACAAGATAAGTTGGATTTGAGACTTCTAACTTAAAAGAATATATACTAGATACTAGATAGTACTGATGATTTATTAAAGTAAAAAATTTGAAATGAAAAGGAAAAAGGAAACCCAATAACCTTTTCTCTTATTTTGAAAAGAGTTATCTGTCGATTTTCTCCTAGAACTTTAAGCAGTTGCTAATTTTCTCTCTAAATTTTAATTTTAGTTGATTACCCTCCTAAACTTTTATAATTAGTCAATTTCCTTTCTGACATTAGATTTAAAAAAATTCATTCAATTTCCTACCCATTTTAGTCTGATGAAAAATGTTTAAGGGTAATAAAGTAATATTAACCTAATGTTCTCTTCTGCTAGTTGACTATGTATACTTTATGTTTGAATTAGCCATAGGAATCTAATTTGCAACGGCAAAGTACTGACTTTGCGCCCAATTTACCAAAACAAAATTATCTTTTCCCCATCATATATTTGCCATGTGATGTTCGCGTGATCAAGATGAATGGAAGATTAGTTGAAATTTTTCAAAATCTATTTATAAAAGTTCAGGTATAATCAGCTAAATTAAAATTCATAAGGGAAATTGGTAGGTGTATACAAGTTCAGAGGATAAATCAACAAATAGGTCTTTCGAAAAATTAACCTTTTATATGTGCATTGAATATAGGCTGAATAATGTATTACTAATCTAAGAGAAATAATTAGGCTGATACTCAAAATTTAAAACCATTCTATATTTTTATGCATCCCCAGAGAATAGGTCAAGATCTTTTCTTTTTGTATTTGGTCCAAGAATCCAATGAATTTAACGTTTCTATAAACCTGGTGCATACCATATACCTTGGTGCGTTATAAAACAACCCTAAACTTAACCCCTAAGACTTCATCTAGGAAATCCCTGCATATATTACACAAGTTTACAAACACCAAAACGCAATACAATATAAAAAGACAAACTACAGAAACGCCGGCAATGGATCTGGAGGCGTTGCCAGAAGGATGCAAAGCCACCGTGGCCTCCTTAACGACGCCTCCTGACGCGTGCAGGCTTTCAACGGTGTCTAGGGGTTTCCGGTCGGCCGCTGATTTGGACGCCGTTTGGGACAGGTTCCTTCCGCCTGATGTCTACACGATCCTCGGCAAGTCCTCCGTACAGCCTCAGTCTCCCTCCTCCCTCCCAGTCCCTACTTGCTCTTCTTCTTCTTCCAGTTGGAAATCCAAGAAGGAGATTTTTCTCTCTCTATGTGACAACCCGGTCCTCATCGATCAGGGGAAGATGGTAACGTCATATTAACTATATGCCTTCGTTTTTGTTATTAACTTATTGTGATTAATTTTTATTCATGTATTTAATTATAATTGATGTCATGCATATTCAATATTAATTGCAGAGCTTTTCAGTGGACAAATGGAGTGGGAAAAAGTGCTATATGATATCTGCAAGGAAGCTTAAGATTACTTGGGGCGATACTCCTCAATATTGGGAATGGATTCGTCTGCCTGAATCCAGGTCTGTTAATATTTTTCATCCATATTCTAATTAAGATTCTGTTTTTTTTTTTTTTTTTTTTAAGTCGCCAACGAGGAACTTTTATTAAAACAAACATACACTTACAAACCACACAAAGGTTCAATTATTCCTACAAATAAACAAAGAACGGGCCTAAAAACAAAGAAAACACAGAAAATGAGCCCAACAATAGTGAAGCCCAAACAAACAACCGAGAACCATCCACTGTGCTCTCCACCATCAACCCGAGAATCAGCCAGCCATCCAATCCTCCATCCACCGTTGATCATCACCTCCACAGGCGCCATCTGCACACAGCCATCAACAAGAGATAGTCGGCGAGAGAGAAGCCAACCATCAGAAAGAAGCTCTGGGAAAATCCCGAGCAACACCGCCGAGAACGGCAGACAACAAGGAGATCGTGGTGGTGTGAGAGACACCCGAGCCGGATATAACACCGGAACTCTACACATGAACTCAACAGAAACCATGGCTGAACAAAGCAAGGAAGGGCCATGAAGAGGGATACCCACGGGGGTTGAGGAAGGGAAAAAGCAGAGAGGAAAAGGAGAAGAACCATCAGCAGATGGAAGAGGAGAAGAAAGAAAAAGCAAAAGCAAAAAAACCAGAGGAAAACAAGAAGGACCATCAGTAGATGGAAGGGGAGAAGAAAGAAAAAAAAAAAAAAAAAAACCACCCACCGATCCCAGCCGCAGCTAGGATCGGCGGCACCACTCAGAAACAAGATCAGGAAATCACTCACACTAGATGGTGAGAAGCACCCTCAGACAGAGGGAAGAAGTCATGAATTCATACAGCTGCTTTTGTTCTAATTAAGATTCTGTTTGACATTGCTCGTAGACAGCCTAAAAGCACTTTATATATATAACTGTTAAAGCGCGTTTAACTATAGGGGTGTGCTATCCACACACCCCAAATTACTTCTCACACACCCTTGTTAATTTCTATCCATTGATCTTCTTCAATTCATCCGATCCGACGGCCGAAAATTAGAAGGGTGTGTGAGAAGTAAAATGGGGTGTGTGGATATCACACCCCTAACTATATTTGACTGAAAAACTTAAAAATGCTTGTAGATCATAAATGCCAATTTTTTTGAAATACAAATAGTATTAGATAGTTAGTTGTTAGATAGAGTGTGAATTGACCACACACCATAGTTCAAATGCTTGATTGTTTTTCTTCCGCTACGGTAAAATCTCATATGCTCTGAAATATCCTAATTTAATTCTAAGAAGCTTAGCGTGTCGAAAGTGACAGAGAAATAAATTTTTTAAATAGTTTTCTAGAAAGTGTAGCGTTTGTCAACATTAGAAAACGGAGTAAAACTCGAGGAAAAATTGAACCATGCCTTAACGCCTAAGGCCTCCCTCCCTAGTCCCTACAAATATGACAAGTTTCTTACACGCAACAGAACACGTACCACAAGGTACACGCACGACACGAGAGTCAACACCACAGACAGACAGACAGTATAGGTTATGAGACCCCGCCGCGGCGGAGATCAACCAAAGATGCAAGAGAAGACAGTCGACGCCGGTGCATCAGGAGGAGGAGGAGGAGGAGGAGAAGGAATCACCTGCGGGGGCTGCAGGACGCCGGTGTCGATGGTACTCGATGACGATCATCATCACGTTCACATGGATCTGCAGGAGTTGCCCGAAGGATGCATAGCTAAAGTCGTCTCCTTAACGACGCCTCGAGACGCGTGCAGGTTTTCGGCGGTGTCTAAGAGTTTCATGTCGGCCGCTGATTCCGACGCTGTTTGGGACAAGTTCCTTCCCCCTGATATCCCCTCCATCCTATCTCAATCCTCCTCCTCCTCCTCCACCTCCTCCTCCTCCAAGAAGAAGCTTTACCTCACTCTCTGCGAAAACCCTGTCCTCGTTGACGACGGCAAAATGGTAATTTTATACGTTCTTTTTCGCTTTTGTGGTGGGATTAGGGATAGCTCCCAAAATTTGAAACATGAATAAATTTGAAGATTTTATTTGTTTCTCTCTACTTTCGGATAAAGTTTTATTGTCATCAATTAATATGAAAATATGACTTTAGACTTTGAGATCGTGCCTACTGGAACTAATGCATGGGAACCTAGCCAGAATAAGTTTTTGTATTCTTTTCCAATCAGTTTCTATGATCTATATATGCAGAGTTTTACTCTGGACAAATGGAGTGGGAAAAAATGTTACATGATATCGCCGAAGGACCTTATGATTGCTTGGGGTGGTACTCCTGCCTACTGGAAATGGATTTCTCTTGCCAACTCCAGGTCTGTAAAGTTCATTCATCTTACGTTTTGTTGGTTTGATTAAGCTAACAGCTATGCTTTTAAGATGTTGAGAAAGCGTTTCCATATCGTGCTTATTCTGCGGTTGGATTTGTTTTAGCGATGTATATATATATATTGAAATATGTGTGTATGTGTGTAATTGGGCAATTAATTAGTATGTGTCATGTTAAATGAAACAGGTTTGAGGAGGTGGCTGAGCTTGTAGTTGTTTGGTGGCTTGAGATCCGTGGCAAAATTGATACACGGATTCTTTCCCCCTCCACTGTCTACAAAGCCTATCTTGTGTTCATGTTAAGTGAAAGGGCTAGAGGATTTGATCGTGACGATCCCTTGGAGGTCAAGGTAGGACTTTTTGGGGAAGAAGAGACTAATAGTAAGCGTACTGTGTTTCTGGGCCAAGAAAGGAGCCTAAAAGTAGGATGGAGGAGACAGAACATTATCGGGAGACCGAAGGAAATCGATGAAACTCAATATCCAAAGAAAAGGCCCGACGGCTGGCCGGAGGTGGAGATTGGAGAGTTTTTCTGTCCAGGAGAAGAAGATGGTGGGTTAATGGAGATGACATGTATGGAGGTTGATAGAATGAAGAGAGGCCTTATTGTTCAGGGGATTGAAGTCAGGCCCAAAAGAATGTAGAAAGTCAAACTTTTTTCCAAGGACTTACATGTAATGGGTGCATTGTCAATGTTACATATAAGGAATATTATTAGTAAGAAAAACAAAAAGGCTCATTGTATTATAATTTTGTTGATAAAATGGTTGCAATTGCTCATCTTTGAACTACATGGATTGAATTGAAGTCATACCAAACTACCCGAAATGCTAGCTAACGTGTTCTTACACAATGATCACAGTAGGGCTACCCGAGATCACAATAGGGCTCCTCATAGTAGAATTTTCACTCTCTTCTTCCCAAACAATTGCACCTAATGAGATGGCTTCTTCCTCGGAGCTCTTGTACTTGATTGCCAAAGTGTAGTCTTGCTTCTCTATCTCTTACCGGTCACCAATTTCTCTGGTCACACCGCGACAACCGCACCCTTTTGGTTCTTTAACTTTGACATTATAAGTGGTTGAACCCTGATCATCAACGGTGGTTACATTCCTCTTCAATAATTATTTAATGATTCCTTTCACCTTTGAATACTTGTTGTAAAACGTTATAAACTTATTTGATGGATGGAGAGATCGGGAGATGTGTTATCACACACACGTATAGTTTTTTGACCTAAGAAGGCCTGCATTCTCTTCTCAGCCAAGTTCATGGTGCACAACAAATTGAACCGAGGTCATCTGGCGTCGCAAATCAAACCGAGTTCAAGTGCTCGATTTGGAACCAATAAAACTGAATGATTTTTTTTTTTGTTTTTCCTTCTTTTTTTGGGGTGGGGTGGGAGGGGGGGGGTGTGAATGGGTGTATTTAGCTAGAAACATTGTTAACAAGATAAGTTGAATTTGAGACTTCTAACTTAAAAGAATATACACTAGATACTAGATAGTGCTGATGACTTATTAAAGTAAAAGATTTGAAATGAAAAGGGAAAAGGGGAAAACTAATGAAAAGAGTTTGAAAACTTTGAGTTTTAACGATAAGGACAAAATAAAGTTTAAAGTGAATAGTACCAGGATTGACTTTTTAGTGTAAAAATGTGATTTTTCGTTAAAGTAAACAGTACTGGGAGCTTTTCGTTAAAGTTCCCAAAAGGAAACCCAATAACCGTTTCTCTTATTTTGAAAAGAGTTATCTGTCGATTTTTCCCTAGAACTTTAAACAGTTGCTAATTTTTTCTCTGAACTTTAATTTTAGCTGATTACCATCCTAAACTTTTATAATTAGTCAATTTCCCTTTTGACATTAGATTTAAAAAATTTCATCCAATTTCCTATCCATTTTAGTCTAATGAAAAATGTGTGAGGGCAATAAAGTAATATTACCCTAATGTGGATAGTCGATTGTTTTCTTCTTCTTCTTCTCTTCAGCTAGTTGACTCCGTATACTTTATGTTTGAATTAGCCATAGGAATCCAATTCGCAGCTGCAAAGTACTGACTTTGCGCCCAATTTACCAAAGCAAAATTATCTTTTCCCCGTCATACACTTGCCATGTGATGTTCGCGTGATCAAGATGAATGGAAGATTAGATGAAAATTTTCAAAATCCATTTATAAAAGTTCAGGGATAATCAGCTAAATTAAAATTCATGAGGGAAATTGGTAGATGTATACAAGTTCGGAGGGTAAATCGACAAATAGGTCTTTAGAAAAAATAACCTTTTATATGTGCATTGAATATGGGCGGAATAATGTATTATTAAATCTAAGAGAAATAAAATCCATTCTTATTAATTAGGCTGATACTCAAAATTTAAAACCATTCTACATTTTTATGCATCCCCAGAGAATAGGTCAAGATCTTTTCTTTTTGTATTTGGTCCAAGAATCCAACGAATTTAACGTTTCTATAAACCTGGTGCATACCGTATACCTTGATGCATTATAAAACAACCCTAAACTTAACCCCTAAGACTTCATCTAGGAAATCCCTGCATATATTACACAAGTTTACAAACACCAAAACGCAATACAATATACAAAGACAAATTACAGGAACGCCGGCGATGGATCTGGAGGCGTTGCCAGAAGGATGCAAAGCCACCGTGGCCTCCTTAACGACGCCTCCAGACGCGTGCAGGCTTTCAGCGGTGTCTAGGGGTTTCCGGTCGGCCGCTGAATCGGACGCCGTTTGGGACAGGTTCCTTCCACCTGATGTCTACACGATCCTCAGCAAGTCCTCCGTACAGCCTCAGTCTCCCTCCTCCCTCCCAGTCCCTCCTTGCTCTTCGTCTTCTTCCAGTTGGAAATCCAAGAAGGGGCTTTTTCTCTCTCTATGTGACAACCCGGTCCTCATCGATCAGGGGAAGATGGTAACGTCATATTAACTGTATGCCTTCGTTTTTGTTATTAACTTATTGTGATTAATTTTTATTCACGTATTTAATTATAATTGACGTCATGCATATGCAATATTAATTGCAGAGCTTTTCGGTGGACAAATGGAGTGGGAAAAAATGCTATATGATATCTGCAAGGGAGCTTATGATTACTTGGGGCGATTGATAGCGATTTTACCACTTGTAAAACAAAGGGTTAAACCATAGAAAATTCTTGCAAGAGAACAAGTGTTTGTAGTATAGAATGGCTCAAGCAAGGTCGATCTCCTCAGGGACTGATATAAACAATTTACGAGTTTTTGTGTATTTAACTTATTTAACTCTAAGAATTACACTAGTTTGACGAAACTAAATATTACTGGATGTGACTTAAACAAATATCTAAAATGGGAATTGATTTATAAGAATAATGATTCAACTTAAACAAAACTAGTAAATAAGGAAATTCAAGATAAAATAAATGACTGAAGAAAAATAGATTGACAATATGCTAGAGTTCAACCTTTACCAACAACACTCCTACGTAGCTATTCCAATTGCTTAAATAATTGAAAACACACATGCTTTGAAGGTTGGATTTTCCTTGTGTATATTTTACTTGTGACATTCAAGCTAAAACGTATACCACTACATGCAACTTATCCATGACATTTGGATTAAATATAAACATGAGTGATTCATTAATCTTGGTGAACATCCTTTTGTTAAACCATATAATCCCTAAGAGCATGATATTTACCTTAGGAGAGTATAATTCTCAATCACAAGAAGCACAACCAATTTTAACGTGACATTCGTTCAAAATTGCATCCGATAACTTTTCTAAGCATCCTAATGGTGTTCAAGCATCAAGGTACGTAGATAGTTTAATTCAGTGATTGAAAATATCAAAGCAAGCATGTAACAACACTTAAGCAATTGAAAAATAAATCTACGTATTCATGTTGCGGCTCATGGCCTCACTCTAGCATAATAAATTAGTTACACATAATTATTTTGATACATAAGAAATTATTCATAACAAAAAATAACAAAGAAAGAAAACACCCGTTTTAACAAGACGAGATCTCCGTTGCTCCTTGGATTTCTCTGCTCTGCGCACTGCCCTCTCCCCTTGTAGCGTCAGTCTTCCCCTGCTCCTGTTTTTCTGCACCTCTGCCTCCACGCCTCTGCTTCTGCGCCCTCGTATTTCTCTCCCGCGCTTCTCAGTCTCCCTTTCTCTTTTATTCTCTTCCGTCAGTCTGCATCACTCCTCCTCATTCTTTTATTATTCTTCTTTTCGCCAGCGCACTCCACATCATTTTGCTGCGTCTGTCCACTTCTCTCTGTCTTTCTATCAGTCCGTCCACTTCTTATTTTCTGTTTGTTTTTGTTTCTGCCAATCCGAGTGTCCTGCTTTTCGTTCCACTTCCATCTTATTATATAAATATTTTTTTCTTTTTCTTTTTCTTCCTGCCAGTGCTGCACTCCCCTTGCTTATTTTATTTCTTTTGTTTTCTTTTTTTATTTCTTTGATCCTAAAACAAAATTAACTGCACATTAACACAAGGTAAGATAAAATGCTACAATTTTGACACAAAAACATCACAAAGACTTTAGAAATTGATGGTATAAATGCATGAAATATATGAGTGATCAGCGATACTCCTCAATATTGGGAATGGATTTGTCTGCCTGAATCCAGGTCTGTTAATAATTTTTCATCCATATTCTAATTAAGATTCTGTTTGACATTGCTCGTGGACAGCCTAAAAGCGCTTTATATATATAACTGTTAAAGCGCGTTTAACTGTATTTGACAGAAAAAATTAAAAATGCTTATGGATCATAAGTGCTTTCTAGAAAAGTTTGTTGGTTTTTTACTAGTGTGTAGAATTGAAGTAAATGGAACTGTGCAGGTTTGACGAGGTGGCTGAGGTTGTGCATGTTTGGTGGCTTGAAATTCGTGGGAAAATTGATACGCGCATCCTGTCCCCAGCCACAACGTACGAAGCTTATCTCGTGTTCAAGTTGAGGGAAGGGGCATACGGATTTGAGGTGCCTGTAAAGGTCACAACAGGAGAAGATGGAGAGCCCCCAATTGACAATAAGAACAGTACTGTGTTTCTGGACCCAGAAGCCGGAAGAAGAAGGCAGAAGAAGAAGAACAACAACAGAAAAAAAGAAGAAACGCATCGGTTTCCGAAGGAAAGAGCGGACAGCTGGTTGGAGGTAAAACTGGGTGAGTTCTTCAGCCCAGGAGGAGGGGATGGGAAGTTAACGGAGATGACATGTAAGGAGGTGGCTGGTGTATTAAAGGCTGGCCTCATTGTTCATGGGATTGAGGTCAGGCCCAAAAAGGACAAAGTAGAAAATTTGCTATCACATGAATTGTCAGCAACATGAGAAAGACTTACTTGTATTGATGCCATTTAGTTGGCACCCAAAGTGGAATTAACAATTCAAAATTGAATGAAATATGTTGGCACCCAAATCCTAAAGTTTGAAAATGTTCCACTGTACCCATGTAGTTTACATTAGGTTGCGGTTTGGTGATATTTAAACTACATGGATTGAGTGGAAAGTCAGACCCAACTACTGGAAATACTAGCTAGTTAGTGTGTTCTTAGCCAATGATAAAGTAGGGAGATCATGGAATTAGAAGATACTAATTACTAATAGATAAAACCAGTGGCATAGCCAGAATGTTAACATAATGGGGTCATAATATCAACCAAAAAAGCTTTATAGGGCCATTTCATCTAGTACCTAGTAGGCACTTGCCAATCCTTAACATATACCTAAAGTTTATGCCAACATATGTCGACAACTATTATTATTTGTAGAGGTTTGTTGAAGGTGGATGCAGAATACTGTGAAGTAATGTTGATGACTACTGAGACTTTTCAACTAAAGTATTCATATAAGTGAGAATAGGAGGACAAATATGATAGAAGAAAATAGAAGCAGAAGGAGGAAGTTGTAATTTAGTTTGTCTTAGCTGTTTATAGGGGTCAAATGTAATATACAAACAAATATATATGGGGGATTTTGAAGTTGTTAGGATTAAGGACAACCAATGATCACATGCTGGCTCCGCCACTGAATAAAACAATAATTTAAAAGTTATGTACTTTTTGCAGATTATATATGTGATATTGGCTCATTGATAACTTGAATTGAAATTGATTCTTCGCAAATAAATGACATTATTAGTGCTATTGGTTATGATAATGGATGAAGAATTGCTTCAAGGCATGTAGTGTTTATGTTATCTTTCAGATTCTATTCGGCCTCACATCCAATGCGCAAAAGGGTGTGTTTGTCAAAGTTTGGCACACGCCTTAAACAAATCTTAATACTCAAAGAAAGTTTACAAGATGGCTTATGGTTCCTAGCTAGGAAATAACATGTTCACTTTGTTAGATCCTAGAAGCATTTGTATGTGTGTTTTCATTCATCTTTTTCATGTTTTTCATATGAAAATCTGCAGGGAATTATCCTATATATACAGTGACAGAGCCAGGATTTCGGGTTAGGAGGGTCCTCTCACAAATATTTAAAAAAAAAAATCGATAGTAGTTACAAAATTGTTAACCAAAACTTTATAGTATATAGAAAAGTAACCAAAATTCAAAATAGCATAGCATTGATAATATACATATTTCCAATAATTAAAATAATTGTCCTTGACGAGTTTTCATATTTTGAAACCGTTGCATAGTATATATGTGCTAATTTTTACAAACTAAAACAAATTAGGCAAATAGTTAAGAGAAATTGCAAGACATCAATTTAATCATAATTTATAGACAAAAAATTGTAAGAGAAATTGAGAGTAAAATACATACTTTGGGTTGTTGATCAATTAACTAAACTTCAATGTCTTTTCTTTGATGGAATGATGGAATAATGGAATTCTTTAATCTGCAAAAAAAAAAAATTGTTAAATTAATTTACAATTGTAGATGACAACATATATGAATTCGCAAATTGCAAAAAAATTGAAAATGACAACTTTAGAGATTCAAAGTTCATATCTTTGAGGATCATGGAAATTAAAGATTGATCGAAAAGCAATACATAGATATCAACCTTAACCCAAACTGACAACCTGCAGTTGACTATAAACTTGGAGAATAATAAAATACTAATTTTTAGTATTGGGAAAATGAATAGAAGTGTTGGAAGTTGGAATCGGTAGGCTTTAGGGTTAGACTAGATTACATAAATGTCCTTAAAATATTTAAAGAGGGCCGGATCTTTTGTCTAGAAAATTGGAATGGTTTAAGTGAAAAAGTCATGAAAAAAATAAAAATAATAAGTAGTATCAATTTTTTTTTATATAAACAAAAGCAGGGTGGGTCTAGGACTACTATAGTCCCTCCGCCACTGTATATATACTTATATATAGGAGTACTTATGTCTCTCCAATTGGTGTGCAACTCTTCAATTACACGGTTTACACCCATATATGGTTGCAAATTCATGCTAATATGCCCCCTTGAATTGTGACGAAAAATCACAAATCCCTGGGCCTTATAATTCTGCAGATTAGTTCTCCCAATAGGTGCGAACTAAAAGGCAACTCTTTATCAAAATTCTTGTAATTTGAAAAGGGATGTGTTATTGGCATTCCAAAAATCTCATTCTACATTCTTTATAAGTGTATTTTTATTTCTAAATATAGAAATTTGGAGTGTAGAATGAGAAATTTGAAGTGTCAATAACAATTCTATTTGAAAATTATTCAACATTCCTAATAGACAAATAAGTGATTTCTACACACCTTTTTTCTTCCTTTACAAACTGATTTTATTGTGATTATTAGATTGAATAATTCAAAGAAAAATCACCTCAAAAAATTTAAAGGAGAATAATAAGATAGAAATAAACAGGAGTATGTAAAGATGAAAATGAGCTTGTGGAAAAATGAAATTATAAAACTACTAGAAATTGTAATAAAAACACAAAGAAAAGTAAAAGAAATTAATTGTATGTGTAATGGAGAAGAGTAGCACTAGTTTGTGTGGAAGGATACAGGAAAAAATAAAAATGTTATCAGTTGGAAAAATACAGCAATAATATCCAGCCAAGTCAACTTCACATGCAATGGTACATATATATATAAATATAGGGGTGTGCTATCCACAGACTCTTTTTTACTTCTCCCACACCTCTTGTTAATTTATGTCCTTTGATCTTCTTTAATTCATTCGATCCGACGACTGAAAATTAAAAAGATGTGAAAGAAGTAAAAAATGATGTGTGGATATCACACCCCTAAATATATAGTTCAATAGCAATAATGCAAGCAACCTTTTAAAATATCCGATCCAGCCTACTGGCCCACTAGGCTGTAAGTTGGAGGAGAGTTCCTTTCACTCACTACTTGGTTACCCAAAATTTGAATGCAGATAGAGTCTGGCATTACACGGTGATCGTTCACTCAAATAGTCAATTATTAAGTTCACATTCTATAGTGGACCATAATAGTTCACCACTTGAGCAGTAACTTTATCTCAGAAGTAGAAACAAAACCAAGATTCGTCCTTAGCGATGGAGCATGTATATGCTGGTCTTTAAGTAAAAAACCAGCTATAGCCTTGCGGTGGGTAGAAACAATATGATTAACAAAACAAAACAAAACAAGAAAGAAAATGAAGTTCGAATCTTCTCTATACTTATGTTCTTAAGTTTATTATTGAATATTTCCGATTATGCAACCAAAAAATAATTTTTTTTAATTATCTTTGGTGCTTTCACCGAGTAAAAAAAAATTATTGAATAAAGAGAAATACCTTTAGACATTTTTAAGTGGTTGTTTGGCCAATAGTTAACAGTCAAAGAAACTTTAAGTTCAATCCAATCATGCTTTAAGTTCAATCCAATCATGTCATATTTTACAAAGAGAAGTTTATTCATTAGTTCATTAGTTCATAATCATTCCATTAGCTAAAATAGACTCCCTTTAATTTTCTTAATACCAAGCATGCAGCATGCATAGATTTTATTCTAGCTACATACATGATCATCAAATCAAACAAGTGGTGACACTACAATCGGGCTCCTGGCAGTGTATTTTCCATTTTGTTCGATCCAAACAAGTGCACCAGAAGAAGCCTTCCCTTTCTTCTTCGCTTTGTAATTCAAAGTGACCGTAAAACTTTGCTTCTCATACTTGTATGCAAAGATCAGTATCTCTGGGGAGACTGTTACCTGAGAACCCTTCGGAGCAGTTACCGAAGCCCTGTACCTAGCCGCGCCATCTCCCACATTCGTTACGGTCCTCTGAAATGTTTGAACCCTTTTCTTTGTTTTGTGATGATTGTTGTACAACGCGATGAAAGATGGATAGTTGAGATCAGAAGATGGTTTGGAACAATCATAGGCGTGTGATCTAGTGATGGATAAGATTTGGTTACGCGTAAAGTTGGTGGAGCATAAGAGATTGACATATTCTTGTGGAGTTGCATCGTATATTAGGCCCGGATCAAGTGCTCTATTAGGATCGATGTGACCTGCTCCCATAGCTAATGGTGAAGCAAAGTTGAAATTGTCACCGTCGTCAAGAATTGGATTGCCGGTATTGTCCAATGGGTTAGCTGTGGTCATCAAAGCAGATCTAATTGCTGCTGCACTCCATTCTGGATGCGCACCTTTCAGTAGAGCAGCTACACCTGAAGCATGAGGGCATGCCATGGATGTCCCGGATATCAAATTGTAGTTGCTAGGTAAGTTCACATTGAACCCGATTTTACCCGCTGCAACCTTAGGAACCCAAGCAGCTAAAACTAATGACCCCGGGGCCATTATGTCCGGCTTCAAAATGCCCGGATAACTTTTTGAAGGACCTCTCGAAGTGTAAAAAGCAGCAGCGGGTGCAGGCTTTGTATTGAGCAACGTTTGTTGGAAATTTATGCTGACAGTAGGGTTTTCACTTTTTAGTGCGTACTCGATCACAGTCCGCCCATCCTTCGTATTCACCACAACGCTAGGAGTTGCAACGTGACCTAATTCGCGTATCTCAGGATTGTTGGTAATAAAGATAGCTCCAAGAAGCCCCGATTGGATGATGTGAGATATTTGATTACGAATAGGCACAGTGTCATCGCATATGATGATCGCATCTGGGGCAGTTTCTAGCGCTGCGGTTGAGTTGCATGTTGAGAATGTCTTGTTGTAAACCAGTTGCGAGTTTTCGACTAAGGAGTTTGCTGGAAACAAGGTAAATCCAGTAATGGTTAAACCATTATCAAAGGTTAATGCTCCTCCAAATGAGCGGTCTATTGTGCCGGCTGCAACGGTCAAGACCCAAGGGATGCCATTGTGCAATTTCCCAAGCTCGGGGCCTTCATTTCCTGCCGAAGCTGAAACCACCACACCCTTCTCCATGGCTGCAAATGAACCAATCGCTACAGGATCCTCGTACAATGGTGTGTCGTCAAAGCCAGAGGAAATTGAAATAACATCAACACCATCAGCAATAGCTTGGTCCATACCAGCTAGAACATCAGAGGCATAGCGCCCATCATCCCAGATAACCTTGTACATGGCAACTCTGGCACGCGGTGCTACGCCTCTGGCTGTGCCTTCAGCGTAACCAAAATAAGATGCCCCGTCTACGTAGTTCCCTGCAGCTGTGGAAGATGTATGCGTCCCATGCCCTGCACTGTCTCTAGCCGAGTTCATGCTAAGTGTGACACCGGGGTTTGCAGCCATGACACCCTTGTTAAAGTATCGAGCTCCAATCAATTTATAGTTACAAAGAGAGGCATTGAACTCTTGTCCAACCTCACATTTTCCTTTCCACCTAGCTGGAAGACTTTTGGTCATACCTTCATCTCTGAAGCTTTCACTCTCCGGCCAGAGACCGGTATCAATGACACCAATGATGAGGTCGTCTCCGTAATCCGAAGCAGGCCACAGCCCGGCGAAGGGATTGAGGTTGAGGAATTGAGTGGTGTGGGTGGTGTCGAGCGTAATGGACTTGTCAGCATAAGCTGAGACGAAACCCGGGGACTTTTTTAGAGTCACTAATTCATCAGCAGATAGAACTGCACTGAACCCATGAAAGGCATTGTCATAGGTGTACAGAATGGAAGGCAAGATTTTGTTGCCATCGAATGAGGTAGGGTATTCGGATTTGAATGAATCGACGATGGAGGAGTACCAATGGTCATGGCTAGTGTAGGACTTGGGCATGAGGGACTTGTCCATGTGGACAATATATGTCGACCTATCTGCGAAAGACACATTGACATGAAGAGCCAACAGAAACAATGCAACAAGAGAGAAAATGAAGGGAAGAGGAACCCCATTGTTATGCCGCATGGTTTCTTTTAGCAACCAGAGCTTTGCTTGTGGAAGGATTTACAGTCTACTGCTTGATATATATGGAAGTGAATGAGATATACCGAATTTCAGAACAAAGAAAATGCAGTGCAAAAGAAGCCAAAAAATGATGTGAATGAGATATTCCGAATTTCAGAAGTAACAAAGAAAATGCAGTGCAAAAGAAGCCAAAAAATGATGTGAATGAGATACTCCGAATTTCAGAAGTGAAAAGGAGCCGGCATGTGTTGTTGAAATTTTTTAGGTTGACGGGCCTGGGGAGCCCCACTCCAACGACACTAATACTATTTTCAACTTTATCACCTGGCCAATCCATCAAGTGTAGGGTTTTTACTACAAAAGGCCTCGATATTAGTTAAAGTGAAGTAATCATATTTAAATTCATGGTTTCCTTTTATCCCCATTGATGTGGGACTTTTAACACTTCCCCTCACGTATAACCCCATTTAGTGGTTCACACGTGGAGATCCACACATCGTCAATTGAAACTCAGAGGTCGGCTCCAATGGAGTCCAAACTTGTTTTCAATCTTTTTCAGGAAATGACTCTTAGAACTCAGAGGCCGACTCTATGTTAAGAGTCCAAGCTTGTTTCCAAGCCCACACTTCTTTGTGACAAGCCTTTGGCTTGCACAGGCTCATAACCATAGGTTCTGATATCATGTTGAAATTTTTTAGATCGACTGGTCAGGGCCCCACTTTAACGACACCAATAATGTCCCCAACTTTACCACATGCCCAATCCGTCAGGTGTGAGGTTTTTACCACAAAAAACATCGGTATTATTTAAAGTGGGGTAATCATATTTAAACTCATGGTTTCCTTTTATCCCCACCAATGTGAGACTTTAACATGTGTAGCATAGTAGCTTCAACTTGTTGTGCTAAACAAGAAACCTTTTGAATTGATAATCTTGTCTTGACCCAATACAATTGATCCAGCCCATGCAAAAGGAAAGATTCATGCACATGCTAGAGAGTTCTAGCAAAGTCTAAGTCGGTGTGCTATGACTAGAAAACTCTAGCAAAATAGCATCAATTTGAAAAAGCCAAGTCGGTTGACTTAGACTAGAATAATCAAGAAAATGTTTAGTTGTAAAATTGTGAGGAAAAAAACAAAGAAAAGAAAAGAGAGCAAGAAGTGAGAAAAAAAATGAAGAAGTTTGAGAGTGTTTGAGTGTTTCTTTTTGTATTAGTTTGTGTGAGAATAAAAAGTTTTTATGTATTACCTTGAGTGTTCTTTATTTCTCTTGCTTATCAAATATCCGGTACATTACATTCTTCTTTGTGAGATAAACATCCTCAAAGTAGTGAAGTCTCTTTAAACCCCAACAAAACCTACGTGTAAAATTATGAACTAGCTAAGTCAGTACATTAAGATAGAGTACATATCTTGATATTGACACGCTCTAATCCCAATATTCCTCGAATACCAAGATAGGCACGTGCTGGCCGACACCCGAAGGTGACCAAAGCCATTTATTGAATGCAAAAACTGAGAATAAGGAATACATAAGACTTAGAAATATGGGAAAAAAAATAATGAATATGCATTTAAGAAACATGTTCAAAACACACAACTAACTAGAATACTAAAAGAAATAATATAAAATGGAGTGAATAAAAGAATGGGTCTTACACCAAAATGACTCGAAGATGCCGATGCGGAAGTACCTGGATGCCAGGATTGTATGCCTCAATTCTAGTCCTGAAGGAGGCGCAAAACAAACATGAGTGGACCAAGTTGATATGAATATATGTATATATGTATATATATATATATATATATATAATAAAACAGTTATCAACTTACTAACCCCCAGGTTTTATGAAAACACATATATAATGTTAAACATAGGTTTTCCAAAACCTAGCATGTCGTGCAATGTCTCAAATCATAACTCATATGTAATAATCACTACTGAAATGTCCGATAACCCACAGGTCCCATGCCAACTTCCTGTCTCTGAGCAGACAGTCAGAGAAAAATACACTTCAGGCCCCACGTCGGCTCCCCGTCCCTGTGCTAAATAGCCAAAAGAAACACACTCCAGGCCCTATGCCAACACCAAAACGTCGCCCGGGACGGACCAGAACCTATCCCTACGTTCCGTAATGAAAGGAACCACTAGGTAAGTACAAAACCATTGAATATATATATATATATTGAAAAGCAACTTCATAGTATAAAATCATCCATCATCTATACTATAAAGAGATGTTCGAAACATGTTCTAAATATCATATCGTCATCCATCGGATATTCTATAAGAACATGAGTTATAGGAAAAATAGTAATAATTCAACCTAGCCTTAGTAAACATGTTATCTCAAAACGTTTAATAAAATGTAATCATTAAATCATGCATTTCATGTATGAATTTCTACTATTAAAACATGCATTTTTTTAGAAAGGGTCCACTCATAATACTTTGCCACCGAAGAGCCACGCAACTAGCGAAGACAGAAACACCACTATAATTGCTTCTAAGCACATAAAGAATCCAATAAATAAAACTATATAATAGCAATTGAATTTGGAAAAACTGACATTGGAAACAGATTCAGAACGTCGAATTACCTTAAGAAGAGTCCCGGATAAATTTCGTAAAAGTCAATAAAATATTCTTAGAATATTCCTAGAATATTCTCTGACGGAATATTCCACATAAAGGGTTTAGACAAGTTAAGGTTAAGGGTTTAGCTAATTAGGTGGGCTAGGTTTAGAGGAGAGGGCTTAGGGCCCTGGTTCAAAAGGCCCGAAGACCTTAAGTCTAAGGGTTTTGGGTTTTTAGATAAAAAAACTTAGGGTCTTAGCTAATTTGGTCCAAAGGCCTTTAACTTTAAACAATTAATAAAATAAATAATAAAAACTGAAATAGGTTTTGGGTTGGGCTCGGCAGGATAGGGCCCAAAGGGCTTGGGTTTGGTGGGTCGCAGGACCCAAGGAAGAAGAAGACCGGAATTTGGCCAAAAAATCTACACCAACTTTAAACGGTCATAACTTTGTCAAAACTCAACGAAATCGATTAATTCAAAAACGAAAGTTGTAGTTCTCGAAGTGACGAAGAGAATGTTACCTCACACGACGTCTAAATCGCCGTGGTTTGACCGTAAAATGTCTCGAAAGGCTCAGAGGTCACCGGAAACTGAGTAAGATTCAAATGAGTAAAACTTCTTCAATACTCAACGAAATTGGGTGAAACAAAAAGGAAAGTTGTAGTACGCAGCGAGACGAAGAGATTTATACCTTGTACGCCGGCCAAATCACCGTGTTTTGGCCGGAAAATGCGTCGAAAGTGGCGGTGCTCGCCGGAAAATTTGGAAAAGCTTTCCCAAGCTATTTTCTATGATTCAAACGTATACACAACTTAAAACAAGCTTCAATCTAACCCTAAAACACATCCCAAGGGTTTTTAGAAACTTACCAACATTGAAAAATCAAGAAACTCATCGGGGAAGACGATGAACAGTTCCGGCCGAAAGGAAGAGAAGGGTTTGGGGTGTTCTTTCTTCGATTCTAAGCTCACTAGGGTGCTAATGGAGATGTTGATGTTGTTGTGGTGTTGTTTGTTGATAAGAAAAGCTCTCGGATGGGCTGAGATAGAGAGAGCCGAGAGAGAGTGATGTGAGGGAGAAGAGAGAAAGAGGAAGACTTTCAGAAAAATAAAAGAAAAATCAAAGGGAACCGGGGACAAAACAGGGGATGGATCCCCTTGGCACAACATTTAAGACCCAAAAACTATTTTAAAAACAAGATAAATTCAAATTTAGTGAAAATACAATTTAAATTAAAAATGGATGTAACAGATATAATTATTACAAACCTCGGTTAAGAATAATTAAGAAAGTGGGAATAATACATCTATCAGGTGTTTTAGGCCAGGTTAATTGAGAGCGTCGTTAAGACGCCAAGAACATAATACCCATCTAATCAAGAAGTTGGTTGTAAAAAATGTTTAATTACTTAATTAGCAAGCAGGCTGTCAAATTGTTTAATTTTTAGTATCCGAACAGAAGCGATTGAGGTGTTGTTGATCTGGTGCCAAACCGGTCATCGCATGGCTAACGTTTTCTTGTCGTTAGATCATTAGCCGATGGATTGGATCCTAATTCCAAACAGGATTTGGTATATAAATATTGCAGAAACTCACAAAGCATACATTTCCAAAACGCCAGATACCAAACACCAAACAACAAAAGAGGGAGTGAATAGCATAAACACCTAATTCAAACAGAAATTAGTGCCAAACACTTACGGTTGTTTCAGTCATTTAGGCCGGGTTTTGCAGTACTTCAGATTGAGCTAATCAGAGTGGTAATCCCTATCGATGAATTCATTTTTATATCAGGCAACAAACAGAAGAACACATATCTTAAAGCTAATCTAAGTTCAGCCAAAGATCTGTCTTGGCAGCACCTTAAAAAAAACGAAGAAGAAAAATGTGCCTAATAGAAATTAAATTAAACATGAACATAAGAGATCAGATGATATATGTAACAAGTAAAGCACATAGAACATGTTCATTGTCCCAAAAAAAAAATAGTGAATGAATTATCCTAACGGCAGACCCAGATTGTCACAATTTTGCAAAGCATGGGTACTAAACTGTTAAAATTCAAAATGAACGTTCTAACATGCCTTAATTATGGCAAAAAGATGACGCGGCGTTAATTAATTAAACTTGAGAGCATGGCCGCCAAGCTGATCAGAGAATACATCAGTAGCATCGTCCTCCATTTCGCGCTGTTCAGGAGTTTGATCTTCCCTAACCCTATTTCCATCGAAAGTGAAACGCATTACTTCGAACATAAGATTTTTACGTTCAAAATAATCTTCGCATCAGCTATTGGAGCGGCACAGTGCCACCAGTCCTGTAGTACATGTCAGGTTCATGCTGTTTTTTCACCCTGAGAATTATTCAAACTTCTCCTTCCATAAGGGATTCCTGGATGGCTGATGAGGGATTCCTGGATGGCTGCCGGTCTTCTGTCCATTCCCACAACTAGTACCGCTCGAAAATTCTCTGCTTGGAAAACCTTGCAATCCCTCAACATTGTATACGCGCACACACAGATATATTGTTGAATTGTAATCTTGTCTTGGTCCGGGTCCAGCCCATGTTGAAAAGGCAACACAAGATTCATGCAAATGCTAGATAATTCTAGCAAGACATGTCGGTGCATACACTGAAAATGCTAGAGAATTCTAGCACCAAAGTCGATGCATCATGCATGCATATTAATATGCTAGACAATTCTAGCATTTTAGCTTATTAAGTCGGCAAGGCTGTTTAATGGATTGTTATAGAAAACTCTAGAATAATTATAACTTGAGTTATGAAGAACCAAATTCCACCGACTTGGTAAGTTGGTAATGCTTGCCTATAAATATAGGTGTGAGAGTGTTGTGAGCTCGATGTAAATAAAAGAGCAAGAAGTGAGAAAAAGAGTGAAGAAATGTGAGAGTGTTTGAGTGTTTTCTTTTGTATTAGTTTGTATAAGAACAAAATTTTGCATAATACTTTGAGTGTTTTTTTTTTTTTTTTTTTTTTTTTTTTGCCTATCAAATTCCGTTACGTCACACTCTTCTTTGTGAGATAAACATCTCCAAAGTAGTGAAACATTTTTAAACCCCAACATATATATATATATATATATATATATGGGGATTTCAAACGCCTTGTATAATTAATTTGAACATTATATTAAAGAACTCTCAAAATTCTTCCCTGCATATATATATATATGTATACAATGGTGGATCCAGGATTTAACATCAGGTGGTCCTAACATAAACAAATCAAGGATGATTTTTGCTTGTAATATCGTTCCATAATTCTAATTTCTACACACATCAATTAATCAAAACAAAAAACCATATCGACTGATGAAGCTAAAAAATTATATAAGAAGTAACAACACATCCAAACAATATAAAAAAAAAATCATAACAAATTAATAATAACAACAATTCTATTATGAAATTTGTTGGTATTCAAGAGTTTACAAACTCAATACCAATTATGTGGGTGATAGGTTTTCTAACTCAATCACACCTCTCACTTGTTACTCTCTTTACGAAGCTGGACAAAAGAAAAGAAAGAAGCAGCAAGCTTCTTGAAAAAACATGCACTTGATATATTAAAAAGAGTTTCAACTCTATTGCTGAAAATGGGAATGGAATTACAAAACGCCTTACGGGAAGGCTTACTTATACATGGAGATTAAAGAACCACACAAGTGGTTTTAATAAACAATACAAAACAAAGACTAACACATACAAAATAAATGAAGGTGTTCAAAATCTTTACATCCTTTAAAACACATGCAGCAGCTTTAGACTTTTGCACGCACACACTCTGCATTATTCCACTGGTTGCAATCCACAATTTCGGTCTACACATGGGAAGCTTTAATTTTTGGAAGGTGCAGCTGCAGAAGGATTAAAACCATGCTAGTTGAAAAGGATAGTTGTGCAGACAACTATTTCCATACTATTGGCATTTATTTTGCTCAGCAGCACGCCAACATTGTAATAATGTTTTTATTTGAACTTCCAACAAAATTAACATCCTACTTGACCATCAGCTCAAACAAGAGGTGACACTACAATTGGGCTCCTGACAGTGTATTTCCCATTTTGTTCGATCCAAACAAGTGCGCCAGAAGAAGCGTTCCCTTTCTTCTTCGCATTGAAATTTAAAGTGACCGTAAAACTTTGCTTCTCATACTTGTATGCAAAGATCAGTATCTCTGGAGAGACTGTTACCTGAGAACCCATTGGAGCAGTCACCGAAGCCCTGTACCTAGCCGCGCCATCTCCCACATTCGTTACGGTCCTCTGAAATGTTTGAACCCTTTTCTTTGTTTTGTGATGATTTTTGTACAACGCGATGAAAGATGGATAGTTGAGATCAGAAGATGGTTTGGAACAATCATAAGCGTGTGATCTAGTGATGGATAAGATTTGGTTACGCGTAAAGTTGGTGGAGCATAAGAGATTGACATATTCTTGTGGAGTTGCATCGTATATTATGCCCGGATCAAGTGCTCCATTAGGATCGATGTGACCTGCTCCCATAGCTAATGGTGAAGCAAAGTTGAAATTGTCACCGTCGTCAAGAATTGGATTGCCAGTATTGTCCAATGGGTTAGCTGTGGTCATCAAAGCAGATCTAATTGCTGCTGCACTCCATTCTGGGTGCGCACCTTTCAGTAGAGCAGCTACACCTGATGCATGAGGGCATGCCATGGATGTCCCGGATATCAGATTGTAGTTGCTAGGTAAGTTCACATTGAACCCGATTTTACCAGCTGCAACCTTAGGAACCCAAGCAGCTAAAACTAATGACCCCGGGGCCATTATGTCCGGCTTCAAAATGCCCGGATAACTTTTTGAAGGACCTCTCGAAGTGTAAAAAGCAGCAGCGGGGGCAGGCTTTGTATTGAGCAACGTTTGTTGGAAATTTATGCTGACAGTAGGGTTTTCACTTTTTAGTGCGTACTCGATCACAGTCCGCCCATCCTTCGTATTCACCACAACGCTAGGAGTTACAACGTAACCTAATTCGCGTATCTCAGGATTATTGGTAATAAAGATAGCTCCAAGAATCCCCGATTGAATGATGTAAGATATTTGATTACGAATAGGCACCGTGTCATCACATATGATGATCGCATCTGGGGCAGTTTCTAACGCTGCGGTTGAGTTGCATGCTGAGAATGTCTCGTTGTAAACCAGTGGCGAGTTTTCGACTAAGGAGTTTGCTGGGAACAAGGTAAATCCAGTAATGGTTAAACCATTACCAAAGGTTAATGCTCCTCCAAATGAGCGGTCTATTGTGCCGGCTGCAACGGTCAAGACCCAAGGGATGCCATTGTGCAATGTCCCAAGCTCGGGGCCTTCATTTCCGGCTGAAGCTGAAACCACCACACCCTTCTCCATGGCTGCAAATGAAGCAATCGCTACGGGATCCTCGTACAATGGTGTGTCGTCAAAGCCAGAGGAAATTGAAATAACATCAACACCATCAGCAATAGCTTGGTCCATACCAGCTAGAACATCAGAGGCATAACGCCCCTCATCCCAGCTAACCTTGTACATGGCAACTCTGGCACGCGGTGCTACGCCTCTGGCTGTTCCTTTAGCGTAACCAAAATAAGATGCTCCGTCTACGTTGTTCCCCGCAGCTGTGGAAGATGTATGAGTCCCATGCCCTAAACTGTCTCTAGCCGAGTTCATGCTAAGTGTGACACCGGGGTTTGCAGCCATGACACCCTTATTAAAGTATCGAGCTCCAATCAATTTATAGTTACAAAGAGAGGCATTGAACTCTTGTCCAACCTCGCATTTTCCTTTCCACCTAGCTGGAAGACTTTTGGTCATACCTTCATCTCTGAAGCTTTCACTCTCCGGCCAGAGACCGGTATCAATGACACCAATGATGATGTCATCTCCGTAATCTGAAGCAGGCCACAGCCCGGCGAAAGGATTGAGGTTGAGGAACTGAGTGGTGTGGGTGGTGTCGAGCGTAATGGACTTGTCAGCGTAAGCTGAGACGAAACCCGGTGACTTTTTTAGAGTCACTAATTCATCAGCAGATAGAACTGCACTGAACCCATGAAAGGCATTGTCATAGGTGTACAGAATGGAAGGCAAGATTTTGTTGCCATCGAATGAGGTAGGGTTTCCGGATTTGAATGAATCAACAATGGAGAAATACCAATGGCCATGGCTAGAGTAGGACTTGGGCATGAGGGACTTGTCCATGTGGACAATATACGTCGACCTATCTGCGAAAGACACCTTGACATACAGAGCCAACAAAAACAATGCAACAAGAGAGAAAATGAAGGGAAGAGGAACCCCATTGTTATGCCCCATGGTTTCTTTTAGCAACCAGAGCTTTGCTTGTGGAAGGATTTACAGTCTGCTGCTTTATATATATGGAAGTGCATGAGATAAACCAAATTTCGGAAGTAACGAAGAAAATGCAGTGCAGAAGAAGCCAAAAAATTATCAAAAGGAGCCGGCATCTGTGTATCAGTAGCTTCCCACTTCTTGTGGTAAACAAGAAACCTAGGTGTAAAATTATGAACTAGCTAAGTCATTACATCACAAAAGAGTCCGTATCTATATAGCTACCGATTATCGAACCGCTACTCAATTATTACAAACCACGGTTAAGATTAATTACGAAAGTGAGAGTAAAACATCCATCATGTGTTTTAGGCCAGGTTAATTAAGCGCATACTTAAGACGCCGAGAACATAACCCATCTAATCAAGACAGATGGTTGTAAAAATGTTTGATTACTTAATTAGCATGCAGGCGGTCAAATTGTATTCTTTAGTATCCGAACAGAAGAGATTGAGGTGTTGATGTGTTGCCAAACCGGTCACGGCATGGCTAACGTCTTCTTGTCGTTGGATTATTAGCCCATGGACTATGTCCTAATTCCAAACACGATTTGGTGTATAAATATTCCAGAAACTCACAAAGCATACATTTCCAAAACGCCAGATACCAAACACCAAACAACAAGAATCAAATACAAACAGAAAATACTGCCAAACACTTAGGATTGATTCAATCGTTTAGGCCGGGTTTTGCAGTACTTCAGATTAAGCTAATATATGATCCTCGTCGACGAATTCATTTTTATATCAGGCAACAAACAGAAAAGACATATGTTAAAGCTAATCTAAGTTAAGCAAAAAGATCTATCTTGGCAGCACCTGAAAAAAAAACGAAGAAGAAAAATGTGCCAACAGAAATTAAATTAAACATGAACAAAAGAGATCAGATGATATATGTAACAAGTAAAGCACATAGAAGTATAGAACATGCTCATTGTAGTGAATTAATTAACCTAACGGCAGACCCAGATTGTCACGATTTCGCAAAGTACGGGTACTAAACTGTTAAAATTCCAAATGCAAGTGCTAACATTCCATCGAAAAGAAAAGCACATCTTCGTACAGTAGATGTTTGCGTTTGCAGTAATCTCGCATCACATACTTGAGCAGCACGTTTTCGACTGATCTTGTAGCACAAGTTAGGTTCATGCTGTATTTGCACCTTGAGATTTTATAGGATCTTGTTCTTTCACAAGAGCCTCATGCAGGATTCGTTTGTGATTGTTGGCCCTCCGTCATCCATTCCCACACTGCTTGTAAATCCACTGCTGTTTAATTTCACAGATTATCTATGGATTTCAAACACCTTACGATAGAAAACTTATTTGTTTTCGTTTATTCTTTTGTTCTAGTGTGACGGACTCATCCCTATGCAACGAAACCACTTATTAAACAAGGCCACACCATCAGAATAATGAAGAATTAATTATCAATATCAAACACAGAACCTCGAGTGGTTTAGGAGCCCGCATGCCAGAAACATTAACAAACCAACCTCAAACGAAGAGGCCCAAGCAAAAGAAACCAATATGAAAGAGTGACCCAAACATGGGGTGGCAGATAGGCAAGGGGCTTGCTGGTTATGAACATTCAACCCTGTACTCGAGGTCCTGAGTTTCAATTGTATAAAAATAACGATCATGATTGGGGGTGGGGATGGATAGAAGGAGAGTATAGACGAAACCCGAAGCAACTCGTCAAATATCAAAAGACTACATTCATCCAGTTGCAGATTGTCATCAACACAACACTAAAGCAAAAATTCACTACACATCTGCTGAATCCAAAATATTGTATCTAGATTTCCCAACAGAAATGAAACATGAACAAGAGAGGTCTTTCTTTCTCCATCAAACAAGCAGCATAGAGACTGTAATCTAGCCTAGGCAAATTTCACAAGATGATGAGTTAGTTAATAGCCTCCTCCGCCACCAATCATATCCACCATTGCATCAATAGCATCATCCTCCTCCATCTCGAGCTTTGCAGGGGTATCGGTTTGTTGGACCCTTCTTCCATCATAGAGGAAACGTGTCACTTCAAAGCTCACATTTAGACGTCTGCAGTAATCTCGAGTTGCATGTTTAAGATGCATATGGAGACCGGTCATGTAGGAGATGACAGAACCCTGTTGGCTCTGCACCTTGAGAAGAATCATAGGATCCCCGTCTTTCTCAGGTGAAAGCCTGACGAGCGGTTCACTGGTGATTGCTGGTACGTGATCGTCCATTCCCACAAAGTTCAAACAAGTGTCCTGTAAAACCGCAAATGAAAATCAAGAAAATATGAATCAAGCACAGATATATTAACATTGTGAACTAATGCAGCCGCTAAAGCTACATCCATCCATATCAACATCTCATCTGTATATACTCACTAACATAAATTTGAACGATTTATAATGCTCGAACCTTAAAGATGTATGCTTTATGTGTACATTACAAAGGTCAGACAGCATCTTTTGAAAGCATTTAACCAAACACCTAACCAGTTAAAGATGATATCTTTCAAATTCAACCAAAACATGTGAGATTTTGAGGACAAATGGGGACCTGAATAGACCATTTCACTCCTATTTTAGATACAAAATGCTGAATCGAAAGCATCGAAAAAATAGGTCTGATTCTGTGCTAGCCTAATCAGCTCCTGGTATGAAAACCAAACCCCCTACACAAAATCACCAAAAACAAACCCAATCCACTCACCATAACAAAACAGAGCAGCAAAATAAACCAAAACAGAACAGCAATCTGCAGAAGTGATAGAAGGAAGGGAAGAACCATAGAGGAACAAAGATAATCAGCCACGACAACAAAAACCCAGAAAAGATTTCAACTTTCAAGTTAAAATAAGCCAACAAATTCAGAAACTTGCTCAAACCAAAACCAAATTTTTCAAAATTTTTTTTTACCTTTCTGCGGAAATGACTGTGAATGTGTTCTCCCAAATGAGATTCCTGCCATGAAAAAAGATATCAATAAACACCAAACCAAGATACAACAACAACAACAACAAAGCCTTTTCCCACTAAGTGGGGTCGGCTATATGAATCCTAGAACGCCATTGCGCTCGGTTTTGTGTCATGCCCTCCGTTAGATCCAAGTACTCTAAGTCTTTTCTTAGAGTCTCTTCCAAAGTTTTCCTAGGTCTTCCTCTACCCCTTCGGCCCTAAACCTCTGTCCCGTAGTCACATCTTCGAACCGGAGCGTCAGTCGGCCTTCTTTGCACATGTCCAAATCACCAGAGCCGATTTTCTCTCATCTTTCCTACAATTTCGGCTACTCCTACTTTACCTCGGATATCCTCATTCCCAATCTTATCCTTTCTCGTGTGCCCACACATCCCACGAAGCATCCTCATCTCCGCTACACCCATTTTGTGTACGTGTTGATGCTTCACCACCCAACATTCTCTGCCATACAACATCGCTGGCCTTATTGCCGTCCTATAAAATTTTTCCTTGAGCTTCAGTGGCCTACGACGGTCACACAACACGCCGGATGCACTCTTTCCATCCAGCTCGTATTCTATGGTTGAGATCTCCATCTAATTCTCCGTTCTCTTGCAAGATAGATCCTAGGTAACGAAAACGGTCGCTTTTTGTGATCTTCGCTAGATTGCTCCGGTCATTAGTGTGGATAAGTATATAAATGGATAGAGATAGGAAAGCAAACACAAGATGTACGTGGTTCACCCAGATTGGCTACGTCCACGGAATAGAAGAGTTCTCATTAATTGTGAAGGGTTTACACAAGTACATAGGTTCAAGCTCTCCTTTAGTGAGTACGAGTGAATGATTTAGTACAAATGACATTAGGAAATATTGTGGGAGAATGATCTCGTAATCACGAAACTTCTAAGTATCGGAGTGTGGTGTCGTCTTGACTTGCCTTATCTGTCTCATAGGTAGATGTGGCATCTTCTCTGGAAGTACTCTTCCTCCATCCAGGGATGGTATCTTTAACTGGTGGAGATGCACAAGGTAATGTATCAATTTCACTTGAAGCTTACTTGTAGTTTCAGGCTTGGTCAAGCGCGATACAAACCATGTAGTAGGAGTCCCCCAAGTCGCCGAGCTAGGGGGTCTACTGAAAGAGGTGACAGACAAGGTAAGCAATCAGAGCTCCGACTGATTGTTCACCTTCTCCCCATCTTGCAGCAGCATGAAGGATAAAGAGAAGAAAAATGAGAAGAGATGATATGAGATACTTTTGCTTTTGAAGAAGTAACTTTCCACAGGCTTATTCTTGAACTGAGCTGGAGGGTTTTCTGGTTTCCTCCAGAGTATAAGGTCGACTGAAGAATTTGAGGGTCAAAACAAGTCCATCAAATCTAGAGTACGTTCCACCCTGCTGATATGGGATACTTTTGCTTTTGACAGAGTAATGGATGTATCGGCACGTGTGCTGTTACGCTTGTCTCCACATGCTTCCTTGTATCCTTCGCACTTGCCCTATCTGTTCCTCAAGCAGATGCGGAATCTTCCCTGGAAACATAAGATGATGAAGATGAGTACTCGAGAGCAATGCCAGGTAAGTAATCAGGTAAGGGGTTCCAGGCAGTCAGTTCCTGGCTGGAAGCTTGATTCCAAGTGCTGACTGATTGCTCTCTTTCTCCTTGTCTTGCAGGTAAAAACAAGGCCAAAAGAAAAAACAGAGAAAAAACATGATATGGGATACTCTTGCTTTTAACCCTGATGATATGAGATATTCTTGCTCTAGTATAGCTTGTTTGCAGAGGTATTATCGGGGGGAAAGAAAGCTGAATATTTCGAAAGGCTTTGTTGGGAGTGCCCTCTCAGATATGATGAAGGGTTGAGCATTTTTGCAGGTCTGCCTGTCCGTTGGGGATGGAGGTCGACATATATAGGAGTCTCCCTAACAACAAGTAGTAATGCTATTCCTTTACCCTGCTTGGTCATAGCACGGTAGTGGGAGCTGCCAGTTTCACATGTTTTAACTCTGTCAGAGCACTTTGAAAAAGTGGTCTGTGGTATCTGGCTCTCGAGATTCGGAGAACGATGCCTCTTCGATTTTTGAGAAAGCAATCATGCTGGGGGTCTGACTCTCGAGATTCGGAGAGCAGTGTCTCTTCGATTTTTGAGGAAGTAATCATGTTGGGAGTCTGGCTCTCGAGATTCGGAAGGCGGTGCCTCTTCGATTTTGGAGCAAGCAATCTTGTTGGGAGTGTTGTCTCGAATGTGAGTAAAGGTTGGACATGTTTGCTAGTCTACCTTGCCACGAAGCACAAAGGTTGACACACAGGGACTTTCCAATTATCCAGCAATGGTACTGTTCCTTTACCCTCTCTTCGATTTTGAGAAAGTAGTCATGTTGGGAGTCTGGCTCTCGAGATTCGGAGGACGGTGCCTCTTCGATTTTGGAGCAAGCAATCTTGTTGGGACTGTTTTCTCGAATGTGAGTAAAGGTTGGGCATGTTTGCTAGTCTACCTTGCCACGAAGCACAGAGGTTGACACACAGGGACTTTCCAATTATCCAGCAGTGGTATTGTTCCTTTACCCTTGTGGGTAATAATATGGTAGCTAGACCTTCAAAATTTATGTGTCTAAACTTTGTTAGTGCTGTTTCTTTGCTATTCTTTTACCTTTCTTGGTCAGAGCGATGTAGTGGGAGCTGCAAGCTTCACGTGCTCAACTTTGGCAGAGAACTTTGGCAAAGTGATCTGTGGTACCCATGAGTTATTGTTGCGTGTGGGAAGTTTGAAGAAAGCACAAATTTTAAAAAACACAGCAAAAAATGATAACCTTTTTTTTTTTTCCAGAGGAGAGTAAGAGAGTGAGCTTTCAAGTTTTTGAAGTGGGAAAATGTATATATCTCTCAGCCTCTCAGCTGCTTTCTGCAAAAATTATTGATCCTTCCTGCCCATCATTTTTCCCTTTTGTTGTGTGAGCTTTTGTTTTGATGGTCTAATTTGTTCAAGTAGTACCAAATATTTCCTTTTTAGTCATCAATCCTGCGTGTTATCTCTGCTGCATTCTGGAGGAGGGGGAGAGAGAGAGAGAGAGAGAGAGAGAGAGAGAGAGAGAGAGAGAGAGGAAATCAAATTTCTTGTCCTCTAGTCAATTAACTGGTGTTTTTTTTCTTTTTCGAGTGAAAGTTGCTTGGTAGTTGAATTAATTAAGAATAGTGTTATTCACACTTATTTTTATATTTCACATACTCTTATTAATTTTTTATCATTGATCTTCTTTATTCATTCGATCTGACGATCGAAATTAAAAATGTGTGATAAGTAAAAATAAGTGTGAATTGCACTACCCTTATTATTTAAAAGTGACAAGTTTAATAAAATATGCAAATGATAAAAACACACATTTTTTTAGCCTCTCACACGCATATTTAATCATGTCCGTTGATTATGTTTGACTTATTCCATCTGATGGCCAAAAACAAAAGGAGGTGTGAGAATTGAGAAACTAAAAAAAATATTAAAATGATAAGTAAAAATAAGTGTGAATTGCACTACCCTTATTATTTAAAAGTGACAAGTTTAATAAAATATGCAAATGATAAAAACACACATTTTTTTAGCCTCTCACACGCATGTTTAATCATGTCCGTTGATTATGTTTGACTTATTCCATCTGATGGCCAAAAACAAAAGGAGGTGTGAGAATTGAGAAACTAAAAAAAATATTAAAATGACCTTCCTATTTCTACCCACGTTAGAGAAATTTGAGTAAAACATTCTGATCGATGATTAGCTTGATGGCCAAGCACTATACCCTACTCAAAACTCTTCTTCGACCCACATTATCCTTTCTCTACCAACCGGTCTCAAAAAAATAACACGCCTGACGGCCGGCGATTCTTGTTCTTGACATTGAGAGCGGCCGAGAGTTAACTTAGCGATGACAGTTTTAACTTGTATTGTATGTGATCATCCATAATTCCCATTAAAAACACAGAAACAGCCGATGATTATTTTACCCATGTGCTTTGGTAAATTGGTAAATTAATTTAAATTGGCTTGGTTTTCCCGCCAACTTTGTTTACTGCCACCATCTCCTGCTCTGCTGCAGGCTGCAGCTGCGGCAGCCTGCACTACTAAATGAAAGAAAAGACGTCCAGTTATTACAACCTAGTACTATCTTTCACCACAAAAGAGGGAATTACACAATCCACAAGGCAGAAGGGGGATCACATTGTAATTACCACTTTACCAATAAACTAAAGGGGGTCCTTGGCCGTTGGATCTTTAACCGCACATCCAACCATATATCTATATTGTACATGTCATACACCAAAGTATAATAGAATTATCGTAAATTAGAATAGGTGTTAGTACAGTGGTATTGAAAGAAATGAATAATGGAACTCTCCCCAGGTTGTTAGAGCACACAAAGGGATTAATGATTAGTTAACTACAACGAAAAATGCTACGTTTTCTTATTACTAAGGAAGAATGTCATCAGTTCTCATTCCGGAAAGAATCCAAGTAAGGACTTAACTGAAAACGTACCTTCCATCCAGAGAAGCCTGTTCCTTCTAAATTTTATTACAGGAACGATGACATACTTATAGTGTTCAATCAACGTGATCGTTGATTTTCCTAAATCAGATTGAAAACAGGAAAATAGATAAACCTAAATTAATGAATGTTTTGTTTTCTACAGGCCAACCAATACTTTGGAAATGAACTTTGATGAGGTTCCCATATACGTTTCCAAACAGATGAGTTTGAAAATCTCTACCTTCCGAGCCCAACCACCATTCACCAATGCATTTGAAATTTATATCACTAGATGCAATCCATCGAAAAAACAGTCTGAATACTTAGCTTAGACCAACACAGAAAACCTTTTCAAGGCATTAATGTTTTTTAGAATGCAAGGGGTTTCTGATATCCTAAAATGTACACACTTCGATAAAGGTCTACAATTCAACGTTCTTAAAGAGAATAACGGCTTCTTTACCCTCGAAATTATTAGAAGATAGGGTGCTAAGATTACTTGTCAACTTATTTGAGCACTTAGAAACAAGAGATAACACGGCAAGATAGTTTAGTTATATTTCCCCGCAATTGACAAGAGATCATCTTTCCATCTTGCAAACTTACCTCTTGCTAATTGGCATTATCGCGTCAATTAATTACCTTACAAATACTGAAGTTTTTCTTTAATCAGAAATCAAAATAATTGATTGTTTTCTGGAAAAAACTAAAGCAATGGTGAACTTGTAAATCTAGACTCTTGAACTATCTTATCTTTATCACTACCACCCAAATTGGAAGAAACTCTTGCCCGAGAACACAATATGATATCTGAACTGAATCATACTACATGAAGAATCATACTGTGCCACAAAATATACTGAAAATCATAATGGAAGCATACAAAATGGAGGATGTTTTCTCCTACCTGTAACATCAAGATTCAGTATCACGCCATGGCCGAGCTCGGTCACTTCATTTCAATGGGGGCGAGCCACTTCTTCTACAATAAAGCCATGTGATCTCCAGACACTCAACTCGAAGATTCAGTATCGGTCTCAAGATGAACGATCATATAGGATTGTGGGTCTCCTTCTCTTATATGTTAACATATAACAAGCAAAGAGGTGGCTTTTGGGTCTCCTTCTCTTATATGTTAACATAGAACAAGGATTGAGCTTTTTGGGCCTTCTCTTATATGTTACCACAGACTGATTAACCATGCTCCTTTTCCTGTACTTGAAGTAAAAAGGATCAAGTTTAGAATTGCGCCTTTTGTCTTTCGGCGTTGTAACACACACACATTCATCTGGCTCTTGTTTATTGAGAGCATCAACGCCATTGGAGCTGCTCCCTTGTCCTTCGATCAACAGCCCATCATCGTCCTCATTCTCCTCTTCGATATCCAGCTTCAAACAACCAACACCAGTCGACGAATCACAAACACACACACTCAAATTTGGCGAACACAGCTTCTTAGCAGAGCTATTCATGGCAGCCAAATGCCCACTATCATCATCATCATCGTCATCCACATCGACATCGAAAGCCGCATCCTTTGAGCCCTCTTCAGCACCAGACACATCACAAATTGTCCTGCCATCCAGCACGGCCGAAACCCTATATTTCCCCAATCCCAAACAAGCTCTCCCCTTTCCACCTCTTCGCGCCTTCTGACTCCTCATAACCCCTCTCCACCGCGCCAGCGACTCCGGCAGCCAGCAATCGGCGCAAACCCCAACCTCCACCGCCAAGCAAGAATCCTGAGACAACAGCGCAATCCCTCGATACTCAGAATCGCAATGCCTGTGTACTCTCCGGTTACACTGGCAGCAAGTGAAGGAGTCTTCCTGCGACTGCGACGGCGACGTGGCGGCGAAGCAGTAGGAGCAGAGCTCCGATGACTCGACCCGCGAGAGGCATTTCTTGCAGAGGAGGACGACGCGCCACTCGCTGTAGAGGATGTGAAGCTTGCTCTTGGCGCTGGCGTTGGCAATGTCGACTCTCAGGTGGCAACAATGGCACTCCGACAGATTCGGCAACTCTCTGGTTTTCTTCGTCGATTGCGATTGCGGATCTTCGTTGTTCGTCATTGGAGTTTGAATCAAAAGGGGGTTTTTTTTATTGCAAATTAGGGTTCAATTCAAGCAAAATAGGGCCCTCTATTGAATGTGCCGGCCAAGACGACGCCGTCTTGGTGAATAACTTAATAGACCTTTTTGTTTGTATGCCCCTTGTGCTATGGTAACTTTACATTTTCCCCTGAACTTGCAATTGTGTCAATATGCCTAGTGTGATGATGTATCTAAATTACCAAAAATCGTTCATTTTATTTATAAAGTTACTCCATTGTCAAGTTCGTCACAAAAATTATTAACTTAGATGTTGTGAAATTATAGGTAAAATAAAGAAAATACCAAGTCCGACCTAAATTTTAGCTCCACACCCAGACTTAATTTTCGGCTTAACCAAAACATAAACAAATGTTTTCGAAAATAATTTAAAAAGTTTTCAAAATGGATATCAATTCTGATTTCATAATCGAATTGACGTGGTTCTTGCATTATTGAAAGTTTCACTTTCGCCTTTGAATTTGTAATTGTGAGAGGTTACCGCCTCATGTACATTTGTGCTTTGTCTATCCCATTTCACATCAATTAAGTTAACGACTTTCTCAATCAAGATGAGAGAATGGAGAAATTTTTATGTGTGTTCGGAATACAAAATGATATACCACGTGTTATAATACAAGTAAACGAAATAGTTGATATGTCACATATGTAAAGTATAAATTTTTAGTGACTTCACTTATACAATAACGCGATATATTCTTTTATATTCCGGTTACACTAAAAAAATCTCTCGATGCAATGAGATAGGGCACAAAATGAAAGTACTTGGGGCCAAGGCGCACAATTGAAATTTTAGAGAGAGGAAAGTGGAATTTTCGTAATAATACAGGGCACATAAACAAATAAGCCTACAGTACGTGGAGATACCCTCCGAAGAAGAAGAAAGGAAGAAGACGCCGCCGATTTTTACAGAGATAGTGAGCGGACGACGGAGAGAGAGTGACGATGGAGGAGAGAGTGGGAGAGGCAGAACCAGGACAGCAGCAAGAGGAGGAGCAGGTAGTGAATCCATGGACGGTGTCGGCCAAGGGTGGCGGGAAAATCGACTACGACAAGCTCATCGACCAGTTCGGCTGCCAGAGAATCGACCAGCAGCTCGTGGATCGCATCCACCGCCTCACCGGCCGTCCTCCCCACGTCTTCCTCCGCCGTGGCGTCTTCTTTGCCCACAGGTCGCTTTCTCTCTCTCTCTCTCAAGTTTACATTTTTTTTTCTGAAAGTTTTGCAAAAAATTGAATTGGGGGTCGAATTTCGAATTTATGTGTAATGCAGGGACTTGAATGAGATTCTGGATGCCTACGAGAGAGGAGACAAGTTCTATTTGTACACAGGAAGAGGACCTTCCTCCGAAGCTTTGCATTTGGGGCATCTTATCCCCTTCATGTTCACTAAGTAAGCTCCCCCTGCACTGCTATCTGATTATCTGATGTTGGTCTTTTATGAAACTTCTTATCTTTTCGGGTTTTCGTGAGTGTGATCTTTAGTATCTGTGTGCATTATGTTGGATTTGGCGATTGGTCGCTTGTTGATATGAAGTAAATTTTTTAAGGGTTTATGAATTGAAAGCTTTGTGCAGATATTTGCAAGATGTCTTCAAGGTTCCTCTTGTTGTACAACTTACCGATGATGAGAAGTGCATGTGGAAAAATCTGACTGTGGAAGAGAGCCAGAGACTTGCCAGGGAGAATGCTAAAGACATTATTGCTTGTGGTTTTGACATATCAAAAACCTTCATCTTCTCCGATTTTGATTTTGTTGGTGGGTAAGTATCAGATATGTAGGCTTAACTCCATTATGAAGTTAATATTACTTCATGTTGATACTTGTTATGTATGTGAGTTTATGCTTCCGTTTTGATCAATGGATTTAGTGGATTACTAAGCTATTTGCTTCTCTGCCCATGTCGGAGGGGTTTGAGATTTTATAATCTTATCGAAGCCCTTTTTTGGGTTGAAATTGATTGACACTCACATGAGGTCCCATTTTTCTTGAACCAGAATGGGATGCCCTTGATGATTTAGTTGGCCGCAAACTGCTTGACAAGCTACGATAATTAGGAAGCTTTTTAGTTTCAAACCTAACAGGGCTTGATTCTATCATGAATATGTTGTGTGTGTGTGTGTGTGCACGTGTTGTATCACTTGCTTACTGATTTTATGTCTAATTTCCTCTGCAGTGCCTTCTACAAGAACATGGTGAAGGTTGGAAAGTGTGTCACATATAATAAGGTGATTAACAATCGTTTCCCCCCATGGCGAAATATTTTCTTTGTCTACCTCTTTGTTTGAGTTTTTGTAATAATTTTATGAGTTTTGGATTTAATATTCAGGTTGTTGGTATCTTTGGTTTCACTGGAGAAGATCACATAGGAAAAGTTAGTTTTCCACCTGTACAGGTATTTTCCTTGGCTACGCTGCTTATCACGTGAAGAATTATGAAATTTTAGTTAGTTGTTGCTGACTAGCTCCACAAATTGACTGAAGCTTATATCTGTTTTCCTTTTAATATCTTCCCTGAAACCTCACCTCCTGTAAGTTTGATTTAGTTCATAAGTGCTTATTCTTTCCTATGAGCTCTTATTGTTGACTTGCTCCAGTCAACTGTACAATTTTTTCACCAGTGAACATCTTTCATACTTTCCATCATATAAAGAAAACAAAGCATTGCTTAGTCCAAGTCGCTCCACCAAGAATATTGACTTTTCTGAAACCTTCAGTTTGATGTTCTGTATCGATTGTGTGACTATGTAAGATGACACATGGATGCAACATGTGCTGTGATACATATTAAGGAGATCCAATATGGTCGTGTTTTAATGCAGGCAGTTCCCTCATTTCCAAGTTCATTTCCTCATCTCTTCTCTGGCCAAGACAATCTTCGTTGCTTAATACCTTGTGCAATTGACCAGGTATGCATGATATGGATAATTCTCAGCTATGATATACGTGTTTTTCCCCTTGGCTAAATGCAGCACCTTTTCAGAGTATAAAATAGTTCTAGTAACTTTGTGTGCTAGTGCATTTGATTTAACGTTGTTTTTCTTTCTTTTGTTTATTTTCTAATACCATGGTTTATTTGTTTGTGATTTGTCAAGGATCCTTATTTTAGAATGACACGAGATGTTGCTCCACGAATTGGATATCACAAGCCTGCATTGATTGAGTCTTCTTTCTTCCCTGCCCTGCAGGTACTTCTATGATTTTGGCACATAAAACTTATTTTCTACTGTTAGTAGCCTATGATCTGATTTCTGATACCTTTTCTGGAATGTGGATACTTGCAGGGAGAGACAGGAAAAATGTCGGCTAGTGATCCAAATTCGGCCATATATGTAACTGATGCTGCAAAGGAAATTAAGAACAAGGTTTGCATTTATGTGGCCGTAGTCTCACAGTGCCAATCTTCTACCTGAAATCACAATCCAAACGGTCCAAAACTCTTCAAGATTAACCTAAAACAAAGAACTTGTGCGATATGCAGATAAACAGGTATGCATTTTCTGGTGGACAAGATTCGGTAGAGAAACATAGAGAGCTTGGAGCAAATCTCGAGGTATTTGGATTGTCTCGCATGTTAGTAATAGAAATGGGCCCTCCCCGACTGGCATGACAGTGTTATTTGTTGCTGGATGTGCTACCTTATTTCCTCGTTAGATTGTCCGAGCAAGAAGACAAATTTTGCTTACCAGTCTACAATTTACATGCCAATTTGATTTCATATGTTATGAGATTTCTTTTGGTGCCTTGTAACTTATTGAGGAATTAATTTATCTTCTGGAAATTATTCAGGTAGATATTCCATTCAAATATCTAAGCTTTTTCCTAGACGACGATGATAAACTCAATGAGATACGGAAGGTGAGACTGATTGCCCTAGTGAACTTATTTGTTTTCTTTGTCAACATATTCTTTTTGCTAATTCACTTGGGGTTGTTATTAGGAGTATGGTTCCGGACACATGCTAACAGGTGAAGTGAAGCAACTTCTTGTTGAAGTTTTAACCGGAATGGTAGAAAGACATCGTAGGGCTAGGGCTGCTGTGACTGATGAGGTAAGCTTCTAGCATTTTTAGACAATTGGCTGTTCTGTAAGTTATTTGTTGACGATGAAAGCGTGGTGCTTGATCCCTGAAAGCAAACATTTTGAACCATATGCTCAGGACTTACGGAAATGTTTTTGCATATGCTGCAGATGGTGGACGCATTTATGGCAGTGAGGCCTCTACCGAATATGTTCAGCTAAAGTCGAGGCTAAGAAGCTTTACACGCACATCGGATAATCACTTCTCAAATTGCAGCTTAGCATTCAACTCTTACTAAATCGAGATTTAATCATTTTTCGATTATTGATGCTCAAATACAATAGAAATTGGGATGGTAGTCGACACAGATACACCTGTTTTCTGTAACAGTCGCGTGAACTCGAACTCCATTTGAGCTGAATACAATGGTTTTAAGTTTGCATTTGTACGATATTTTTCGATGATGGCTGTTTGTTCATATCATCTTTTGCAAGGTTGAAACAGAGTTGTTGATTGCAGAATCTGTATGAGCGAACACAGTTAAACAGAACGAAGATGCAATGAAGTTGCAGCGTTTAGCAATCACCGGAAGTTTATGCCGATAGAACTGAGAGATGCGAATCGCCGGACAATTATGATACGATCTAACAGGATAAAGAGATTGAATGTGCAAAAGGAAAAGAAAAAACCGAATCCTTATTTGGCAACTGACGTAGTTAAATTAAAACATACATTAACATTACTTGCACACAACTGTTCTACTGCGTTTTTGAACAATGAAAGGGAAAAAAGGAACCGAAATCTAAGGGGTAAGAACGATTTTAAACAGTTTAATTCAGGTCAATGTGGCAAGGCACATTTCTTTTGAGAATGCCCTAACATATGACAGCGACCGCATTGAACCACCCTCTTCGGCCTCTTGAAGTTTTCTACTCGAAGGACCTTCTTCTTGGGTCTTCCAGGTGGCCGCCGAGTCTTGGGTGGGCGTATCATGATATCAACATTGGTGCTTCCACCCTCTGTTCCGTCGCCTGGCTCCTTCCATAAGCTCTTATCCGGAATGGGATGAATCATCTGCGAATAGGTCTCTCGGTAACTTGCTACTGTGAAGTAAGGCTCAGCAAACAAATGGACATTGTGTCCACAAGACATAAGTGCAGCAGCAGCATGTGCACAAGGTAGACCATATATATGCCAACGGCGACAAGAGCAAACACGAGTTTGTATATCCACAATGTTTGTCCGCTCAGTAGACACAATCTCAAATTCAACTTCATTTGCACGAAGTACTTGATAGCATCGAGCATCAGCCATTGCCTCTAGAATCCGCTTCTCAGCAGATGGTACTAAAATTGACGTCCACCTCATTCCCATATCCCGGCGGTCATTATACCACGATGATAACTGATCACGAATATGCTCCATCATTTGCACAATAGGGAGCTCATGGCATTCAAGAGCCCAATTATACAACAACTCCGTAACACCGAGAGTAAAATGGCCATACCGCACTCCTTCAAAATATGCTACAGCCCAAAGTTGGGGAGGGAAGTGTTGAAACCATGGAATCACGTCTTGCGAGATCTCTGCCATCTCTGCAATCTTGCTGTCAAATTCAACTGCAGTGAGAGCATAAACAGCATTCCAGAAGATATTCACCAACTTCGCATTCTTAAACGTATCACGAAAAATTTCACTAACATAACGCAGACAAAAACCATGGAAGGCACTAGGAAAATGGGTTTCCACTGCCTCTACAACACCCCTTTGTCTTTCAGAGAGTATTGTTAGTCTAGGCATGTTGTCAGTGTTTACTCCAAGAAGCTTTCGCAATTCTGACATAAACCACATCCAATTTTCGTCGCTTTCCACATCAACGATAGCTATTGCCAGAGGAAATAATGTATCATCAGCATCAACAGCTGCAGCACAAAGTAAGGAACCCAAGTATTTGCCTTTGAGGTGTGATCTATCAATTTCCAAAAGTGGCCTGCAAGCATGTATAAACCCATATATTGATGCACGGTAAGAAATGAAGAGACGGTGGAAGCAATTTTCTTGTCCAGTGGTAAAAACTGAAGCGATGCTTCCAGGGTTGGTTTTCTTTATTTGCTCACAGTATGCAGGAAGAAGCCGATACCCTTCTTCAAAAGTTCCATGAAGTGCTGCCATGCTACGCTCCTTGCCACGCCAAGCTTGCATGTAAGAAACAGCAACTCCATGCTGATCGCGGATATCTTGCAGGATCTCTTTTGGTTTATACCGTGGGTTATCCCGAACCCGTG
The DNA here is from genome assembly GCF_042453785.1 of Malus domestica. Classification (NCBI taxonomy): domain Eukaryota; kingdom Viridiplantae; phylum Streptophyta; class Magnoliopsida; order Rosales; family Rosaceae; genus Malus; species Malus domestica. Next base: position 30,932,790 of record NC_091664.1, on the reverse strand, counting down.
ATTCTACAGACCTAGCAACCCAACCTACTGATGCTTGCTGATGATGAAGGTTGAGAACTCCTTCACAGGTATGCTCACCATGCAGGGTTCTTACTGTAAAGGTTGGAACTCCGGGACATTTTGCCACATGGACACGCCATGGGCAACCTTCTTTGGAGCACTTGGCTATAAACCGGCTGCGATCTGATTTCACTATACGAAGATCAAAATGTTGTACTAGAGCAATGTTCTTCAATCTTCTTCTGCATGTTTCAACGTCAGGAAATTCTTGCCCAATAGCCAAGTCTAAAGCATATTCTGTCAATGCAAGAGAATTGTTCTGCACAGCTAAAGAATGATCTTCCATGTATCCACGACAGTAGCAGAAGTGTTACATGATTCTAACCGTTCCCCTCATCCCGACACAAATTGATAATTCTTCTGAAAGGGTGTATTGTAAACACTGCACTACATGAGACCTCCCGTCATATATGGATACAGCATAGGAACACAAGAACAAGGAAGCAGCATTTTTCTGTGCGTGCATGTGTGTGCGCATAACTGATCAACAGGAGACCCAAATGGAAGGAATCATACCTGTCCTAACTAATCAATAATCATAAGCGAAGGGCAGTTGTGATATAGGATAAGAGCATTTCAAGGTATATTCTTTGACCCTGTGGTGTTGATGAATTATATCTTTACAAGGATAGAAACATTATTACCACACCTATGAAACAAAAAAACAAAAAAATACCATGAGCAATTTTATTAATAAATGGTATCAACTATTGAACAAATTTTGAAGACACGGAAAAATTCACTTATCGGCCCAATTTTGAAACTTTGGATCTACCGGTATTAAGATTACTTGCGTTCGAGCCACATGCAACAAGCCATTCAAATCAGGGGTACACCATTTTTATGCAATCAACTGTACTAAAACTCCATATCACTCTTGCTCCAATAGCAGACTCAATTTTCATTTGCCACATAATCTACGGATAACACGGTTAAACTACCTAGTAGCTGTAAGACCTCGCACATTTCTCACTGCTACACACAATTTCTCATCCCATCATCCTCAGACTGACGGCAAAAACAGAAACCGAAAAGCACAGCTTAAGAACAGTCTTATCCAACAGAATGTAGATTGAATTTGATGAACCCTAAGACCCGACTCGACTGCACAAAAGGCAAACGTCACCGGAACAGTCAATGTGGCCATTTGAGTCACTGACAAACTGGTGATTACTTACAACACTATAAACTTAATCAACGATAACCCATTAAATCAAAATAGAGCATTCTGCCCCCAAAATTATTCCCAACTCAAACCCAGAACTTGAAATTTTACAACAACAACAATCAACAACCAGAAATTCCCAAACTTTTTTTCCAAACGACAATTTGGGAATCTCAGAGCGGCGGATCCAAACACTAATCAATCCCAATACCCAAAAGGCTTTTCATATAAGCACTTTTACGAAGTGGGTTCTTCTCCTTTTCAACAATCATTGCACAGAACGATTAAAGTCAACAACTTGTGCTTTGATTTCTAATTTGAAGTGAGTGGTTCTTTTGTGGGATATGGTGGAATATAAATATCAAATTATGTGAGATTAAAATAGAAAAACTAGAGAAGGAAAGGGAGGAAGAAATGGAGAACCTGGTGGGGGTGAGAGCGAGAAGCTGCGTTCTGCTGAAAGTGCTTTTTTCCGCTTTTGGGTCTTCTTCGATCTCTAAGCTGGAGTCTGGCAATTCGAGAGGAGATAGACCAAAACTTTTTTTTTTTTTTTTTGCGTTTTGGATTTTACAAAAAGTTTTTATCGTTTATATTAAAAATAAATAAATACAGAGAAAAATTTCACTTCAATAAACTTGAATATCTTTGAAATAAAAAACTCAGGTCCCATTAGTGTTCAAAATAAATATTCTCTCCAATCCCGATACACCATGAAAGGTCGTGGAAAAGATGTAATTTCAATTTTTTTTTTCTTTAAAAATGTAGGTTTTTAGTTAAAATGGTCCTTAAAATTGACATAACTCCTCATTTTAGTATCTAATATTGAAAATCGATAAAAGTAGTTCCTAAGTTTGTCCATAGTTAATCATTTTGGTTATTGCATGAAGATTCTCCGTTAAATAGAAAAACAAGTAGAGAGGCTGATTGGACAAAATACCCTCACTTTATCAGTGGTGCCGACTCTAGCTTTGGCTGGGGTCGGTTGCCAATTTCCCCTTCTTCTTGTCTATTCTTTTCCCCTTTTCTGCTACTCACTTTCCCTCCTCCTTGATATGTCATCCTCTTCTTACCTTACTGGTCTCCCTTCATCTTGTTCATTTGAGTTTCGATTTCGCTCATCTAAGCTTCGTTTTTCAGTCATACTTTCTCACAAGATGGTGCATAGAATTCTAGTTCTTCAACCGTCTCAAGTGTTCCTAGCACCACCACCTTCTGATGTCTATTGTGTCTGGCACTATTGCTCGTGATTTTCCATGGGCTTCTTTTTCTTGATAGCCGACTCAATTATTTCAATTGCTGGTTATCTTTATTTTCAGCGTTCCAAGTAATGTCAAGTGATAAGCGTGGATTGTGCAGATCGAAATGCACTGTTCCAGTGGAGGCAACACCATCAGATTTCTCGGTTGTGTGTTTCTTTATTTTTGAGCTTTTACTATTTGGCTGGGCTCTTGTTGGTTGGTTTGATTTGACCCCTTTTTTGCTTGTTTATGTTTCTTTGTTTTTTGGTTTTTTGTATGTAAATCAGTTTCTTTATGGTTAAATAATAATTTCCTTCACCAAACTAAACATAAAAACCAAACTCAATCTTCACAAGTCTTTGACTTTTCTATGGTACCGATTGCTTTGTATTTCTATAGTACCAACACAAAGCTACAAGTACAACAAAGCTAGCAATTGACCATGACATTGACACGTTTCAATTGCGACATTTTCCAAATGCAAAAAAAAAAAAAGATAAAAAGGCAAACACTTTTTAATCGGGGTGTGTTATCCACATACTTCATTTTACTTCTCACACCTCCCTTGGTAATTTCTGTCCATTGATCTTCTTCAATTCATTTGATTCGACGACCGAAAATTAAAAAGATGTATGAGAAGTAAAATACAGTGTGGATATTTCATCCGTTTTTAATCTGAACTACCGTAGCTCAATTTTATAATATTTTGAATTCAAAAGGACAATATTACCCTACCGCCACTTGATTTCTACATCCTTTTAGGCCTGACCTCAATCCCTTGAAAAATGAGGCCACCCTTCCACTGTCCACCCCTAACCTCCATGCAAGTCATCTCCAACTCCCCACCTTCACCCCCTTCACAGAAGAACTCCCCCATCTCTATCTCCAGCCACCCGTCGTTCCGCTCTTTCGGGTACTGGGCCTCGTTGATCTCCCTTGGCTGGAACGACTGGAGCGACTGGAGGCCGGGAATGTGTCTGCGGTTGAAGAGGCCAATATGCCAAGGCCCGGCAACGTGGTAGCCCTGGCCTTGGGTTTGGCCTCTCTGCACGTCCAGAAACACCACATGTTTCGTGGGCTCCTGCCCAATTAAACCCACTGTGACCTCCACAGGTTGGTTCTCAAATCCATGAGCCCCTGCAATTGACTTGAATACAAGAAAAGCTTTGTAAAGGGTGGATGGGGACAGCATCCGTGTCCCAATTTTGCCACGGATTTCAAGCCAGCACACACTAATAAGCTCCGCCACCTCCTCAAACCTGTTTGTTTACAATAACAGAGAGTTTATGTAACAAAAGCATGGAAATTATCTACAGTCCTCAATCACGAGGAATGGGTGCAGAACGGATGACTATTTCAAAATGTTGATAACAATTTCTTTAAACGAAAAGAAGAAAATTTTAAGAGACCTCGAGTCGGGGACAGAAATCCATCTCCAGTAGTGAGGAGTGTCAGCCCAAACAATCGAAAGGGCCCTTGCAGCGATCATATAGCATTTCTTCCCACTCCATTTGTCCAGCGAAAAGCTCTGCATTATCATTCCAATTACAACTCGGGATCTTAGAACAGTGCGAAATAGAAAACGCTTTTGAAAAACAAACAAAAAAACCGGAAACAATAGAACGCATTCGAATTTCTAACTCAGTTATTCAACCCTTCTATCTTACTTCCTCTAATGCTAAAAAGAATTGAACACTAACAATTTGAACACTATTATCTCAACCATCTGCACTTCAAACTTAATAATTTATGATTCATCATGTAGTAACGGAAAATAAAACAAGTACCAAAATTGCTTAGACAACTTTTAAACTACGAAGTACAAAACAAATGGACATGATATCTCATATATGTCATCACAATTTTGTCAATATTTTTCCTTCTTTATTTTTGTCACATCTCATAAATATTCACATCACCAAATGTACACAAAATATTTGGTCCCACCGCCTACTCACCCTCTCCTCGGCCAACAACAAAACCTATGATCTTGCCGGCCCCCAAAGTTCCAAACTTTGTACTTTCCAGTACGGAAATTTCCCGACAAATCCATATCAACTAAATGTCTATCACATCAGTGAAATAGTACACTAATCCACAACTAAAATAAACAAATAAATCCCACAAAAGAAAAGGAGAAAGGTAGTAAAGTTACCAACTTGCCCTGTTCAATGAGAACAGGGTTGTCGCACACAGCGAGGAAAAGCTCCTTCTTGGTTTTGGAGGTGAAGGAGGGAGACACAAGCGGCGGCTGTGAGGGTGACGAGGAGGACATGATAGTGTGGATCTCGGGGGGAAGGAACTTGTCCCAAACAGCGTCGGATTCGGCGGCCGACCTGAAACTCCTCGAAACCGACGACATTGTGCCCGCGTCCCGAGGCGTGGTCAGCGAGACAACGGTGGCTATGCATCCCTCCGGCAAGGCCTGCAGATCCATGGGGTCGCCTCCGCCGCCACCGACATCATCTGTTTTCTCCTGGTTTCCGCCACCGCCTAAGAAGAACTTGAACATTTTTGCGATTTAAATGGGTTCCTCGGACAATGGAAAAAACGTTGTAATTTGCCTTCGTATGTTTTCTGGTTGCTGTGGCGCGGTTGTGTATTTATAGAGAGAGGAATGCTTAGCCGTTAAGTCTCTCTCCCGCTGTCAAAAGGTGTCAGGATCCTCTGGACCCTTCTTATATACCACAAAAAAAAAAAAAAACATTAGAATTTAGACAACTTTAGCTAACGAAAATTTCTCACAACTGTTTATTTTAACGAAAAATCACATTTTTACAATAAAATGTCAATCTTGATACTATTTATTTTATCTTTTATTTTATCTAAATTGTTAAAACTCAAAGTTTTTAAACTATTTTCATTAGTTTTTTTTTTAAATTTTATTATGCTCAATTTTTTTTTTGTTTGGTCAAATGTTAAATTTATTAGATTAGATATGATTTGAACTTACGCCAACGCCGTTATATAAGAATAAGATTCATCTCGTAATAGGCCCACTTGCCAAATCTTGTTCAAGTTAAAGCTAAATAAAAAGGTGAAAGAAAAAGGTGATTTCTTTTTCCCATATCAGAATCCGTTTTATTTATTTGACTTTCCCTTTTTAGCTTTATTTTTTTAAAGAAAGGTGAATAGAACATTCCATGTACTTTATCTTTTGGTTGTCACAACAATCTACTAGGGATGGGCACTTGGAACCGAAAATCAAAACCGAAATACAGATCAAATTGGACTGCATCGAACGGTTTAGTTTTGCGATTTTGAAACGGTTGCGGTTTCGAACCGAACCGGGCAAAGAAAACGGTTTGGTTTTGATTTTAGGTTTTCAAAAGATATCTGATGATATCATTTGTGTTTTCTGGAATTGCAGTTGTTAAGGACATCCAAAATGTTATTCGTTGGTCAGGTCCAAGTTTGATCTCCCTTTCCATAGTCCAGTTTGCTTGTTGGAACGTTAGGGGTTCTATTTCTACCCTAAGTTGATGGTATGAGAAAGCTTATTGCTGCTCAAAATCCTGACTTTGTTTATATTGTTAAAACTGGAGAGATTGGTTGTTGAAGATGTAAGTTCTAGAAGTTTTATTTGGATTACTCTATGAATAACTTGGGTAGTTAATATATGAGGAAAATAAGACCGTCTTATGCGTAAATAGGTGTATATTTTAAATTGTACATTTTTTTCTTAAAAACCAAACCGAACCGAACCAAATGGATTGGCTTTATTTCGGTTTTGGTTTCAAAACCGCACTGCAAAAAATTTCGGTTTCGGTTGCGGTTTCACTCGAAACCGCACTGCGCCCACCCCTACAATCTACGAAGAATGTTACAACAATTACTCATACTCAAAATTATTGGTTGTCGATTTACAAAACTTTATGCTTATAATTTCCGTTCATATTATGAAATATTTTATAAAGATCATTTATGCGAAAAATAAAACTAAAGTCGTCAAACTGTATAAAACAGATGAACGATATTAGTAAAAGCATTATGAACCGTTTATATATTTTTCATAGTAAATTAACTAAACGACTTTAGTTTTAATTCATTTTTTGCAGAATGATCTTTATAAAGTGATTCATAATATGATTGATTCTGATCATAAGCACAAAACTTTGTAATTCGAACATGAAGAAATTTTGAATAGGAGTCCGCACTCATCCTTAAGCAGTCAAACATTATTCCTTACATAATAAACTTTGCATAATAAGATATTGAATTTGTTATTTTATATGAATCGAGCGTGACATCCCCTACTTACAAATTGAAAACAACATTTTTAGTCTACAGTAACTCTCTTGTTAGAAACGGATCTTGCACATTTTTTGGCTAAAAATGACTTGTAGTCTTTAGTTGGAACTTGGAGATGGCGTAAAGTTACCTCTAACACAAAACTCACATTTTTTTATATAGGTAAAAAATGGTGATGAATTTGAATTTTCTTATTTTCTTTTCAATGCACGCACCTTGAATTTGAGTCTTAAGTCTAAACCTTATATTGGATGTAACGACCCGTCCCCAATTATTACGAATTTTATAATTTTAAAATGTGAAATTTCGAAAATGCCCTTCGAGGCAAATACGATTGACTTTTGTTGATCGCCTTGTCATGTCATGTAAGATTCGTTTTCTTGTAGTACTCGTCGCTACGAATGTGTGGGCTCAAACGGAACGTGATTTGGAGTTATAACGAAGAAGTTATGGACGAGTAAAAATAGGGACAAAATAGTCATTTAAACATTTTCTAGAAGGCTCCAGATTTTTTGGAGGCAAATCTGGAAAGCCACGTGTGTGGCTGAGATTGAAGGAAAGGAAAGATGGTCAGTGGAGATCGAAAATAAAGGAGAGAAATGAGGGAGAGGTGAGGACCAATCGGGAGAAGGGAGAGAGTGAGTGATCAATTAGAGAGGAGAGAAAAGAGGGGAAATGAGAGAAAGGAGAAGCACCAGATCACCCTTCACCTAGTTCCTCCCCGCCCACCCGACATGGCTTCTACACAGCCCGGTGGTGATTCGGCAATTTCCCAGCGACTTGACCGTCTCTGCCACCTATAATCAATCCCACGACCTCCCTTCTTCACGTTACACCTAAAAATCGAGGTATTTGGGCCTTAATTTGTCAAGATCGAAGGCACAGCTTCAAGGGCACCCGCAGCGGTGAATCCACCATTCCTACAATGTTTCCGTTCAATTGCCACCACCAATGTACTTCCCTTAAGCTCAGAAACAATGCCCAATCATTGGTTGGAGTGTCAGAATCGACTTGAGGACGAATCAGGAAACACCCTTTATAAGGTTTTCGACGGGTTTTAGTGAAATTGGGGATTTTCTCGGCCAAATTGGCATTAGTCATAGGTATGAAAGCTATTCCTCTCATCGAGATATTCATTCTTGTAAAATTTGAGAATTTTTGGAGTTGTTGGATTTTCCGCCAAGTCGGGACGGTCGACCGCCACCCACGGCGGCGCATGCGGCAGAGCGTGGAGGAAAAACCCGAGGTTCCTCGATGTGCCGAATTTGAATCCTCCATCTGTTTTCCAAAATTATAATGTTTTAGTAGAGTTTTACTAAAGGGTTCCTAATTATGTTTAGGTGCGTTGGCGGGAAGTGATCACATTCTCGATAGTTCGAGTGGCTTTCGGGCAATGGAAAACCTGTGAGTGGACCCCTTCATAACTTAAATATTTTTATAAAATATTAGCCTAGCATGATTTTCATAATTCATGCATTTAATACATTTTATATTATGTTTTCTGGATTTATATCATTATAGTTTATATCGAATTCATGGTTTCATAGCTTTTACGAAATATTCATGATTTTATTGAAATTACATTTATGAACGTTTATGAATTATGAGATTTGCATATATGGATTTCTATTGATCTCGAATATGACTTATATTATGAAGTTACGAAGATGATTTATTTTATAGATTTGTGAACATGATTTGTCATGGATTTATGATACGAGATTTTGAAATATGTTTTTAGTACTTATTTAGTGGGTTATCATACGGCACATCCGCACACCACGGGTATTATATCTATGGCCGCAGGACACAGATGATGGAGGAGTGAGATATGATATATTATATACCCCCAGCTTTACTGCCGAAAACGATGTCGGACAGCTTCACTAGCCACGGCTAGTGTCAGTGTGGATGTTATACTATTTGATTCAGCTTCACCTACGGGTGATGGATATGTTATTCAGCTTCATCTTCGGGTGATGGACATGTTATACATCTTCACCTTCGGGTGATGGACATGTACTGCCTTCGGGCGACTATGAAACCCCTAGTTGAGTACTTCACGGATATGATTTATAGAGGTTTTACAAATGTTTTACATGGCATGCTAAGGTTTTTCATAAGACCTATATGTAGTATTCTATGTATGTTTTCAAAATAGGGGGTTATTATGTTCAAAAATAAAGTGTTTTCCTATTATTAGTACTAATATTATAAACTCTGGTCCACTCACCTTTTCTGGTTTTGCGCCCCCTTCGGGAATTAGATTCAAGGCACACGATCCCGGCGTCAGGACATTCCCACTTAGGCATCTTCAAGCCTCTTTTGTGTGAGTCTCATTCCCTGGTTCGTACCTTTCTATAGTAGTTCTTTCACATTATTCTTGCTTAGTTGTATGCTCTGAACACGATTTTGCTTTAGTTTTATCTGTTCTAATTAAATATGTTAGTTATATGCGTGTTTTAAATGGTTTCGTCACCCTCGGGTGTCAGCCAGCACGTGCCTACCCTGATATTTGGGGATATCGGGGTTGGGGCGTGTCATTGGAGAAGGAAATAAAGTATATTTGTGTTAATTACTAATATAATTTTCATGATATATTAAAATACAAATTTGAATATGAATTTGGCAAAAACTTAAATCAGAAATTTGAGATTCCAACCGAATAAAGAAGGAAAAATATATGTTTTTACCCAAATACAATATTTCTGCATTTGGGTATAACATCTCAGTTATGTTACACGATGACAAAATTTGTAAGGATAATGTTTAGTGAAAACAAAAAAAAAAGGAGATAACAAAAACAAAAGCGTACTAGTCGTAGCAAGTGGTTGATTGTCTTTGTGTTAGAGTATTTCTTTTTAACCCAATGCATTTTGGATTTATACCTTCTCCCTCCTTAGGTTGTAATAAGAAAAAGCGGTTCACTTGAGTTGCTCAACCGCCCCTTATCCCAATGCTCATGATGCGCGACGGAATCTCTATCGTGCCGAAGGACCAAGCAGGGCATAGCTAATATCATAGGACTGACTCGGTATCAGCGACATACAATTTAGAATAGAAATATCACTTTTATTAAAAAAGAAACATAAGTAAACGTAATGCTCCTTAACTATAAATGCCACTTTGGCATTGCTGATCATAATACTGGTGACGATAACCTAGGCTACATCAATGAATACTGAAACGTTCGTCAATCGTCAAAACGTTGAACAAAAAAAGAAAGATGTATCGTCACACTAGTTGCGAGTAATTTGACCTAAGAACAACAATGACGTATAGGTGAGTTTGATCAACTGGTTGTAACAATGCATTTGTCCCACTGCATTTAAATTTGAATTAGTCTCCCGTAAATTAGTAAAAGTTTTATATTATACCAGTGCTTAGAATGCACCAACGTATTAAACGGCTAGATTTGTAATTGGACTTTTACAATGTTTCATGATAAAATCAATTGAAAATATGAAGAGTAATCAAACTCTTTATAAACACATAATATCCCTTTTTTTTCAATGTGAGATTCTTTCATTCTCAACCGTTCAGATCTTACAGAGCATTCTAACAAAACCGCCAATTATAACAGATCATAGTAAGTAATTTTGTTACACATAATTTCGTTTTATACAAACTTTTTTTTTTATTTAGCATTTGGACTAATTAAAAATCACGAAAAAACACACGCATAAAAAGAAAAGAAAAAAAAAGTGTTCTAGAATCTTTCGTAGATGGTAATGTCACTTTTGTCAAAGAAAATGACGATGGAAAAAATAAAATAAAAAGAAAAGAGGGTTTGGGAATTGAGACAACACAAAAAGATTAGGATGGGGGAAGAATGTGAATATGATGAAGGAACCATGTGGGGTGTTTTTGACGTGTCGAATAGGGACTTTATATGTGTCGACTGTTTGGTTTGCATGTGCTCGCTAATTGCGGCCACGCATGTCACAATCCTTGTACTCCTCCTCCTCCTCTGTACTAATCTTTTCGTCACTTTGCTTTGGCTTTGGCTTTGGAGTCGGAAGCGCACTCACACTTTGTTTTACTTTCTATTTTCCACTTCACTCCCACATGTTTACTTGTTTCCTCAATATAAAATTAAAAGTAATAAAAGATGTTAAAAGGAAAAATTAAACAAATGTGAGTTAGGTTAAACGATCAATGTAGCCCAAGTATGCTTCTTTACGAGTACGAGTTCAGAAGGACTTAGAGATGGATTTAGCTTGCATGACCTGATGTGGAAAGATCCAACAAGATCACTAAGCGATAATGATCCTTATCGTGGGCCAAACATATATAGTGTTGGAATTTTTTAGATCCACGGGCTTGGGGGCGTCCCGCTAACGACACCGATATTGTCCCTAACTTTATCACCTGCCCAATCCGTTAGATGTGAAGTTTTATCACAAAAGGCATCGATATTAGTTAGAGTAGGGTAATCATATTTAAAGCCACCCTTGTTGACTTCCCCTATCGACGTGAGATTGCCAACACGCCCCCTTACGTGTAACTTCATTTAGTGGTTCACACGAGGAGATCCACACATCGGCAATTGAAACTTAGAGGTTGGCTCCAATGGAGTCCAAACTTGTTTTCAATCTTTTCAGGAAGTGCCTCTTAAGAACTCAAAGGCCGACTCTATGTTAAAAGTCCAAGCTTGTTTCCAAACCACACTTCCTGGTGACAAGCCTTTGGCTTGCACGGGCCCGTAACCGTGGGCTCTGCTACCATGTTGAAATTTTTTGATCGACGGGCCCGAGGGACCCCACTTTAACGATACCGATACTAATGTTGAAAATTTTTAGATCGACAAACCCGTGGGGGCCCCACTTTAACGACACCAATATTGTCCCCAACTTTACCATCTGCCCAATCCGTCAGGTGTGAGGTTTTATCATAAAAAATCTCGATATTAGTTAGAGTAGGGTAATCATATTTAAAGCCACCCTTGTTGACGTCTCTCACCGATATGGGACTACCAACATATAGGTCATGATTTTCGATGTTCTTAAAAGCCTTCTCTAAATGAGACTCTTAACTAGTGTCCCTCATCACGTCTCTATTAGTTAAACGTTAACTAGGGCAAAATAACTTGGGGTTCAAACTTACCACTTAGAGTGTGCCACACGTGCCCTTATGAATCACCATCAAGCTCAAATTTGTCACTATATAAAGGCATGATAGCTCCTTATAAAGGTATATTCCTTAGCCAAGAAACCTAAAGCTTTGTTATAATATGTAACAAGAGGAATGTGAATATTGTCATTGATTATACTGGGGCTCCTTTCTTAGGTTTTCTAGATCAATTGTGATTAAGGTTGTACAACTATATATATTTGCTCCTAGTAAAAGGAATAAAATTGAAGCATTCATGAATTCTAATTTGGCATCACAAGCTAGTCTGAAAAGAAAAAAAAACGAAAAAACTTTTTGAAAAACAGCCAAAGTGCCTACACCGAAACCCTAGTCCACCGAATAGCTGCACCTACTAGGTCGAAAACCTAAGATCGAATAGTCACACCTCCTAGGTTGAAAACATAGAACTTAAACTTGGGAATTTGAGGTCCCAAATTCCAAATAAGAGAATTAATGCATGTTAATTTAGAAATTTTGACTTTTGTCTCAAATTTCAAGTTTATTTCCCTCATCCAAAAATAATGTTATAGATATGCATGATTGATTGTGCAAGGGAATCATAATTTAGAGTTTAGACTTTAGAATTCTAGTGTTAAATTGGTTAATCGCTTTGATTTTCTGTTTTACGTACAAAGCCCTAAGTAGCCATTTTATACCATAAATACACAACTAGGATTAATAAAGAAGAAAATTGAATAAAAGTAAATTAAGTTTGTCAATGCTTATATTCTGTATTTAAAAAAGAGACTTCACGCACATAGACTTATACTAACTAATTAGTGTTTGGACGTTACTTTATATAAGTAAAGTTTATTTTAATGAGGCTCCCTTCTAAGAGGACGCCCATGAGTCCAATCACTCTCTCATTGGGATTTAATTTGGTATATAAAAAAAAAGAGTACTAATACACTCATACTACTCACACAAGCATCTAATCCTATTATCTTACTCATTTTAGGTGTTAAAATCTTATTAAAAAAATTAAAAACAGAGAAACTGAAGAAATGGAGTTGGAACTAAAATGGCAATGCAAAGTCAAATAAATAATTTCTGTCCTTAAAATACGGGGTTTTTGAACTTTAATCCTTCAAGAACATTAAAATTTAAAAAAAACCTGGTGTTAGATTAAATATTGATTTTAGTCCTTAATGTGCCCTTAATTCAAAATAATTAATGTACATTTTATTTAATGTCTCCCATTAAATATTTAAATTTATTAATACACAAATTTTAATTTATTTTTTGACTAAAAAAGAGTTTTTTAATTTATTAATTTTATTTAACATTCTTCAAACTTGAAAGACTCAATTAATGCACCTAAATGTTAGTACCGAAATATATTATATTGAACTAATATATTTAAATGTTAGTACCGAAATGTATGTACCTAAATATATGCACCGAAATGTATTAATATTAAATTAATGTACCTAAATGTATGTACCGAAATGTATGCACTGAAATGTTAGGACCGAAAATGTATTATATTGAATTAATGTACCTAAATGTTTGTATCGAAATGTATGTACCGAAATGTGTGTACCTAAATGTATGCACCGAAATGTATTATAATGAATTTAATATACCTAAATGAAGAAGATAAAGTACATCAAAATATATTGTATAACAAAAATTAGTTTATCTAAATGTTCACAACAAAATATATTACGATGAATGAAATGAAAATAAAAATTATAATGAAATAAAATTAATACAATAAAAATTAGAAAGAAAAAGATAAATAATTAAAAAATCAAAATATAATTAATAAAAGAGGTTATTAATGTATCAAGGGACTAAAATTAAATTTTGATCTTACTCATGATTTTAATCAAAAAGTCATCTTTGCCAAGGATTAAAATGAAGTTTTCTATTAAAATACTGCTGACGAAAATTCCTGGGCTGTAAACCCTCCATCTATAGCCTGTCTTTTTAACTAAAATTCAATAAAATTCCCACATTTCTCTCTCCTTAGTTTTAAACGGCCAGACACATCCACTCACATCTCCACCTTTTTCTGCGAGAAGTCTAAGGAAAAATCTCACATTTCCCGACCCCCCAAAACCATGCAGATGCATTGCCTCCCATTTCTCCTTCTCCTAAGTTAGTTTTTTTTTTTGTTTTTTTGTCCTCGACATTGCAATTAGCTACCCCCTCCCCGCCTCCGGGGTCCTCCTCCTTCAATACTCTCGGAGGACCCTGATCCGCTCCTCCTCCTCCTCTATGCGCCTTCGTTTGTTTCTTGTCAAACAAGTTTTGAGTTTGACCTACATTTTTCTTTTTAACTCTTGTTAGCTTGATTAATTTTTTGGAAAAAGTCTGGCATTGTGATATTTTAACTACATTTTGAATTAGCAAGCATTCGATTGTTTGCCAAAGTTCTTCTGTATGTTGAAAGGAGATTCTTGAATATCAGAGATTAGTCAGGAGACATGAGTTGTTTTCCGTGTTTCGGCTCGCAGAGAAGTAAGAGATCAAATAGCAACAAGAGATTAGAGAATGACCCGTCTTCTCCTCCTGTCGCGCAAGGTAAGTTTTCGTTTTTATTTTTCTTTCACTTTTCTCAATCTTTGGTTATAAATGATTTCGAAACAATGAAAGGCTTGGTTGTAATTTACGGTGAATAATGAATGTGTGTGCATGAATCTGTCGCTCAATACTTCTCCATCTATATATATATATATATATATATATATATATATATATATATGTGAAGTATGAAGTAAGAAATATCAAGAACAATCGTTACAGAAATCGCGTAAATATTAAAATGAATGCATGTCTAAATTACAATGCCTTCACAATTTCAGTTTTGCAAAAGGTTTTAGAGGAGGTTTTCCATGACTAGGCGACCATATTTTTGCGCTGCTATCTGTTGTGGCATCAATCTGTAAATTGCTATAGCTACGCAATGTGGACTATCAAAAAAGAATCAATTAGCTAGGGCATTTATATACTAGATATAGAAACTAATGCAAAACAACGATTGACAATGCTGTCAAAAGGTATTGGAAAGGGCCTAAAACCTTATCATTTTTCTGCAGAATTGAAGAAACAAAAACCTGCAGAGGCCACCGAGGCAGTTAACCCAGCAGATATTAATGCAAAGGCTTTCACTTTCCGGGAGCTTGCGACAGCAACAAAGAATTTCCGGCAGGAATTTCTTTTGGGGGAAGGTGGATTTGGAAGAGTCTATAAGGGAACTCTTCAGTCGAGCGGGCAGGTTATAAAAATTCTCGGTTTCTTTTGGTTGTTAGGTTTTAATGAGGACTTGCAACTGAGTAATGAATTTACAAAGACTGGTTTTTCCATCTTGGTTATAGGTGGTGGCGGTGAAGCAACTGGACAGACATGGAATGCATGGGAACAAAGAGTTTCTTGGGGATGTTTTGATGCTAAGCCTCCTACACCATCCAAATCTGGTTAACCTAATTGGATATTGTGCTGATGGAGATCAAAGACTTTTGGTGTATGAATTCATATCCGGGGGTTCTGTAGACGATCGTGTTCTTGGTACGTGCGCAACCCTCCCTTTTTCTACCGCTTTCTTGATTTAGAACCCTTTTATCAGCTGCCTAACTATGGATGAACAAAACTATCTGCAGGCAATGGACCAGATGACAAGCCATTAGATTGGTACACCCGAGTTAAAATAGCTTATGGTGCTGCTATGGGACTGGAGTACTTGCACGAAAAGGCCAATCCCCCAGTTGTCTATCGAGATTTGAAATCTTCAAACATCTTGCTAGACGAAGCATTCAATCCAAAGCTCTCAGATGTTGGACTTGCCCAGCTTGGCTCCGAGGGAGATAAGAGTCATGGACCATCAAGACTGATGGGAACCTATGGTTTCTGTGCTCCTGAGTATTCAAGATCGGGTGAATTCACAATGAAGTCAGATGTGTACAGTTTCGGAGTTATACTTCTGGAGCTCATTACCGGAAGAAGAGCCATTGACACAACAAGGTCAAATGATGAGCAAAATCTAGTATCTTGGGTAATTATCTTATCATTTTTCACTTATCTCATACGTCTCTTTAATTGACCTAATGATTTGCACACTCTCGTTCATCATTACCATCGTGTGTAACTTCGTTCTATTTTTAATGTGTGTGAGCAGGCACAACCCTTATTCAGGGACCCGAAAAAGTATCCTGACATGGCAGATCCTCTTCTTAACAAGCAATTCCCAGAAAAGGATCTAAATCAAGCTGTTGCAATAGCATCCATGTGTTTGCAAGAGGAGGCAGAAGTCCGTCCCTTCATGAGTGACGTTGTGAATACTCTAAGTTTTCTTTCCACAACTCCTCCTCCTCCTGAGGCTGTCCCTGCTCCTCTTCCAGCTGATCTGACCCCAACTGAAAAACGTGAAGAGAACAATGACGAATCAGAATGTGTTTCTGAATATTCAGAAGACGATGATCTTGATGATGCAGGAGATGATGACGAAGATCAGGAGGCTTCTGATCAAGAGAGTATCAGAAATTCAAGGAGCAACCGCCGTAGCGTTGACATTTCAGAAGGTGAAGGTAGCAAAAATGAACGCCAAGTAACTCTTACAGAATCCAAAGAATGGCATTCATTTACAAGGGGCAGCATGATATCACGGAACGACAGTGTTAATTCAAGTGACCAGGGCAGCAAGGTTGGTAATAATTTGGATGGTAATTCAAGCCAAGTTAGCAGCAATCAATCCAAATATGCAAGTGCATCTTCTAGAAGCAGTAGCAGTGGGTCAACAGAAGAAATCGTTTCCAATAGCAGAAAGAACAGCAGAAAAGCATCACAAAAAGAAACTGCTACTGTTACATTAGCTGGCAATAGCAGTACCGAGGAAAAATCATCAGAAGGCGGAAGTGTTTGCACAAATGATCAGGATCAGAAAAGCATAAGCAAGGTACAACAACTACCACCAATACTGAAAGATGGAAAAGTTTCTGTAGACCAACACAGAAACAACGAGGAATCGCATGATTTTAAATCATCGAAAAAATGTCAATCCAGTCGCTACTAAAATGTCTCTAACTTGCACACATATGAACATGAGATATGTTTTTGTTTGGATGAGCCATGCATGGCTTTTGTCATTCAAAGATAGCAAACGAGAAGCATTGCTACAAAGGTGCCCTATTGAGATGCATAAGTACGTTGGTAGAAGGAGAAATGCTGCCCGAGGCCAAGAATCTAATGATGTGCTCCCTTTCAGTTTTTTTAAGCTTTCGATTATATTTCATTTTGAGGACTTCAGTATCGTGTTTCTTCATTGACATACCCTTAAAGTAAGAGAAAAAAAAAAACTGAAAAGAAACAAAAGAACCTACTTAATTATGGGTGGCTTCAGATAAGAAGTTAATGTATTTACCAATGGTAGATTGCACAGAGCGTTGACAAGAAAAGGACATGTACGTATAATAACTTACCTCCGCGCTCTTACATTTACGGTGTTTATGTGCGAAGTTGCCAAGTTGGATATACGGATAAACATGATCTTGTAAATTAGCTTTTGTGAAATAGAATGCTGCATTAACAATTTACTCTGCAACCAGTAAAATCAATTGAAAGCATAACCTGTAATATCAGCTTACATTCTACAAAAATAACCTGTATTATCAGCTTACATTCTACAAAAATAAATAAAATACAATATGGTGTAAACAAGAAGCAAGATGCTCACTGTTTCATAACACTCAACTATGTTAGCTTCTTCAGCGGAAGAGTTTGTCCAAAAAGTTATTCTGCTTCGCCTGCTTCCATTTTTAGCTTGCTCAGCTGATCCATCTCTTCTTTGAGAAGACCTCTCCAGAAGTTCTCCTCGTCTTGTTTAAGTTCGTTAAACCCTCCCAGTAACTTTTGGAACAATGTCAACTCAGACTGTTCACCCTTTTCAACCTCCCCCTCTATCTGTTTAACTTCCTCTATAATGATATTTGTTGGTATATGGTCCAGCCCATGATGAATGTTCTAGATTATTTTAGTAAGCAAGTGAGATGGCCGGAGCATGCTAGACAATTCTAGCATGTTATCAAGTTGATGGAAGAAGATAGAGAGTACTAGCTTCCTTGGTTGCAAATGGAAAGATCCATGCACATGCTAGAGAATTCTAGCAAAGTTTAAGTTGGTGGAAGAGTCTAGAAGAATGGTGAGGATTCCACCAACATACAAGATTAGTGTAGATAATACTAGCTTAGGAAGGTAGTGGAATTATCTAGATATCTCTAGCATGATGTTTCCATGTTTCTTCAAGGTTCCATCCAAGCCTATAAAAGGAGAAGGCATCCACACCATTTGTATCAACCAACCAATCAAGAGAGTAGTGAGTAGCAAAGGATCAAGTCCAAAGCTAGAGTTCCACTCCAAGAGTGAGAGTGAGAGTGTTCCACTACACATTGTGTGAGTGAAGTTTAGAGTGATAGAATGTGTGTGTCATACTTTCTTGTATCCATCAAGCCTTGTCCTTGGCTTGGTAAGACTACTCTTGTTGTACTCATCTTTTTCATATAGTGAAGATTGATCCTTGTTTCGTGGACGTAGGCATAAACTGCCGAACCACATAAATTCTTGGTGTCCATTTTCTACTTTACCTTGTGCATTCTCTATCTTGTAGTACCGACATTCCTAACAAGTGGTATCAGAGCCCGATTGGCTCGTACTATGAGATGGAAGGAAGTGGCACTATGATCAAACTCACCAACTCCAATTGGGTAACATATAAGCCAAGGATGAAGGACATTCTTTATTGCAAGGATCTGCATGAGCCAATTGAAGGAGATGCCGCTAAGCCAGAGAGCATGTCCGATGCCGAGTGGAAGAAGATGAATCGCAAGGCAATTGGCATAATTAGATAATGGGTGGACAATAGTATTTTTCACCATGTGTCTAATGAAACCAATGCTCGCGAGTTTTGGACGAAGCTTGAGTCCTTGTTCGAGAAGAAGACCCCATCCAAGAAAGCCTTTTTTATCAAAGAGCTCATCAATGTGAAGTACAAGGATGGTTTAAGTGTAGTAGAACACTTGAACAATTTCCAAAATATCATCAACCAGTTGGCTACTAAGAAAATGACGATTGAGGACGAGCTACAAGCGCTCTTGTTACTTGGATCCTTGCCAGACAGTTGGGAGACCTTTGTGGTGAGTATAAGTAACTCTGTTTCTGATGGTATTCTTACTCTTGATAATGTTAAAAATAGCATGCTCAATGAAGAAACAAGGAGAAAGACTTCTGGCACAGATAGCAGCCAAGTATTTGTCGCAGAGAACCGTGGAAGAAGCAAGAGTAGAGGACCTAGAGGTCATGGTAGGAGTCCTAGCCGATCTAAGTCGAGGTTCAGGGGTGCATGCCATCATTGTGGCAAAGAAAGTCACATGAAGAAGCATTGTCGTAAATGGAAAAAGGAACAAAAGGATGGAAACAATACTGCAGGTGTTGTGACTTACGGTGAAGAGCTTCTTTAATGCAGACAAGCAATGTTTTTCTGGCAAAGAAGTCTATAATTGCCTTTGCCAATGACGATGGTAGTTCTGATTAGGGGGAGCCTAGTCAAGAGAAGTCTAATAAAGAGGGTCTTGGTTAATGAATAGTTCGATCAATGGGAGTTTGGTCAAGAGGACCAATCCTATTTTTGGGTATTCCTCCCTCATGGACTGGAGGGGGAGATTGTTGGTATATGGTCCAACCCATGATGAATGTTCTAGATTATTCTAGTAAGCAAGTGAGGTGGCCAGAGCATGCTAGACAATTCTAGCATGTTATCAAGTTGATGGAAGAAGCTAGAGAGTACTAGCTTCCTTGGTTGCAAATGGAAAGATCCATGCACATGTTAGAGAATTTTAGCAAAGTTCAAGTTGGTGGAAGAGTCTAGAAGAATGGTGGGGATTCCACCAACATACAAGATTAGTGTAGATAATTCTAGCTTAGGAAGGTAGTGGAATTATCTAGATATCTCTAGCATGATGTTTCCATGCTTCTTCAAGGTTCCATCCATGCCTATAAAAGGAGAAGGCATCCACACCATTTGTATCAACCAACCAATCAAGAGAGTAGTGAGTAGCAAAGGATCAAGTCCAAAGCTAGAGTTCCACTCCAAGAGTGAGAGTGAGAGTGTTCCACTACATATTGTGTGAGTGAAGTTTAGAGTGATAGAAAGTATGTGTCATACTTTCTTGTATCCATCAAGCCTTGTCCTTAGCTTGGTAAGACTACTCTTGTTGTACTCATCTTTTTCATGTAGTGAAGATTGATCCTTGTTTCGTGGACGTAGGCATAAACTGCCGAACCACATAAATTCTTGGTGTCCATTTTCTACTTTACCTTATGCATTCTCTATCTTGTAGTACCGACATTCCTAACAGTATTTTCCCCTTCTTCGATTGTCTTTTGCAACCTCTCCACAAGCGGAGGCTCAGGTCCACAAGTATTGTCTGTTCAGATAAACTTGCTGAAGTCCCTTCCCACACTTTTAGCTGCTCTTTCAAGGTCAGGAACAATGCGTTCTTGCAAAACTGAACTCCTTGTATATACAACAGCACCACCGTTTCCATCCCATGCGTCATTCCTTCCACAGTACACAAATATGTAGTTATCCGGTGTGTTCTATATCTTACGCGATATACATGCGTTCTCGTAAGGTTTCTGGATTTATGCAGAAACCAAATGAGAAACAAAATGGTGGAAACCGCCACATAAATGGATGGAAGCATGAGCAATCCAACAGGAACAAGATAAGAAGGTAAAGACGTGACATATATTACCAGTCATCTTGATAGTGAAGATAGTCATTGTCGTGATTGTATAGAATGCCTTTCATCACTTGTAAGTTCCAACCTAATACAAGCATTTCCTATACTATCTTTATGGGAAAGGAAGACCGAGCATCCAGCCAATGCCATACTTCAGAATTTTCACTTCGAATTCCGGCCTGCACACAGTTCATTATTTCAGAGGTATTCGTTCATTTTCCCAGGAATGTAAATAATCAGAAATCCATTCCCTTAAAAAATGTTACGACAACCTTTCATTTGCTTCTCCTTCACAGAAGTTAATTGCCCTCAGTACATTTTTTTGGGCCTAATTCTTGTGATAGTTGATTCAACCTCAGATTATAAACGAAAACAAAAATTTACGACAATTCAATTTGGTCTCCACTCTCTTCAAAAAATTACTGATGAGCAGAATCACCCAAATGTTTCAACGAATAAAAGATCCAAATCGCATTCTGAATGCAAAAAAGTTAACTTTCCATGCATATACCAAATGAAGTGAATTCTCTAATAACCTATGAAAACCGTATAGTATATTAAACCTGTTGGATTTATCCAATATAAATCAACCTTTAAATGGTCTACTATATGTAATAGGAATGTAATATTGGAGAATAATGTTAATTGTGATTTGATCTCTTAAAGATATCAATCCTATAAAAGGTGTCTTATATTGGAAATAGGATTGATGGAATCCTTAATAATATATGATTATGATATTTTACTTGAGAGCCAAGAAATGAGAGTTTTAGTTTTCCCTTATGGACGGAATCTAAGACTTTTTGGCTAGTATATAAACACCGGTCCCTGCTAACCCTAGACA
The DNA here is from genome assembly GCF_042453785.1 of Malus domestica. NCBI lineage: Eukaryota > Viridiplantae > Streptophyta > Magnoliopsida > Rosales > Rosaceae > Malus > Malus domestica. The sequence continues at coordinate 30,911,361 of NC_091664.1, read as the reverse complement.
CGACAACTAAGGCTTCCCATAGAGCATTGTCATAAAGCTAGGAGTTTACAGAAGAGTTGGTGTTTCTGTTTGTCATGGCAAACATAAAGATTGGAGTTTTATCGATGACGTCTTGCTTGCATGACTACTGCATCTTCGGTAACTACCATTGGAATCAGGTCAGTCACTCTTCGTTTGTGTTTTAATTGTATAACCTTATAAGGCTAACAATTGGTATCAGAGCTTTTGGTTATATGATTAAAACCTATTAAGAAAAGTTGATTTTAGAGACTGAAAGCAAACAACTTAATCAGTAACTGATATTTGGATAAACATTGAAAGTCTACTAATCACACGTGCCGTTGATGTTGTTCTTAAATTTTTGTGAGCATGTTATATTTGTTCTGACCTTACATTGGAAAACTGAAGAAGTCCCCTCCACTTAGCGAGCAAAACAGAGTCATCTACCAAAGCAAAACGGTTTGTCTCATTGAGTTATTCTTCATGATGACCTATGATATTGTACTTTGGTTGGTGTATATATTTAATTGGATCCTTGAAAGCTCAAATTGGTGATAAGATTAAGATATAGTTGTATAAGTGATGTGCTGCTTATTGTCGAGCATGTAGGTACATTAAATAACATGTTTTAGTTAAGCATGTCATGAATATATATGGATCCAATTCTTATAAATTTTGGCAGCATGTATATCCGAATGGGCAATTGGTATGTTTGAATAAGAACTAATTTTATCAATTTTATGACGTATGTGTTTGATCAGGTCATATTAGAACTAATTCTGTCAACCCTAAATATAATGAGCAATTATAAATTTAGGGTATTGCGATTTCTTTGAATTGTTGGCTACAAAAGGTATCATGTTTGCCATGAATTATATTCTATATGAATTATACTCTACAATTGCTACGCTAATATGACATGAAACAATTGCATTAGTGGTAGCAATTGTCTGATCAAACAAGTACATGTAAGTTTAAAAATCAATTGATTAGTCAAATTTTATTATCACCAACAGTTCTGATAAAGGATGATAAAGAAAATTTGATTACTCAGTTCATTAAATTAACTAAGACTAAAGACCATGGCATATTTCAACTATGTATTGTCGATGTATTCTCAAAATTTTGAGGTCCTTGTACATCAGCAAGTTCGATGGGGAGGTATATATATATACATTGGCATATGAAATCCTGGTATAACCTTTCCTTTTGGTCTCCTCGTTTAAACAAGTGTTTTACATTTTCTTTTAACTAGCAGCAGATCGTTAAGTAATTTTTGCTCCAAATGTTAAAAGTTTTAGATGGGGGCTCCTTGACGAATAGACCAAATCTGTGGAAATTAGTATGTCTGGGAAAAGTTGAATTTTTAAAGCATACCCAAAAGCATATATATGTGCATATATATCTTGTTAGTAGTACATGAATGAGCCTATTGGCTGGCCTCATCAGCTCCAATCGCAGTTTCCAGGGTGAACAGACGCAAAGGGGACACTAAGCACCCCCTCAGATGCCTCACAGACATGTTTTGAAAAACACCCCAAATCCTTGTTGCTTCTGATTTCCATGGGTAAAATAAATTCGTGCAAATCAATTTTTTTTTTTTTAATCAGTTGTCTTATATGATAATGTGTGGGACATATATATAGATTGAATTGGATTGCCATTTCATTGGTTGCTACGGGAAGTAATCAATATGGATTAAATTTTAAATTTGCAAACATGTAGCAAAATGGACATGTGGCGTGTTTTTATACAAGGATTGGGTGGTTATATATTGCTTTAATCTTGAGATTATCCCATACAAGACACACAAATATATGTATAATCTGGCAGATAAGCAATAGTTATGCAGTACTTTTGTTGCTTATGGTCATAGTGATATTAACTCGTAAGGAATATGCATGACTAATCAAATTAGTTTGTCTACAATTTTGCTTTCATATCTCAGTATAGTCAATTGTATATGACTAGTTAATTATGAAATTGATGCATAAATTGTGAATTGACTGAGAATGGCAGAAAGCATCCAGTGGCAAGAACAAGAACATTATACAAGTGAATGAGGTTTGCAGTAATTATGTGACAATTCTCATTTGTATGTTATCTATTTATATGAGAATTCCGGTTGGTCATGTGATTATATATATGTTTATAAAGAAGTGGTGAACATATGAAGGCATGAGGTGTGTATTTCACTCAAAGCATATGACTAAAATTGATAAGCATAAGTTTTCAAACTTGTATATAGTTTGTTATTTTTCTTATGCCTAAAGAATTTAAACAATGTTTTGATGAGTAAATTTTATGTGCCATAAGGGGAGAAGAAAAGAAACTTTTCAAAGCTAATGTAGGGCATATATTGGAGATATTTTCTATGGAAGAAAATAACTTTGATTGTTCCTTTATTTAATTTTGGTATTTACAAAGCTAATGCATGATTATAATGCTATGATTAGTAGTTTTGTACTACGGAAAGAAACATATAAAAGGAAAGGAACTCGTTTGACTTAAGAAAACATTTGAGCAATTTAGCTTTTAAAATTAAAGGAATGTATTGTTCTCTCACATTACATAAAGTATTTCTATTAAGTAATTGACTCCATAACAATAAGTTTTGACATTCTTGTGGTGGAATAAAACTTGTTCTATATGTGATTAATCTCTTTCAAGTATGCTGTCAGGTTTCTTGAGATTAATTTAATGTCAAAGGGAGTTATGAAGGAATTAGTGCCATTTGTTGGCAAGACTCGAAGCTCGAATCAGGTTATCATAATTTTGTCACTTACAGTTAATTAATCCATGTGACTTCTTGTATTGTTTCAGGGCGGAGTTGACCAATGCCTTTTCAACTAAGCAAGACGCAACGACTTAGTTGATGATGGGACTATGTTTTTGAGTTACTTCGGTCAACTTTGCATCTTAATTAGAATAAAAGGGATAATCTTCTTGCCTACAGGTGTAGATTACTTCTTTTAGTTTAATTAAGATGGCATAGTATGTGTTTTATTTCACATAAGTTGTGAAAACCTTCATCTTGCCTACAGGTGTTGAAGTTTTTCATGAAGGAACTTTTGTGACATAAAATCTAGTACTAGAAACTAGTTATTTTTCTTGCCTACAGGTGTAAATTAATTTAGTTTCATGAAGTATATTGGGATAAAGTTCCATGCCATTAGTGACAAATATTTCCACAATGAGCCCCATAAAAGGTTGTGGTTTGAAGGCATGGAAATCGGTTGCATCATGATGTATTTTGTATCTCTTTATGAGACTTGTTGATGCAAAGTATTGGACCCATGAAGGTTAATCAATGATTGCTAAGGTACGCATTGTTTAAGTCTTATGCTTGTAAATCTTTTCAATTTGAATTATGATGTCGGTTTAGAGAATGAAATTTGACTACTAAAGTTTCTTTTGGACATCGAAATTGAAATGATATGAAATTGAATTTGTTATGGATATATAAATTCATGATAGATGCACATAATTGTTTCTGGCAGATTGCGTGTCTTGATTTAAATCGGGTGAATGACACATCTAATGATCACCAAATGACCTGAATTTTGGATATGTTCAACATATAAATGTCTACTATGTGTCTGAAAATTTTCGTAATTTTCTGCCATGTATGTTAATTATGGTGAATTTACTAGTAACCCATGCTCGTATAGACAGTTTTTACTGGCAGATTGTGATGTTTTTTGAGACATGACTTTAGACTACTATTTTGACCCAAAATGGCTCTGTATTTCTATTTTATGAAGATTAGTATGTCTATTTTGATCAATATAAATTTGGTAGCAATCAAGCTTGTAAATTAATTATGATAAATTCTAAAGTAAGTGTAACTCATTGCTGAAATTCTATTTGACAACTTTATGTTGGTTGTGATGTCTATTTTATTATGTCTAATATATAAAGATATTTTCTTTAGGTACATCTTTGAAAGAATATATTAACGAGTGTTTGCCCAAGTGGGAGAATTAGTGAACGAAAATTGGGCTTCACACTCATTAACTTATTTGCAAGTATAAACTCTGAAAACTTAGTGGGAGTTGTTCTAAAATTTTGAGCACTAAGTGGACTTGCATGAATCTATTAAAGCATTATTCTATCTTCCATGAATTTGGGTTACTCGAATATCCATAATATGTTTAAGTTGCACGAGTGGATACTTGGTATATGCGTACATTTTTCTGTTACTTGCAATCATTTGGATTTCTCAGTTGATCATTTGTTTTGGGGCTCATAAGGACTTAGCATAAATGTGGACTTATTAATACATATAAGATGGTTGTTGGATGCATGTTTTGTGTAATAGCAGTGAATGCTTTCATGCTTAGTTGTACCTTTCTTATGGAGGTAATATGCATCCATTGACTAAGTAAGGCTATTCCCAAAGGCATATTTTCAAAAGTATGATTTATGTATTGATTTGCAAATTAAGCAATGATGTTGCAGATCAATGGGAGTTTGAGTTTCGTATTAGTAATGCCTTACATTTGCAGATGACCTATAAGGTATGTATAGAATCCATGTATTCAATTTAATCTCCAGTTGAATTCATTAAGTCACATTTTTTGTGTGCTAGTCAATTATCTGATGAAATATATATCAGATATCAAGTTGTTATCCAATTGCATATTAAATGGCATGGCATGGTTTGTGCATTACCTCAGTTGTGAGGATTTCCATCTTGCCTGTAGGTGTTGGAAATCATTATGAAAGTAACTGGTATGGTACATAGATCAGTGTCAAAAACATATTAATTCATCTTGCTCACAAGTGTTGAATTAATTTGTTTTATGAAGTTTTTTTGGGATATTTTACTTGGACATGTGCCTATTTGGTATTTTCAGTTGTGTCCGTTGGCTACAAACATTGTTTGTATTATTATTGATCTAATGAAAGTGATGCATGATTGTTTTGGAGATGTATTCACACCTACAGGTTATGGTGGTTTCATTAGATGAAGGATATCTGCATTGGCAGATTTAAGGCTTCGAAGAAGCATAAAGTGTAACTTGTGAGTTACAATAAAGTGGACCTGAGATGATATAAAGTAAGACATTTTGGTTAATTTAAAGTTTAATTTTAAAGTTTCATCTCTTGATCATAATTTGTGTTTCATGTAAATGAGGATCTTAGCATGTGTGATTATGAAGGTTCTGGGTTGTGTCAACTCTACAACCTTGTTAGTTCCATGTTAAGAAATGCATTTGACAGAAGCTGCATTAAAGACGAGATGTAATCACTGTTACATGGCCACTAAAGTGACATTAGTCTCCAATCTCAAGTATAAACATGAATATTACATTTTGTAGACCAAGTGGGAGAATGTTGGATTTATCCAATATAAATCAACCTTTAAATGGTCTACTATATGTAATAGGAATGTAATATTGGAGAATAATGTTAATTGTGATTTGATCTCTTAAAGATATCAATCCTATATAAGGTGTCTTATATTGGAAATAGGATTGATGGAATCCTTAATAATATATGATTATGATATTTTACTTGAGAGCCAAGAAAGGAGAGTTTTAGTTTTCCCTTATGGACGGAATCTAAGACTTTTTGGCTAGTATATAAACACCGGTCCCTGCTAACCCTAGACACGACAACTAAGGCTTCCCATAGAGCATTGTCATAAAGCTAGGAGTTTACAGAAGAGTTGGTGTTTCTGTTTGTCATGGCAAACATAAAGATTGGAGTTTTATCGATGACGTCTTGCTTGCATGGCTACTGCATCTTCGGTAACTACCATTGGAATCAGGTCAGTCACTCTTCGTTTGTGTTTTAATTGTATAACCTTATAAGGCTAACAAAACCCTTATAAATCTTGACATGGGAGTAGAACACATTCAAATAAGAAAACTTTGTTTTTTTTGTTTTTTTTTTCTCTCAAGACTATAAACACAATTCGAATTTTGAATTTCTATGTTTGGACAAGGACTCTATACAAAAGTTCCAAGGGACTCAGATTATTAAAAATACACTGCAAGAATAATATTAACTAACTACTCAAGCACTACAAAGACACCAAACAAAGAACTGACACATGAAAGGTGTCATTTCAAAGTTTTCTGTATTCTAATCATTTTCAAGTCCCTTGATCTAAAACAAGAACTTATGGCAAAAACGAAGTATTCATATAATTACAAGATAAAAATTAAAAAACTTGGCTGCCCAGGGAGCCACATCAAACAACGTGAAACAACTTTGGCTGAATTTCTGGAAATAGACCCGAACGAGCAATATTTGAAACAAAAAGTTTGGTAGAAGTTCTACACAACCTTTGACTCACAATACAAAATATCTAAAATAGCAGATATTATTCACACACAAAAAAAAAAAAAAAAAACAGGGAAAAAAAAGAAGAAAAGGAGATATTAACTCCGAAAGAGGATATCAACTCAAAGAATTTGTCCAATTTAATAGCTTCAGGAGTTTTACAGCATAGAGTTAGCTTTTTACACTCTTATCGTATCATATATATATATATATATATATATATATATATATATATATATATGTTTAGGGATCCAACCTATCATTCGCAAGACGCCAACTATTTTCCTGTACTTTGGTCTTCTCTTTGGTTTCTTTGGATTAAACTTAATACAGATGGAGGAAAATCCTAGTCCTGCTGCTTGTGAAGAAGTTTTCTAGGATAGCCATGGTCAGTTTTCTTGCTGGGTTGTGCCAAGGGATTGGTCATAACAATTCGTTTTTTGCAGAATTATTAGCAGTTTATTACTGGTGTAGAGTTTATATATCAGCTAGGTTGGCATTGTCTTTGGCTGGAAAGTGACTCTTTTATTGTTATTTCTAGTCTCAAATCGATTGATTTTGATCCTCCTTGGTCTCTTTGTATGCAAGGTCTATTTGTTTGGACCGCATTAGGAAGATGACTTTTACGCCTCTCATATATATACATACATACATATATATACATACATACATATATATATATATATATATATCGCGAAGGCAATGTGTTAGCACATTATTTTGCTGACATGGGCTTGGCTTCTCCAACTTTGGTATGGCATGATCTGTCGGCAATTCGAGCTGCTTTGTTTTTAGACTATTTTGGCTTTCTTAGGTTCCACTTCTCAACTTAATGTGCATCTTGGCATAAGGGTTGGTCTCATTTTCTGATTTATTTCTTAACCTTGTGATGTGATTTGCTTTATTTTGCAAGTTTAGACCTTTAGGTTCAGTTTTAGAGTGTTTAGGTTTCATGTCCCACCCCATTTCCCCTCTCTTCCTTGTATCTTTGTTGTTTTTGTTTCTAGAGGGGTTAGGTTTATGTCCTCCCCACCCCTTCTTTTGCATCTATCTTTTTTATCCTTATTTCTTGTATTATGAGGGGTTATGTTTATGTCCCTCCTAACTAGGTGTACCTTTTTTTTCGTTATCAATAAAATTTCTCTCGTACCGTCGAAGTTTTCTAAAAGAAAAATAACAAATGAAATTCTGAATTAAAAAAGAAAGCGATTTTATTTTCGTATTAATAAAATAAAATAACAAATATATTAGAAAGTTGAAGAAGATCACCTATCGTTTGGATTTGCTTTTTCAGAAAGCGCTTCATTGAACTATAATCACTTCTAATTTTTTTTGGTCAAATACAATGAGAAAAGCGTTTTTAAACCCACCAAAGAATCTCTTTTTGAGAATTCCAAAAATCCTCCAATCACGTCTATTCATCGTACATCGTACGGTCATAAATTATTGTAATTTTTTTCTTAAAATTGAATATAAACAATACTTAACGAAAACTGGTCACACGATGTACAATGAACGACGTGATTGGATGATCCAAAGAGAAGCTCATTCCCCTCCAAAATCAAATTCCCAATCTTTGCAATTAAACACCCAAGAAAATGCTTCACAATATGGCAAATAAGGCCCACGATTATCATTGGGCCATATTTTGATTACAAAACTGATTAAATTTTTTGCGTTAATTACATTAATACTAGATTTATCGTGTTTTTACAAAACTTTTCACACACTAATGCTTCCCGAGTTTTTAATTCACTTTCATATAATCCTTTTAGTGCTGATATCACTTTAAAATAAAAATTAAAAAAGCCTCATTATTAATTACTTTAAAAACTTTAAAAGGTTTTAGAAGTAAATACAATAATAACCAATTAAAATAGATACATTAAACATTTAGAAAAAAACAGAAAATTGAAAGCCACCTATGGATCTTCGGATATTCCTCTCAATTTTTTTCGTCGTCTTGTCTTCAGATCCCCACCTTTGTCTCTTTCATCAATCTCCTTCGCTCCTTGCTCACCCAAACCGACACCAACCTTGACGAGAAATCGATGAAAACGACAGGTAATGTGTTTTTTAAAATGTGGGATGCCGATCACTGCGTTCCATAGTGAACAATTTTGGGTTCAACCCCCTACTTGGAGATCATAATGTTAACATACTCATGGCCAAGTTCAACCAATCGGCCGTGGCTACCAAGTATAAAGGATGGCGACGAAAGTGATATGGTTAGGCTTGATTTGAGCCCTTTCAAATTGAGAAAACATTTAAGGGTCTTCTCTTGCAGGACCATGCAGTGCCAGTCGAGCAATCATGTCGTCCATGTTACAAGTTTTATCATTATTAGCCAAAATTTAAGTCTTGAATTCATAAATATTAGTTTTTATAGACAATTTCAAATGTAGTCAAAATTTCACTTAGATGTACTCTATTGCCCTCAAAATTAAAACCTAATTACAACTAAAAGCCAACTGCTTTTTAAATCTTATTCATCATTGTTCATTAGGAGGGGAGTGGCATAATTGCAGGCGTCGAACAAGAAAAACACCATGAATATATCTGTTGCACTATTGTGAAAGTGAAATGTATTTTAAGTATAAAAATCGAAGTATAAGTCGATTTTTTGGTATTGATAGGGAGCTATTGAAACAACCATTAGATCAATCCAAAAGTGTGTGTGCCCCAAATTAAAATTATAAATATATGTACATATACATATATATAGACATATATATATACACACACACACAAAATGCCATGAAACCGTGTACTAGAGATTTCCATCCAAACAAAGACTTGCAAAATTCATTTTGAAAGTATGCAGAAGTTGTATGTTATGAAATTTCCAGAATATCAATTAATTTTTATGCAAGAATATGCACTTCAGTTGTCGGTGTTCATTAATTAATAAATGAATTAGACAATTTTCTTTCAACTTATTAGATTGGGATATGGGAATAATCAAAACCCTAAAAATGAAAGAACATGGAAGAAAGAAAGAACATAAAAAATCTCATCTGCATATGGTGTTTTTTTTTTTTTTTTTGAAATATGGTGTTTTTAACTTTGAGGGTACATTGGTTAATTGATGTGAATTTTTGTTATATTTGAAAGTTTTAATAAAAATTGGCATTATTGAATTTAGGAGTTAAAATTTAGGAAAACTAATGAAAAATGTTTGAAAACTTTAAGATTTAACGATAAAGACAAAATAAAGGATAAAGTGAATAGTACTATGATTGACTTTTTAGTGTAAAAATATGAGTTTTCGTTAAAGTCCTCTTAAAATTTTGCTACAAACTAGTTTTGCATTTGGTATTGTTAAGCAAGCTCACGAAATCCATGCTTGTCAATGTAGTTATGGATCCACTCCCCCAAGTCGAGGGCACCCAAATCGGCACACGCAGAGACTCTGCGGCTAACATTGCTCTCTCATCAGGCTCAACACTCTCAACTTTCATTCTCCGGAAGACGGTGAAGGCCTCGTGGGGGCGGTTCGTCTCGGCGTATCCGGCAATGAGGGCAGTCCAAGAAATCACGTTCCGAATGCAATGAAGCATAAGTTCAGACACATGGCAGGCACTGTCGAGGTCATCTAGCTTGGCGTGCTCCCGATCATTGCGTTCCAGAGAGCGGCATCCCTGATAAAGTAATTAATAATGAGGGCAAATTTGTCTTTAAGAAAATAGATGTCAGCCCTAAAGGGTCATGCGGAAGTGAATTAAAAACTCAGAGAGTGTTAGTGTAATGTTTCAAACGTAAAGCGATTTTGTAAAAACACAATAAATCTTAGGCGAGGTGTTAGTATAATTAACCCATAATAAGCATCAAATAAAGATGGAGAGAAATCTAGTGAAGCGCAGATGATGTAAATAAGTAGTTTAATTATGTGTCCAAATAATTATCCATTATATCCCTTATATAATTTCTTAGTGTACTTCTTAGAAATTAGATTATGAAGAAAGAAAAATTGATTAGTTTAAAGAAGAAGAATAATACCTAGTAGTGACAAATTTAGGTTTAATCAAGTTGGTTAGAGTATTGTACTTTTTTTTTCTACTTTAGTTTGAATACCTTTTTCGTAGTTGTAAAATATTGCTTGTGTCAAAAATAAAGATTATATTCATACACCCCAAATTACTTCCTCTACACCCTTTTAATTTTTTTTTTAACATTTTTTTACACACCACTAATACTTGATAGAAAAATATTAAAAAATTAAAAGGGTGTGGGGATAGTAATTTGGGGTGTGTGAATATAATCTTCCATAAAAAAATTAGCATCATATCTTGTAATGGCAGACTCTGGTTTAGCAAAGTTTGTTAGAATAATGTGATTCCTCTCTGCACTCAAGTTTCTCCCACCGTAATTTATATGAATTTAGTGTAAAATATTTCTTCCGTAATTTAGATGAATTAAGAGTAAAATATTGTAATCACATGTGTAAGAAAAATAGTATTTTAGCACTGTTGGGAATTTAGGCATAATAAGCACCAAAAAATTTACCAAATAACAGATAAGCTTAGTCTTTTTATTTCTCACACACCCCTTGTTAATTTCTGTCATTTGATATTCTTTAATTCAGTCGATCCAACGGCTGCAAATTAAGAGAGTGTGTATGAAGTCAAAATAGGTGTGTAGATAGCAAACCCCATAAGCTTTTGTTATAAAATAAGATGATGTTGTATAAGGAGATATTAGTTTGTAGTTTTACACAGAGACATATGCGGCGATGTGAATGAAGATTGGATGATTGGTTCAAATCTTAATAAGCATATGCTTTTGGAGCCACTTTCCAAGTGGTTGTTATTTTAATTACCACTTAATTAATATCCCTTAGTTATGGTTTGTGTACATGATCAAAGCCACCGGAAATATCAAGGTTGTAAGAGCAGCTGGCTCTCTCAGAACCAAAACTAGAAGAAACAAAGAACATCCCTATTCGTTTTTCGACGTCGACGAGGAATGCTAGGGTTTCTATAAGTATTCAGTTCCACTATTGCCTTCGAAAACTTTCGGGTTCATTGTTAATCTTTCACAAAACATAACTTTTCGTTGCTTAGTTTCTCGGATTTGTATAGAACTTGTAAAAAATATGACACCAAGAAAGTTTTCTTCCAAGCTTGCCATCTTACTCCTTGTCACTTATTTTATCTTAATTTCTGCAGATGATTTACCTTCACCAGAAGATCCCTCAGGTCCTTTTATCTTTTACTTTTAGTAATTATTTATTTATTTATTAATTTTTAATAACAGTATGAGAGAGTTGAACCCGTACATCATCCAACAAAGTAGACTTGGTTCCATAAAACCAAAGGACCCTGTGCTTATTTTTAGTAAATTAGTCCTCTAGGAAGGCGCAGTGTCTTCTAGTTTATTAAATTTTAGTTTTTTTTCTTTTTTTCTTCTTCTTTTGCTTGCCAACATTTTCTAATGACATGAAACATGAACTGGGATAATGATTTAAAGACTGATAGCTAGATAAATTAATCGAAATATATATGTGGTTGAAATGGAAATTGTTAGGTTTCTTACATGCAACAACATTTTTTTTTTTTTTTTGTGATTTTAATGAGTTATTTTTACATATGCGTCAGTGATGTGATTTTAGCAAGTAACGAGGTACAACTCTTTCACGTAAGGAGCCAAGTGTTCGTTTAACATTAGATGGTTATCTACTACTTTGCAGCTTTGTGTCTACTTAGGAAGATTTATGATTGTTTGAACTGTAGATGCAAAAACTTTGAAACCAGATGCTTATACATGCCTTTTTGCAGGAGGTTGTGTGTTAAACTTCACATCCAATCCATTCCAACCAACTGGGGAGTGCCTCCATCACGTAAAACAGAAAATAAACGTGTGGGGGAGCTACCTCACGAGCCCGTGCTGTCGAAATGTCCTCACCACCATGTCCAAAGCCTTAGCCATTCACGCAGTCAAGACGCAGGGCAGCGCCCGTGTCTTTCTTTCACAACAAGATTGGAAAAATTGCAGCGGCCCTTTTCAGAAGGAGCGAAGCGTGTCTGCAGAAAATTGTCATTTTGGTGACCTTTACTACGGCAGCAGCACGTGCTCGAACACAACTCTTGCATCCATCAAGACAGAGCAGGCTTTCCAAAACGCAATAAGGAAATGCGCAAACCTCAGCAATGCATTTGACGATGTTTGCGGACATTGCAGCAAGGCAGTGTTAGGCTTGAGGGACTCTTTGCTGAAAGCATATGGAGTGAAGGACGGGAACGCAACTGAGACGGGCATATGTGGTATAGCAGCTGTTATTTCTGTTTTAGAAGAGAAGATGAACAATACCTTTTTGATCGACAATGACTACATGTGGTGTATGTCTTTGTTAGATGCCTTCGGTATGAAAACTGCTTCTGCCTCATGCTTGCTCAATCAACTTCCAATTGGCCCAAATTTTTTCTATGATTCTATCTGCTTAATTAATTTTCTGTTTCGTGTGTATTCACTTTCGGTCCATATGCAGATCCAGGCTACGTCAAACTCAAATGTAAGTAAAGCTGTATTACTATTCAATCTACTCTATTGGGTGAAAATTGACAACAAAAGTTTCATGTGTACTCAAAGAAATTAATCATTTAACCTATCAGATTCTTTGGCAGAAGCGATACTTTCAATCTTAATAGGCATCACCACAGTGACGCTGATCATCCTGCTGATACATTTTGTGACCAAGAAGAAGCCTCAAAAACCGGTTCTCTCAGGACCGATTACTACATGGTCTGGCCTGTACAGGTTCTCCAAGGCCGAGATTGAGAATGCCATCAATACAGAAAGAAAGGATCTAGGACGAGGAAGCGCAGGTCAAGTTTATAAAGGGGTTCTTCCGAGCGGGCAAGTTGTGGCCATTAAGCACATAAACAAGAGCAACAAATCCGATTCTTTTACTAGAGAAGTGGAAGGCCTTTCGAGGGTTCGACATCCAAACTTGGTTTGCCTCTTTGGTTGCTGCGTCGAAGATGGTGAACAATATCTTGTTTATGAATATTGTGCTAAAGGGAATCTAGCTCAACACCTCCTAAGTAATTCCTCTGATTCTTATCAATTTCTAAACGTATTTAGCAAGTTAATCATCTTGGAAATGCATTTTCTTTAAGGCTAACATGAATGAATATTTATTGAAATCAGGAAACGATCCTGTCTTAACATGGGAAAGAAGAGTTAAGATTCTAAGAGATTGTGCACTTGCTTTGAGATATCTCCACCATTATATTGATGGCTGCATTGTTCATAGAGATATTAAGGTAAAATTAACCGTGTAGAACAGATTCCCGCACACCTTTTTCTTTATTGGCACATCTCTTTATTTTTGTCCCTTAATTCTCTTTTGATTTATTCAACCTAAAGACCAAGATAACAAAAAAAGGAAGGTATGCAGAAGGATGCGGAAATCATTTCCTTTTAACTTTGATATGGTTCTCCAATTCACAATTAATTCCTCTTGAGTATATTGATGTTGATGCTTGTTTGCTAAATTTGTAGCTCACCAACATCCTTTTGACCAATAACTTGGAACCCAAGCTATCTGATTTCGGTCTAGCAAAGATGTTGGGTATGGAGGAAAGCAAAGTATTTACAGATGTTAGAGGAACCATAGGGTACATGGATCCAGAGTACATGACCAATGCCAAGTTAACCTGCGCAAGTGATGTCTACAGTTTCGGTATTGTTGCTCTGCAACTGCTATCGGGGCAAAAAGTATTTGAGCTAGATCTTGATGCTAGAGACCAACTAACGAGAAAGGTATACTAGTATACACACCAGTTCATTTGCGCCAAGAGCTAGAGAAAGAGAAAATAGATTTACAATTCTAGTTACTTTTTTGCAGGCGAAGGATATAAGTATGAACAAACGCCCACCTGAGGATCTTGAGGACCCAAGAATGAATGGAAATGTCAACAAGGCAGACTTTGAATCGATCCTGCAAGTTGCAGTACTTTGTGTTGCCAAATCAAGCAAAGGCCGCCCTACGATCGATCTTGTCTTCGAAGAGATGGACAAGGCTTGGAAGAACACTCTTGCTGACATGGTTAGGACCCTCAAAATTTATAGCTCATTTGGGGATGTGCTGTATTGGTAACTCTTCTTCTTTTCTTTGATTGCAGAAGGCAAGGATTAATAAAGGGATAGGTTCATCAGCAACACCAGTGTCTACATCTTCCGATGTGTTTTCAGTCTGACTTGCAATCATGATCAACAAAGGTTTTGGCTTGGTGTTAATTTTGGGTCTTTTCTGCGTTTGTTCGGCCTAGAAAAAATTGGTGTTTAATTATCGGAAAATATGCACAAATAGAACTAGAGGAACATTAAAATGTGGTTCATATATGGTATTTTTTTGTCTATCGTGTTGAGTTTCTTTTTAATTAAAAGTTTGTATACGGTTTCATTTGGGCATATTTATCTTGATTATTAGGAAATAAAGATGTAATATAATCTAAGGTGTACCACTACCACTTGCGTAGTAGACTAGTAGTTGTCGCTATCCTACAAATCACTGTGTACATATTTTCATCCGTTGATCATTGCTTGTCATAAGCAAGAAAGATATATAGAATATGCCTTTTCACAAATAGAAAGAAGAAAGATTTCCAAGCTGATCAAAGAGAACTCCTTAAACTTTGGCAACATATGAGCTATTGTTAAGTAATTAGGCAACTTTCAGCGGGATTTTTAATTATGACCAAAAAAGTACTTGCCATCTCTAATCTTGTATTCTGACAAAACGCGTCCATTGTAATATGTTATTAGACTGTGAATATAACAATTTCATCGATGCGATTTCTTGTTTGAATGTGTGGTCGAAATTGAGAGTCGAGCAATGTAGTGCACTACAAATAGCTGGCAAGTTTGCCCCAATGAGAGTCTAGCCATGTTTGCCCCAATGAGAGTCTAGCCATGTTTGCCCCATTGAGAGTCTAGCATGAATATTAATCCTCATTTAGGATGAAACCTAGTTAGTACGTAGATGCATTAGTGTGTGTGGTGCCTAGAATTCCACGCTATGTTACCAAATGACAGAAAGATTGAGAGCAAATAACCCAGTTATAGAAAGTGTTGTAAAAGCCGTCTCTGTGCTTATATGGAAAATGGACAGATTAAACATCTAGGTCTATTCCATGTTGCTTCTAAGAAAAAGCATCGTGGACGGCCATTAATTTATTATGGTAATTTTTTAAAGTACTGTGGTTTCGTTTCTATAAGTTTATCTTCGTGGGATTTGATTACGGTACATTTATCTTTGTTGGAGCGAAATTCTCATAAGAAGAAACACCTCCACAGGTTTGTTGATTGTGATCCGCACATTGGTTGAATCTCTTCTCGAGATGCGTCTCCGAACGTCTACTCCTAAGCTTATTAAATGGTTTTTTTTTGGGGGTGGGGGGGGGGGGTGACGGGGGTGTACTTGCAAAAGGTACTTCGACACTCAAATCAATATCTTTATTCAAGATGACTACAGTTCATTATAAAGCGGTCGCCGGTCTCATACTTACATCCTCCTCCCATCTTGTTGGGACTCTTAGGGTTTTTACAGGAGAAATTTTTCATTGTGACAAAAATATGGATGGTACACCATGTATTCTACCATTGATATAGTGACACGTATTTTATCATTGATATAGTGACACGTGGTATACCACTACGTATTCCAGTCACACTAAAAAAATCTCTCCTTTTGCATAACTCAGTGGTTGAGGAGCAAGTACCACTCCCTTGATTCTCGCTCCCTCTCCAGTAGTGGAGTTCATTGCTCATCTCGCTCTACCCCTCCTTCCTCTCATGAGCGAGTGAGGAGTCACCAACGAAGGTAGATTCTCTGCCCTCCCATTTCCCGTGCTTTCCTGTTTTGTGTGATCACGGTTAAGCCACTTCAACATTTTATATTGTTAGGAGTATTATATGAATAGCTAAGATGTTGCCAAATGTCAAGAGATTAGTATTGCAGTTATAAGGTTGTTATAAGATAGCTTAGTTAGGAAGCTGTCTAAGATAGTATAAATTCCTTTGTAACGAAACAGTTGTGAAATGAATAAGAAATATACAATACAATTAAGATATATCTTGCTCTCCAAGTATTCTTTCTATCTCATCTCTCTCTTCCTATCAATCTTCTTCTTATCTGATATATGTGTAGATTGGTTTACATGGTATCTTTGCCGGAAAAAGTATAAAGCTTTACGGTGTATCGATCTGGGATTTCTGTATATGCTTCCGCACATATATGTGCTTCTCTCTTTTGTCTATTACTTCTTGATTTGGGGCTTTCTGTTCGAATTAGGGCTCTTCAATTTGTGTTTGGTTTTCTGCACACCAAGTGTTCGACGTTTGTTCTCTGTCAATCTCGGTGAAGCAATTCCATCAAAATGGTGACCGTCTCTCAGTTGCAAATCTTGCAATCGCCTATTACATCTCTTATTTCCTCTGTTTCTACGTCCGTAACCATGAAGTTGGATGATACCAATTACTTGACTTGGCATTTTCAGATGCAGCTTCTGTTGGAAGGCTATGGCATTATGGGGTTTGTTGATGGGTCTACTCTTTGTCCTCCTCGATTTTCTGATGTGATTTCTGGGGATTCTGAAGTTGTTTCTGGTTGTTCTACTGCACAAGTTGAATATGATGCATACAAGATTTGGAAAATGCATGACAGAGCGTTGATGCAGCTCATTTCTGCAACTCTTTCGGCTCCTGCAATTTCTTGTGCAATAGGGAGTATCAGTTCTTTGGATTTATGGACTCGTCTGAAAGAACAATTTTCCACAGTTTCTCGAACTGGCATTTTCCAAATGAAATCTGAGCTACAAACTATCAAGAAAGGTAATGATTCCGTCACTTTGAATCTTCAAAAGTTAAGGAAGCTCGAGATTATTTGTCTGCTACTGGTGTCTATTTTGAAGATGATGATATTGTAATTCTTACGTTGACTGGTTTACCTTCTGAGTTCAATACCATTCGGTCAATCATTAGGGGTCGAGATACTGTTATTTCATTGAAAGATCTTCGTTCTCAACTCCTTGCTGAAGAAGCAATGCTTGAAAATATGAATGATGCCCCTATGCTTACTGTTTTGGTTGCTCAACAGTATGGTTTTCCTTCGAAGAATTCTGGTGGTTTTACATCTCAGCATCCTAACTCAAACTATCAGTATCATAGTTCTCGAGGTTTCAATAACAAGAATAAAGGCAGGGATCATTTTAATTCTAATAACGGGTTTGGAACCAACAAGCAATTCTTCTCTAATCCTGGCCCTGGAATCTTGAGAAACTCTCCACAACAGCTTGGTTATTCTCCGTTGATGACATGTCAAATCTATGGCAAGCATAATCATCTTGCAAACACTTGTCGCTTTAGAAATGCTCCTGCTTCTCCAGGTTGCCAAATCTGTGGGAAACATAATCATTTTGCTGATTCTTGTCGGTTTCGAAATACTGGAGTTAATTCAGGCTGTCAAATATGTGGGAATTCTAACCATAGTGCTGATTTTTGCTTCCAGAAGAATTCTAATGTTTCAATGACTGCCATGTATGCTCACACCAACTCTGGTCCTCAGTCTACTTCTTCCCAGTCCTCTGTTCCATCTCAGCAAGTTTGGCTCACTGACTCGGGAGCGACAAACCACATGACAACTTAGTTGCAGAATCTGTCTTTTGCAACTCCTTATCCATCCAATGAGACTATACAAGCTGCTAATGGTGAAGGTTTAGCCATATCTCATATTGGCTCCACCACTCTTCAAACTCCATTACATTCTCTGAAATTAAATTCTGTTTTATATGTCCCGAAATTAACACAGAATCTGTTGTCAGTTCATAGAATCTGCTTGGACAATAATTGTTGGTTAATATTTGATGCATTGTGTTTCTGGATTCAGGACAAAACCACGGGGAGGATACTCTACAAAGGACTGTGCAATAATGGGGTGTATCCGATTATCTCACTAATATCCAGTGCTTCTTCAAAACGTGCCTATGCTGCTGCTTACCTTGGACAACAAATCAATTCAAGATTATGGCATAACAGACTAAGTCATCCTTCTAATCCTATAGTATCTCAAATTTTAAGAAAGTCCAGATTGTCTTGTAGTCTTGATTCCTTGCCTATGTTGTGTTCTACCTGTTTGGAAGGAAAATTTACAAAACTTCCTTTTCCTGTGTCTTTGTTCAAGTCTATAAAACCTTTTGAGATAGTTCATAGTGATGTGTGGGGTCTCGCTCCTTGTTTGTCCATTGAAGGGTTCAAGTATTATGTAACCTTCATTGATGAGTGTACATGTTATACTTGGATTTTTCCAATAAGCAATAAAAGTGATGTTTACCCTACTTCTATTTCTTTTTATCAATACATTACAAATCAATTTGATGTCTCTGTGAAAACATTACAAACCGACTGGGGAGGGGAGTATATAGGGAAATCTTTTCAAGCTTTTCTTTTGAATAAAGGGATTCTTCACCATATGTCATGTCCCCATACCCCTGAGCAAAATGGCTTAGCCGAGCGTAAACATAGACATATAATTGAGACTTCCATCACACTGTTACAAACAGCTTCCCTACCACCTCTTTTTTGGTCCTATGCGGTTTAAACTTCTGTTTATCTTATCAATAGGATGCCATCTTCTACATTGGATAACAAATCCCCATTTGAGCTCCTCTTTCATGACATTCCAGAAATTCAACACCTTAGGGTTTTTGGTTGCTCTTGTTACCCACTACTGAGACCTTGTAACAGTACCAAACTTCAACCTAGAACTACAAAGTGTGTCTTCTTGGGGTATGCTTCTAAGTTTAAAGGGTACATATGTTTTGAGGTGGCTAAGAAACGGGTTTATATATCAAGACATGTAATTTTTGATGAATTTGAATTTCCTTATTCCAACCTCGTGTCTTTTGATAAACCAGTCATTTCTCCAGTACTTTCCTCACATGGTTCTCACCCTGTTTTGGTACCAAACAATGATAATGTGATGGTTATGTCTTCTGCTTCTTCTCCTAGTTTGATGCAGTCTCGTTCTTCACAGTCTGCTCCAAATAATTCATTAGACACTAGGAGTCACCCTATCACTACCAATAGTTTGTCAAATGTATCTAGTCTGTCTATGCCATATGCAACATCAAGTCACCATACTCTCACTGGTGATCTCAATGAAGCTGCACCCATTAGTAGCACTGCATATTAGTCTTTATCCTCTTCTGTTCATGTGGTACCTGAATTCCAGCCTGACCAACTCCAAGTAGTCATTTATGTTCCATCATTCAATTGGCATCCAATGCAAACTAGATCGAAGAGTGGTATTTCTACGAAGATTGCATTCATGTCTGTGATACATGAACATGGAGGGGCTGATCTCACTAAAGTAGAACCTGTTACCTATAAATCTGCTTTGACATCTTTTGTGTGGTGTGAAGCTATGAAAGAAGAACTCTCAGCCCTACATAATCAAGGTACTTGGTCCTTGTACCTCTTCCTCCTCACAAAAATTTAGTGGGCTATAAATGGGTGTTCAAAATAAAGAAGAATGTTGATGGATCTATAGGGAGATATAAGGCCAGATTAGTTTCCAAGGGGTTTAATCAAGAAGAAGGTATCAATTATGGGGAGACTTTTAGGCATGTGGTTAAACCAACCACTGTGAGACTAGTTATTACTCTGGCTGCACACTATGGCTGGTGTTTAAGACAATTAGATGTGAAAAATGCCTTTTTACATGGCTTTCTTCAAGAAGAGGTATATATGTCTCAACCTCCTGGTTTCCATGATTCTAAACATGAGGATTATGTTTGCAAGCTCCATAAGTCCTTATATGGTTTGAAACAGGCCCCTAGGGCATGGAATGACAGATTTACCAAGTTTCTACCTTCATTGGGATTTCAGTCCACTTATTCTGATTCTTCACTATTTGTCAAGCATGCTGGTGATTATATTGTGACTCTTTTATTGTATGTTGATTATATAATCATCACAGGTAGTGCAAGTCAATGTGGTACTGATGTTATTCATGCCTTGGCACATGAGTTTGATATTAAGGACTTAGGACCATTGCATTACTTTCTAGGTATACAGATTATGCAGCAATCAAATGGGATTTTTTGTCTCAAGATAAGTATGTAACAGATCTTCTCACCAAGTCAGAAATGTTGTCTTCCAAGCCCTGTGCCACTCCCTGTTTACCTTACAATCGGTTATTGAAAGATGATAGGAAACCATATAACAATCCAGCATTGTATAGAAGTCTTGTGGGTGCTCTTCAGTATCTCACTTTCACACAGCCCGATATTGCCTTTGCAGTTCATCAAGTGAGTCAATTTATGCAGGCACCCATGGAATCTCATTTTCTGGCCGTCAAGAGAGTTCTTAGATACCTTCGGGCAACACAGGGATGTGGTCTTCGATATGTTAAGGGCGGTTTAGATCTTAAAGCTTTTAGTGATGCAGATTGGGCAGGGGATCCTAATGATAGGCGATCCACCATTGGTTTGGTTGTTTTCCTCGGCTCGATTCTGATATCTTGGTCCTCCAAGAAACAACAAACTGTATCTCGGTCATCCACAGAGGCCGAGTATAGGGCCTTATCTTCTACAACAGCTAAGATTTATTGGATTAAACAGTTGTTGGCATTTCTGCAGGTTTCAGTATCTGATACACCAACTTTGTATTGTGATAATCTTTCAGCTATAGCCTTAACATTGAATCATGTTCAACATCAACGGACAAAACATATAAAGGTTGACATACATTTTGTGAAAGAAAGGGTTGCCAAACAACTTCTGCAAGTGCATTTTGTATCCTCTGGTGAGCAGTTTGCAGATATTTTCACAAAAGGGTTGTCTGCACCTTTGTTTCAGCGCCATTGCAACAATCTCAGGCTCAGTTTCTCTGCTCCTGAGCTTGAGGGGGGATGTTAGGAGTATTATATGAATAGCTAAGATGTTGCCAAATGTCAAGAGATTAGTATTGCAGTTATAAGGTTGTTATAAGATAGCTTAGTTAGGAAGCTGTCTAAGATAATATAAATATCCTTTGTAATGAAACAGTTGTGAAATGAATAAGAAATATACAATACAATTCATATATATCTTGCTCTCCAAGTATTCTTTCTATCTCATCTCTCTCTTCCTATCAATCTTCTTCTTATCTGATATATTTGTAGATTGGTTTACATATATTACTATTCTTTTTTGTCTTATTATATCTATAAAAAAAAGGGTAAATTACATAGTAGCCCTTCAGGTTTGAGGTCTATTGCAATCTTATACAACATCTTTAAAACATTTCACTTTCATACCTCAAGTACTATTTTATTTCAATTTCATACAACCGTTACATTTTCCATCCATGGATCTGTTAAATGCTGACGTGGCTGCCACATATATGCCATGTGGCTGCCAAATGTCTGCCACGTGGCAAATAAAATAATTTTTTTATTTTTTTTTTAAAACCAGATTTTTTTTTTTCTTCTTCTTCTTTCTTGCAAGTTTTTGGGTTCTTCAGGGATGTGGGTCGTTGGGGGGAAGAAGCAGAAGAGAAGAAGAAGGAAGAAGAAGAAGAGAAGAAGAAAGAGGAGGAAGAAGAAAAAAATAAAAAAAAGGGACCGAACCCCTTGCAACCCAGAAGAAGAAGAGAAGAAGAAAGAGGAGGAGGAGGAAGAAGAAGAAGAAAAAAAAAAAAAAAAAAAAAAAGGGACCGAACCCCCTGCAACCCAGAAGAAGAAGGAGGAAGAAAAAGAAGAGAAGAAGAAAGAAAAAAAAAAAAAACCGAACCCAGAAGAAGGAGGAAGAAGAAGTAGAAAGAGAAGGAAAAATAAATAAAAATAAAAATTGTCCCAAAATTAAAAAATTATTTTTATTTGCTACGTGGCAGACATTTGGCAGCCACGTGGCATATATGTGGCAGCCACGTCAGCATTTAACAGATCCATGGATGGAAAATGTAACAATTGTATGAAATTGAAATAAAATAGTACTTGAGGTATGAAAGTGAAATGTTTTAAAGATGTTGTATAAGATTGCAATAGACCTCAAACATGAGGGGCTACTATGTAATTTACCCAAAAAAATAATATAAAATATTGATGTGGCTTAACCGTGATCACACAAACAGGATGGCACGGGAAGTGGGAGGGCAGAGAATCTGCCTCCGTCACCAACATGATGGTGCACGTGGGTTAATTGTTTGTCCCTCCAAGTCTTCCACAAGAGAAATTTTTAGTTGTAACAGGAATACGGATAGTACATCAAGTGTTTTTATGCAAGTGGTGGGAAATGTTAATTTTTAAGTTATTAACCTTTTAACACACATAACCCATTATATAGAGACATGTGGTGTACCACCTCGTGTGACAGTCACACTGAAAAATCTCTCCTTGCACGGAGTGTGAGAGTGGACTAATGATATTGGTGGGCCACTAATCACTTGTCTTTTGGTTTAGCCTACCGCTCTTGGACTTATGCCAAAGAACCTTATAGTGACCTTCCATGATCCATCCATTTGGACAACTCGCGATGGGTCCTTGTCGAAACCGAATTTTATCCTCCGCAAATATTAACCCCTTATTTGGGATGAAACCTAGATAATATATAGATGCATGAGTGTGTGTGGTGCTTAAAATTCCACGCTATGTTACTAAATGACGGAAAGGTTGAGGGCAAGCAAACAACCCAGTTATAGAAAGTGTTGTAAAAGCCGTCTCTGTGTTTAAATGGAAATGGATATTGAGTGATCATCTAGGTGTATATAATGTAGCTTCTAAGATAAACATCATGGACGGCCTAATTACTGGAAAATTTTATTGGCATTCGAAAAATTTCATTTTGCAATTCTTGCGGAAAGTTTGAAGTGCATAGTGAGAATTTTAAAATACCAATTCCCTCATTAATATGATGATTGTTTCTTCTTGAGTACTTTTCATTTCTGTAAATTTATCTTTGAAGAACTTGATTGCGGTGCATTTATTTTTTGTACCAATTTTATCTTTAAGTATACTGTGGCTTCATTACTGATAAAGTTAACAAAATTGAAACCATAAAACCTAAACTACAAGTACAAATTTGACTTTTGGCCTAATTTGAGATGTCGTTTGATGGTATTTCTCTTGGCTAGAAGCCTCGAACTGTTCCATCAGTGATGAAAGTTAGAATTTCATCATAAAATAATTAGCTTTATACAAAGTAATTCAATTATTTATAAACACATGTAAGGTTCATTTTTTTATTAATGTAGAATTTATTCTCAACACGTCCTCTAACTGTGGCTAATTTTCAAGCCTAGCACGTGGATAATACAAATCGGGTTGACATAAAGTTATGGCTGTTAGGGCTTACATGTGAGACAACTTGCTCTGATATTATGAAGAAGTTGAAATTTCATCATAAAATCAATTGGCAATATGAGAAGTAGCTTAATTATTTATAAGCACATAAAATGTCCTTAATTTACTCGAGGTGAGATTCATACACTCAACACACTATACATGAGGGGGTGTGTTGAGAGTGAATTCAGATTGATAGGAGGAGAGACATTGCATGAGCTTATAAGTAAATTATGCTACTTCCATATTGGCTATTACTTTTATAATAAAACCTTGACTTTCTTCTTGGTATTAGAGCAGGTTGTCCCATATATGAAATCTAACGGCCACACATACTCTACGTCACTCTATTTGTGTTGTCCTCATGTTAAACTTGAAATTCACCAAACATAAAGAAACGTGTTGAGAATAAATCACACATTACTAAAAAATGGACCTTACATAAACTCATAAATAAGCTGAACTAATTTCGATATTACCTCAACTTTCTTCAATCAACGTCGTGCATATAAAAGATAATTGTAGGGCAGACCAAACAATTAAGAAGCCTCGACCCGTAGTAGTTGATTGTTAAAATTTGGTAGTCTTCCAACTGTCACATCATAAATGGGTATTTTCTAGCTAGCTAGGATCCAATATTTGCGTCGAAATTGGGATGTTCCCATCTTTGTTTAAAGCTAAAGTTCCTAATTTAGCACGCTTATTTTTTACTTCTTTCATACTTTTTTTAATTGTTATTATTTGATCTTCTTCAGTTTATTCAATCCGACGATTAAAAATTAGAAGAGTTTGTGAGAAGTAAAAATATGTATGTAGATATCACATCCCTTTTAATAAAAGATGCAGAAGAGTGTCCTCTAAAATGGCAGATCACACTTCCCTAATCATTAAAATTTAAAGATATTTAAATATAATTTTATAGAGAATGGTGTTGTTGAACACTTTTAACTCATTTATTAAGTGTTTTTAAATGACTAAAAGCACTTTTAGAGAAAATATTTTTGGATTCTAAAAGTATTTGAGTGCATTCAGCAAGAAACACCAATTATGTGCTTCTTAATTACAGGAAGCACTTTAAGTGCTTTTTTAAGGATTAAATTGCATTTTTACTAAGGATTGTTTTCAAAATTATTTTAATAGCACTTTCAGTCATTTAAAAGAACTTCACATACGAGCCATTTATGTGCATAGTGGACAAAATGTTATTCTTAATTTGAATTAAATATCTTTTAAATCTCTGCGTTTTACTTGAAATTTTTTATTTAGCCAATTTAGTCATTGTGTTTTAATTCCTTAACTATTTTGTTTTTTTTTTCTTTTTGTCTAACTTTAAGTGTTATTTTACACGCGCATAGCACGCAGAGGCGTAGCTAAGCAAAAGAGACCAAGATTGTTAATGGATAGCATAATGATAAAGTTTATCCAAACTAAAAATATAAGGACCAAAAGTAAAAAAAAAAAATGGAGCAACACCGTAATTAAGATGGTATTTACTATTTAATCTTTCTAAGCTTTCATTTTTGAAGAATGTAAGGAGTCACATATCGGATACTTGACAAAAGTAAATTATAATTTTATATTAAGTTATGTTACTTCTAATTGAGAGTTAGGCTAGCAGTTAGTTAATTGAATACGGTATGATAAGTGAGTATTTTCATTTCCCATGTGCAACATCAATATCTGGGCAACTCCTGGATGCCATGCAAAATAACCAAGCCACCTATTACATGGTTTAGGACTCCCAGTTAGGTACTTCAATCACATATAATTAGTTACTTATCATCATAGATAAGCTGTGAACGAAGATGGAAGTTTCATTTGAGTCTCAGTTTGTCACGTAGTTGATGAGTTGCCTAACTTTTTAACTTATACCTTGCTATAAAAGGGTACCTGAAAAATGGAATCCTTAAGCTTTTTTGCAGTGTCGAATTAACTACTGCAAACAAAGGTGCTGAAAAAAGCTTCACAAGAAAAAGAAGGGAAAAAACTACAAATTAAAACATAAATATTCATCAATCATCAGCAGCAGAATGCAGTTCTTGAATACCGAACAACTGGCTTTCGTATTCGGTCTCTTAGGTATGCAAATATATAATTGTGTATATCAATTTTCTTTCACTCTTCTATTCAGATATGGTTATATACAATTAAGTAGGTAATTAATTAAAATGCTCACTCAAACTTCATTCTTCTAAAAAAGTTCTTTAAAAATCTAAAATTTTCAAGTTGTTTTACGATATTATTCCTGTTATCTAATTCTAACACAAGCTTTGGAATATTGTCATGGTTTCACAGGTAACATTGTATCATTCATGGTGTTTTTGGCGCCAATGTAAGACCCTTTACTTTAAACAAATAACCACGTACTTAAACCCTAATTCACATCTTTATGAATAAGTTGCATTAGCGTAACTCTCTCTCTCTCTCTCTCTCTCTCTCTCTCTCTCTCTGTGCAGACCAACGTTTTACACAATATACAAGAAGAAATCATCGAAAGGGTTCCAATCCATACCTTACGTGGTTGCCCTACTCAGTGCAACTCTATTGTTGTATTATGGAGTCCTCAAGACAAATGCTTATTTGATCGTCAGCATCAACGTCATCGGAATCCTTATCGAAGTTACTTACCTCATCCTCTACATTGTATACGCATCCAAGAAGGACAAGGTCAGAGGCATACATTATGCATGTCTCCTTTTGTTTTATTGTTTGTTAGGGAATACTGAAGAAAACAGATATGCAGATATGTATGCTATTTAAATTGGATAAATGCTTATACTTTGATCATGGCTCGCAGATTACTACACTGAGTTTGATCCTGCTAGTAAATGTAGCCGCTTTCGGGTTGGTGCTGGCAGTCACCGTCTTCCTCCTTGGAGGGACAGCGCGCGTTTGCGCTGTTGGATGGATTTGTGCCGTGTTTAACATTGCTGTATTTGCTGCTCCTCTAAGCATTATGGTACTTAATTAACTAGTTAAATGATAAATCTCTATTTTTCTTTAAATTTAGAATTATGGCAATCACTGTCATTTGACATGTTTACATTAATTCCGGCAGAGGCAAGTAATAAGAACCAAAAGTGTGGAATTCATGCCATTTTCTTTGTCCCTTTTCCTGACACTTTGTGCCACCATGTGGTTCTTCTACGGACTATTCACAAAGGATTACTACATTGCAGTAAGTACCAATTTCCAATTTCATTTCTTGGAATTTTGAGGCTTGCTAACCCTAATTTTCGAAATCTGACACGAACATTTATCGGATGAGCGCAGTTACCAAACGTGTTAGGGTTTCTATTTGGCATCGCCCAAATGATCCTATACATGACATACAAGAATTCAGGGAAAGATGTCGAAGTGAAAAAGAGTACTATGGAGATGAAGAAGTTGAGCTCCACCAACCGTCCAAATTTGACGGGCAGTGTGAACAAAAATTCAAGGTCAGATGAACTTAAGCAGACTACGGATGTCTATGAATCAAACGATGAACACGTATAGTTCCCACTGTTTCAGCTCAAGAAAGATTGAAGATTTCATATAATTCTAGCCTTAATTTTCTGTTTATCCATAGTGCATATCTCATATGTAAACAGTAGATGGTAATAACTGTTGGGGCTTAAAAATGCTTCACTACTTTGGAGATGTTAATCTCACAAAGAAGAATGTAATGCAGCGGAATTGATAGGCAAGAGAAAGAAAGAATACTCAAAGTATTACACAAGATTTTTATTCACTCACAAACTTAGTACAAGAGGAAACACTCAAACACTCTTAGAAGCTTTGTTGCTTCTTCTCACTTCTCACTTGGCACTCTCACTTCTCACTACTTGCTCTCTTGGTTGTTATATCACATAGCTTAGCACCTCACCAATTTATAGGCAAGGTTTGCCAACTTTGACATTGCTAGAACTTTCTAGTTAATGCTTAACAACCACGCAATTGTACAAGATTCTAGATCTTTCTACAAAAAGCCTTAGATATTTATGCATGAATTCCACCAATTTGAATTTGCTATAACTCTCTAGCATGTGCATGGATCTTTCTTTGTATATGGGCCGGATCAATTATCTTGGGCCAAGATAAGATTACAATTCAACAATAACTTTAGGAATAGAAGCCTTGCTGTGTAGGTGTAAGTGAAGAATTGGTTGTGTCTTGTGTGTGTTAGAGTTATTTAATATTAATTAAATAAATATCCACCCAAATTAGTAGGTGGATTGGAATAATATTTCTAAGGAAATATCATTGATAACCAAGATATATTCTCCCTTTGAATATGCCAAGGATGGTGGGATTTGGCTTGGTGAGCAAGCATATTCTTCTACAGACTAAGCCTTACATGACCACTATAATAGAGGCCATATGGGGAGGGTTAGGGGTAGAGAAATAGAGCAGCCATTCCTTTGTTTCCCTAGCCGAAATTCCTTGGTGGAATTTCCCCGCACAAATCTCTCCCTACAAGTTCCATTCTAGCAAGGCGAGACAGTGGTCCAAAATTCGTCAATTCCGATAGTTTAACCTAAACGAATTCCCTGTCTATTCGTATATATTTTCAACAGTGTGCAATCCAGAACAATCATATAGCAAAAAGCAGATTAGTTCTTTTATATAAATGTCTTGTGTTGTAAGAAAGCACCTGAGCCGAAGCATTAACTGGCAATGAAGTCATCAAAATGTAAAATCGCAAAAATTTCATTAACCATCAACTATCCAAGATACACATAGCTAGCAGGATTGCAAGAAATCATTAGAACAGTTACTAATTATTCATCAAACAATGCCGAAAGTTGAACGTAAAACTCAGGATGTAGACAGATATGTACACGTCGCATAGAAAGTGATCATTGATTTACAACATGCAATTTCTTGTTTTTTTTTTTTTTTTTTTTTTTTGGAGAACCTCGGCGGTACGAGGGAAATTTATTGATAAGAAAAAAGAAGATACACCTAGACAGGGGGGGACATAAACCTAACCCCTCATAGAACAAGAGAAAAGAAATACAAAAAAGGGGGGGACATGCACCTTACCCCTTTTGAGAAAGGAAATACAAAAGAGGGGGGGGGACATAGACCGTACCCCTCTTGGAAAAGAAAATACAAGGAAAAGACTGGGCGGACATAAGCCCAAACCCCTCTATAAACCTAAAAGGTAATAACCAGCAAGACAAGCTGCAAAACAAAAGGGAATCCAAAAAGGTTAGGAAAAGAAAGGAGAACACACATCAAGAAGAGGAGACAAACCTGTAGGTTGGCATGCCCAAGAAATCTGAGTGCAGAGGAGGAAGGATCTCTATAGGGGGAGTGGAATGCCAAACAAGTGAAGATGATAGAAGCCCTAAATTGGCTAATTTGTCAGCAACAACATTCCCTTCTCGAAAAATATGAGAGCAACGAAAAACCATGTTCTGCAAATGGAGAGTACAATTGTTCCAGCGTGTCTGGAGTGACCAAGGGGGAGAGAAAGATCCAGAAGCAAAACATGATATTACACTAGAAGAGTCGCTTTCAAGCCATAAATTTTGCCAGCCCCGCGCGTGGGCCAATTCGACAGCAAGGATGACAGCATGGAGCTCCGCATAGAAAGAAGTACGATGGCCCAAGCTTAGGGAGAAACCACCAAGAAAATAACCTGCAGAGTCACAAAAAACCCCGCCACATGCCGCAGGACCCGGATTACCTTTAGCAAGGCCATCAGTATTCACTTTAACCCAAGAAAAAGGAGGGGGATGCCAAAGAACAGGGACAATAGAAGGAGCTTTACAAGAGTTAGGCGATATTCCAAGAGAAACTAAAAGTTGCATATCCAAAATGCCTCGTACATGGCCAGGGGTGAGAGCTCCAACCTGCCTAATCCAGGCCGAGGTGGAGCGGCAGAGACGTGAGAAGGAGGGAGGTTTGCCTTCAAACTTCACTTTATTACGCATCTTCCAAATAGTCATTAGTAAGAAAAACCCTGATGCTAGCCAGACATTGCGAAGATGTGGAGAAAACCGCTTTGACAGAAAAACAAGCCATAGATCAGAGAGGGAACCCGTAGGTGGAATAATAGTGCCAAATTGGGTAGCTAGCCAACACCAAGCACATTGTGCAAATTCACAGCTAGAAAATAAGTGGTCAGTAGATTCAGAATTCTTGTGACATAGTTGGCATATCGGAGCCAGCGGGATGCCTCGGCGCTGAAGTTGATCCTCCGTTGGGAGCTTGTTGAATAGAATCTTCCAAACTAAAATAGAGTAACGAGGTGGGATGAAAGGACGCCAGATAATGGAAGCCCAACTCTTAACAGGAAACCGATGACGAACAATTTCATAGCCATCGGAGAACGAAAAAACACCAGATGTAGAAACTTCCCAAATTAAAACGTCCTTATCCTCATCAATTGGAAGAGGCATTTCTAAAATCTCTTTAGTTAGGTCTGGGAAAGTAGAAGAAAAAATAGAAGGAATAACCCATTTTCCCATACGAATAATATTTGAGACCTTAGTACGAGATAAAGAAGGAGCAATCTCTGTTGCACCAACGACGTCCACAATAGGCTTATCCAGCCATTTATCAACCCAAAGGGAAGTAGTAGAACCATTTCCAATCACCCAACGACAATTCTGAAACAAGATATGAAGAATGGATTTAATACCAGGCCATATAGAAGATCGCTTATAACTACAAGAATATAGGCGACCATGTAGCTTGAAACGTTCCCGAAGATAAATACTCCAAGGGGAATCAGTAGTAATAATAAGCCATCCAAGCTTTAAGAGAGCAGTAGTGTTAAGAGAGCCAAGATCACGCAAACCCAAACCACCTTCATTCTTCAGAGCACATATCTGACGCCAAGAAACGGTAACAAACTTCTTGGAGGTTACGTCACCAGACCATATAAAATTGCGAGCACATCTTGAAAGAGGCCTTAGCAAGGAAGAAGGCCACTTATAAACAGAAAAGCTATGCAAGAGCATACTTTGAAAAACTGATTGAGTGAGTTGAACTCTTCCTGCCATAGATAAAAGTTTCCCCTTCCAACCAGTTAACTTAGCTTTAGCTTTATCTGCCAAGGCTTGAAGATGACTCCTTTTAGGCTTGCCACAGAAGATTGGAACTCCTAAGTAGACAAAAGGTGCTTTGCCTTATTTGAAACCCAAGTAACTCTCAACCACAGCTTTGCGATGCCTTGAGGTAGAGCCCAAGTAGAAAGTACTTTTTGCCTTATTGATAAATTGACCAGAGGCTCTACTATATCTATCGAAGAAACCTTGCAAATTACGCAGAGTGACACCATCACTTCTACAGAAAATGAATAAGTCATCTGCATAGAGAACGTGAGAAGGAGAGATACAACCTCTTGGAGCAAAAGTTGGCTTAGTAAGCCCATCAAGTTGAAGACGACTCAGGCCCCTTGATAAAGCCTCCTCAGCTAGACAGAAGAGTAACGGAGAGAGAGGATCCCCTTGGCGCACTCTTCGGGAACAAGAGAAAAAACCATGCGGGGAACCATTAATTAGGATGGACAATTTAGCAGATCTTAAGATGGTAGAAACCCAGTCTATAAAACAAATGGAGAACCCAAAGTTAGTAAGCACCCGCAATAGAAATGACCAATCTAAAGTATCAAAAGCCTTAGCTATATCAACTTTGACTCCAATATTGCCACCACGGGTTTTTTTGTCAAGCACATTGAAACATTCTGAAACAAGGCCAATACAATCTGTGATACGTCGACCAGGAATAAAAGTAGCTTGATGCGGAGAAATAATGCGTTGAACAACATGAGAAAGACGAACTGCCAAAATTTTGGGAATAATCTTAAAGAGAAAGTTTGCCAAAGCAATAGGTCTAAAATGAGTCATGGAAATAGCGTCTTCCACCTTCGGAATCAAAACTAAGAAATTACTATTGGCATTGGGGTATAACCAATTTGATTGAAAGAATTGCTTCACAAATTGAATAACATCAAAGCTGACAATATCCCAACAGTGGTGATAGAAAAAACCTGGAAAACCATCTGGCCCTGGCGCACTGGAAGCACTTAATGAGAAAACTGCCTCCTTAATTTCCTCATCAGTAGGTAATGCAGATAAGAGATCATTTTCAGAGTCTTTGACCATCGGTTGGATGACTTCACAAACCTCATCAATACCTGAAGAGGTGAAAGAAGAGCCGAACAAAGTCTGATAGAAATTAACAATATGGTTCTCAATTGCCAGCGGGTCAGTAAGAAGATTGTTTCCATAAAAAATACAACTGATATGAGAGCTGGATGATTTAATACGAGCATAGGCATGAAAGAAAGAAGAATTTCTATCCCCTTTAGTTAACCACTTAACACAAGCTTTATCTTTCCAAAATGCCTCCTGCATTTGAAGAGACTCTATTACTGTAGTCTTGGCGACAATCTCCTCCTCGAAAAGATCATTATTTATACCCTCAGTTGAAATTCTTTGTTGAATCATAGAAAGATTATGCCGAGCATTAGCCACTCTATTATGGACGTCACCAAAGACCGAAAAATTCCATTGGCGCAAACAGGTTTTTAGAGCTTTCAATTTTTGCAGAATGATAAACATAGGACAACCATAGACAACTGTATTTCTCCAGCAATGAGTTACAGTTTCTCGAAAAGATGGATGTTGAACCCACATTGATTGAAAACGGAAAGGACGATGACCACTGCTCAAAACTCTAGAACCAGAGAAGATAAGGGGGTTGTGATCTGAAACTACCTTTGGCAATGCTATGCAGTTAGAGTGGGGCCAAGAATCAAACCAGCTTATATCACACAAGGAGCAATCTAACCTTCTTTCAGTGCGACCACGTGACCTCCAGCCATTAGACCATGTAAAGACTGCCCCAGATGTGTTCAAGTGGGTAAAGTTACAAGTGTCAGACATATTACTAAACTGAGCGCATGAAGCTTGGGACGGTCTGCCTCATCCCATCTTGTTAGAAAACGTTCACAGCTCAAGAAGTTATCACATATCAGCTGCACATCTTCCTTGAGTACCTCAGAAATTGAGCTGACTTCAACATTCTCTTCCTGAAAATTGAAAGACAGGGAGATTTCAGCACACGACAAACCTTCTCAAATAAATCTTTTATTTCAGTGCATGAAATAAAAAAAAATTGTCCCAGAGAAAAGGCAACTCTTACCTGTGTTTATACCATATTTAGGGACTCATATTTAGATCTCGTATAAATACTCGGGGGACTTAAATGTAATTATGTAATAAAGGAATGGACAAATATGTAATAAGTGAGGAGTCCTTATTCTATAAAAGGACCCCTCACCCTCACAATTGGCCTCTCCCCCCTCTCAAAGCTCTCACTCTCAAAACTCTCTCTCCCTCAGATAAATACATAATCAGTGTGGACGTAGCCCAAACCTTGGGGTGAACCACGATATATCTTGTGTTATTTACATTTCATGCAGATTCACGGTCGGATTTACGTTGTTCCAAGACCTCCGGTTTTGTGCATCAACATTTGGCGCCGTTTGTGGGAAACGATACGAAAAGTTGTGTCGGTTCTCTTTCATTTTGCACCTCCGTCGTGAATCTGCAAAAGCCAAGAGTACAAGTTATAAGGTTTTTTTATGTAGTCTTGGTGGATCCATCTCACTGATTACATAGTCATATGCAGATGAAGCAGCTAGCTGGCTTTCACCAGGAAACAAAACAAGCAGGATTTGAAGTCCTCCGATAGTCAGTCCAACTTGATCGATCTGCACACATACGTTAATTTGAATTCACCATTAGCAAGAGTTGCAGCCCTCTGCACTCGATTGGGGAGATGCCACTTCAAGTTCAAAGTTTGGCCACGTCAACTCGAGGATCAAAGCTCTCATTCAGCACCCAAGAAGGCCTGGCCAAGAGTTGCAGCCCTCTGCACTCGATTGGGGAGATGCCACTTCAAGTTCAAAGTTTGGCCACGTCAACTCGAGGATCAAAGCTCTCCTTCAGCACCCAAGAAGGCCTGGCCCAAGCCCAGTTTGACGGCTTCGAGATCCACCGCGTCGTCTCCGACGCCACTGGAGTCGACACTCCCAACCCAACGCTCTCTCTGAACTCCAACCCATCTCTCCCTCTCTCCCTCCGTCGCTGAAAAGCAGCTGCAGCCATGGCGGAGTACAGCAAGGTCGCCCCGACCCCTCTGCTAAAAGACGAGCTCGACATCGTTATCCACACCATTTGAAACCTTGATTTCCTCGAGATCTGGAGGCCTTTCTTCCAGCAGTACCACCTCATTATCGTCCAGGAAGGCGACCCGTCGAAGGAAATCAAGGTCTTAGAAGGCTTCGATTACGAGCTCTACAACCGCAACAACATCAACCGGATTCTAGGTCCCAAGACGTCCTGCATCTCGTTCAAGGACCCTACTTGCAGATGCTTCAGCTACATGGTCTCCAAGAAGAAGTACATCTTCACCATCGACGATGATTGCTTTGTTGCTGAGGATCCTTCTGGCAAAGACATCAATGCTCTTGAGCAGCATATCAAGAACCTTCTGTCTCCATCAACTGCATTTTTCTTCAACACCCTGTACGACCCATACCGTGAAGGGGCAGATTTCGTTCGTGGATGCCCACTCTAAAAAGCTAAGCTGCCTATTATTATTTCTATCATGATTTATTTTGTCTGCCAGGTGAAGAGACAGAGAGAGGTGTAGCAGAAAAGAAAAAAGAAGAAAGCAAAATTATGTCTGGAAATGGAATGGGAAACAAAAGCAGAAAGCAGAAAAAATGAGAAAAAACAGAAAGCATGACTACCCACCGAGATAATTGCAGAAAGCAAAAGCAAAAGAGAAAAGTAAAAGTAGAAAGCAAAAGTGAGGAATAAACATCCCATCAGAATAATGTGATTTATTTTTGTTATTTCTGAATGATGTAATTTATTTTATCTTTCGGAGACATCTGTAAAAACCTCATCAGAGGGTTAAAAATAAAAAATAAAGGGCAAAGCCCAAAATAAGTGGGCTGGCATGTTGTAGAGAGCGAAGACCCATAAGCCCAAAATAGAACCAACCAGGTTATCAAAAGTACGCCCAGTACTCCACAATTATTCAGCAACCCGTCGCTATTACCACCAACCAGGTGACCAAAAGTACGCCTAGTACTCCATGATTATTTGGCAACTTGCCACTCATACCACCAACCAGGTGAAGAATGAACTCATCTTCATGCCACCAACCAGGTGATAAAATGTACAACCTGTACTCCCATTCATGCCACCAACCAGGTGATCAGAAGTACGCCCAGTACCCCAAATTATACATGAGCATTACTCATGTCATTCATACATAAACATTCATGAGCATCACTCATGACAATCATACATAAACATTCATGACAATCATTCATGTCAACATTCATGAGCATCACTCATGTTAACATTCATGAGCATCACTCATGACAACATCCATGAGCATCACTCATATCAATCAACATAAACATTCATGAGCATCACTCATGTCAATTAGCTTCAAAAGCTTCATTTACAGAGCTTTAGCTTCAACAGCTTCATTTACAAAAGCTCCAGCTTCAAAATCTTCATTTACCGAGCTTTAGCTTCAAAGCTTCACTTGCAAAGCTTCACCTACAAAGCTTCAGTGCAGGGTATACAAATACCGCCTCCGAACAACCGCCACTTCGGCCCATACATGGATTCAATTTGAAGTCTTCAGCCAACAGACTCTATTGACCGAAGATTTGGGGGACTACATTATGTACCATATATTGGGCCTCAACTAGGCCTCATGAAAAATACTTGGGGGATTTAGTCCATTATTTATGTATTAAGGAGCGAGCCCTTATTCTATAAAAGGGACTCCCTCACTTTCATTAGAGAGCACCCATTATTCATACATTGAGGAGCGAGCCCTTATTTTATAAAAGGAACTCCCTTACCTTCATTAGAGAGCAACGCCGCCAGCTGAGCAACCGTCTCGCCGCCAGCTGAGCAACCGTCTCGCCGCCAGCATCACTCTAGCCCATCACTTATGTATTGAGAAGTGAGCCCTTATTTTATAAAATGGACTCTTTCA
The DNA here is from genome assembly GCF_042453785.1 of Malus domestica. Lineage (NCBI taxonomy): Eukaryota > Viridiplantae > Streptophyta > Magnoliopsida > Rosales > Rosaceae > Malus > Malus domestica. The sequence continues at coordinate 30,875,711 of NC_091664.1, read as the reverse complement.
CCTTCATTAGAGAGCAACGCCACCAGTTGAGCAACCGCCTCGCCGCGAGCATCACTCCTAACCCATCACTTATGTATTGATGAGCGAGCCCTTATTCTATAAAAGGGACCCCCTCATCACCATTAGAAAGCATCGCCGCCTACTGAGCAACCACCTCGCTGCGAGCATCAACTCTAGCCCATCATTTATGTATTGAGGAGTGAGCCCTTATTCTATAAAAGAGACTCCCTTATTCTAGTTTAGCATCATTTCAGATTGAGCATCGCCTCATATCGAGCATCAGTTCAAGACAACATCTAGTTACTTCGGCCCACACATGGACTGAATTTCAAGTCTCCAGCCAAAAGACTCTCTTGACTGAAAACTTGGAGGACTACTGTTTATACCATATTTATGGCCTAAATACGAGGGGACCTTAAATGTAATTATGTAATAAAGGAATGGGAAAATATGTAATAAGTGATGAGCCTTTATTCTATAAAAGGACCCCTCACCCTCACAATTGGGAGAGGCCAATTCCTAGGCCCTCTCCCCCCTCTCAAAGCTCTCACTCTCAGAGCTCTCTCTCCCTCAGATAAATACATAATCAGTATGGACGTAGCCCAAACCTTGGGGTGAACCACGATATATTTTGTGTTATTTACATTTCATGCAGATTCACAGTCGGATTTACGTTGTTCCAAGACCTCCGGTTTTGTGCATCAACAACCTGCAACATTGACATGACCTTTTCAGCATCAGACTTGTCTCCCAAGTAGCTTCCCCAGTTAAGGTTCTAAAATCGAATCAATCAGCATGTCTTACTTTCAGTCTCAGTGATGAATTTTTATACGTATTAGCTATTACGTGCCAAACCCCAACAACTTTATATTTATCTCCGGAAGACTCCTTTCCCAGAGGCCACCTCAACCCACCCTATGGATCGAGAATTGCCGAATTAATCAGATCCCTAATGCTTTGCATCTCATCATCCTGAAATAGCAACAATTCATATGATTACAGAACCACATTCCAAGCTGCATAAGTTCAGCAGTTGATCCATGGTTAAACCTCATCGTCCGGTTACATTTACAGAAAATTTTATATTCTTTGTTTTGATTGTGGCTCCATGATAAATAGGTTATAACTAATTGCTTTGCTGAAACAAGAAGGAATAGAAATGTCAATTTCCAAAAGGTACTGGGTGAAGCAGCTTACAGTCAGATCTGTTACGAGTCTCTTCGTGCATAGCATTAGTCTCAGGCCCAGACTCTTAGTAGTGCATGAAATGTCCATGACCATGTTACGCAGTTGATTCAGTTCAACCTAAAATAAAGAAATTTGGCATTGCAATGTAAGTCTTAGCAAACATACTCTACGCCAAGCAACAGGGAAGAGGGAAGAGTTAAGGAACTATTAATGATGTGGAAATGCTGTTCACACATTGTTCCAAAAATTGGAAAGCTTAATCACATTCACCCGTTTAACGTTTACTTTTGTTATAAAACCCTAATATTTAGAAGCACAGTAGATTATACTTAATCAGTATCATGACAACTCAATCATGAAACTGAATCATTATATACCATTTCATCCAATTTAGTTGGCAGGAATAGAAAAACTTGCCTTGTAGAGTTGTAGCTTTACATGTTCTTTCATTACACAGCATTTGCAGGAGAGAGTTGCATCCGGTCTGGTGGAATCAGACAACTATACGAGAAGGACATAGATGAGTGATTCAATAGCCAAAGTCAGAATTGTGGAAAGCATATACTCAGAACTCAGTAAGGTGACGTGTCTAAAACAAATACCTTTATTTGGAATGTATCTTTCTCCTCTTCGAAATCAACTCCAATTTTCGGGACAACTTCGTTCACAATATTTTCCTTATATGAAACAGGAATGTTTGTATAAAATGATTTCCTCAATTGTTTCAAGATTTCAGGACACAAATTTTTTCTGATGGATTCCATGTCAATTGAAGGGCTCCTGATTCAAAGATTTCAACAAAAATTGTTATACATCTGTCTGTGTAGAAGTATCGAAATAATACCAAAATAATATTGTATCAGGTATCGCAAACCAAGGGCAGAGTTTTAGAATCCTGCTTCACTGTCCAACTTGGCATCCTACCTTCTTAACTAAAATGCCAAATGTAACATTTTATCATAGTATGGACTATTATTTGTTCTACTTCAACCAGTATTCTGAGGCGGATAAAAGAACAACATAAAGGTAAAAAGGATAATCGGATTAAACAATCAACTAAATGAATGGCACAATAGGCTCAATAGCCAACCAATGAATCATATAAGGAAGAAATCTAACCTACGAAAAAGTACTTTCCCAACTCTAGCAATCAAAGTAGGATTTACTTCTTTGAGCTTTGCGCACTTCATTTCATTCTTCAGTGTTTAAAAGAAGAAACCAAGTCTTCCAGCACATTTTCTGTTATAGATACCCCAGGACTCCTTGGCAAATTCCATTTCACCTCATCACCTTCTGTCACATATCAATCATGAAAAAAAAAACCATACATATCCACAACCCAAGTAACAACATACAAGATTAATGCACTAAAAAGAAATATTAGAGTACCAACCATTATCTAGACTAGTATTGATTAAAGCTAGACGGTTTTCTCCAACTTTTGGCTCAGTGGACTCCAAGTAAATGGGCATAAGATTAACAGAAGGCAGAAATTGGTTCTCGTCATCCAAACCAATGGTTAGCCATCTCGATGTAGAATGATCTGCATAAACTATTTTTACAGTCCATTCCACATTAGACTTATTATATGGCTTGACGTTTAAGTTTTTCTTGAATGGAGGAGCAAGCTGCTCTGGAGTCAGCAATGGCCTCTCCGGTTCCTTCGAGTGCCGCTTGTGTGATGGAACGTCAGCCATTGTAGAACAAGCACTTATGCCTAAAAAACAAAGATCGAAATGAGGCCAACCGAAGAAAAAAAAGGATTTAAAACAGAGTACGCATATTTATGTAGCAAGAAGTGTTCTTTCTCATGTTTATTGAAGAATATCAGACTTATCTCTAAGTTTCTTGGTTAAATTAATTCCATTTGCTTCAATTGGTTTCTGAGAAAATTGAAACCTTTCATTTGTATTCGGAAACAATTACAAAAATTAAAAGAAGGGTTGAGCTAATAAAGTGAGAATCTGATCATGTTAGGGTTCTTTGCTAAGAAATTGATCAACTGGGTAATCATTATTTACCACTTTCTTGGAGCAAAACATATATATAAGTCAAACAATTTATAAGTAGAGAGAGAGAGAGAGAGAGGAAAGAGAAGAAAGGGGAGCTAACCCAGTAATCAATACACAGAGGCAGATAGAAAGTTGAAATCTTGATAGAACAGAAATGGATGAAGATGAAGAATTGGGGTGATCAATCGGCAGTTCTTTCACTATATATTTTTACTAGGTTGGTGCGGATTGGTTTGGTGCGGTTTTGAGTGAAACCAAAATCAAAATCGCAAGTTTTTACGGTGTGATTTGGTGCGGTTTTGAGGCTAAATCGAAATAAAACCAAACCATTTGATTCGGTTTAGTTTGGTTTTAAACAGTTTTCGTTTGGTTTCATTATTTGAAAAAGCTATTATGGTTACCTAATTGTATCTTATTTCATTTTTCTTTAATATACACTTCTATTACTGATTGTTCAAGGATGCATACAATATTAAAATTCAATCAAGCAGGCTTCAATATAGCATTCATTCAATTCAATAAAAAAGTTCTAGTGTTTTAACTTATTTTGCATCATTCAAGTTTCAAACATTTGTCTTTCCCTTTTCTTTTACACACTTACTAGCCGAATGTTTAGAAAGTCTTTGAACTTGTGAACGGACTTGAGAAGCTGATACTTGAGGAAAACCTTACACGTTGTAAATATAAAACCAATGGATGAGAAATCATTGATCTTTGTGAACTATAACATTTTGTATAGTTGCTTCTCAAGCTATCATTTTATTGTTTCGTATAGTTGCTGCTCAAGCTACCATTTTCCAAAGCACACAAACAAAAAGAATGCACGTGAAGCTCAAAGCTGTCAGCCAATTTGAACACAACAAGAGCAAAAACATTAACATCATCACCGACCCAAAATAAATGAGAGTCTGGGGAGAGAGTATTGGGAGACCGAGAGCAACAAATGAGAAGGAAAGAGTACGGAGTCTATAGACTACGACCAGAAGAAAGAAAAGAAAGAGATTATGTGGTCATGTTATGATATGGTTGCGTTCATACTAAATGTATGGACTCAATAAAATAACCAATTAGAATTTAACATTTAATAAAGTTATGTGGTTTCGATTTCGGTTCGGTTTTAGATGGCCAGAACCGCAACCAAACCGTTTTTCCTTCATTCAATTCGGTTTCAAACTGAAACCATTTTGAAACTGCAAAACCAAACCATTCGGTGCGGTTCGATTTGGTTCGTGTTTTGGTTTCGGTTTTTGGATTCAAGTGCCCACCCCTAATTTTTACTCTATGCATTGCCTTTTGAGGTTTTATAAAAGGGAGTTTTAACAAAAAAAACCGAGGTACTGTTTACTTTAACGAAAAACCACACTTTTACATTAAAAAATCAATCCTGGTAAAACTCAAAATTTTAAAGTCATTTTCATTAGTTTCTTTTTATAAAATGGCAACTCGCTGGAGGGCTTTTTTCCATTTCCTTTTTCATTTTAGAGACACCTTGCTGGAGGGTTATATAATTTTTATTTTTCTTTTGGTGACAAACCTTGCCGGAGGGTTTTTTTCTTTAGGAAAAGGATCCTCGCCGGATTCTTTTGTTAGGGATCCTAAAGATCCCGTGATTGTGACTGTTCATCGTACATTGTGCGGTCAGAAATCATTTCAAATTTTAAAATTTAAAATTAAATATAAATAGTACCTAACAAAAATTGACTGCATGATGTCCGATGAACAGTCATGGTCGAGGGATCCCTAGGATCTCTAGGAAAAGAATCCGGCAAGGATCCTTTTCCTTTTCTCTGGACTTTTTACCATTTTGCTAATTAACCTCGCTGGAGGGTTTTGATAACGAATAAAATTAGCTTTGTGCAAGAAAGGGAGAATTGTTTATGTAACTTCGAGTGAAAGGGTGAACATTATATTGTTAACCATTCAAGGTACAAACTCTCAGCAAATGAATTATAGTGTAAGGGAAAATGCAATTGAGGGAGGAGAATAAACCTGGAAATGGACATTGTCCTTAACTAGCCATATATAAATTATACGAGTACGAGCCCTCTCATAGTTTAAGAATCAAACTAGAGGACAAAAATAACGTATAAAAATTTGGATTTTTAACATGTGATATTGAGTGTTGTTCGTCATCAAAAAATTAAAAGACCTTGCATTAGCTTATTAGAAGTTATGGTAGAATCTTAAATGGTACATACTCAAGCAAAAGTTGATATCCTGATATTATAAAATTAAGCAAAGCAAATCACTCTCACAATAAGCACTTAACTAATACTACATAGGTTTACAACGAAGCGGAAAACGGTTCGTTATTTCAATAGTGAAAGGCTTGCAGCTTGCATGCAGTAATTTCGTTTCATGTTAGAAAAAGGTTTACAGCACAAGAAGTTGTCCCATTTCAACTTCACATTTTCCTGCAGCATATCAGAAATCGAGCCGACTTCAACATTTCATGGTACAATTGTTCCTCCCCTTAATTTCAACTCCAGTCCAATCTTCGGGAAAACTTCCTTTACAGTGTATTCCTTATATGACACCAGAACGTTTCTGAAAAATGACGTCTTCCATTGTCTAAAGATTCCAGAATCCAAACTTTCACTTATGGATTCCAGGTTCATTCAAGGGGTCCTGAGAGTTACAAAGAAAGAAATCAAACCTAAAAATATAGCACATGCTTTCTATCAAAGTTTCAACTGTGCAATCTAATACGTCGGAAATTTTATACAAAAGACTTCGATACAATTAAGTGTAGAGCCATCCATTATAAGCTTAATTCTGTCAAGTTTCCCATGTGGGACTTTTACATTGTTCAACACTTCAATGTTTGAGTTATATGCATGGCAAATCAATGAGCTTACTAATAAACGAAGGAAACCAAACATATGAAATAGAAATTTTCCCACCACTAGCAACCAAATTCGGACAAAATTCTTCGAGCTAATTTCCACACTACTCTGAACTTCATTCCTTGCATTTTTAAATGAAGAAACAAGGTCCTCAAGCACATTCTGCTGTGGAAATGTAATGTTGTGTTGGCCCAAGACAATTGATCCGGCCCATACACAAAGAAAGATCCATGCACATGCTAGAGAATTCTAGCAAAGTTCAAGTTGGTGGAAAAGTCTAGAAGAATGGTGAGGATTCCACCAACATACAAGATTAATGTAGATAATTCTAGCTTAGGAAGGTAGTGGAATTATCTAGATATCTCTAGCATGATGCTTCCATGCTTCTCCAAGGTTCCATCCATGCCTATAAAAGGAGAAGGCATCCACACCATTTGAAACAACCAAGAGAGCAAGAAGTGAGAAAAGAGTGAAGAAGTGTAAGAGTGTTTGAGTGTTTCCTCTTGTACTAGTTTATGAGTGAATAAAAAAAAATTGTGTAAAAACTTTGAGTGTTCTTTCTTTCTCTTGCATACCAATTCCGCTGCATTACATTCTTCTTTGTGAGATAAACGTCTCCAAAGTAGAGAAGTCTTTTTAAGCCCCAACAAAGTGGTACCATAGCTATGGCTAGCAACGCTATGGCAACCTTCCAAGTTCCAGTGCTCGACAACAACAACTTCGATAATTGGAGTATCAAAATGAATGCCCTTTTGGGAGCACACGATGTATGGGAAGTCGTGAAGAAAGGCTACATTGAGCCAAAAGATGAAGTTACTCTGTCCCAACCCTAGAAGGAGAGTTGGAAAGATTCAAGAAAGAGAGACAAGAAGACTCTCTACCTCATCTACCAAGCATTAGATGACAATGGCTTTGAGAATGTCTCGAGTGCAACCTCTGCCAAGCAAGTATAGGAGAAGCTTCAAACCTCTTACAAAGGAGCCGAACAAGTGAAAAAGGTTCATCTTCAAGTATTAAGAGGTGAGTTCGAATCTCTACAAATGAAAAGGTCTGAATCAATCTTTGATTATTTCTCAAGAGTCCTAGCCGTTTCCAATCAATTAAAAAGAAACGGAGAAAAGTTAGAAGATGTTAGAATTATGGAGAAGATACTACGCTCGTTGGACCCCAAGTTCGAGCACATTGTTGTGACGATTGAAGAAACTAAAAACTTGGAAGAAATTAGTATAGATCAATTAATGGGTTCGCTACAAGCATATGAAGAGAAACATAAGAAGAGGCAAGGGAATGATGAGCAGCTCCTCAAGACGCATGTTCAGCCAAAGAAGAAAGAAGAAAGCTTCGATAATGAGAAAAGCCAGTACGAAAGAAGTCGTGGTCGAGGTCGCAGACATGGACATAGACGTGGATGTGGTTGGAACTTCAACAATCATAACAACTACGAAAGAGGAGGAAGCTTAACAAATGGTCGTGGAAAAGGACACTCAAACTTGAGGTATGAAAAATCTCAAGTTCAATGCTACAATTGTCAAAAGTTTGGGTATTATGCTTGGGAATGTAGAGCTCCAAGCAACAGGCCTGATGAAAAGGTCAATTATGTGAAAGAAGATAATGAAGATAATGGCGTTGTGCTACTAGCATGCCATAACAATGATGGAGACCAAGACTGTACATGGTATCTTGACACCGGCGCCAGCAACCACATGTACTAAAGAAAAAGCATGTTCGTAGAGCTCAATGAATCGGTGAGTGGCAACGTTTCTTTTGGAGATGAATCCAAAATACCTGTCAAAGGAAAAGGTAACATCCTAATTCCCCTGAAAAATAGCGGTCACCAATTAATTTCAAATGTCTACTACATGCCCAATATGAAAAGCAACATTTTGAGCTTGGGACAACTCTTAGAAAAAGGTTATGATATTCACATGAAAAATTATAACCTTTTTCTTAGAGATGACAAAGGAAGATTAATTGCCAGGGTGAAAATGTCAAAAAATAGAATGTTTCCTATGAATATTCAAAATGATGTTGTAAAGTGCCTCAAAACATGTTACAAAGACACATCATGGCTTTGGCATGTTCGTTTTGGGCATCTTAACTTTGGGGGCTGGAGTTATTATCCAAGAATGAGATGGTGAGAGGCTTACTGTGCATCAGTCTCCCTGATCAAGCTTGCGAATGATGTTTACTTGGGAAACATTTCAGGAAAAGCTTTCCAAAGGAGTCGACCACAAGAGCCCAGAAGCCACTCGAGCTCATTTATACTGATGTGTGCGGTCCAATAAAACCATGCTCTTTGGGTAAAAATAATTATTTCCTTCTCTTTGTTGATGATTTTTCAAGAAAAACCTGAGTATACTTATTGAAGCAAAAATCAGAAGTCTTTGGAGTATTCAAGAAATTCAAAGCCGCTGTAGAAAAGGAGAGTGGTTGCAAGATCAAAACCATGAGATCTGATCGAGGAGAAGAATTCACTTCAAAGGAATTTCAAGAATTCTGTGAAGCTAATGGAATTCGTCGACCTTTGACAGTTCCAAGATCCCCTCAACAAAATGGTGTGGTGGAAAGAAAAAATCGAACCATCCTCGACATGGCTCGAAGCATGCTCAAAAGCAAGAGATTGCCTAAGGAGTTGTGGGCAGAAGTTGTAGCATATGTTGTCTACTTATCCAATCGGTCTCCAACAAGAAGTGCGTGCGGAAAGAGTCTGCAATAAGCATAGAGTGGAAGAAAACTAGGTATCTCCTATCTAAGAGTTTTTGGAAGCATAGCCTATGTACATGTACCAGACGAGAGGAGAACCAGACTCGACGACAAAAGTAAGAAGTTCATATTCATCGGCTATGACTCAAATTTAAAAGGCTATAAGCTATATAATCCAAACAATGGGAAGATGGTGATCAGTCGAGACGTGACATTCGATGAAGAAGGAGAATGGGATTTTGGCTCTCATGCAGGTGATCTTCACTTATTTCCTCAGTTTGAAGAAGAGAATGAACAAGGGATGATGGAGCAAGCAAGAGAGGTTCAACAAGAATCCATTACTCCACCTGCTTTACCAACATCAACCAATCATGGTATTTCACCAGCATCAGCATCATCAAGTGGGGGTCTAAATGAAAAAAAAGTACCACACACAAGAAGTCTACGAAATCTCTATGAGGTGGCTGAAAGACTCGATAATCCTACATTTTTCTATCTCTTTGCTGATTGTGAACCAGTTGACTTCCAAGAAGCAATGCAAGATACTAAGTGGAGGAAAGCAATGGATGAAGAAATTGAAGCAATCCAAAAGAACGATACATGAGAACTCACCATTCTTCTGAAATGACACAAAGTCATCGGAGTCAAGTGGGTGTATAAGACAAAGAAGAATGCCAATGGAGAGGTCGAAAGATACAATGCGAGATTAGTGGCGAAGGGCTATAGTCAAAGAGCAGGAATCGACTATGATGAGGTATTTGCACCCGTTGCTTGGTTGGAAACTATACGGTACTAATTTCTTTGGCAGTTCAAAACAAATGGAAGATTCAACAAATTGATGTAAAGTCTGTTTTCCTAAATGAAGTCCTTGAAGAAGAAGTCTACATTCAGCAACCGTCAGGCTATGAAATCAAATGGCATGAAGACAAAGTTCTGAAGCTGAAAAAAGCCCTATATGGGTTAAAACAAGCGCCATGAGCATGGAATAGTTGCATCGACAAGTACTTCCAAGAAAACAACTTCATCAAGTGCCCTCATGAACATGCTCTCTACGTCGAAGTCAAAGATGAAGATATTCTGATTGTGTGTTTATATGTGGATGATTAATCTTCACCGGAAGTAATCCAAGCATGTATGAATAGTTCAAAAGAATGATGACCAAAGAATTCGAGATGACTAACATCGGGCTGATGGCATACTACTTAGGCATTGAAATCAAGCAGAACGAAGAAGGCATTTTCATCTCCCAAGAAAGCTACATAAAGGAGATACTGAAAAAGTTCAAAATGGATGACTGCAAGCCCATAAGCACACCAGTGGAGTGCAGAGTTAAACTAATCAAGCATGACAAATGAGAAAGTGTAGATCTAACATTTTTCAAGAGTTTAGTTGGAAGCTTGCGCTACTTGACTTGCACAAGACCAGATATTCTCTATGTCGTCAGATTAGTCAGTCGCTACATGGAGAATCTCACAACTACACATTTGAAGACCGTCAAAAGAATTCTTCGATACCTTAAAGGTACTGTTAACTTTGGCTTGTTCTATTCAAGCTCTAATAACTACAAACTTGTTGGATATAGCGACAGTGATTGGGCAGGAGATTCCGACAATAGAAAAAGCACTACTGGATTTGTGTTCTTCATGGGAGACATTGCATTCACATGGATGTCGAAGAAGCAACCGATTGTCACTCTTTCTACCTGCGAAGCTGAATACGTAGTTGCTACCTCATGTGTCTGTCATGCAATCTGGCTGAGAAACTTGCTAAAAGAATTAAGCATGCCACAAGAAGAGCCAACAGAGATCTATGACAACAAGAAGTCTGCAATAGCTCTAGCAAAGAATCCAGTATTCCATGATAGGAGCAAAAACATAGATACCCGCTATCATTACATAAGAGAGTGTATTGCAAGAAAGGATATGCAAGTGGAATACGTGAAGTCTCAGGACCAAGTCACCGACATATTCACCAAGCCACTCAAACAAGAAGACTTTGTTAGATTGAGGAAATCAATCGGCATCACAAGACAAGATTAAGGGGGGATGTTGAAATGTAATCTTGTGTTGGCCCAAGACAATTGATTCGGCCCATACACAAAGAAATATCCATGCACATGCTAGAAAATTCCAGCAAAGTTCAAGTTGGTGGAAGAGTCTAGAAGAATGGTGAGGATTCCACTAACATACAAGATTAATGTAGATAATTCTAGCTTAGGAAGGTAGTGGAATTATCTAGATATCTCTAGCATGATGATTTCATATTTCTCCAAGGTTCCATCCATGCCTATAAAAGGAGAAGGCATCCACACTATTTGAAACAACCAAGAGAGCAAGAAGTGAGAAAAGAGTGAAGAAGTGTAAGAGTGTTTGAGTGTTTCCTCTTGTACTAGTTTATGAGTGAATAAAAAAATTGTGTAAAAACTTTGAGTGTTCTTTCTTTCTCTTGCCTACCAATTCCGCTGCATTACATTCTTCTTTGTGAGATAAACGTCTCCAAAATAGAGAAGTCTTTTTAAGCCCCAACATAGATCCCAAGGACTCTTTGGCAATTTCCTTATAGAATCCAAGTAACAAACTTACAAGATATAAATCAATGTACTAATTAACAAAATGTTATACTAGCTACCATTATCTAGACAAGTGTTTATCAGAGCTAGAGTTTTTTCTTCATTATTCCTTTCTGTAGATTCCTAGGAAATGGGCACAAGTTTAACGCGCGGTAGATGGAAACTGGTTCTGATCATTCAAACCAATGGTAGAAATTAGAAAATCTCGATGTAGCATGGTTTGCATATGCATAAAGAAATCTTGGATCAAAACTGTACTTAGATGGCTTCACATATTTTGAATTTTTCTTGAACTGGGGAGCAAGCGTTGGTAACTGGCCTCTCTTTTTCCTTTATGTGCTTCTTGTGGGGCGGGACGTAAGCCATTACACCAGAACTTGTGCCTAAAATTAAAATCGTAGCAAGGCAAAAAGAAACTAAAGAAGGTTAAAACACTGTTCTTTATACCACAAGAAATTCCATTTTCTCATGTTTATTGATTTAAATCAAACTAATCTCAGTCTCTCGATAGAATATTTCTTAATTAGGTTAACCTAAGTCGAACTGAAAGGACAAATGTTTACCTATATGGGTCATTATTCACATCACCTCTTAATTCATTAACATTCGGTAGTACATGTTGATGCATAAATTAAAATTATATCATACTAATAATGACGAACACCTAATTAATAGTTTAGCAAATCCCTCTCATAATAAGTTCCTAAATTAATCAGTCCAGAGGTCCATGTCGGCAAAGATGGAGTTGTCCCACTCCCATTTTCTGTTGACCTGATCTCCATCATCGCCACCTTGATGATATTCTTTAACTTGTTGATCAAATGGTGGAAGGTCATCATCCATTGGATAGTCACTCGCATTAATCCCAGTACTATTATTATTATTATTCTCAAATATCTGATTATTATTCTGACCATTTCCATTAAAATTGCATAGCTTTGGCTTTGGCCCTGTGCTGCTACCTTCCTCTTGTACAAATACATTAACTGGTTGATGAGGAGTTGGTGCATATGACGGCCTCTTTGAGCTGCTTGTACCTGCAGAGTTTGAAGCTTGGGATCTTATGACTTTTACACCATTATTAATGTTCCTAACTGCATCATGCTTGTTCTTAATATGATATTCACTTTGATGATCTTGCTGAGCGTTTAGCCTTTTGCTCAAGTGACAATTCCAGTAGTTCTTCACATCGTTACCGGTCCTTCCCGGAAGTCTGGCTGCAACCGATGACCACCTGACAAAAAAAATCGATTATCAGGGTTTATGCGCAAGAGTAGATATCTGTGGTTTGTGGGTGATTATTAACTAGAACTTACCTGTTTCCCAGGAGCCTGTGGAGCTTGATGATGAGATCAACTTCCTCTTCTTCAAAGTTTCCTCTTTTGATGTTTGGGCGGAGGTAGTTTAACCACCTCAGCCTACAGCTCTTTCGGCACCTGTTTAGACCTTAATTCACAGCAATAATATCCAAGTTTGAGAGATTAAAATGCTTTTTGACACTGAAAGTAGCCATAATTTATTTATTTTTTAGCAATTAAGATAGGTTGTTTAATTCTAATCAACAGAATTTTTAGGTAGAATGCTTCTTTATGAAGCATTTCCATTTTTCTTCTTTTATGAAGCCATTAAAATTTTAAGGTATTTCTACTAAAAGATTGTAGTAAAAACACTTATAAACATAAATGCTTCATTAGTATTATCCCCAAACCAGATCATCACTAGGAACACCATCCATATATGTATGTATGTGTGTGTATACATATATATATATATATATATATATATATATATATGTATATATATATATGTATATCCAATAATCATATATATGCAGGTAGACTAATTTCATCAAGAACCCAACGAGATGCCTAGTCTAAAGTTGAAATGCATACATGAGATTGGTAACCAAAAATGAACAATCTTTGTCTCCTAACCTAACCTATATATGGGGAAGAATTTCAATAGCACGTCTGAAATGATATGGAAGTGAAGTGATATGATCCACCCTTTTAATCCCCACTTTGGTCCCATCTCCTTCTTTACTATAAAATTTAGTGTTTTTTTTATAGGGAAATTTAGTGTTTAAACTAGTGTTAATTGATAGCGGGAGGATATGATTTTCGCATTATTTTTTTTCCTCTTCATGTGTTCTATCTCTCCGTAGAGTTATATAAATCAAAAGAAAAAGTGCAGAAGGAGAAATTGAGAGTGTGAAAATCAATATCCTAACAAGTTCTATTCATGATGAGAAAGTTGAGAACAATACTAAATATATACTGAGAATGAATTTCATATTGATGAAAGAAAAGACCGTACATGAAATTATAGTTGAACTACTTTCAATACAGTCAATTTGGTTTATGATAAAAGCTCAACTTTTTCAATATATTAAACATAAATATATTCAACCTTTTATACAGTAGTGTTGTACATGCCACAGGGGTACTATTTTCATGTCAAAAAAGAAATTAATCGCTCATAAGATGCCATTGAAAAATAGTTAAGGAATCTAAGGGTCCATTTGAAATTGCATAAAAACCTTTTTTTTGGTATGTTTTGCATAAAAACTTAAAAGCATTTTACAATATTTCTTTATTGTTCCTTAGCGTTTCTTCAAGAATCACTTACAAGTACTTTTCCAAACAACACTTGAATTTAAAAAAAAAAAATCGACTTACATATAATCAAAGTGCTTTTTAAAAAGTCTTTAATATAGAAGCAGCCTTCAGTTGATGTCAAAAGTTATGAAGTTAAGCAAGCAAATACCAGCCAAGAGAGGAAGACGATGCCATTTGCCTTCTCCATGCTGCTCTATGCATTTCCTGAGCAATTGATCCTCTTCCTTAGTCCATGGAATGCCACCCATCTCTCCTCCTGATCCTTTACACTCTTACACTACTCTCTGATGAATCTAATTTCATTGCAGCCAGCGACTTATATATATCCACTCAATTACAATAATATTGTACTTTTGCTCTTCATTTTTGTCACTTTAATTGAGGATGGTGCTATCCACACATTCATTTTGACCTCTCACATACCTCTTGCTAATTTCTATCCTTTGAACTACTTTCAATTCATTCGATCTGAAGACCGAAAGTTAAGAAATGTATGTGGGAGATAAAAAGGTGTGTGTGGATAACACTATCCTTAATTTAATGCATTATAGAAAAACGATGAAATATGTTCACTTGGAGAGATTTTTCAATGTGCTCGGAATATGGGAGGATATACCACATGTTCTTATACAATTGGAGGGACACTTGAATTTTTTTTTCTCCACTTGTATAATGACATATGGCGTATAGCTCCATATGTTTCGAACGCACTGAAAAATCTCTCGTTCACATGCTCTCGTTCACATGAAACTAGAATTACATGGTGAATGGTCCATATTCTTTCTACGAGAGTATGGCTATATACATGTTTATAATGAGGCAGCATTATTATGTCTTCCTGATACATCTTTTTCAAAATTTGGCCTAGCTAAATAGAAGTTGGACAACTCCATTAATATTTTATTTATTTATTTATGCCCTGGTTTAATTAAAGTCTCTCATGCTCGATTTGTTTGCGTGATCATAACTATATACGTATTTATACTGAGGCAACATTATTATGTCTTTCTGATACGTCTCTTGTTATTATATATATGGCACATGCGACAGATCAGAGCCAAAGAGAGGGACCATATATATACGTGTGGTTTGCGCATGGGAGACCCTTTTAGCAGGGTGTTTGAACTGGAAATAAGCATTAGGCTTGTTTTAGGCTCAAACTATTTCTTTTTTTCTAAATGGACTATTCATTTTCATAAACCAGAAGGCCGGGGTGCGAGCCCAAACAAATACAAAAGTGCTTTTATGTGACATTAGAGTCGGTGAACAACCGTTCACGGTAAGAGGACTTTAGTCGACATTCACAAGAGAAAAACTACTTTACAGTGGCATTCTGGGGAGTTTTGGAAGAATGAAAGACCAAGTTGAAAAGATAAACGTCTTCTTCTCTGATTCCAATCATGTCATCAACTTGACTCAAGGGGATTTGATCCGAAAAGAACTTCAAATCAAAGACATGCTCTCTCTATTAAAAGCAGAAAAGAGGTTGAAGATATGGACACTCTAATCAAAAATTAAAAAAACTTTGCTCTTCGCAGTCAGATTTTTTTTTTTTATCTTATAAGTATTTTTCAATAAATTCAGCACCCTCTATACCTTTATAGCTTTGCTATATTTCATGGAGTATCGATTTTCTGTATTCAAATTCAATAAAAACACTCATTTAAGTGTTATGAATTAGCCCGAACGGCTTGTGGACTTGCCCGAACAGGTTCAAGCTTTCCTGAATGCTTGTGTTTCGCATTCCCCTCTACCTTATTATCTTGTACCTTCAAATACTTATCTTTTTGTTCAAGTTATTTATATGTTCTAAACATTTAACAAGCACTCTCAAGTCTTTCATTAACTTTACTTTCAGTCTTTTCTTTTTTCCAGCTAAATGGTCTTATTTTCTATCTTTACGTTTACATGAGAATTGCAAACTGACTTGGAGCCAGTTTCGATCAATTTGAGGTTGTCTTTTATTTGGCACCAACACAAAGAATAAAGCCCATGGCAACAAGGCATAGAAAAGAACTTAAAATAAATTTAATATCTCTATTGCACAGTCCTTTGATAACGAAGTTCAATTTACTTGTGATGCAAGCAAACAACCTAAATAATAACAAACAATCAATCAATCTGTTAGTTTTGGCCAACATTGCGCATTTGAAATAACAAATCTCATTTGAGATAGCCTGAAGGCCTCCCAAGGCACCCTTAACAAGCTTAAGCTGACACAGAGTTCTCAAACAGTACTCGCAATGGGAGGTATGGCACCAATACAGGGATTATGTTTTATTATAGAAAAAAGAGGGGATGATAGGGCCTCCGTAGATACCATGTCTTTACCGTATAGGATCCTCGTTGTAGAGCAACAAAATTGAGTACAAAGTGAAATATAAGTTCATGGCTATATGGTGAATACATGACTTCTACCACGTTTAATTTGGCTTCTGTAAAAGGGAGTCCTGTTAAGAAACTGCTCCAACGTCATGTGTGTATAATGTACATCTGCATGCGGTCCACGAAAAGAAGTAAAGGCGTAAGGACCATGCATTTGCATTAAATTTGCACGTATATACTTTTTTTTTTTAATTTAATCTATCTATATTATTAAGGTACCGTTTGGTACGTGGGACGAGACGGAACGAAGTGAGACGAGGGGTTCTGTTCCACGTTTGGTGTGCCTAAAACGGGTGGAACGCGCTGTTCCACGGGACGAATTTTGGGTGAATTTTCGTTCCACATCACCCCTGGAATGACTCATTCCACATCCATGGAACACAAAATTATAACCTCTCCGTCTCCTTCTTCTTCCTTATTTCCATCCAAGGGCATCTTTGCCCCCTCTCCGTTTCGTCCCGTCCCATTCCGTTCCATCCAGTCCCATCTCGTCCCGTTCGCATACCAAACAATACCAGAGAACCCTCCTTGTCAACTTTTTTCTCATTTTTTTCTATTTTGCCCTCACTTTTGATTCACACTATTGACAAAAAGAGGGCAAAATAGTAATTTTGTACCTTTTGACAAAATGACAATCATATCCCTATTTTTCCTATTTTACCATTTTTCATAAAATGACAATCATATACTTATTTTTCCAATTTTACCCTCACTTTTGGTGCACAATATTTAAATAAGGAGGACAAAACAGTAATTATGTAATATTAAAAAAAATATGCACTTATTAAGAGAAATTGTTCACACACAAAAAGTGTGTGCTCTCTGCTAGTTATTTATTAAGAGAAGAGGAGGGAATTCGAAATTATTACAATAATTTATAAGAGGGAAAATTTCGAACCTGAAAAGCATGGAAAGGATATTGGACCTTATGCAATTTGCATGCATATACATATTGACTGCGTAAACCATATAAAATGGCCTTTTCGACCAAAAAAAAAAAACTATATAAAATGGCATGGCCCTGAACAATCTGATTTATTGTTTGAATAAATTCTCACGTAGAATTGTTATTGACACTTAAACTCTCATTTTTTAACTTTAAAATTTCTATAATTTAAAAGAAAAATATATATACTTGTAAGGAGTATAAAATATATTTTTAAAATGCTAATAGCAGCCCTTTTATTCAAACTGTATAACTTGCCACCTTGATGGCTATGACATAAATACACGCATATTTAATAGTCCCTGCAATTTTCATCTCTATTGTCTCACTGGATTTGAATCTGGGAGCTTTGGCTGGTGACATTGAGAACCATATGCAATGTCGTGTGAGAACTACAACCCACATGCAAACATTCTAATATATTATACAGCTTAATTAGAACATAATTAATAACAAAGAATCATATAACAAATTGCACCATTAATTAGTTTGTTAACTATGAGGGAAGAGGGCTAAAACTATTTAACTCATATGCAAAGCTTTACGTTTCTGATGTGTGATTCATATATATAGTATCAAAATCTCAATAGACCAAAGAAATATTAAAGCGAAGAGGAATAAATTGAACTATCATATTGTGTTAAAATTATAGGCAATCATCTAGGCTCAATTGTTTCATAGTTTTCTAGAAGTATCAAAAAAATTAGCTTATGAGCCACCTTAGGGTTTGTTTAAAGACTTCCATTTCCATTTATTGTTTCATTTTTATGTTAGCGGTAGAAGGAAAATGCACAAGAAAAATGAGGAATGAAGATGGGAGAGATGAAGAAATGTAAAAGGAAATCTATACAACGAAAACTAAAACAAAAAATAAAAAGTTATTTTGTTGTTTTCACTTCCAAGATTTTGTTTTCACTCATTAGATTTTGTTTTCAGTCATTCTTCTCTATTTCTTCCCCTTTCTACAATACTATTCTTCATCTCTCAATTCTTCCATATCAGTAGCCCAGGCAAAAATATTTGAAGTTTGATCAACCTTAAATAACTATAAGATTAAAAAGATAATAAGAAAAACTCATATAAAAATAAAAATCCTTAGTTTGTTTCATAAAACATTCTAATAAAATTACAATTGTCGTCCTTGACGCTTTTTAATAGTCTGAAATTTTTTCATAATCACATCATTATAATATTGTTTGGCTATCTTTCTCGATAAATATAACCATGTTTTTAAAATGATTATAAGCACTTTTGATGAGAGTGTATTTATAACTAATCTTTAATAAAAATACAAATGAATCCTAGAAAAACAGTATTTCCTGCAAGAAGAACCACTTCAAGTTTTTTTGAAACCAAAAAATGCTTACGCTAAGCTTTTGGAACCCAAAAGTACTTCCAGACTTTCAGTCATTTTAAAATCACTTTCGAACAATCTTTTATTATATAATATATATTATTCTAATGAGAAGCATGAGAACTTCACAAGGATCAGATAACCATTGTGAGCCCATACTGGCTCTGCAAGTATTCCATATATTTCCTAACCGAAAACCAACAACGAAACAGTTATCAGATTGACCCAACCACTGCACACATGTTCCAAGCCCAATCCAAACCCAAATGAAAATAAGACTTTCTAATAAAATAAAATAAAGCCCAAAACAGCCTTTTTCCTTAGTGGGTCGCCAGTAGCAGCTATAGGTCTCTAGCCCAAGTTTTGTAAGTGGTTTGCTATTTGCAGCTATAGGATTCTCCTTAAAAAGAGAAACTTATCTGCAACAAGGTGCGTACCATATTTTTCCATCTCTATTCTCACGTGAAAGACAGAGAAAAAAAGGGTGCACATCTTGTTAGCTATAATGTGAGTATTTATACATGGCTCTTTTAATTTTTTAATTTATTATACATTATACCAAATTCGTCATTCACAAAATTCGAACCTAATATATCTCACTTACATTGTTCTTCTCTTAATAAATTTAATTATGACTATACTATAGATTAAAATTTGAAGAAAAGTGAGACCCATTTTTTCACCAAAGAATCCTATTATAGGAGGACTATATTGGGTATTTTACTTGTTGAAATGTTTTCACACATGACATTGTTTTATTGGCTCAGGACGGTAGCATTCTGAAGGATGCATGTAAGTCTCTCCCTCTCATTGTAGACCACACTTTAATTTGTATGTGATCGTGTAGCATTTTTGTGTTAGGCTATTTATTGAGTTGTTTAGTTGCTATTTATTGAGTTGTTTAGTTAGAGTAACTCTATGGAAAGAAGTACTTCACAAGAATTAGTACTTCGCAAATAACGTGATCTTGTAATAAACGCCTCACATAATGTGTTTGACTTGCATTATAAGATTAAAACATCCGTGATGATAGACTTCATTTTATGTAAGTTGATCTCGACACTTTACCCAAGTTTTTCATCCTTAATATATGGATGAATTTGAGGCTTTTAGAAGAAACTGTTTGGTCCATTCTTCTGTATTGGCCTATTTATTTACTCTTTGGTCGGTTGCTAATGTCGTTTAGCAAGAAAATGCACTGAGGACAAATATCATGTGTGTGTCAGGTCAGCTAACATACTGTGGATAGCAGAAGTGCTCAGCTAAGAGTCTCGAGTCTTGACCATGGTATACAGTATATACAGAGCAATGGAGGCAGGGGGAGCTTGTGGGGGGCCACGGGAGGGAGAAGACGAAGGGGTGGGTTAAAGTCAACAGTACATATATCATATATTCCACTGTGTAAGCCGTGTACGTAGGTCTGGCATCCTGCTGCTGCTTCCTGGGATCCCTTTCATCAAGTTCAAGAAGGTTATAAATTCTAACTTTTGAAATTTGATCAAACGATTACAAATAGAGACTTATTTTAAAAGTTCTAATAATTTTGACAGTTTGATCAAATTTCAAAAGTCCGAATTTATGATCTTGGTCCGAATTTATGATCTTGGTCCGGATCCCTTCCCCTGCTTCCTGACCTGTGTTGCTACAAGCCCTACACAGTACACATGCATGTATGATATATAATATGCGGATGCTACCAAATCTTCTCACTCGAGTCTCGGTTCTTCTTTTAAATATGCAATATTACTTGATGATTCGAACAACTTACTAAGTATCATAAGATTAACTCTACATGCAATTAGCTAAATCAAAAATCGTTTAACCGTTTGATTAACATTACCAAAATTTCAGTGTTTCTAAGTAACATCATTCTAGCATTGTTTTTGCAAAAAAAGTAAATGACCTAAAATACAGACAATTTGAATATTGAGTGTTATTAGAAAGTAAAAACGAGTGGTGAAAAAGTAAATTAATAAAATTAGAATAACCTTGCTATTATTCTCTCAATATATATGTTTGTAATGTGCATATATATTTGCGCAAACCCCAAGTGGTGCCTTGGAGTCAAAGTTGTCTACAACAGCAAGGCTTTTTCCAACATTGAAACCCTAATTATACTAATAGTTTAACAAAGGAAAAAAAGAGTCAAAACTTTTAGGCTCCTCGATGGCAACGATTCTTGGAGCCCCTTGCGTTCTCCTGCCGCGGTTGACTTTAAAAAAGAAAACTCTGGCAAATGGCAATGGCGTTTGAGGATGTTTTTGTAATCACACATGCAGATTCAAAGGCATGTTCACATGAATTTTCTGGCATTTGGTGCTGTAAGTCGGTTTTTTTTTTTATTGGATTTGTTCACGTGATTCGATCTTCTGGGATTTTGACCCATACGTTTTTATGTTAATTAATTTCCCGTTTTAACTGTTGCTGCTGGTGCTAATTAAGCAGAGTTTGTTAATTAATTGAAAACAATATTCTCCAAGGATCATGACTTGTATAATATGTTGAAATATATGTCACCGCATCTGCATATCCAATATTAATTCTCACTTATGATTTGACTAAAACAAAGTTAGCAAGTGGAATAATGTGTAAAAAATCTTAAATCTTAAACTTGATGTATGCGTACATGTGTATAAAACATTTGTTTACTTAATATTCATTCTCACTTGAAGTTTGACTATAACATTGTTGGTGAAACACGTGACTGATATAGTATTGTGAAAAATTTTAAAACTCCAAACTTAATGCATGCGTACATGTTTATAAAACATTGTATATCAAATATCAATACTCACTTATAATAGCTAGTGAAATACGAGACTGATTCTAAACTTGAGGCGTGCGAACATGTGTATAAAACATTTGTGTTTTTTTTTTAAATGGATATTCTTGAAGCTTGAGAATTGTATGAAAAACAAATATATTTCTTTATATTTATATGTGTATAATATGTGTATTTATACATATACACATGTAAAACTTGGGCTAAAAGTTCTTGGATTCCTAGTTAGTTTATTTGAGTGTATAATAACACATGAATTCTCAAAACCACACGGCGAGGTGGAGGAGAAAAAAATTGATTTTATAATGAATTGCGTACAAAATTGTAAAACCAATAAATAATACTCACGATTTTCTTGTTAAATACACAAATTTTTTTATTTTGATGATATATTTTACCATAAGTGACACACCCCGACCTGAATCGAGGCATGCTGGCCGTCACGTGAGGATGACGTAGCCATGTGCACAGTGCGGAAGCAAAAAAGATATAAGGAAATGCGAATAAACAAAAACCAAATCGACTAGAGTACTGGATAAGATAAGGTGCAAGTGCGAGATTAAGTGTGAAATACACCATCAGAGCATAATTAGACTAAGTGCAGTTCGACTGGACAAGTACTAGTTATATAACACCCAAAGGTGATCCTACATTTGTGATTCTCTGTCAGAACCACTGTCGAAATCCCTGTGAGCCACCAAAGCACTTATACCTAAAACATGGAGGGGCGCAAAACAAAAAGTGTGAGTGGGCAAAAACAAAGTTTTTCAAAATCATTTCATTTCTCAAAAGTTCTAACCCCTCGACGTAAAACCTGTATAATTTCCTAGAAATTAATATATGCTATATCATAAATCATGCTCAGGATGAAAATCCATAGAAATATACCATGCCAAAGTATCTCAATGAAATGCCATAAGTAATCTAGTTAAAATATATCAATGTCAGATATCATATCAGTCGGATTCCCCTAACTTAATTTGTACGACTGAGTTTATAGCTCATAACCAATCTCAACCATATCAAATCCTGCACACGAGTCGGAACCACCTAAAGTGGTCTGTACGACAAGACTAGGTGTAAAATAAATATGTTCTAGTGCTACGATCACGTGAAGGCTATGCGAATGATCGCGGGTCACCTACGAGTAGGAACCACCTAAAGTGGTATGTACGACAAGCATGTGCACCTAACTTGGATCCAAGGTGAGCATATGGTACGGCATCACGTGAAAAACTGTGCCCTAACTCTAGGCGGGAGCACTAACACCGAGGTGCAGGTTTATAAGCTCTCAATACATCATATCATATCTCGCATAACTGAAGTACTCTCATATCTTTAATTTACAAACTTACCTAGCACTTACCTGTGCATTCGCAGCACCAATCATAAATATATGCAACTACTAATGCATAAATAAAATAGGCAGATACTTTGCATGACATTTCAAAACGTATAATCATTCAATTTTATTTTCTGGGAAAAATCTCAAGTATATATAGGTATATACGGAAAAATTTCCGAGCACCCACGCGCCCTTACACGCCTGCCAAGGCACGGCCAGACGCGCGGCTTACGCGCAGGCACGTGCCTGGCACACCAAACAGATTCCCTAATGGCGTTAGGGAATATTCCGTTAAAAACAACATATACCGTTAGAATTACCTGACGACGTTAGAATATTCCGTCAACTTTGACAGAATATTCTCCTCCTTCTTCCTTGGTTAGCTAGAGTCCGACACCGGTGCCGTTGCGATTGCTGGAAACTGGAAAAAATTTAGAAATTTAATATCTTCTTCATTTCTCAACCAAAATTCATGAAATTTGTACCAAAATGAAGCTTACAATGAGTAGAACAAAACCTTACCAGTTTTAAGCCCTAAAATCCACGGAATCTCACCGGAGAAGCCTCGATAATCCGACCAAAATTGAAATTCGTCAAACTAAGCTTCTCAACATCCAAAACACTCCAACTTTCTTCCCCGAGCTTCGTGAAGACGTCCTAAAGCTTCCTAGAACCTTAAAATTCGCTAAAACTTCCATGATCACGACTGCATGAACAGTAACCCAAAACTAGGTTCTCTGGTTCTCAGGAAAATGAAGTCTTCACGTCCAACCAATGCTAAAGATAAACTCCTAAGGTTGCAAGGAGCATGAAAACAACTTCCAAAACCCCGATCCGTGAATGGATAGCTAGGGTAGGAGTTGTTCGTACGGTCATACAGAAAATGGAGAAAAACCAAGAGGGAATGAGAAAGAAAGGTCAACAGGAGTTTGGGGTGTGTGTGTGTATGGTCCAATTTGGGCTACCAATCAACACAAACAAAAATCTCATTTCTAATTGGGTCCAAACACTTAGGAAAAATTTTAATTGGTCCACAACCAAAACCTAAACCACACAACGCCACAAACGTTTAAGGGTACTTTAGTCTTTTCACACCACCGATAAAAATAATTCGGGACGGGCTGTGACAATAAGCGTTAAGGAAAAATCGTAAGCCATTTGGACTTGGTTTTACCATTACTGAGCCACAAATGTATTTTTCATAGAATATTTAGGCCGAAAACTAATCAATAAGTGGAAAAAAAAAATTGTAGTGAGCCCAACACATTGTCAAAACAGAGGTTCTATCCTTAAGAATATCAACGAAAATTCTTACATGAATTCTCAAAACCTAACAGTGAGGTGGAGGGTAAAGTAAATGGAATTTATAATGAATTTTGTACAAAATTGTAAAACCGATTAAAACCGGTGAGTGTTAACGCCTACGTTTTTCTTTTGTGAAAAATGAAATTTTTTTTTTTCGCAAGATATTTTCTGAAGGAGTTAAGAAAAATTTTATAAGGCATTTGGAATTGGTTTTACCATTTATTGAGCCAGAAATGTATTTTTCATAAAATACTAAAGCCGAAAACTAATCAATAAGTGGAAAAATTGTTGTGGACCAAAAACACTGACAAAACGGGGTTCTATCCATAAGAATATTTATGAAAAACTTACATGAATTCTCAAGACCTCACGGTGAGTCAGAGGTGAAGGCAAAGGAATTTTATCAAGAACTTTGTACAAATTTGTAATACTGACAAAAACCCATTAGTGTTAACCCACTTTTTTGTGAAAGACGAAAAATGTTTATTTTCAAGAAATACTTTTTGTAAGCGTGAAGGAAAACTTTATAAGATATTTAGAATTTGTTTTACCATTTATTGAGCCACATATTATATAAACATTTAAGTCGAGAACTAATCAATAAGTGGAAAAATAGTAGTGGGCCCAAAACATTGCCAAAACGGGGTTCTATCCTTGAGAATATCAATGAAAAATCTTACATGAATTCTCAAATCTCACGGTGAAGTTGAGGTGAAAGAAATAAATTTTATAATGAATTTGGTACAAAATTGCGAAACTGATAAAAAAATCATATTGTTAACCCACATTTTTTGTGAAATTCGCAATTTTTTTATTTTCATGAGATATTTTCCGTAAGTGTTAAGGACAAGGCATTTGAAATTGATTTTACCATTTATTGAGCTACAAATGTATTTTTCATAGAATATTTATGTGGAAAACAAATGTATTTTCCATTTATTGACTTTTCGTAGAATATTTAATCGAAAACTAATCAACATGTGATAAAAATTGTAGTGGGCCCCAAAACATTGCCAAAATGGGGTTCTATCCTTAACAATATCAACGAAAATCCTTATATGAATACTCAAAACCTTATGGTGAGACGGATGTGAAAGCAAATGGATTTTGTAGTGAACTTTGTACAAAATTGTATAACCGACAAAAAATCCTAAGCGTTAATCCACGTATTTTTGTGAATTTTTTTTATATAATATTTAAGCCGAAAAACTAATCAATAAGTGGAAAAACTAGTAGTTGGGCTAAAAACATTGCTAAAACATGGTTCTATCCTTAAGAATATCAACGAAAATGTGCTAAAAGTGATCTTGAATTCCTAGTTGGTTTATTTGAGTGGATAATGCGTATTCTAATTATTATTCACATACGGATGTAATACATGTATTCATAAATAGATCTCATTGCTAGAGGCATAGTGATCTGTATGCATATGCAACACCATATGTATTCCTTTGGTATTTTTAGGGTTCATCATGTTATATTGCTGTTCACAATCCACATGACAGGTCCTGTTGAGTCTAGTTGCTGGATTCGTGCTGGAAACGGACAAGGATCCCAAAATGGTGGGGGTGACTTCTCGAAAAATTGCTTCTTCCCAAAGTCACTTTTTACTACTAAATCCACCACAATAATCCTCTCCTCCCACAGTAGAAGCAATTAGCAAAGTTTGGCAGTGGACCTACCTACATGTTTTATTCATAAGCTGATAAGCACTTTTTCAAAAAATTCAAAGCCTTTTTCAACTTTGGGCCATACATTTGGTCACACAGTCGCACCCACTACACCAGCTAGTCTTCTCCTGCATTGCAAACAGTTGAAAGGAAAGAAAGAATTCACATTTCTTAGAGATTTTTTATTTTTGGGAAAATTAATGAAAATTGTTTGAAAACTTTGAGTTTTAAACAAAATAAAGGGTAAAGTAAATAATACTATGATTGACTTTTTAGTATAAAAATATGGTTTTTCTTTAAAATGAATAGTTTTTTAGAGATTTTTCAGTGTGACTGGTACACGAGATGGTACCTTACATGTCATTATACAAATGATGAGATATGTGCGCTAAAAAGTTAATAACTTAAAAAATAAAACTTCCTACTACTCCTATTAAAACACGTAGAGTACTATTTGTATTCCTGTCACAACTAAAAATTTCTACAGTACCGAAATATTTTTGTTAAAGTTTTTTGGGTTTGTAAGTAGAAAACCTAGAATTTCTGCTAACCGCGTGAACCGAGGAGGGAAGAAACCAATCTTTTAATCGGGCTCGGTTGCAACGTGGCATTACTAGATTCAGGATTGGATAAAATTGTCAACCACCACCACCAACTCTCTCTCTTGTTTTTCTCTCTCTTAAGTGTGTACAGTGTGTAGTGCAACTGTAAACATATATGATGCAGAACAGAAGCAGAAGCAGAAGCAGAAGCAGCAGCCATCCCCCTAAAACAAGGCCCTGAGGACTGCCATTGCCTACCCAAATAAGCTGTCTTTCCTGCTCAGACTTGCTCAGAGCCTTTGCTTCTGTATGCTATAAATCTAGTAAAAAAAAGCAGCTTTGAGATCATCTCTCTCTCTTTAACACTGACCATAATTTATATCCTCTGACTTTTCCTTAGGATTCTCCATAGCTTCTTTCACCTTTTTGCTCCCCCCCCCCCCCCACCCCCTCCTTTTAACTCCTAGGTTCTTCACACCCAATCTCCACACCTCTTTAAATTTGCTACCTTGCTTTCACCTTTGCATTCAAAATCCAATCTTTCAATTGGGTTCTTGTTCTTTCAAATCAAAATCCGATCTTTTCTATTGGGTTCCTGCTCTTTTCGGCAACAAATCAGTTTCTGCAACTAACCCACAAACACAATGGATGTAAGTTCCTCACCCATTTCTCGATCAGTGATCTGTTTCTTCTAGTTATTGTTTGTGTGTGTGTGTGTGTGTGTGTTTTAATCTGTGTTTGGATGGTGATTCAGGACTATTACAAGAGGAGTGGGCAGATTCCAGCGTTTGGAGACTGGGATTATGCAAACGATCTGCCTATCACTCAGTATTTCGAGTGTGCGAGACAAGCCGGTTTGATCAGATTCAACTCTTCTTCTGGTGAAAGTGCTGATCATCCCTACAATCTGCGTCCTGACTTGTATGCTGTTCCTGTCGATCACTTCAAGAAGCCTTCTCGCAATGTTGCTCCTTCTCGAAAGGTTCTAACTTAAATTCCACCCCCCCCCCCCCCCTTTACATCTTCATTTTTGTAAATATTTTTCTTTTTCTTTCATTTATGATTTCATTTGAGCATTTTTGCTTTTGTTTTTCATTCCCTTCGCATTTTTAGTGATGCACCGGATTTTTAGATTATTTAATGTCTTGGAGTGGCTAAATCTTTATGTGTGATGCAATTATTTTTGGCCTAGGAATTTAGAATCTAATTATTTACACCTATGAGCTAATTATGATAAGCTAGCCAGCTGAGGTGTGGCAGCTCATTTCCAAAAGCATGATGCTTGTTTAGTATAAATTTTTATGTTTACATGGAACATGTTATTTGGTGTATTTTTTTTACATGTTATATAATTTTTAGGAGACAACGTGGTTGATTTATCCCACTTATTACAAGTTACAACATATTAGTATAAAAATAAGGGATGTGATATCCATACATCCTATTTTACTTCTCACACATTCTTGATAATTTATGTCTTGTTTGATTTTCTTCAATTCATCCGATTCGACGGTCGAAAATAAAAAAAAAGTGTATAAGAAGTAAAATGGGGTGTGGATATCACACCCCAAAAATAAAATAGTGTTATAAGTTGAGTTTATCCACACCCCAAAAATAAAATAGTGTTATAAGTTGAGTGAAATCGTAACATAATTTGACGGTGTTTCGTTTCTACTGAACAATCCCTCCTGTTTTACCACTTGATTGTATTTTATTCCAAATTTAATTTTATTTGAACACGAATCCCTTGATTAAATACGATTTCTGGTCAGTTTAATGTCCTTCCTAATTTTTTTATTTATTTTGAACACACATAGAGACTTGACTTGGTATATTTGTGTTATTGTCACACGGCAGCATATGCCTCATTTAATATGAGTGAAAAAAACTAGTTGATGATATAATATGTGAGAGTGAGACATAGAATATTATTGGTGCAGGCAACAAGAGGAGTTGGTGGAGGAGGAGGAGGTGGAGGAGGGAGGGAAAAGCGAGGGCAGCGTGCGCATGTTATGGAGCAAAAGAGGCAGCAATCGAAGGTGGCAAAAGTCTGTGACGTGACCGAACCGCCAACTAAACCCTATCACTATCAACTCCATGTCCAACAACAACCCAATCGCACTCACCACCACCACCACCACCACCACGACACCGTTCCAAGAAGACCTCCCAAGCCTGTCGACGAAGATCTCTACAAAATACCCCCTGAGCTCCTCCACACTACCAAGCGGGTACAATAAACTAAATTTCCACATTTTATTTGTTTTTGTTTTAATTTAGGCCATAGAAATTTTTTTGTGAAACTTGCATGAAAGTTTTTACTCACAAATGAAAACATGATATGGATTTCTATTCACCGAAACGTATTTTTTTTTTTTTTTCAAAAGCATTTTATACCGCAAAAATGATATAAAACTCTATACACCGAATCACATTAGAATTTTCATGAAACATTGTGCAGGACAGCTTTACTTGGGGACATTGTAGGGTTTCAATTTTCAACATGGTACTGAAATTCAATTTTCACATGATCAGTTGGAAAATATGACCTCCAATGATCTTAAATTCCAAACTATCATGCATAATGATTTGACTTTCTACTTTAATTTTTAACACTTTGGGGGCACTTGAAATGACCGTCAATATCTGGTCACCTTTACTGTTTTACTTACCCGTTCGATTAATTTTTTTAGTTTAGTTTTTATTTTTTTTATTTTTATTTTTATTTTTTTTGCAGAAGAAAATGCTGAGAATGTTTGCTTGCTTGGTGCCTGCTTGTGCATCGTGAAGCAAAAGGGGTCTCAAAACTCATAGGAATTAGAATGCCTAGTAGACAAGAAAAACTCAGTGCCTTGGTTATTTTTCTGTGTGTTGTTTTCTTCAACGTGTGTTAGTTGTTGTACTTGTATCTAACTAAGATGGAACCAAATTTATGATTGAGATGAAGATTAGATGTTAGTGCCACATTTGTGACTTTCTTATTTAATCTTCCCCTCATTTGTAACTTTGTTATCTATATGTTTTGTAGTTAAGAAATGAAAATTTGCAAAATATCCGAGTTTATAAACCAACTAGTTTTTTATGCATTCTACTGTACTTTGGCATATGACAAGTATTAAAGAGTTGGATGTGCGACCAAGAATTTAACAAACAATGATTCGACAACCAAAAATACCGATATATGATATCAACATACAAATTGGCAGAAGGCATAAAACAATGAAAATAAATACAATTACTGAATTGATAAAACAATGAAAATAAATACAATTACCGATATATGATAACTGAGTTTTAGACCACAAGGGTTGAGGGTCATTTGTCAAAGAAGCCGCAGGTTTTAATTTTTGCATTTTACACCATGTGGATTTTAAATTGCGCTAATTTAACCTATCCGATAGTTTTATTGTATAACTAGACGTTACGTACTGATACAGCATATACTTGACCTACATTTTAAGCACTCATTGATTGTTAATTTCAATGTTTATTACTTTACTCTTTTAATCCTTTTATAAAATTGACAGTCAACATGTGCTTAAAAGGCCACTTAACGTCTAATTAATTAATGAAATTAACGAAGAGGTTAAATTGGTCCAATTCAGGAATCACTAGGTGTAAAATGCAAAAATTGAAACTTTGTGGCTGATTTTGCAAATGACTCAAACCTTATGATGTAAATGCAGTTAACCCTTCGATTTATAATCATTAGTCGTGGCATGGCCCTCATTGATCATTGCCACTTCCAGCTGGTAGATGTCAGTCCCTGAGAGTTTCTCTTAACAAAGAGATATTCTAAACCATTTTTGTAATTAAAAAAGGGATTTGAAATTGAGTGTAAGTAGACGATCATACTATTATCGTGATCAACCAATCTAACTCACATTTTCACATTACGAATATTTTCTTCACTTTCTGCTGTTTTGTAGACTTCTGGAGATCTCCACTGTGGGTCTGATGTTTCTGTGGCTGCCCACTTTTGGGCATTCTATGGAAGAATCTTTAGATGGAGCCCCAAAACAGACTTGGGCTTCCTTTTTCTTGTCTTCGGCTTTGTGTTCCAGATACCTTTCTACCCAATTGAATTGTACTGAGCTTAGCCCTTCAACTGTTGCATCCTTATAGAAGCCCGTCCTTAAGGGCTCAAGGCCTACAGAGATTCTCTCGTGTCACCAATAATATATCCTTATTGGTATACAATAATCTTCACTCAACCTGTTTTCTCAAGAACACAATACCTGTAGAGATTCTTTAGTGTTACCGGGGATATATCTTCTTACACAATGAGTGATGTACACTCATAAAATATATTCCTCGTTGTATGTAAGAATTTCATTTAGCAGGCAATACTTTTCTTTTTTACAGAAAGCTTGTTGGTAGTTGAGCAATTGAAGAAACTTTGAGATGCCATTGTCTATTTTGTATACGAATTTAGCTACAGACTACTATATAAATCACGATGTCATGTCTTCCACGAGAGGTTCTACCTTCTAACTAGAAATATATTTTCATATAATATCTCACTTATCGCAATCTAATCACATAATACATACACAAACAATGATATATTTCCAGTCACGTTCAAGATTTTCTCGTCTCATGCGCATACGTGCAAACTTGCTGGATAAGAAAGTAATTTGAAGGGGTTCTTTGCGTGCACCACTATTTTCTTGTTTTTCTTTGTTTGGAAATCGGAGATATGGTTTTCGCATTTACTTTTTTGACATGCAGGAGTCCATGGTTTTTGTTATTTTCCAAAGTCCATATTTTGGAGGCAAAAAAAGACACCAGATAAGGGATCTATGGTATTACTTGTCAAACCCCTAAAGTTGCTCGCCCCAGCACCCCCCTCCTTCAAGGTTTTAGCCCTTAGGACCACACTCCCTCACTCAACCGAAAGCAAAAAATAATAGAAACGAAAAAAGAAATGATGTTTTGACAGTTCGTAGATGGTTTTCGACTACCTTATCTGTAGGGCACTTTACAAAAAGAAGAAAACTCTATAGTTTGGTCACACTCAACTCGATGCGATCTTACTTGATCTGAGTACCACCCTAATTAGACAACACCTTCGAATCTAAACCCACGGCTTTCAAATATCATGGGTATCTTTTTGGTACAAAAATATTGAGAGATTCTTGACGAATGTTTGTGGATAGGAATGTTTGTGGATAGGACATAGGAGTAGGACCAGAAAATGGCACCATCAAATGCTGCATGATGTGAGTTGTCCTCTAGGGTTTATAATGGCTTGTAGTGAACTGTGGTTTGCATTTTTCTTTCCTTTTTATTTTTATTTTTTATTATTAAAGTTCGTAAATCCTATTAGTGCCCACTAAACATGTCGTTATCGAACATAATTATGGTTTAACGACTTAATCCAGTGCTTAAGTATTGTATTAAAAAAGAAAAGACGTCGGAAATTAAGCAGCCTGCCGACGCACTTAAAATATTAGGGTGGAAGAAACTATGGAGGCCCTACAATTAATCACCATTCAATCACAAAATCCAAAAGAAACATTATATTTATGATGGCATTTCAAAGAGGCACAAACCTGACAATGTAACACGTGACGAGAGAGATATGAACATTGTGATATACCACCGTTTCTACCCGAGAATCGGAAAATGAGCCGGAAAACACACAGAAACGATATGTACTAGTTGTGATTTCTTTTGCCATCAAAGAGAGGTGAAATTCCAATGGCCCTTACATGTCTAGAAATGGACTAAAATCTTATGGACCAAAACTTTGCCTAGGAAAATTTCAAGTAATGTGTACAAATCTGTGAGCTCTTTTCTGTGTACAGGTGGAGTATAGTACGAAATATACGACATTTACATGGGGTGTGATAGGGTAATACCTTCTTGGGGGAGAAAAAAGAGAAGAAAAGTTCGATTTCTGTCAAGCAGTGTGCGTTATTGAACCGGTCCTATTCAGCCTTTCAAGAATTCCGCTGGCCTTTCTCTTCGCCCTCGAAGTGCCGGTTTGTACAAGTCTAGAAAATGTACCATTAAGCATTTCCTCTTCCTTAATTTCCTTCAGTTTGGTCCGGTCAGCAAAACAGATTGTGTAAAGGATTGCGACACAGTTCTCCTTGCTGCGCTCGCAGTCGCTCTCCCTTGTGATGCCAATCAAGCAAGGCACAGCGCCAAGCTCACACATTTCCTGAACAGCTCTGTGATGGCTGGATAGCATTGCAAGTATAGCTAACAACTCTGCAACTAAAACACGATCCATAATCTTCTTCAGAATCACCCTGACTGCTCCAGCATTGACGGCCCTTCCCTTATTTTCAAGGACAGTACACAGGCTGAATACCGCCGAAGCAGCATCCTTCATTGCTAATGGATGCCCCTCATCTAACAGGTCAATCAAAGGCTTTATAGCACCTGATGCTCCAATAGTAATCTTGTTGGATTCAATTGCTGATAGTGTGAAGAAAGTTGCAGCAGCATTGCTTCTTGTTTGAACAGTTCCAGATATTAAGGATTCAATAAGCAGACAGATGACTGAAGCGTTCTCTGCAACTAATCTTTTGTTATTGTCATGAATTGAGAGGTTTAGTAGTGTGGTGATCAGAT
Source organism: Malus domestica (assembly GCF_042453785.1). Classification (NCBI taxonomy): domain Eukaryota; kingdom Viridiplantae; phylum Streptophyta; class Magnoliopsida; order Rosales; family Rosaceae; genus Malus; species Malus domestica. The sequence goes on along the minus strand of NC_091664.1, from coordinate 30,842,861 downwards.
CTTCTTGAAGATCAGGATGAGCATCAACCTGTCCCAGTGAAAGTGGATTGAGCAATTGCGGAATGGTCTCGGTAGACTCGCCAAAAAGTGCCCGAAATGATGAACTTCGCTTTGTTAGCAGTCGAAGCTCTTTTGCTGCTGCTTTCTGATCAGATAGAGATGATGACATCTTCTCAAGCAGTGAATTCAGATATCCTCGGTCTGCATTGGTGACAAGTTGCTCATCAATATCCTGAACAGGTTTCGGAAGCTCAATTTCACGCTCCCTGCACCATTGTGAAATCATTTCTCGAACCAGGTGATTAGGGGTAAGGACAGTATGAGAGATGACTTGGTTTGTTTGAGGGCACGTTCTGTGGCCTTCGTTCAACCACCTCTGAACGAATGGTCGATCAAAAGTCTGTAATCCAATAAAGATATGTAAAACATTAGAAACTGCATGAATTCAAGGTGCTACCAACCAAAGGCGTGAACTCAAAACATCTGACAGATACACGAATTCTAAGATCATACGGTCAAGGAGGATGCTAGCGATGCTACCATATTTGCAGGAGCGGTGATCTGATCCTAAATAATTCATAAACGCTACAAAACGCAAGTAAATAACTGTTTCTATACCTACTTTGTATATGCAATGAACAAATTACTCATTGAGGTTTTATAATCACAGCTCATCTCAGAAGTTCAGTTGAAGCAGTAAATCCCTATTCGATCAATACCAGCATTTCGCGGAGATAAACGCACAGCATACATATGTGTGTGTAGCATTCGCGGAGATAAACGAATAACATACATATGTGTGTGTGCATATGTATATATATACAATACAAACACATATATCAAAAGAAAAACTACAGAAGTTTCCTTTGGGAGTACTACTCTCGTGATCAAACAATTTTTCGACTTTTCCCATTACAATGGAGGAATGACAACATAAATTACTGACAAGACCATTAAAACTCCGACAGTTCTTCATATCAAACACATAGTAGCAAACAGTTTCACTGCAAAGAAATTGCACAACAAATTACCGCAGAAAACAAAACAAAAAAAAATCTTGAAATCCCAACTCCAAAAATGAAGAACCAATCTTGATGCGAAAGCAAAAACGAAAATCCCCAATATAAGAACAACCCAAATCTTAAAAACACGAAATTCCTGCATGCAAATTCGAATTAGTCACGAATTCCTCAAAATTTTCACAGATACAGAAAAGAAAAGTTGTAAATTTGTGAACCTGATACCTCGCCAGTGGCCAAGACAACAGGGTCGGCCATGAGCTCTCCGGAAATGGGACATCTGAATTCTTTAGGAACGGCAGCAAGAACACCGCCGCCATGGCTACCGCCTTCAGCGAGTTTGAAAGAGAACGACTTTTGGGACTTCAGGTCTTTCAAAGAAGCCAAGGTTCTGATGGCCTCGTCGGCTGTCTCGACCCTGTAGTCATCTTCGTCGACAATGGCCTTCACCAGCCTCTCCAGCTGCTTCTTTATCTCCACGGCCTTCGCCTTCTCAGCCGCCGTGGACGCATCGGCTTCGGTCACAGTTCCCTCGCCGGAGACGAAACCTTTCCTGGCCATTTGCGGAAGAAAGAAGAAAAATTGAGATCAGTGGTTGCTGTTACTCTGATTATTCGTCTCAGATGAATGGGACGTCGAGAATTGTGGACCGCAGCTGCAGCTGCATCATCTCGTCAGTCAAAGGAAGGAGAGAGAGAAAGACAGAGAGCGATGCTCTGTTTTCCTGGATTTCTTTTTGTCTTGGTTTTCTGTGTGCGACTGACTGAAATGAGAGAGAGAAGGAAGGAGTGTGACACGCAAAATTCCCTTTCAACTAGCACGTCTAAACTGGACTTGGATTCTCTGCCCTCCCATTTCGGTGCCCTCTCCGTGCCCTCCTGTTTTGTGTGGTCACGGTTAATCCATGCTAACATTTTATATTGTTTTTTATAAAAATAATAAGACAAAAAAAATAGTAATATAAAATATTGACGTGGTTTAACGACCACACAAACATGAGGGCATGGGGAGGGCACCGAATTGGGAGGGCAGAGAATCCAAGTCCGTCTAAACTACCTCAACATTACGAACTGTAGATTTTTTTAACGAAAACTAATGAAAATACTTGAATTTTAACAATAAGGATAAAATAAAAGGTAAAATGAATAGTAATAAACTGTACTGAAAGCTTTTCGTTAAAATTCTCATTTTTTTAATGTCCAAAAAACAGATCGATACACCATATATTATTATTATTATATAAAAGAGTGAAAGAGAAGTCTTTTTAAAGTATTCATCTACTTGTATAATGAAATATAACGTATGTGTCCGTATTCCGAGCACATTGAAAAGTCTCTCACTGAGACTGGATGGTCAGACGATATCATGGAGAATAAGCCTCTGTATAATTGGAGGAGTTCAACCCAAATGTCCAAGACAAGTGGCTATCCAATAATAATAAGTAAGATAATGAGCATTACCATCACTTGAGATGGCCCGAACAGATGATTTTAAGTACCATTTGGATAAACTTAACAAATTTACTAATAAATATATAATTAAATAGCAATTTACATAATCTCTACAAAATTAAAAAAGACGAGTACATAACAAGCATTCTTCTTCCATCTACATATTTCAATGAAGGTAAGAAGAAGCCAGGTTTCCGACTTGCACTGCTTCCGATTTGTAAGAACTCGTTGAATCAATTCATCGGAGAACTGCATTCCATGAGCAAAACAAAACCATTGCATACAACTGAAGGTCAAGGCACCAGTAGTATGCTTCATCCACTTATGTCATCACTCTCCATGTTGACATAACCAGAGAACAGAGACGTTCGGAGCATCGCGCTTCCTTTCACGAACTTCTACATGCTAGCAGAAGCTGGGGGCATTTTTCATATCTACAAGGCAAAGAGACAAGGGTATCAGAAAATTCAACCATGACATCACATGTAATGCTGTATACTACAAAACTGGAGTAGAAAGCAAGTAACAAAAAAAGGAACCGGCCGGGGGGGGGGAAGGAGGAGGAGTTGAAAGCTTCCCCAATCGAAAATACAAGGGCCGAGAGATTTACAATGATGCTATTCTTTGCAATCCAACGACAAACCTGTTTACCCTTATTTGCAGATTGGGATCTGATACCATGGCCCTCTGTCAGACAATGACCCAGCCGGTCTTTTGAAAGGATTTATGTTATGTATACTTTTCTGTTCTTTTTTAATGCATGAAGCTTTAAGTGCAAAGAAATAGAGAAAATATATCACTTGGGTAATCGGATTCCCTTGGACAAAAATGCAGCACATACATGCGCAACATGGAAGTAATCGGTGAGACAATCAGGTAGATTTCTCAGAGAGAGGTTAACAGGATTAACTTGGTTCATCGATATCATTAATGTACTTAATTTGGTTTGGTCAGAGAGAGGTCTGGCCCAAAAGAAAATTCAGAGCGAGGTTAGCGTGTAAAGAAACAGGATTGACATGTAAGAAGAGTTAATAAGGTGGTGGTGTTTTGTCTCACTTAGCTAGACTAACAATTGCTAAATGCGAGACATCACAATTGCAAGGGTTATCATATTGAAACCGACGTAAAAACAGATAAGAGGAATGCAGTAAATAACAATCTCAACTGATAACATGATTTTGACTAATGAGGGTAAAAATCATAAGGAATATGGGAATATAACTATTCCATCAACTTATCATCTACTCAGAACGTGAATGAGCGAAGAAACAAGGACAACTGAAAATATCTAAATGCTTAACAGCTCATAAAAAAACAGTCAAGGATACAAAGGAGGATACAGGTGAAGTTAAAATTGCTGAAGCCTGATGACTTCGGGCTGCAAATTTGGTCAGTAAACCATGTCACAAAAGAAATGTCACCTTCAAATTCAAGTGAGAGCATACTATAAGTACATAAAAAAAAAAATCAAGAATAACTTACCGACATGGCAGTCATATTTCTAATGGTAGTCGGGAATTTTCTCTGTTTCAGAACGTCTGCCTGCTCTAGCATACTTTCTGTTAGTAGAGAGATCGTCTTCATATATATCATGAGGCTCCAGAGGATCATATCTATCATCAAACGTATTTTGTTCCATAGAGTTTGAACTGTGATTCTCATATGTGTATCTATCCCTTCGAACTTTTGATTTCAGATGAGAACTTGACCGAGAAGATGATCTATCTTGAAACTTGGATATGCCAGAAGATGACATTTTGGTTTCATAATGCTTCATCTTTGTCACGTCCAGATCATCTCGTTCCCTGCGATTGCGAGTATGTCCGTGTGACCATCCATGATCTCGGCGACTTTCTGGACTTCTCGAATGATTTTCTGTATCGCGCCTGTCCCTACTGACACTTCTCTGATCTTCTAGATATTCATGGCGTCCCTCAAGACTACGTTTTGGTTTTTCGTGATCCTTAGTATAAGCATCCCTGGCTGTTGCAGAACGAATAGCATCACTAGAATGAGACTGTTTACTGCTATGATACGGGGTACTTGCCGCTGACTCATAACTTCTTTTTGTTGCCTTATCAGCATCCATGGTGATGTCAGGAGCTGATGGTAGCTCCAATGGAATGTTCCCTTTCCCTTCAGTTCCATTCTCAAAGCACTCAATCCCACCAGCTTTCTTCATTTCCTCCATGTATACCTCTATAATATCCCTCATTTTCTTCAGAAAGTTTAGAAGTAAACATTAAATGCTAATAAAATAAAAAGAGCAAAAAACTGCAGACGTAAATGCTTCAACAGTGAAAAAAAAATGATTTTCTTTAGTTATTCCTATTTTCCTACCATCAGTCCAATAAATCACAACATATTAAAATCAATTATTTTTAGCTCCACTGACCGAGTTTGAAACATAGATCACTCAAGGATTACCATTGTTTCTATAAGTACACTCAAAAGAAATGTTCTTGATGTTTTACCCACCTCAGTACCCTCCCTGCGTTATTGTGTGGTATCTTTAGTATCAATGTCAATGTCATATATTAGCAGGTAGAGAAGTGGAAATGTATCCTTTTAAGACAATTCTTTGTATCTAGGTTTAATTTCAAACATCGAGGGCTTCTGATGAGGTTTTCTTAGAGTCTAGTACCCATAAAATTCTTTTCCTTTTCAATATTTTGTTTGTTTTTCTTTTGTAAGAACTCAAGAAAGCCACAAATAATACTAGCCAGAATAACTAAAATGATATGCGTAGTATAAAATAAGCAACAAGAAATAAACATTCCACAAATATAAACTGCGCCATACCTGCAAAGGTGTTCCCTTCACCTTTTTACCACGATATGACATTCTTCGTCTTTTGTAGTCTCGTTCTTCTGCCAATAACTCTTCTCTAGTCTTAGTCTTGTTTGTTTCCTTGAGTTCAACCAACAAAGAAGAACCAAATTCAGGAATTTCAGGCTATTACTAGGTTTATTCTTCATCTAATTAAAACCATACTTTAAAATGCAATAATCGCTAGAAAAGACAAGATCTTTAATCATGATAGGATACTCTCTACACTGTTGAAATTATTTTTGATCTCTCTGAGAATCTTTTACTTAATCTAAAATGGCAAGAAAGAATCCAGACTCCCAGCAGAGAGATAAGCTGAATCACTTTAAACAAGCATCGTGTGTCTGCTAAGTTATCTTGAAACAATGATATTATCCGGTACCTGGTCACGTGATTTCTCCTGATGAATCCCATCATGGTCAATAATGGGTTTATACTGACTTCGGTGTTTCCGTTCCTCATGAGCTCTCTGTGATACATAGTCATGATCAACCACCCTACAAAGAAAGACAGTACATGAAAAACTTAGCATTTCATAATCAATCCCAAAAACAACAGATATGTCAAATATGGAACTGACAAATAGCCATATGAATAAGAGTCTAAGACTTGTATGAGTGTAACAACCCAGTTGGAATAAATGTTAGCAAAAGGACAGTTTGCTCCAAACAGCATAAATGGCCAATAATAACAAAAACAAAGTACTGGCTATTTTACAAAGGTTTCTATGAAGATCCAAAGCACTGGCAGATCCCTGGCCTTTTTAGTTACTAATAATATTTCTTCTAACAAACTCCCGTGTTTAGCACTTGTTTCTATTCACCTCCCTCTGCTATGCTTCAACTAGATTTTCAACATATTAAAAGTAAACCTGAAAGCAAGCTCAACATAAAAATGAAATTGAGCATAGTGCATACCGTTGATATCTAGTAAGGGTGTTTGAAACCCGTTGTGCTTTAATTTTTTCTTCTAGCAAGGACCTTTCATGCAATGCTGCAACGGCTGCTGCAACCTGGGACACAAATACCACCCTACCGATAATGTTTTCCTTCATCATGCTATTCCCTTCATCATTTGTGTTTAGTGGTTTCATAACTTCAGCATCCCTCACACCATTGCCATTGGCATCCAAATTCAACGAACCCCCTTCAAAAGCAGGAGACGCTATCACCTGTTGGTCCAATGGGAAAATTAACGAGCCCACTGCAGCATCTGATATGCATTTCTTAAGGACGCTTATGACAAAAACTTTCCCATTTTGTGCACCATACAGTATGGAAAGCTGAGAGGCCAGCCACCTCAAAGCTTGAACCAGAGTGGGACACTCAAAACTTTTACTCTTTGGATCTCCTTTCTTTACCTTACTTAAAGCTTCCCTTAAAATAGCCTTCAAGCACAACTGGAAAAGTACAAGTATATGATCCCTCATAGCCACATCAATCACAACTCCAAATTGTGGTGAATTTGCAATCACCCATATGGCTAAATCACATTCTTTAACCACACCCAACCCCAAAATGACACAAAGAACACAGTACGAGTACATAAAAGGAAACTCATTCCAGCCCGCAACTTCGGATTTAATAGCCCACAACTCAGATGGAAGAATTCTACACCACTGGTTGTCAAAATCCATAACCTCTCTCTCTCCTGGACCAATAAAGTTTGCACACTCAGCTGACAAAATTAATGGAAGTGTGAACATTCTGTTGACACCATCCAGAGCAGAAAAGTTAACGACACTAGGGCAATCATTGTAGAAGAAATTGGAATCGAAATCCGCATAGTATTGCTCCAACGACAAGCACAGGTCAGCCTCTGAGCCATTAACTGTTTGAAGAAAACTTTTTCCAGTGTGGGATTGCTCAGAGGATTTGAGGGTTTTGGTGTAGTTGCGAGGTGGGAGAGTGTCATGCTGGAGAGGGTGAGGATGGGAAGGGCAGTGGAGGGAGTGGGAGAAAAGAGAGTCAGGGTGCACACGGTGGTGAGGGTTGAAAGGGCAGGCGACAAGGCCACTATGTAAATTATGGTAACTTGAGTTTTCGAGAGGGAGGAGAGCGGAGAGTGAGTCAAGGGTCTGGTTAGACTCGCAAATGAGGCTATCGAGAGACGAGATTGTGGTCAAAAGATCAGGGGGCAGAGGATGAGTGAGGATTCCGGGAGGTGTGCTTTGTGGCTCAGAGTGGAAGTAATCGGGGTTAGGATTATGACTTGAAGGAAGGAAAGTGAAGGGTGGGTGGGAAAATTGAGCAGGAGGACGGTTCATGGCGGATTCTAACCAATGTCCAGCTCAAAAATTCACAAAATTTCCACCTGCAATTTTATCCGATACAATGATACGGTACAAAATCAGCTGCCAGAAGTTCCCAACATATAAGCATGCATATACACGCAAACACACACACACACACACACACACACACACACACACATACATACATACATACATACATATATATATATATATATATATATATATATATATATATCATATGGGTCGAAATTCGTATGGTATAAACAGAAATAATCTCCAGATAAAGAACTGAACTAAATAATTTTGAAGATTTAAGCATTTAAAAGAGCAAATCACACCATACTAAGAGAAATATGTATACAATAATACATGAATACAAACATATATATACACACATACATGCAGATATATATTTATTTATTTATTTATTTATTCCAAATATTTCATGAATAAAACCAGAATCTCAGTAAATATTTTCTACAACCATCTTTAAACCACCAAATCAAATCTTAGCTTGTTTTATCGCCATCGAAACGGCAACGTTTGGCTTTACAAGTTCGACGAAGAGAGGGAGAGAGAGTTACCCGATGCTGAATCCAAAGCGACGTCGTTTGCTTCCTTCTTTCCAGCCTGAAAGCAGCGAGAGCTGAGAAAGCTTTCTGCTTTCGTTTCGAGATGTAAGCTCAGAAGGTTGAAGACGAAGAAGAAGAAGAAGAAGAAGAAGAATACGCCACGACGTCGTTTCCTCAACTATAAAAGGGCCCAATTGGGGTAATTTCGTGAATACCACTAAATACATAATGTCTCTTATACCCTTCAAAATACAGAATTTAGCAATGGTATTATTGGAAATTCACACTTCACTCCCGCTCTATAGTAAAATCACTCAATTTTGCAACCTCTTTGGAAGCAGAGAAACATATGTTGGGCGCCGCCAAAAACTTACCGGTCCTCCACAGACCGCAACCACTCCGCCGCCTCCTCCGCCACTTCACCACCGCCCTCAATGCCGCCCCTCCAAACGGCGTCGTCCCGACAAAAGACGACTACTTCTCAGCCATCCATCACATCTCCAACATCGTCCGTCGCGACCACTACCTGGAGCGGACACTCAACAAGCTCCGAATCGCCGTCGACTCGGACCTCGTCTACCGCGTCCTCCGCGCCTGCTCCGCCCACGGCACTGAGTCGCTCCGATTCTTCAACTGGGCCCGGACCCACCACCCCACCTACCACCCCACGACCCTAGAGCTCGAAGAACTCGCCAAGATCCTCGCTCGCGCCAAAAAGTACGAATCGATGTGGAAGCTTATCGAATCGATGCAGACCCACCACGGATTAACCCTCTCGGAAGAAACCCTCTGCTTCGTAATCGAAGAGTACGGCCGCCACGGCCTGGTGGATCAGGCGGTGGAGCTTTTCAATCGGGCGCCGAAGACCTTCCGGTGCTCCCAATCCGCCGGAGTTTACAACGCTCTGCTGTTCGCGCTCTGCGAAGGGAAGCTCTTTCATGGGGCTTATGCTCTGGTGAGGAGGATGATCCGAAAAGGGGTTGTTCCGGATAAGAAGACGTATTCCATTCTGGTGAATGCTTGGTGCTCCAATGGGAAAATGCGGGAGGCCCAATTGTTCTTGGAGGAGATGAGCAGCAAAGGGTTCAATCCGCCGGTTCGCGGCCGCGATCTTCTCGTCGAAGGGCTGCTCAATGCTGGCTACGTCGAGGCTGCGAAAGGGATGGTAAGGAAGATGGTGAAGGAAGGATTTGTGCCTGATGTTTCTACTTTCAATGCATTGATGGAGGCTATATGTAAATGTGGGGAGGTTGATTTTTGCATTGATTTGTATTGGGAAGCAAATGGTTTGGGGCTCTGTCCTGATATCAACACTTACAAGGTGTTGATTCCGGCGGTCTCGAAGGTGGGGAGGATCGATGATGCGTTTCGGCTTCTGCATAACTCGATCGAAGAGGGGCATAAGCCGTTTCCGAGCTTGTATGCTTCTATAATTAAGGGAATGTGCAGGAGGGGGCAGTTTGATGATGCATTTTGTTTCTTTAGTGAGATGAAGGTTAAGGGGCATCCTCCCAACAGGCCGGTGTATACCATGTTGATAACGATGGCTGGACGCGGAGGGCGGTTTGTTGAGGCTGCGAATTACTTGGTGGAAATGACTGAGATGGGGTTGATGCCGATTTCGCGGTGCTTTGATTTCGTTACTGATGGATTGAAGAACTGTGGGAAGCATGATATGGCTAAGAGGATCGAACAATTGGAAGTTTCTCTCCGCGGCGCGTGATGTGTCGATAGAGCGTTGAAGATGACGGAATTTGGCAGTTTTGAGGATCTAGTGGCTATGTGCATTGTGCGTTGCCGGTTGTGCTCGAGGAGAAGGATGAGGCCCCTGCTTCCCGGGGTACGATGAACAGAGTGCATGGACGAAACAATGGCCTTTTGGTACTCAATTGGTGTACACGATGAACGAGCGTGTAGCACGCCAACAGTCTACAGAAAAATTGACTCGCGGAGATTTAACATTGCTACAATTTGTAAGATAAAGTATGAGATTATGATACGACCCAAAAGCTTTGTGTAATTTAGAAGATAAATTATTATGCTTCTGGTTCATATTTTTTATAAACAGTGCAATAAGAAACGTAGGACAGAATTTGCTTGCAAACTGAATGCCAAAGAGAGACAAGTTTTTGGGCAAAACTTCGGTTCAAGCCGAAAGAAAACGGAAAATGTCTCAGAAAGATGTAGTTTACGATCGAAAATGTAAAGAACGAGCAGACGGAACCAATACATCACCCTTAATGATACGACGGTTGACGCGGGAGACATAAATCAGCACACAAGTATACCATCTCCATTACATAAGAAACGTACAAATCACAAGATTATATAGTGGATGGAGGGGGATGGTGTGGAGGGGGATGGTGTGGAGGGGAGCAAGTGGAAAGAGCGACATACTGAATACTGCTACTCTCTCCTTCGACTCGAAACATGTCCAGTTTGGGTAATGATTATATGGATCTCCTGATCCATTGAAGCAACTTCCCTATTTTGTTTCTCTCCTAAGCTATCTACAAATCCCGTCTCTAACTTCGCCCTTCTATCTATCGTAGGGGAACTCTAAATCGTTCTCGGTGACTTTGAAATGCTGCGGCTTCTGGCCCGAGCAATGCAGATTCCACATTTTGAAGTAACTCCTCTCCAGATTCCTCACCTGCAACAGGTTGTTTCAAGAGATTATTACCAATTCTTTAATTCCAACGGTTAGTCTTATGCGACAACAATTTGAAATTACAACTGATAAATGCACAAGACATGCTGCTTTAACTCACCCAGCGTGCAGTGTCGAACAGAGGACAAGTCAGTCGAGCTGCCTTGAGCTTGTTGGCAAGAGCACGGAGCTTTGGAGGATTCAACGCCAGAGACACTGCCTTCTCTTCATACTCTTTCATGCTATAGGAAGTCAAAACAGGAAAGGAAAATTGTTACAAACTCATGCATACTTGTGACAGAAGCCTCTGGTGAAAGGACAGAAACAAAGCCTTCGGAATCAAGTATTTTGCAAAGTGACAAGGGCTCTTCGAAAACGGTGGATGGTAAAGACATCATTTTATGAAATACTTGCATAGCCGTTAGAGAGTCTGAAGGTTGCCCATAAAAAAGGCATACCTGCTAACAATCATCTCATCTCCCAGTCCAGTGGCGAGACACAGTGATCCAGCAACCCTGGTAGCCATCTTTTCAAGGGGAAGGGTCACCATCGGCAGACCTGCCCATAGAATATCCGTGCCTGTCGTATGTGCATTGCACAAAGGCCTAAAGACAAAAACTCCCACAATCAATATTTTAGCTTACTATGACCAGTACACAATGAAAGAGAGCCTTCAGATTTCTCAATGGAATCAAGGGAAAAGAAGATTACGTGTCAAGGAATAAATCTGCCAATGCACTCCGCCTGATATGTTCACCTTTCATAGCAACATCCGTGAAGATGATTTGGTCTGGCTGGACTCCTTGATCAACAGCATCTGAACAAAGTCCAATAAATAACAAAAATATCACAAACGGGTTTAATTTTTTGGGTGAAAACCAGAGCTTATGGCCCATTATTAAATGGTTTTAACTTCAGACTGAAACATCAAAGGCTGTGTTATTTCTTTTACTCGGACTATGTATTCTGAAATGGTTGCAAAAATGAGGTTTAAAGGAATGCGATCAATTAATATAAATTAGTAAATCATTGCACGTACATTTACGAAGTCTCGTTTCGCCTGCAGCTGGGAATCTGAGGAGCCAAAGTGCACTGTTGGGTACACATTTAAGAATATTGCACCTAGAAAACATAGAAATAACTCGTGAGATGATGAATTATGATTATGTACAATATGCACTAATATAATTTTTGGTTCTATAGGAATTGTTTCTATGAACATGGAGGCATATGAAGATATTACCAAGTATTAAAAATTTCAGGATCCATTTTGTACAACTGATTGAAGCATGCGAATATAAATTTATCCTCGGGCAGCCCATAATCCGATCGCTTGTGGCGGCAGCTTGGATCCAATACATCTTGATTTTTCTGAACACAAAATTGAATGGTGATTCAGGTGCCATGTAGCTTTGCTCAAGTTAATAAAATAAGAAAACAGACTAGAGAACTTTCTGTAATATGATTATTCACACCAACCTGCTTATAATCATTCACAAAGTAGCAATGCGGGAGATGAACAATTTTCTCAGAATAAATATGTGCGTAGCGTAAAGGTGAAACGAACTGAAAGCAAAGAAAGAGCAAATCAGACAACTACAGCCAACAAAATTGTGCTCTCCAAGACATAAGGTGGCCCAATTCAAACCTCATCAGTGACTAGATAATCGATGTAATTTGCCCCCGTGGTACCAGGGAACCCCATGTATGAAACCTGAATGGGAGCTGGCTGCATAGCAAATATCTCATTTCTTGCCCCCTGCATGATGAATATGTCATTAAGTCATTCAAACAAATAACAACAGATATATGTTACAAATGCAATCATTAGAAGCTGAGTGTAGAATAAACAACTACAATTAGTTGAGGTACGATCATAATCATAAGAAAAATGTACAATCATAGTTATAAGAAAATATTAACAAAATGTATCACACAAATAGGCACATTTTCTAGGTCTCCTTATTGCTTGCTATAAGGTTTATCAAAGATTATTTGAGGACGAGAAACAGAAATCAACAGAAGAAGTATACCTTTGTATAGCCATTGAGGTTAATTAACACTTGTATCTTATCTTCATTAATCATTTTGGCAATCATATCTGATGACAAAGAAGAGACATCGATAAAGTGCTCTGCTTCAGACTGGATGCGTTGTCTCCATTCCGTTCCATCATTTGGACTCAAGGCATAACAGAAAACCTATATAATAATGCTAAGTTTAACAGGCAGTAATGAACATAAAAAGAACCAATAAGAGAGTACAACTGTACAAAGTACAAACCTCAACATTGTCCTTGTTATGCATCCCAAACACAGATCCCATAAGATGTGACAAAGGGTGATTACCAAAGTCACTGCTTACATATCTGCAAATCAAGAAAGGTCCTCACACATTTAAGGAGAAGTAAAGGAATGGCAAATAAAGCGATTAGTCTTAAGCATATCCTCTCAAAACATACCCAACCCTTAGTCTCTGAGGTCCTCCATTATGCCTTATGGGGACAGGAGCAGGATGGTTGAAGGGAGAAAGTCCAAATCGGGATGCAACTATGGAGCAGTGTGCAGCATATTTACGACTTTGAAAGAGAGAACAAACTTGTGAATGAGAAGAAAAATAATTCCTGCTAGTAGCTATTGCTTCTTAAAGCCTAAAACACTGAACATACAGCTATACCTAATTTCAAGTGCCAGAATTGGATCAATAGGATATGCTATTGCGTGGAAAGGTTGCACACTAGGCAGAAGAGACATCTGAAATAATAAGCAATTATCATTCAGTTAACTCCGAGCAAAGTAATAGTGATAGAAACAAGACTAGAAATGAAAATGATCAGTTTAACAAAATAAAGAGTACAATGAGGATATATCAAGACTGACATTAATCTGCCTCCTGATTATGCCTTCCACTTCAGAAAACATTTTGTCACGATCCTCCCAATTGCATACACACTGGAATATACAATCATATTAATTTACATGTAAAGATTTCAAAATCTCAGCTGCATTGCAAACAACACAAGGCATACAAGTAGAAGTGAAACATAGATACGCTCATCTACTTTTGATTACCGCATAAATGCCTTCATGTTTCACTTCTACTTGTGTAGTCATCAACAAGAATAAAACCAATTCTACGGTCGTCGATACATCCACGTAACTCCAAAAGTTTTCAAGTGTACAGGCACGTGTGTGCACATTTGTCAGTGTCCAAGAGCAAACCAACATGCAGAGTTTAGATTCATTCAAATTTCTGAGAAAAAAAAACTAAACATTAAGAAGTTCGAAAAAATCACTTCACTTCCATCAAATTAAGATAATACCTGTAATGTATGTAAAAGATTACAAGTTGCCTCTGGAAAATCAGTTCGAAGAAGCAATGCCTGACTATAGCTCTTAATAGCAGCCTCAACATGTCCACTGCAAGATGAGTTCAAGACATGTTAGTTCCACTTCCACACAAGGGCTGTGATAGTTTTCATATCCATCTGAAACATCAAGCTACTTCACTAAAATTTACTCGGTTGGAGTTTGTTATAGCCCAAAGATGAAATTCCCTGATGTAAACACGAGTACCATACCTATCCTTGTAAGCTGAAGCCAAGTTTGCATGAGCTTCAGCCATGGTTGGCCGGACAGATATTGCATGTATGTAGTCCTGAATTGCTTCACTGACTCTACCAATCTCTTTGTATGTGTTGCCCCTATTGACAAGCCCATCAGCTGCCAAGGGATCAATGCGAAGAACCTCATTGTAGCAAGAAATTGCATCCGCATAGTTCCCCTGTGATGAAAGCATGCATAATAAAGAATTAGAGCAGAATACAAATGATAAATAAAAAATAGAGCAATTCTTATTTTGATGCTTTTAGATTTTATTTCTACTCTTAACCTTAGAAACCAATCCTTTCTTGTGAGGGTTTCGCCTATGATTCCTGAAAAAATGGTTATTACAGCCCTCCCCCTAAAATGACAGCTTTTTGGTGTGCGGAATCTTCATCTTTATAAAGTTTGCATGGATTTTAGTAAGAGGAAAATAACAGGTCCACATTTTCCAGAAGCTTTGAAGCAGCAATTTTTTGTAGTACCATCCTCCCCCCTCTATCCCAACCCAAAAAATGGCAGTTTTTCTTTTTTTGTTCGAAAGATACACCCACACCCCATGGGGGGAAAAACAAACTTGCAACAACCTAAGAATGGTATCACATAAGCAATACCTGTTGCTTATAGATGATGGCAAGATTATTAAAAGGAGCAGACAATCCAGTTGTTACGGTCAATGTGGCCTTATAATATTGAGCAGCAGCAGCCACCATGTTCCTGCATATACAGTACTTTAATTGTTAAAATCCCGAACTAATTGTTTCAACATTAATAAATTAATAAAATTCACAAGTATTTCAAGATCGCATACCATTCCATATAAATATTCCCAAGGTTTGTAAGCGCTTGTGGATGGTTAGGTTGTAAAGTAAGGCATTGCTGCATGCAGCAATACAAAAGGTTAAGTAAAATGGAAGATCATATGCAAGCAATTCAAACAAACCTAACACCACAGGTTGAACCTACGTTGTAGCATTGAATTGCTTCATCCACTCTGCCAACGTCTTTCAGAGCATTGCCCTTCAAATGGTGGGAAAAAAAAATTAAGTCAGTGTAAGTTGCAATTACAAATCCGAAAATCATAATTTATAAAATTAAATATATTAGAACCAACCAAATTATTGTAAGCCTCCAAAAATCTTGCATCACAGGAAATGGCTTGCTTATAATGTAGGATTGCCAGATCCAGTTGACCTTGCTCATAATACGAACTAGCTAAATTTCCTGCGCCAAACAATTCAATAAAGGTCAAAGAAAATCCATGAAACTGCTACCACAATAAAAATATATCTGAACAGATGGAAAAGGAAACGAGGATTCCTCAACAGAGTTCAAAACAAGTTAAAAAAAAAAAAAAAAAAAAAAAAGCTTTTAAGTTACAAATATTTATTACACTGAGATACATAAAAGTAGTCAGTTAAGACAAGAATTTAGCCATAACCGACTCATCCATGTGCAATAATTTTAGGAATAAATACCATTCTCTTTCTACTTAAAGGAAATGTTTCAAATCCATAATGCCAGATTACAAGTTATTATGCACGTAGACCGTTAAGCGTTGAGACAAAAAGCAGCTGTCAACCATATCCATATTACTACAAAGACTACTAGGGACAAAAAACAAAGATTTCTCATAAGGAAGAACCATGTAATTTAATAAGTCAAGAATAAATAAAAAGATGAAAAAGCTAAGACATGGTAAGATATTACTCACCGAAAGCCATTGCATAGTTGGGTCTTGTCTGGAGAGCACGCTGATAACACACGATTGCCTCCTGAGGCAGTCCCAAAGCCTGGAAAAGGCAAAAGAAATAGCTTGTTTTTCTCCAACACAAGTCCAGCCACTTGCACCTACCCAACCTTACTGGCATTAGGCATGACAGCTTACCTTATAAACATTCCCAAGGTTGAGATACGCATCTGGAAAAGCAGGTTTGAGTTTCACAGCCTCCTGAGATAGAAAAGTATACAAGGAAAAAGAACACAATTTAAGAACAATTCTAAATAGGGCAATCATGTATTGTACTAAGATGTAAAAGAATCATCACATCACAAAGTCAGAAGATGATTAATGGGTGAACACAAAATTTATGATACCTTATAGTACTGCAGGGCTCTATTAAGATCACCAGACTCCATGAAAAGACCAGCAAGATTAGACCATGCAATAGCGAAGTGTGGTTGTATACGTATAGCCTCAAGGTAGCAACTGTATGCCTGCACAAAAGGTTAGAGTCTGACTATTTGCAGTCTTGGGGTTGGGAGTAACAACAAGACCATCATCTGAGCCCTGGCCTGGGGACAACAACTTCATATCTGTTTTAACTGTGAATTCACATACAGTTCCACACATGAATTATTCCATCAGTGACTTTACTTTGAGATACATTACAGAATTTAAATGTTGAACAGAATTATCATTCCAGTAGACTGTTGAGAAATCCAAATTTATTTAACCCCACAAATCTGGGCAGGGGAAAAGTTTGGGCCAGGTGGATATTAACTAGAGCAGTAGCTCAGACTTTCAGTACCACATTCTGTATTGGATCAGAACAGAAAGTGATACAACGGTAGGTCTAGGCAAACAGTATGGAAGCTAGGGAAAAGAATAAACAACAGCCCTAAATCCTATACAGCACAATCTACATTTTAGCTTCCAATACATATACGCTAACTAAAACATAATGCAAGGTAATACATTCATTTTCTAAGACTTACCTCTTGCACCAATCCCCGTGCCTTCATTAGATTTCCAAGATTACTATGGGCATCAACCTGTATACCAATTTCCCACTGTAGTTAGCTTGCAGATAACATTGAAAGTAAAATAGCGTGGAACCTTGGATCGGACAAAACAACAACAAGAACATCCTGTTGTAAGTCAAAAACAAACACGATAGAAGCCTACCAAATGGGGATTTAATGCAAGTGCCTGGCGACAACACTGTGCTGCTTCTTCATGTCTTCCTTTCCGCATGTATGCACTAGCTAAGTTTGACCATGCATCACAGAAGTTGGGACGAAGCTGCAGCCAAGAAAAACTAAGATCAACAAACTACACAAGAGTATGAGAAGACAAGGACACCTAAACCATTCAAACTGAAGCAGAACAACTTGAACTTTATAAACAAAGGACATCCAAAATGTTTAAGAACCAAACCAGGGTAATTTGACCCTATAAATTACAAACTAAAAGAAAACTCAACATCCATTTTAATCCCTTTCTAAGGTTTGAGGAAATGCAAGTATAGTCAGAAAACAGTACAAAATAGTATACAAACCTCAATGGCAACCAAATAATAGCGAATAGCAAGGTCATTATTTCCTTTTTCCTGCATAAAGAACAAACCAACTCAACATTATGGACAATTATTCAACAAGAAAAAATGGGTGAAAGTAGGCAACTATGCATTCATAACATTACCTTCCAAGCATTAGCCATGTTCCCATAACACTCAGCGAAATGGGGCTCAATTCGAAGGGCTTCTTCATTTTTGGCAATACACATATCAAAGTCATGCAACTGGAACGGAATAAAGCACACATAAAATTAATTAATTTCAGGTTCCCAACATCAATAGAAGGGAGAAAAACCAGTGAAAGAAAAAGAGATTAGTTTGGTGAATTAAAATTGAACCTGATAATAGATTGCACCCAAAAGCAGGAGATTGTCGGTGCGAATCGGGTTTTTCTCATACACGATTTTGCTATGCTCTAGTGCCTCCTTATAGTTTCCAGCCTTGTACATTTGATGAGCAACAGTCAAATGTGCGTCTTCATCAACTACATAATCGAATAATTCATCAATTAGCCTCAACTATCAGAAATTCAAATAATTTACCAAACGAGCACCTCCGACGCCACCCAACCTGGAATAATTGATGAAAACCCTAACCCTAAAATTCGAAATTTAGCTTTTCCGTCAAAGTCTTATCTAAAAATTAATCACCTACAAAGCAACATCGATTAAAACACCCCCAAAATTGCAACCGAAGTTTCAAACTTTGATTAAAAAAACAATTTAGAAGTTCATATTCCGATTAAAAAAATGAGATTAGACAAAATTGGGATCAGAAAATTGAACCTTCACGAGCCTCGTGATGAGGCTTGAAAGAGACCAAGCTGAGCGACGACGGCTCCGGCTTGATCCCAAAGGTGTCATCGCGAGCGACGCCGAAGTGAGCCCTAGAAGCTCCGACCACCGCCGGCGGCTGACGAGCCTCTCCCTTAACCGTGATCATCGTGGCGAACCTCCTCCTCACCCGCCCCCGATCACTACCATCCAACTGCGATCCGACTGCCCACAACTCTCTCTCGAGCTGTCCGGCTCTTCCCCTTTGCTTCTGAATTTTTTTTTTTTTTTTTTTTTTTGGAGCTCTGAAGTTTGCGTTTGTACTATTGGAAGAAGCGGCTTTTGTTGGAAGCGCTTTTTGTTTTTCGGTGCTTTTTTGGTGCGGAGAACGGAGGACAACACGACAGAGAGGAGTTTAAATAAATGGTGGAGAAGTGGGGCCGAGGGCGCGAGCGATCTGGGCCGTCGGATGCGGAGAAGTGACTGATATTTGGGATTGGAATTTGGATGTCGTGTCGGTTTTCTTAAGATTCAATTAACTTATTCGGAGTTTGTCACCCATAAAAGGAAGAAAAACTTAAAACGTGTTTTGGGCACGTAATCTTAGGCTGACTAATGAATGCAAAAGCGCGTACATTTAATTACTTTGGGATTAAATGTAGTTGAATAAGGTTAACTATTGTAAATGGAAGAGACACAACGTCCATTCAAGTAGAGTAAAATGAATAAATGTATATTTATAGTTCAAAATATAATGAGTGTTTATTCAAGTATTCATCAAGTCTTTTACAATTTATTGAAGAAGAAAAAAATAAAAGTTATCTATTTTTTGTCTAAGCGAGAGTTGCAACTTAAAAGGGTTTAAACGATATTTCTTAATTTTCAAACGTCCAATGATTAATTAAGGTCGTAAACAATCGTCTAGCGCCTAGGCAGATATTATGTAGAGTAGTGACCTAAAGTAACCTCATTTCTTAATTTTCAAACTTTTAAAAATTTAAATCATATTATTACTCGCTCGTTATGAGACTAAACTCACTCTCTACCCCTTAGTGTAAATAATATCGTTTGTTTAAAAATAATAATATTATTTGTTTAAAAAAATATAATAATAATTGGAACAATGATCAACCGTACCTAAACGGATAATTTCAGAGCATGGACCTGAAGTAACCCACATCCGACTTCTTACATTTTTTACTTGCGAATCACATGGAAAATTTTTATAACACACGGGAAAATGGCTTCTTATCAACCATTTTTCTCATAAAAAAGAGAGAGAAATAAAAAGTTGCTGACAAGCCTCCATTGGGCTTTTTTAACATTAGCCATTGGGTCATTTGAATCCGATTCAGCCGGAGTCTATTGGACCAATAACAAGCAAAGTATAGTCGGGTCAGGCCCAACATCTATCAAGTTAGGAACAGAAGGGAGGGAACTCCTAGTAAACTGCAATCCAATGACTCGTTACCCCACCCCTACACTACAATCGTAGCATCTTGTACCAATGTTACAATGTTATACATCGATTTTTCTCCCCCATTATATTGTATAAGGGCCACATAACGTCTAAATGACAATGTACCTATTTGGTAGGGCGCTCTTGCACTTAATTCTACTGTTAAGATGTGTGCATGGACACGCTTTGATTACTCTTGTTGCCAATGATTGTCCTGTTTCTTTTTAGTAAATGGATCCACTCATCATTTGCAAACCAAAAGGATTTTCATTGTTCGAATTTCATAATATGGATTGTTTAATTTCTTAATCATTTCAGTATCATTTTTATAAAAAATAGTTTGAATCGGAGATATTCTTCCAAATGTATATCAAATAAATGCATGAGTATGTTTTTTGGCATATACACCCTCAATTTTTTTATACATGTGGATAACTAAGCGATATTCGATAATTTCTTGTATAAATGATTTTCAAATGAAAATTATATGAAATTTGTGAAAATCATACGTTATTTGCACGGGGTGATTATGTACATCCACTTGATCGGTAGTTACAAGTATTATTAATTTATTCATACACACATATACATATAAACTCTAATTTTATATCATTTTCTTCTTAGGATAGTACTTGTGTTCCCGGCTTGGAGGAATCCACATATTCTATCATTTTGATTAATTTATCTTCATCATATAAACTTTATAATCTGAACTGTTCAATTTATAACGGATGATCCACTTATTCCTTTCAATTTACGGTCGTCAGATCGAATGAATTGAAAAAAATCAAATGACATAAATCAATATGGGGTGTATGAGAGGTAAAAAAAAGTTGTGTGGATAACACTACCCTTTAGAAACCTTCATTTGAAAATCATTTCTATATAAATAAAAAAATTGAATCAGAGATCGTTTGATCATCGAAATCTAGTCAATTATTTGACTAGATTTATAAATCTTCTTAGGATAATACTTGTCTCCCCACGACTAACGTCACATAGAAAACCAATTCCCTCATCGAAATCTAGTCACTTATTTGAGTGGGTGCAGCTGCCATGTGGATATTCTAGATAATTACATTAGGATAATGATAGGGAGATCAGATTTCTAAACCAAATTTGCGAACCAAATAATATGTCACCAATAGAGAATAAACATGTTAATCAACACTTAATAACAATTTAATCATCAATAATCACATTATTTGGTTTACCAAATTTAGTTTAAATTTTTTTCCCCTAGCATTACCCATTACATTAATCATGAAAAGGATAAGTTAATTAAAAAGCAGTAGTGTATTAGACAAATCATAATATCCTTAAACTAGTTCAATTAGCAAGTCAAGCTCATTAGCATTCTTAATCAATAAACGATCGAGAGTTGACCCGGCCGCGTCACTCTTTTTCGCAACCCGGAACGGCGGGCCTCTGCCTTTGATGGCATGTAAAGCCAGTTAACTGCCGCCAAGTCTCGCCCTCTCAAAGCTCCGCCGCTGCGAAGAACATCCTCCGTTTTCTTATCCTCGGCGTACGATGATTTACTAATCTTGGGGAGACGCAGCACCAGATCAAGAGCCGTGAGACCACACTCGTTCACATCATTTAATTCCGTAACTCCACTCCCAACCAAGCATCTCACCACCTCGTGCCGCCGTTCAGTGATGGCAACGTGAAGAGCTGAATTCCCCGTTACGTTCTTCATGTTAAGGATCTTCCTCTTCATGTCTACCGTGATCATTGGTGAGTCGACCGTCAGTTCCACCAAAACATGAATCGCTTCGACTCGGTTGTTTTTAGCAGCAAGGTGAAAGGCGGTCTCTCCGCTTAAGGTTACGTCTTCAAGGCTCTCAGGACAAGCGGAGATGATTTCTTTCAGTATTTCAACGCGGCCGCAGATGGCAGCGCAATGGAGAGGAGTCAAGTCACGTTTTCCTCCTCTGAGATGGCAGACTGTCGCTCCGAAGCGGCAAAGATTCTCCTTCACAATGTCCAAGTATCCGTTCGCAGACGCTATGTGCATCGGAGTGAAGCCGCCCTGGTTTCTTAATTCGGCGAAACAGGTCTTGTTAAGGAAGCAAACGTCACGCTGGCCGCCACCGCCATTGGTGTTTCGGCGCGAGAGCAGTAGCATGTTTCCTGCATGAGAAGCCTCGTACAGTGTTTGATCCATTGGTAAATTCTTGCCAAATTATTGTGTACAAAACTGAACCATCTATTAAGTAATGTAAGGGGTGGCTGTAATTTCCTAAATGGTGTCGGATTTTTCATGTCCTATTGCAACTACGAGGAGTCAAATTTTTTTCTTTCCTTTTCCTTCAAGGAGTGGGTGTTTTGGAGTCAGTTTAATTTTGACTCACTGCAACGTAAATTAGTAGCTGAGCAAAAGCAAGTACGAGAGATGGGGAAAAAAATAGTAACTTGACTTCCAAGTGATTAATATACGTGCTGTTGATCATCTAAGATGTAGAATGCACCATACAATTTTCTGATTTTATGTTAAATACTTACACATAATAAATAAATAAATAAAATTCTTGGGTATAATTATTCGTCTCATGTCATCTGCTCGTGCAAGATAATGAAAATTTTCATTTTGAGTCTCACATGGGTCCATTTTGAATTTTTGATGAACCCGAATGCAAAGCGTTGATCCATTTCTCAAATAAACAAAATCCATATATCCAATTAGTATATTATAAATTAGATGTAATTTTAATTAATCTTTACTTTGTGGTTCACAATGTCCTAAATGGTGTGGGATTTTTACTTGCCTATTACAACTAGGAGGAGTGAATATTTTGAAGTCGGTTAATTTTGACTAACTGACTGACAGCAATATTAATTAGTATCTAAGCACAAACAAGTAAGAGAAGCCAAAAAGCAAGTAACTTGACTACCAAGTAATTAACCAAGCTGCTGTGAGTTAGATTTTGTAATTGAGATAGAGATTGAGAATACACTGTATTAATTGTTCTGTATTTTGGTGAAAACACCCTAAATTCGCGTCTCATACGGATCCATTTTGGTGAACCTGAATACGGAGCGTTCATCTAATTTTAGTGTTCGTATTGATTAACTAGTGATCTAGTAACTGCTCACATGGTTCTCCATGAAAGTAGCATGGATTAACGTGTAAATCCACATTAATTAGCAGAAAAATAAAAGATATATCACCCCTAATGTAATATTATCCCTTAATCTGCTGATTGTGTCTCCACAGCAAGCCTTTATGGATACATAACCAAAAATAGCCATAACTATAGCAAGCACACAATCACCACATTCCATCGTCTCACAACCAGAGTTAACACATTCCCTCGACTCACAATCGGAGCAAAGAAGCCCGTCGAAATCGCTAGGAAGTGGCAGAAACTAACTGCTATCGGCCATGCCGAGCCAAGAATCATTGCAGTATAATGTATGGACATAGCAGCAGCACCACTTCAGGGACTACTAGAGGTAGAGGAGAGCTCACTTTGTGGTTTGTAGAGAGCTAACGTCAAACGCTTTCATTTTCCATCCATATATTGGAAAATGGATATCGATCTCCATGAAAATAACATGAGACTAAGAACTTACCAACATGGTATGTTTTAATCTACAGAAAAACTAATACAAAATCAATCCTTAAAATATGAAATTCATCGTTACATCATAAACACATCCAGAAAATCATCTATCCATCAATAAATTGAGAATATAACATACAACAAAAAAGAACTTAAGAATCACATATTGAACCGTCAAATATAATCTTCTATAAAAATGTGAACAAAAAAAAAATTCCTTCATTAAAAGTTAAAGTATCTACAAAACAGAAACAGCAGTCTCAGTTTTCACAAGTGTTGCGTTTCTACTTCTTGGTCGTGGATGATTCGATTACTTCCTCGCTGGCACTAGCACCACGACTACTACTACAACCGTTTGTATCTTTTTTCCCCTCCTCATCTTTCTTCATCATCGACGATTCAGCAGCTTCTTGCATATCAGTAGTACTAGCACCACCATTAACATTTTTTTTAAGCTTAACCACTGCCAAGCCCAGAGATTCTTGGTTGCCAAGATCGGGATTGTTAACTCAAAAAAACCTTCTTATTCGTAGAAATTGAGTTCCAACCCTTATTTAAGGCAAAGCTAAAGCTGCTTTTGGTTTGAGTAACCCACTTGGTCAACCCTAAATCGTCATGCACCATTAAGCATGGATCTACTACTCTCACATATATTACTCCGTTGTTCAACCTTTCATCGTCTTGGCCCAGAAAGTTCTTATTGATCACTTGATCACGCGGCATATAGGATCTCACTGCTTTCGGGAGAAGCCAAGAATCAATGGAGTAGATGGCCATACAAGTACTAGAGAAAAGGTCATTGTACATTTGAATACAAGTGATCCTACTAACCTAGCTACATTCTTTTTTCCGTCTCCGAAGATTGCATTACAGCACACATTAATATATGCACAGGAGGTTTAGTTGCTGTTAACATGACCTTAAATGAAACTAGCCCGTAATTGAAACATATATACTCTTCAAATGTTAAGAATCACTTACTGTGGAAAAATACATAAGAATAATAACATAAACCATCTAATCTCTTCCATAAAAATATGAACAAAAGTAACCCTCAATGAAGACTAAGGATCGTTTTACACAACAGAAACATAAGTCTTAATTTGTCTAAAAGTTACATTTCTAAACTTGAGGTTTAGGCTGACATGCTTCATGGCTTTAACCGCTGCCTGCAGACTCTTGTTCTTGGCCTTAGATGATTCAATAGCCTCCTCACTGGCGGTACTGCAAATACTATCTTTTTTCCTCTCTTCTTTCTTGATCATCGCCAAGTCAACCGGTTCCGGCATCTCGGTACCCGTACTAACATTGGCATCTGTTTCCATCTCATCATTCTTGATCACTTGCGATACGATAGCTTCCTGCCTATCAGTACTTGTACTACCATTAACATCTTTCTTGGTAATTGCAGATTCAATTACTTGCTGCCTCTCAATACTAGTACTAGCATTGAAGTCTTTTTTCACATCACCTCTAATCTTAACAAGTGCGAATCCGAGACCTTCTTTTTTGATATCAGGATTGGGATCGATATATCGAAACGACCACACCTGAATTACATCGTTTTCATTAAGCCCAACCTCCTCATCCTTCAAAATTGTTCTCCACCCCCTGCCTAGGACATACGAAAAGCTGCTTTGGGTATGAGTAAACCACTTGGCCAACCATAATTTACGCTCCTTTAAGCCTGAATCTATTACTTTCACTTCCAGCACTCTGCCGTTCTCCAATCTTTTCTCATGTTCGCCGAGAAAGTGCTTATTAACCACTTGATTCCTTGGCATCGAGAGACGGTCGTGACCATAGCTCAAATCAGTCTTGAAAAGTTGCTTCTGGATCATCAATTGCACTTGGAAACCATGCATTGATTCAATCTTTTCCTTGAATTCTTTAGGCAACTCCGGCGGTGGTAGAGGAATTGAAGGGGATGATAGTTTCACGCTCTCTGCTTTCTTGGCCATCTTCTGCTTCTTCGTCCTCGCTTTCTTTTCATGATCTTCTTCATCACAATCCTTATAATATACGTACTCATCTTGCATGCTTCGGCTGCTGCTTCCGAAATTATGCTTCTTGATTTTCTGATTGTTAGAAGCAGAAGCAGCTTTCCGCTTCTTCGATTCTGTGGATTTCTTGCCTTTGTTTTGAAAGAGATCAAGCAAAACTTTCTGTTCGAGCATAGAAAGTTCTTCGTCTCGGTTTTTCGCAACCGCTTTCACCTCCGCCAACATCTTTGTAAAAGACTCAACTTGAAGCTTTCGCACATAATCCAACGTAATCTTCGTCGCCATTTCGGTTTCTTGGAACTCAAAAGATCACCACTTCTTAATTGGGATTAGGGTTTGTGAGAGAAGATGGAATGGAGATAGCAGAGACGAATGCTACTTGAATATTTGGGGCGCAAGTAACAGAAGTAGTGTGGTTTAGGGTTTTTAAAAGGAAATAAGACCCCTTCCTTATCGATCAAGGAAGAAGCTCCAACTATTTCCTAAACCTACAAGGACAATATTAATTTTAGTTTGATCCTTAATTCACCTGGATTAATTAATTAAAATAACTTCCTAATCTCCGATAAGGATTCATTTAAAATTTGATAATTGGGATTTTCTACTCTCTTTTCCTAAAACATGTTGGCAATGTCTGTTACCTTTAATTAATAGGAAAACTAATGAAAATGGCTTGAAAACGTTGAGTTTTAACGATAAGGACAAAATAAAGGGTAAGGTGAATAGTATCAGGATTGACTTTTTAGTGTAAAAATATGATTTTTTATTAAAGTGAATAGTACCGGTAGTTTTTCATTAAAGTTCCCTTAATTAATATACGGTTTAGATGCTTGGCGCAACAATTATCCTGGATTTGGTTCTAGTTGGAGCGTGCTGCGGCTTTGCCCAAAACCATGGTGTTCTAGATGCTCCTTTAGTTATTTCTTTTCTTTTTCCTTTTGGTTTTATTTGCAGAGATAGGTGATGGTGGTTCAGATCCAGTGACTCTTCTCCCCTCCTGTGTGACGATTTTGGTGGCGAAATATGGTTGGGCCGGGGATACTTTCTTGTTGTGGGTTGAAGACTTTTGTGATATGAAACCTTCGTTGAATTCAACACAGAGTTGGTGTTCTTAGGGCGGCTGCTCTTGTAGCTGCTGACGAAGTGGTTGCGGCGGTGGCGGCATTCTGCTTGATAGGGTGGGTTATGATTTTGCTTTTATATTTCGTCTTATTGTTGAATGTGCTTCTTGTCTATTCCAATTTTTTGTTATGATGTTTGTTGTAACTTGTACGAGGCCGTTTCTCATTTAATAAAATTATATGTTCTTTCGACAAAAATAAACAACTATCTTAGATTTACTAATTTGCCCATACATGATTGAGTGAACTGCAGAACTGTTAAGTGAATTACTACTTTTTTAACTCTGTTTTACTAATTAACCACAAAATTATATTGTACAAAATTATATCAAGGATGACACATGTTTTGATTATTTGATGATTAAAAAACACTACCTCAAAGTTTGAACAGAGTACTATTCGACTTTCGTTTGCGGGAATATTTTTATACAAGCGATATTAAGGAAGGTGGAATCGAGCTAGAACCTCGAGTGCAGAATTAAATGATGAACTAGTTAAATATTGGATATAATGATGATTATGGTAAAATTAACAATTAATTGAGAACTACCACTTAATATTGGATATAATGAATTAATGATGATCAGACTAAACTATAATTAATAATTAATTAATATCTTTAGATGTAGTAAATTAGTAATGATGATTATGGTAAAATTAAACTAAAGTGAGTAATACCAAATCAACGAGAAATTTTTTCAATACGCCAAGAATACGGTCCGGTGTACCAAGTGTTATAATATAAGTGGTTGAATTTTTTTTCTTCCAAATATCCAACTACTTGTATTATGAAACTTGGTGTACTGACTATGTTCCCGACACATTGAAAAACCTCTCCAGATCAACCACCAAAAACCGCTAATCAAGACAAGTGAGCAAAAAGAAGTACCCCAAAGAGGAAGTAACTTGGCCGCCAAGCTAGTCATCAATTGGGAATATATATACATGAAGCCTAGCTATCTATTGTTTCAGACAAATCTTAAACCTATCTAGCTAGTAGTAGAAGAGAGAAATTAACCCTTTCAATCAAGGCAGCTAAGCCTCGGATATACATCATGCAATCCCGATCAATTAGGCGGATGCAGATCAAAGCGAATGCGAATATGAAAGGCCTAGTAAATAGGCTCAAAAGTTGTGTTTTTTCGACGAACAGTGGCACTGATGACAATGCTAAGCATGTTCATCATGATCAAACCACCTCCGATCACCTTAATGACAGGCGTATTAGGCAGAGTCAAGGAGTATGGAACCCTGATTTCGACAAAAGAGCGCTTGTTGATCCGAGGTGGGGATATTGTCAAGGTTTAGGGAGGATACTACTGGATTGGAACAAGATATGAGGGAGTTAGTGGCAGAGCTTGCTCCAACTACTGATATATTTTGCAGTACTAGAAATTGTAAGTCTAGATGAAGCTATAGTTGCAAGTATCAGAGCACTGCCGTACAATGAGCTGCAAGGCAGGTTTATTAGATCCAGCAAGAGAAGAGATGCTTGATAGTTGTCAACGACATTTCGGGCGTTGGAGAAACAGTATGTATTGTACTTGAATAACAGAGCAAACAATGAATCAAAAACTGTATAAAGTTCATCAAATATAGATCATAACAGATATAGACTGCTTCCTGTATGAAAAACGGAACATGTTATCCACGTAAATGGATCGAGAAGAGAAGCCATAGGGTGTATGCACAGGGAGAAGCTTATTGTATTTGTTTAAATAATACAGGGATGAGTATATATAATTGGCAATTAAAAGTGAAAAACTCATCCTGGCTAAACCAAAATCACCAGAAAACTTAGGATTAATTGGAATTAAGGTTCAGTATTATCCATGGAATTGGTATCATGATTTGATGAATCACTTTCAAAGTGTCCTTCCCACTCATTTGACCCAATAAGCATGGAAACAACTTGTCTCATGGTCGGGCGGTCGAAAGGGGACGTACTTGTGCACATCAAAGCAATTTTCAAGACATTAATCATGTGAGAGACCGTACCTTCATCTTGTAAATCTAATCGAGCATCGAGTACTCCTGAAGACAAAGAATGGTGCAGAAAATAGTTTCTTACCCACGTTACCAGGTCACCGCCTTCCTCTATCGACTGTACAGGCGTTCTTCCAGTCAGCAGCTCCAGAAGGACTACTCCGTAGCTGTAGATGTCACATTTTTCTGTGACTTTCAAAGTGTATGCATACTCTGGAATCAAAAGATTATGTATCAGTATCTATAGCATTAATCATCCGTACTATAACAGATAGCGTTCGGGGGTTATATCAATTGATCTTCTGAGCAGTATTGTATTAAGATTAGTTAAAAGATAGCTTACCAGGGGCAATATATCCATAAGAACCTGCAACTGCAGACATAGTCTCAGAGTGTGGCATGTCGATCACTTTTGCCAACCCGAAATCCCCAACACGAGCTTCAAACTTATCATCAAGAAGAATGTTATTGGACTTTATATCACGGTGAAAGATCTTCGGTTTGCAATCATGATGCAAGTAAGAGAGACCCTGAGCAGCCCCAAGAGCAATCATGAACCTCGTTATCCAATCAAGACTACAAGATGTTCCATGAAGCAATTCTCCCAAGCTGCCTCTTGCCATGTACTCGTAAAGCAGAAGATTGGAACCCTGGTGGTAGCAGAAGCCGTATAGCTTTACAATATTTCGATGCCTGATTTTTCCTAAAGTTAAAATTTCAGCATGGAAACTGTTATCCACATTGCTCCCCTCCCTGTTGGATACTACCTTCTTAACAGCAACTATATGACCCCTCGGTAAGACTGCTTTGTACACGGTCCCACAAGCTCCTCTTCCAATTGCATAGCTCTCATCAAAATTTTCAGTCGCTGCAACCAAGTCTTGGAAAGTGAACCCTGCAGCCTTTGGGCAAAAGTACATATCCAGAACCGGCGAAGAGAGTGATTTTTCTTGCAATGAAGCAACTACGCTTGTGGGACGCCTCATGACATATACAAGGATTGCAATCAACATGAGAGAAACACCACCAATAGCTGCTGCAATGATAGCGATGATTTTACCCAAGCGGGGGTTTTTCTTCACCATATCCGGAGTAAAAGAGAGTGAAGATGGTGGTGTTTTGCATTCACCAAGAGGACCGCCACAGAGTTCTTTATTCCCAACAAAGCTGTCAACAGTCGTATTCTGAAAGAGCCGTAACAGAGGAATAGGCCCCGTCAAGGCATTGTACGACAAGTTGCAGCCAAGTAGACTCAAAAGATTCTCGAAAGAACCTGGAATTTCACCGGTCAAATTGTTGTTATTGAGTAGAAGGAATTCCAGTAAGATAAGATTCCCAAGTTGAGGAGGTATCTCGCCAGAGAGGTTGTTAAAACTGAGATTTAATGCAATCTGCAGGCTCGAAAGGGCACCCAACTCAGCTGGGATGCTACCAGAAAATGAGTTGCCACCCATTTGTAACTCAGTCAAACGCACGAGGTTTCCCAGCGCAACTGGTATGTTCCCAGAAAGATTGTTTTCAGAAAGCTTGAGAAGCTCCAATTGAGAAAGTGTTCCTATCTCACTTGGCAATGCATCTGAAAAGTTGTTATTTCTAAGATCAAGCCGTTGAAGTGTTTTACAATTGAAAATTTCGGGCGGTATCCTTCCAGAAAGAGAATTTGATGAGACATTAAAGATCACCAACTGTGGGAGGCTACCAATCTCTCTAGGCAACTCTGATGTGAAGTAGTTGTCCGAAAGGTGCAACGTTTGCAAAGTTCTGCAGTTACCAATTTCCGGAGGAATGGCGCCGCTGAACTTGTTCTGATTCAACTCCACTGTAGAAAGGTTA
The DNA here is from genome assembly GCF_042453785.1 of Malus domestica. Taxonomy (NCBI): domain Eukaryota; kingdom Viridiplantae; phylum Streptophyta; class Magnoliopsida; order Rosales; family Rosaceae; genus Malus; species Malus domestica. The sequence continues at coordinate 30,812,441 of NC_091664.1, read as the reverse complement.
ACCAGTTTGCACATTTCGGATGGAAAAGTCCCCGTGAGGTTGTTTCCAACTAGACGAAGCTGCACCAATGACTTGCAGCTTGTGATTCCATTTGGTATATTCCCAGTGAGCCTGTTAAACCCCAAATTTAACAATATCATGTTAGAATTTCTGCAGAGATGACGAGGAACTTCCCCTGTTAGGAAGTTTTCGGATAAGTCAACCACCCAAAGCCGGCTATACACTCCAAGGCCTTGAGGGATTACGCCACTCAGCGAATTGTTGAACAATTGCAGCATGATCAGTTCAGTCAAGTACTGGAATCCGGTAGGAATTGAACCTGTTAAAAAATTAATAGAGAGGTCGAGCTTAGTCAGGTTTGTAAGACTTGTGAACTCATCTGGAATAACTCCTGTGAATTGGTTCTGGAAAAGATAAAGCAATTGCAATCCCTCTATCTTACTGAGCTCAGCTGGGATCTCTCCTGACAATAAGTTCTCCGAAAAATCAATCTCTGTTGCTAGAGAAAGATTGCCAATCTCTCTTGGAACTGTCCCATTCAACGTATTTCTGTAAATATACAACTTCTCCAGATACACAATGTCTCCAAGCTCCTTTGGAATCTCTCCCACAAGCTTGTTCTGATACAGGGCAAGAATTTCCAAATTTGTACAATTGCCAAGCTCCTTTGGAATAACCCCGGAAAGATGGTTACTCCAAAGAATTAATGTTCTCAGATTCTCAAGCATCCCGAGCTCCTTAGGCATTTCTCCGGTTAACTGATTTTCCGCTAGACCAAGATACTGCAAGCTCGCACATCCACCTATCTCTGCAGGCAAGCTTCCGGATATCAAGTTCTCCCCCGCCCTGAAAGTCGTCAATCTTTTGAGATTTCCAAGAGAGAGCGGCAGAATTCCGCTAAGATTGTTAGAGTACGCAATCAGCTGGGACAGGGATGAAAGATTTCCAATTTCTTCATGGAGAGGCCCTGATAATCTATTGTTGCAGATATTCAGTACTCGTAAACTTGAAAGTCTAGCTATTGCCTTCGGAATTTGACCTATAAACTTATTGTTATTCAAAGCTAGAACCTCCAAACTCGAGCAATTTCCGATGTCTTTAGGTAAAGTCCGAGCCAGTTCATTGAAAGAAAGATTAAGATAGTTCAGGTGAACCAATCCACCAATGCTCGGAGACAAATAACCTGAAAGATTCATGGAGTTCAAGTCAAGAGACACCACCACCGGATTGTATCCGTTGCTGCAATTCACACCTCTCCATCCACAAGGTGTGAAATCATTGGGATTCCAACTACCAAGATGATCAAACCGATCAACCAATCTGCTCTTTACTTCTAGAAGATATTGACCCTCATCGTTGATCCCCTCGGATTCGAAAACCATAAGGGCAACAACAAGAACAGTTATAGTAATCAACAAACCATATGACATATTCACCATCACCACCAAATGGAATTGAAAACAATAACCCGAAGTTTGCAGGGTTTCAGCACTCACAACATCACTTTCTTATCAACAATTCCATGATTTTTTCGACGAAAACTAGAATTCGAGAAGTTAACTCAACAAAAATGAAGGGTGATCACAAAAGAAAGGATTCAGGTTTGAGAAGGATACAAGGGTTTTGATAACATGCAGGGAACTAGATAGGGACGATGATTTTACATACCTGGAGTTGATGACCAATAGAGGAAAAAAAAAAAAGGAATCCCATCAAAGAGAAGCAATGAAAACTCAAGAAAGCAGCAAGAAATGCTCTCCACTTTCCCAAGAAAATAAAATTTTCTGGGAAAATTCATTGGATGTGTATGGTTGGAAAGGTTGAACTTGACTTCTCTATTTTTCTCTTTGAGTAAATAATAAGTAATCAGGTGCAGTGAATTGCCAACTTTCTATCTAAAGATAATCTAAAAGAAGATAAAAAGCCAAGTGTTCATTCGTTTTGTCACCCTACAGAATGATTCAGAAGATCCACTTGTGTGAATGCGGAAGAGAGATAAAGAGAGAAAGAGAGAGAGAATGAGATGCAGAAATGGCCGACAAAGCATGCATAAGCTTTCTACTCTCTCACTCCTCTTCCATAATATTTTAGTGCTTCACGAAAGCCAACTGAGATTGTTTCAGTTTTGTATTTCTCTGCTGCTATTGTACTATCATAAAATACATGAATTGTTTTTTTTTTTTTTTTTTTTTGTACATCGATATTTTTACAATAGAAGAGGGAACTTCGATTAAGCTACACAATGGGCTGCCTAATTAGATAACTAAAGATGCTTTCGATAGCGTTTAACAAGATAATGGCTTGTTAGAAATTGTTTTAAAAATAATTGGAAGTATTTTTGTGAAAATATTTTTGGAGCTAAGCATTAGTAAAAATGCAAGTGCATCTTGCAAAAACACTTGAAGTGTTTCGTGCGAGAATCATCAGTTATGTGCCTTCTAAAAACACTTTCAATCATTTTCAAAACAATTTTAATTATTTTAAAAACACTTTCAAATGAGTTATAAGTTAGGAAATTGTGCTTCTTTTTTGCTTCTTTTAATAAACACTTTATCCTTTATTAAAAAAATTAATGTGCTTCTAATAAAAGCATTTCCAGAATCAATATATTTGAAAAAAAAAACATATGAGACTCTTGAGTCTTATTAGTAAATGGTTAGTTGCCATGATCTAGTTTTGAGCAAGTCAAACTTGACCTCATCTTCATAGCTTGCTTAAGATAATTAAGCTCTAATTAAACTTCTAATTATATATATGATGATATGATTGAGAGCCACCTCAACATATACAGCACTACCCCTTTCGGTCTTCGAACGCCTTTTCCACCATAACTTTTGCTTTGTTTCTGTATTTTTGTTTGTGCTACCACGTAGTTTTTCCGTACTTGTTTTGGGTTGGAAAGTGTATGTGCTTTTATATTTTTGAAGATGATTAAGCAATTTGTTTGTTTTTCTTTTGCTATGAGTCATCAAGACTGCGGATGTCAACGTGAAGTGAGTCCTCCACTAATAGAATATCATGATATGATGTTATATTGGACAGAGACTCAGAGGGCGTTGGAAGGGAGTGAAATGTACTGTCACACAGGGCCTCAAATTTGAAGGGGCCCCAAAATTTTTGCCATCTAATGTTATGTAATAATGTTATATATTTAGAAATTTGTTTTTGTTAGTATTTTAAAATCTTATTATGCATTCCTTATCAGAGTAAAATTTGTCATTTTTAAATATAAAAGGGCAATGTTAGGGAGACTAAATTTGTGAACTTAATGATGAGTCACTAATAGGAAATGATCACGTTCATAAATGCTTAAGTTATAATACAATCATCAACTGACATGTCATTTAATTTACAAAATTGTGTCTACAAATTTAGTATCATTAGTGTGACATCCCACATCGTCCAGGGGAGTGATCCTTAAATGTATATTCTCATCTTTACCTAGTACGAGGCCTTTTGGGAGCTCACTGGCTTCGGGTTCCGTAGGAACTCCGAAGTTAAGCGAGAAGGAAGCCAGAGCATTCCTAGGATGGGTGACCCATTAGGAAGTTGCTCGTGAGTTCCCAAAAACAAAATCGTGAGGGAATGGTAAGCCCAAAGCGGATAATATCGTGCTACGATGGTGGAGCAGGCCGGGGAAGTGGTCCCTCCCGGGCGGGGATGTGACAAATGCTATCAGAGCCAATCCATGGTCGGAAGTGTGCCGACGAGGACGTCGGGCCCCTAAGGGGGGTGGATTGTGACATCCCACATCGCCGAGAGGAGTGATCCTTAAATGTATATTCGCATCCTTACCTAGCACGAGGCATTTTGAGAGCTCACTGGCTTCGAGTTCCGTAGAAACTTCGAAGTTAAGCGAGAAGGAAGCCAGAGTATTCTCAGGATGGGTGACCCACTGAGAAGTTGCTCGTGAGTTCCCAAAAACAAAACCGTGAGGGAATGGTAAGCCCAAAGCGAACAATATCGTGCTACGGTGGTGGAGAGGGCTCGGGAAGTGGTCCCTCCCGGGCCGGGATGTGACAATTAGCATCACTTAATATAAAAATTTCTAGTGCAATGATATATTCTAATTGTCAATAATAACACCCTAAAAAACAATAGTTTTCCAATTTTATTATATAATAAGGTTATCATTCAAGTGAACTTTAAAGTTAGAGTTTTGAAGGGTTTTTTTTTTCTTCATGTTTAGTTGTTTTAGATTGAACTGTTTTTTTATTATCTAGTGAATATTATGTTTGTAGCTTTTTTACTTATAATTAATGCCATTTGTAAACTTGTAATCGGTGAGTGCTAAAGTTTATTTTGATTTAAGAGATTATTTTCTAACATCAATACATCGTCTAATTTAATGATAAGTGATGATTTAGACAACCCTGAAATCTCAGAGACGACTTCGTTATTGAATTGTGACGCTATGTAACGGTGGACCTATTTATGAAATTGCTCTCTCTTCTATATTAAAGTTTGAATTCACCTATTTGTAAATTTTAGTTTAGGTTAAAAATTATCTTTCTTAAAATAATAACAATAACATGGATGGACCGATACATATATGTATATCTAGGGTTGACTCCTTAAAAAAGTAAAGAATAAAATGAGTGTGAAGGAGGAAGAATATAAACACGATGTGACGATAATTATTCTCAAATTTAATAAATAAGTTTATTTAACTATTAATCTTCTTAACCTTTTTTTCACAAATAAAAAAAGGACTAATTGGTGGATTGATCACAGAAGTCCAACCTTCTGGATGCCAAAAAGGCTCGCACAGACTTTCAATCTTCTTCTGATCACTATTGTATGATTCACCAATGCTAAAAAATTCTTCTTTAACTTTAACTTAGCTAAAAATAAAAAAATAAAAAAAAAACATGAAGACATTGTAGCTACACATCAAGGAACGAAAAAGAATGGTTGAGATTTTTCAACAGTCCACTTGTAAAAAAAAATGTTTAAGAAAAAATTTTCATAACGTAAAAATATTATTCTTACTATTTATTTGTACTATTTTTCTAATAAAGATGAAACTTATATGCGTTGGCGACCTTACCTTTAATAAAAATATAGTACAAGTAATAGAACAACAGTACAACATAGCACTTCTCTATGTAACGGCTTTAACAGTGATGTCTATCTTTACCTAACATTAGGTATTTACTTTTAAGCCTATCCAAGTTATATTTGGGTTTGGCTTGGCTGGATCACCGACTTTTCTTTTTAATTATTTTGGTTTATTTTATTAAGAACTAGTATATGGGCACACATAAAGTGTATGAATTTTTTTTTTGTTTTTTTGTTTTTGAAATAGAATGAGAGAGGAAGAGACTGATAGAGAATGTGGGAGTGAGAAGTTTTTTTTTTTTTTTTACATAATTTGCAGGTGGGTTAGAGGCAAGCGAGCAGGAGAAGGGGATGAAGGAGGTGGGGTGGCTAGAGCGGTTGAAGATGATTATATATATGTTAGGATTACATATAGGTGAGGTTTTTAAGAAAAAGAATAGCAAAATTTGATAGTGTGAAATTACATTTATGTCCCATATTTTTTATTCATGTTCTGTTTTAATTAGAATGTTAAACTGATAATTTCATAAGATTTGATTGACAATGAATATTTTATTAATTAATAGAGATTAGTAGAGAATAAATTAAAAAGGTGGCAAAATTTTGAAAATAAACCGTCACATTTGACCGTTTATATGAGTTGGACATAGTAGCTCACGATATATATACGTCATTGCTGACGATCACCCTTCACACTGTCCCACGTTACTGTTGAAATTATTTTGTATGGAAATTGCCGCATATGGTGCGCAAGAATTTATCAGGTATGAATACTCTCAGCTTCCAACTGTTACATTTTTTGAGGGTCGCGTGATGGTAGAGTCTGTTAGGGATCATCGTTTGGTCTACAGCCCCAAGAGGGGCGGCCCGAACCCGTCGGACGGGGTTTGGGTCTGTCATTTTTTCAAAGTACTCTGCTATTTTTTTTAACAATACGATATTCTTAACTATTATAATCTATTATAATAGATTAAGATTCTCTACCCTCTTAATCTCTCTATTCTTTCATCTCTTTCTATTTGAATGGTCACGGTTAAACCACATCAACATTTTATATTGATTTTTTTTATAAAGATAATAAGATAAAAAGTAATGTGTGAGAGGAGAGGATGTGAATAGGGGGTAGAGAATCCTCCTCCCTATTAGAATAGAGATTCGAACTTGGAACTTGGGAGCAAGGCACTCGACATGGATACACCATCCAAAGGGTGCCTCATACAAACCAGAGAATATGATTTTATGCGATTAAAGAATGTTTTATTAATTGGTATTGTTTACTTGCCTCCAATTTAAAAAAAAACGTTTTTTTTTAGAAACATGTGTTGAGCTGTTTCTACTTTTTGCTGTTTTGAACCCATGATTTTGAAAAACAGCGTTTTTTTTTTTTTTCATTTACCAAACACAAGTGGGGCCCCAACTTTTGTAAGAAGCTGCTTTTAAAAACATTTAAACAAGGGCAAAATTTAGTTCTAGTTACACAGCAAGGGAGAACTGTTGACAAATTTTAACCCTTGCATTGCAACTACCGTTGACAGTGCTATCAGGTTGTCCGCTTAGCAGAAATCACCCTGTCCAATGTCTCGTCTGGGACTGTGATTCCGGTCGTCTCCATGTCTGCAACAATTGCAACAATTGCAACGGCTGCATCTAGCTCCCCGAGATCAAGACACAGCGAGATGATTTCATCGTAAAGAGGACTGCCATGGAAGAGAAGAAAACATGATGTAAACACGAAACCTCGAATACATGAGATCAAATCAGCTTTGACAAAGCTACCATTTGTGCGGATGGATGTGCACTCAAATTACGACACATGGTCTTACCTGCCGAATACATAACCAAGACTATGCGTCGTCTGTAAGATCTTCAAGAAAGCTGACGGCAAAGGAGCCCTTACCGCTGCACGCAAAATCATGGCACAATCACCAATGGTGGGTGTTCCACCCAATTCCATCACCTGAAATGAAATGCAGTACCTATTTCAGATAGCAGAAGGAAATAACCGCCTGTTTATGCTTTTGCTTAAGTTATAAGTGTTATGAGGGGATCAAGTGACAGTTAATGAGAACGTTGGGAGAAAACGAAAAACAGCATTGCAGGTGAAGAGTGGAGTATGAATATAAGAACTTGCCTTCATCATAATTTTAATCGCCAGCTCAACTTCCCATTCCTGTGACCATCTTCTAGGAGCTCTGTTCTTCAATTCTTTTTCCCACGTCCAACCCCAAGCATCAGCTAGCGTGTACATGTCAGATTCGTCAAAAACTTTCCTTTTCCTCAGCTCCTTAAATGCCTCGAATATGTCCTCAGGAAACCAGTCATCGTCATTATCATCCTGCATCCGTACACAAAACGTGTTTAGATATATCTTTAGATTACCTTTCTAAGGTAGAACTTTGAGTCCTAAAATTAAATTATGGTGCACTCGTCAGATATTTTATACTTGCATACACGTCCATAAGCAATGTGCATCGTATGTAAATTACGTGAGGGCCGACTAAAACTGATATTGTAAATGCAAAATGAACTGATAGTCCAGAACAGTCATTAAACTTTCCATTTTCGTATCAAAAACGAAAAGGAAATTCAAAGATTTAGAAAAATTAAGTTGATGAGTTGCCCATATGCTTCATATCCCAATGAAAAAAATTATGTGAAACACAAATAAAACTACAATGTCGTACCTCAGCTGACATTCGAGATCTTCTCCTTGCTTTTTTGGATGTCGTACTTGTTTGGTCAGAATCTTTCAACAACTGCACTCCAATCATTTGAAGAGGTTTCTTGGCTTCAATTTCTTTTTCCTTAACTCTTTCTACATCCTGTCTCTCAGCTTGTTCTACCTCTACCTCTGCCTCTACCTCCTCTTCTTCCTCCTCCTCCTCATCGTCGTCATCATCATCATCATCCTCATTATCATCGTCTTCATCATCATCATCGTCAGCTTCGTCATTCTCCACATCTTTTGCAACATCATCAACAGTGGCACTATCCGAAACATCTAGAGCCTTTTCTTGATCAGTACCCAAGCCTTCTCCCATGAAACGGCGCTTCCAGAACTCTGTATTTCCTTCTTCTAGCTTGATACGTGAGATTAGTTCATCAAGCTCTTCATCAACCTGTAAGATGATGAAACACATTCAGATTTGATCAGTATAGAGTGAAGTTTCAAGTGCAGCCAAAATGGGGAAGCATTGCTTTCAGAGTATGCAACCCCCCAACATAAGAAGCAAGAAGAATAAAAAATTAGATAGACCTCTTCTTCTTCCTCCTCCACAGGAGGAACCCAGAGGGGTCGACCACGAGAGCGGTTTATTCTCCTTGCTTTTTGGACACGCTGGTAGAGAACATTTCTGGTACCATCAGTTGGCAGACCTTGTGCTTCTAGTTCTTCTTTCAATTCAGATACAACCATCTTACTAGCAGCTTTGGGCTTTAAAACATTCGTGTCAGGGCCCTTTATAATTTTCCTTAACCTCATCTCAACTCTAACATAATCTGACTCAGAGGCGTCATCTCCTAAAGCTGCAACTCCTTCATTTCGTAGCGTTCTCAAAAGCTTTCTGTGGTGTATCTTCCACTCCTCAAGACATCTTTGCTTGAATGAGGTTTCAATAGGGTTTGAATATATAAACCCATCAACATCAGGATCTAGTGGAGTTTTCCCTCTTCGAGGCACCCATCGCTTGCGCTCACCGGTAAGCCCACCCTCTGCAATGTACCTGATACAACAATTTAACATCATGTGATGTGTTTGTTAACTTGATATACATACCAAGAATTTAAGCTTTGGGAGTCCGGTATAAGTCAAGCTTGGTTGTAGCTCCCGATTCTCGTATAAAAAGGGGGCCGTATCCATCTTTATTGTTTATTTATGCGTTAACTTGTAAAGTGCAAAACTAAATTAATCTTGCACATAACAACCATTGTAACTATTAACACATATGGAGCCACCAACCTGGCCATGTAATCTATCTCATGTCCAAGTTCAGCTTCCTCTTGCAAAGGTTCAATCCATGAGCTCACCAGTGTCCGGTACTTTCTACTCAAAATCATAGCTCGTGGTGGAATTGTTTGGTCGTCCGCGGCCATGGCTTCTAAAGCTTCTAGCAACTCGACCATTCTTCCTGAAGACAAACAGAATCATCAATCACGGCAATAAGTTATATTCAATACTAATAATGAAAGATCCATACAGTGTTCCAAAAAATTACAAAATGTTGATAGAACATAACAGGTGGACCAAGACGTCAATGCCAACATGCTACAATATATGATAGGTTACTGACACCGCAAGTCAAGAGAGTGAATCTCAGAAAAGCTTCATTATTTATTTGTTTGCCTAAATTTCAGAAAATATAGAATCCAATATTCGGAGTAAAAGCTTCAGCTTTCATAATTCTTGTACTTCCGCAATTCCTTAACGTCACATGAACCATAAAGAAATTGATTGCTTCTGTTAATATATTGCCCTTAACTTGTTTGATATACAAACGAAAGAGCTGAAAAGAAACTATTACCATGAAAATTTTGGTCATTGACCAAGTGCAGGCTACGTACAATACAGTGATAAATGGTTGCAGTGACTTATATCTCTAAGTATTAGGTACACAGAGCGAGAAGAAATGAGATTACTCTTGTTCAGAATACAAAATGAAAAATAGGTATACCTTCTCGACATAAAGCTCGAAGATACAAAGACAGGGGGTCCCCAAAGTTTCCTTCATTATGTAAAGCTTTTGTTCCTCCTTCAAATCTTATGAGGGCACGAAAATGCCGTATTGCCTCTCGAACTACACAATACTTTGTAAAGCACTCAACTAACAACCTGAACATCAAGGTACAAAAATACATTTCGAAAGAAAAGAAAGCGAAAATGATAGAAGTAAGATTCAATGTAAACACAAGATGCTGGTTTAATCTGACCATCAAGGCATAACAATATACTTCAAAAAGAAAATGCTTACGCATGGGTTTTCATATTAGGCTGCAAACGCTTGTGGTCTTCAACCATCATGCCAAGTAACTCAGCAACATCTTGTACTCTACATATCATATTAAAACCCCAAGGTAATGACGAATACCATTGTAAAGAACATATTGAATTAAAACCTTGAGCTCCAAAGTTGTCAAAATTCCATAAAATTATATAAAAGTATTATAAAAACATAGAATTGATTTTAAAAGTAAAAATTAAATCTCTCAAATAATGCACTTCGCATAGAGAACTATATGCTATGAATCAGCACATTGACATCTAAGCACTAATACATAGTAAAGAGGGCCGAGCTCGTTCTTATACTTATCATATTCATATTCATCATATCTAAAGTTTTTTTACGTTCACTACATAAGCTAGGCAAAAAATATTCATAATTCTTAAAGAAACGTAGCAGGAATTATTATGGCTACAGACGCTACCTGTCATAAGATTCAGCTCTGGTATATGCTTGAATCACCCAATTATATGTCTCTGTATCAGGTTTCATGTGTTCTGTTTTGTAAAGAAAACTATAAGATTAAACCCTGAAAAACCGAAAAAACAAAGGCTTCCGAGAAGTATTAAACTTGAACAAACAATTATAACTCTGCGTCCAGAAATGTACAACTCAATTTCACAATCCACAAATATATTAAACCACATGTTCCGCTGAAACCAGAAATACTAAAAGACATTTAGCTGAAGTGATCACCGATTCGAGAAAGGCCATAAGGTATTACCAAAATCAAAAGCAAGATTCATAAATCACAAACAAGAGATTTCAAAACATAAAGAAACAAACCATCTCCATACTCCATGTTCTCAAACGTAGCAAACGCTATTTCAGGAATTCCGCAAGTAGCCTATATACATTCAAAAGGAAAAAAATTACATGAATAAGACTGGAAAAGGAACTATAATTATAAACAAATAGGTCATAAGATGCTCGCAGTAATTCACTAGCAAAATGTGGACACTTTAATCAACTGCTATCCCTATTGTAATTTCAAATCTTGCCTGGAACTGTATAACGTAGAAATACAACACCGAAGATAACACAATCCAGAAAAAAAAGAGTCACCTGCACACTAAGAAGACAATTGAAATGAAAGGTTGTTGCCATCCGCCCTGCAGCCTCCATTTCATAGGCAATATCCAATGCATTAGAATGATCCCCAGCTTTACAATCCTCCACAATAAGAAGATCGTAGACCTCATCAGTTGCTCTGAGCCCACCTTTGGCACCCTTCAAGAACACTTTGTTGGCATCTTCTAAATGGCGGGTCCGAACGAGCTCCTCTGTTCACATACATAGATAAGAAATCTCCACATTTTAAGGAACAGATATTAACGGCCTCTTCGGGACTGCTTCTGGTCATAAGCGCTTCTGCTAGAAGTGATTTTATGATAAAAGTGTAGAAATTCTTATTAAAAATTTACGTGCTTTGTGGAAAACACTTGGAAGTGCTTTTGAAGAAGTACTTTCTAAACCACAAGCTTCCTCAGAAAGTGCTTCTACGACCCAAAAGTTTTCTAACCAAACGTATTCAGAGACTCAAAAGCGTTTTTAATTATCACAAAGCACTTTTATCCCTTCCAGAAGCAATCCCAACCCCTAAATAATGTGCAATTCATTAGTTTACCAACAAGAAGAAGCCAAGCTTGGCGAATGTCGTATTGCAATTTCTCCATGGCAGCAAGAATTTCTAATCCCCTTATAGCTCGACCTTTTGATCCAAACAGCCGAATCAGCGCAATGAACGTTTCATGGAGAGGCCGAAGCCCCGTACTCAATTCCCTTCTCAGTGATTGCATCTAAAATTCAAATCAAGCGACAATGGAAACAACATTATCTCAACAAAGTAATGGAAATTAAAATTGAAAAATCAAATTTTGAAGAACAAGTAATGTACATACCGCCCCCTCGGCGTCTCCGTTGAGAGCGTGAGCTACGATCAAGCCGTGGAAGGAGCGAGGGCCGGGGGAGAGGCCGGCGGCAACCATGTCGTAAATGACATCAGAGACTCCATTGGCGTCGCGATTGCGAGCCCGGACCATGAGCTCCTCCATGAAAGCGAAGCGGAGGTTCTTCTCGGCGGCGGAGGAGGAAGGGGAAGGAGAAGAGGAGTCGTCGTCGCCCTTGGTCTGCCTCCGCTTCCTTCTAACTCGCTTCTCGGGGGCGGAGACCGCCGAGGCGCGTACGACGAGGGAAACGGCGTCGTTGGGGCATTTGAAGTTGCGGGGGAAGGCGGGGAAGGAAGTGACGGAGGAGGGGAGGAGGAAGGCGGACATTTGGAGGGCATACGGCAGTGGATAAGATGTAAAGGCGGGTGCTTTTGTTTCTGACACTTAGTGAGGGAGTGACGAGCGGCTGAGCGGGAGGGGTTTAACTGTTTTTTTATTTCCTTTTTTCCAGGGGTTTAACTGTTTTCTAGTTTTTTGTCCTTCGAATTTTATTTTCTATTTTTTTATCAGCTCTTTTTATTTTATTTTTCTTGCTAAAGTTTTTTATTCTAGACTTTAGTTAACGAAACGGGAATTCGAATGAAATGGGTACACTAATCACGAACTGGTGATTTAGTAGTAAATGATGGATTGCGAGATTTTATTCAAACTAAAAATTAGAGATTTCGAGTTCAAAACCTGCAGATGGTGTGGAAGTCAAACTTGTGGTCAGAAATAGGTGAGTCTTTACGGTCCCCAAAATGAGTGGATAACCGTGGTTTGTCACGAAGTGTCCCCCTTTAAAAAAAAAAAGGAAAAAAGAAAGAGATGGGTATCTTCACCAATTGACTTAATTTACAATTACAAATCTAAATAAGGTCTACGAATTGTGTTATTATATGTCGAACATTTATAATATGTGGTGCTATCATACACTTATTCTTACCTTTCACACCACTTCTGTTGACCCTGTTATTTGATCATCTTCCATTTATTCGATTCAGAAGTCAAAAATTAAGAAAGTGTGTGGAAGGTAAAAAGAAGTTTGTGGATAGCATTATAATTTGACATCCTTTCTATTTTTTAGATCAATTTAATTATATCAATTTAGCAAAGATAATCATATATTATTATTATTATTAAGAAGGATAAGATGAGGGTTAGAAATTTTACAATAATTTAGGAGAGGATGAATTTTGAACCCAAATTATTAGACCACATTCAAGTGGAGACAAACACTTGTTCAAACAACAAAAATCATTTGAATTTGTTTGATATATTTTCTAATCTTCTATGTTCTAAATCTTTATGTCCCAAACCCAAGTTAACTGTTCTAAAACAAGGAAGAGAGATTATAACTCAAATGCATGCAACATGCAAAAGAAAGGCACATTATTTTAATTAATTGACATAACTCTGATTTGCTTATTTTAAATCTTTTCATTGCGGTATTACATTCATTTCTACCAAAATTTATCACTGGATTGGGTTTGATGGAAGCAAAATTCCTTCATTGGTCTGTTAAAGATCAACACCAGCCCATTAAGATCAGTCGGTACAAAGGAACTAGATTGGTCTAGTTCAAACATGCATGGTTTTCTCAAGAAGATTCTATAATGGGAATATGCTAGAAAACTCTAGCAAAGAAGGTTGTTCCTTAAGTTGGTGGAAGATTCTAGAAGAATGGTGAGGTTTCCACCAACATGCAAGATTAGTGTAGATAATTCTAGCTTGGGAAGTTAGTAGAATTATCTAGATAACTCTAGCATGATGTTTCCATGCTTCTCCAAGGTTCCATCCATGCCTATAAAAGGAGAAGGCATCCACACCATTTGTATCAACCAAGTAACCAACAAACCAAGAAGTAGTAGGCAACCAAGTGAGAGTGAGAGGTAAGAGTAGTCTTGTAAGAGTGTGAGTGGTCTAGAGTGTGTCTCTAGAAAGTGAGTGAGTGTCATAGCTTCTCAAGTGTGTCCTTGATAGCTTGTGAATGTTGTAATATTTTGTGTGTGTAATATAAGTAATTTGTTTACTTGTGTTGTCTCTCCAACACTTGTGTTAGAGTTGTGTACTCTAAGTTCTTCCCAACATGGTCTTACAATTTGATCCTAACGAATCGGATTAAATTGTAAAATGTACAAATGAACGATTCTAAATTGAACTTCTTGTATGTAGGGCACCATCTGAATTATTACGAAATATTGAAATTGAGACATTTGACCAAAGAGAACAAAGCAACCTGAATTATTGTAAGTATAATTATTAAACTAAACAATGACTTAAATTGTCCAAAGAAAATTAGAAAAACATATTAATTCTTTCAGGTCAGGTGGTGGAGTCCAAGGCCAGGATAGTACTGAGGTTCATGGGGCTCATATAGTCAGTTGAGCCTGTGGTGATCATCTCTGCATACATTCTATTAGCCTTTTCAGATGGATGAAAGGCATCCCAAAACACATACAGGTTTCTGTTTGGGCACAAATTGGACAGAAATGTGCAGAGACCTTGTCCATTGTAGGGTCCTTGCCCACAACATGCTACCTTCGATATGGTAAAGCCTGCGGTGAGCACACAACCGTGCGTTATAATATGAGTGAATGACATAATTAATATGCCTCGAATGTAAGGAGGCTTGTAGTTATAAATAGATATATGTGGAATAATATGACTAGGTTAGTATCAGTCTCTACTGTTGCTTTTTATTAAGCACTTGTTTGAGCTTGCTTTTTTCATGTGAGATTGCTTATGTAGAAATTCATTTATGCGCAAAAGTTCTTTTGCTAGAAGTGCTTTATTAGAAACATGTTGATATTTTTGTTAAAATCCTAGTGTTGCCTAAAAAAAGAACTTCAAAAGTGCTTCCTTAAGAAACATCTGGCACATGCTTCATAAAGAAGCACCTGACATGTGTTTCTCCATGAGCATTTTCAACTTTTGCAGTCAGACGTGCTTTTAGTTATCATAAGGTACTTCTAGTCATTTCAAAAGCAGTCAATATATCATAATTTAAAGACGAAAACCAATTAAATTCATGAATTGGTACCAAATGCTTGGGGGTTATTGATGAAATCTGCATGCATTTGCCTAGTGTTGGCAGATATGAATACATCTTTGCCAAGTTTCTTGTTGAGTCCGGCCAACATTTGAGTGAGTTGTGGGTTGTACAGGGCAGCAGCTCGTAGAAGTTCAGCCGAGCATCCTCCATTCGTGCTTCTAGCCGCCAACTCTGCCGGAGCACACCCCATCGGTCCTGTACCAGTAACCAGAACTCTACGTGCTCCGAGTTGATATAAATTCTGCCAAGTTAACTAATTAAACTTCTCTTATATTGAGTAATTTTTCTGTGTGATTGTCACTAGTCGTGTGGTGTTACGTCAATGCATCCGTATATTATAATACAAGCATTAATAAGATTATGTGACAGTACAACAGTCACACAAACAAATTTATCGTGTATTGGTGCAATGATTAATATTAATTACCATGAGAATTTTTCGGTACTCAGAGATGAGAAGCTTGACGTAAGTAGGGAGGGGGAGGTTGCGAGATTGAGAAATGGAAGAGGCTGAGTAGTAGTTGTTGACGAAATCGTTGCCGCCGACGGTGATGAGGACAAGTGATTGGCTTATGAGTCTTCTGGTCTGCTGCTTTCCGACCAGGGCTTGCACTCTTTGCTGGTATTCTTTGAAGTAGTTCAGTTGCCTAAACATTCTGAGTATATCTAGCTGCATGGGCAGTGCAGAGCAATCAAATTATCTCAATGAGCTTATCATTTTTGAGTAGTTATTTTGCGGTACTGTAATAGGGCTACATGACATAACTAGTTCATATGTTATAGTACGAGTTAATACTACTATTAGTGTGTAGTGACTTACAAACTGAGCGCCAGTTTCATTGAGAATTCCAACTCCCGCGGAAGCGAAGTTTGCACCAACAAGTAGCCTTCGTCCGTTAAGCTGTGGACTCAAGTATGGCATTGGGGGTTCTCTTGAGCCAATTTTCTGACCTTAATTATCATGATCATGTTAACTAATTAGCTGTTAATTAAAAAATAATAGATGAATTAAGTGATCACGTTAACATGGTACGTACACATAAATTAATTGAGGCCAAATTAAGCATACATATCTGCATGCATGCAGAGTTAATAACTGTATATACTTAACTGATAAGGTCCGGGATGATGAGGCCATTAGAGAAACGGCCGGTGGGACGGTGAGTTGGAAAATCGATTCCATAAGGGTAAGAGTCGGCTCGAGCAATCGATATCAGATAGTTGTTGTTGCCATTGTCGACCAGTGAATCGCCGAAAACAAAGAATGCTCGACTACCCTCTGCTACTTGAACCATTTGAGGACCAATACTGTAATTACTAACAATAACAATCAAGTAAATCATCAGTCGGCATGTAAAAATCATCGACGATGAAGAGGCTGCAGCCATTGATACGCTTAACTCTGTGGTTTGGTCAGGATCGATATATATTGCAGTGTAAAGATTGGGTTGGTTGGAAGTAATGAATTGACAGCTGAGAATTCATATAAAGCAAACTATGTAGGGCACGCGTAGTACGTGCATGGAGTTAATATTGTTAGCAAGAATTGTATTAACCCTTGAGCGTCTTTGTAGTGGTTAGGTTTAAGGGGGAGGTACGTGGTGACGTCGAGGAGGGGAAATAAGTATCTTGTCACACCATTTCTCACGTAATGAGGGATGTAGAGAGAAACTAATTAAGGAGTTTAGAGAGGCGTATTACATGAAAGACATCATCATCAATATCGAAGTTTATCCTCTGTGAAGGAGGTGCCTTGACGTCGAAGAAATTGAGAATAGTACTGTAGGTCGATCGATATCGTTCTTCCAACCTAGAAGAGAAATGTAGGCACAAACATTAGAAATATACTCTAGTCTTTATAAATCACTTGATAGTTCTGCTTAAAAGATGGTCCGTGAAATTGACCCTCACCATCAAGATAGTCCATGAAATTGAAAATCAATCAATGTATTCCCTGAAAATAGATGTCGCAAATCAATGTGGTTCTTTCGTCACAATTTTGTTAAGTGTTGATGTGTCACATAAATGGGCCCTATGAGTTATTTTTCTCACAAATGATCTTTGAAATTAATGACTCGCGACATCAAAATGGTCCCGGAAATTGACTTGCGACATCAAAATAGTCTCTGAAATTGAAGATTGATCAATGTAGTTCCGCAAGTAAAGTCTCAAATCAATGTAGTCATTCCGTCACAATTCTGTCAAAAATTCTGTTATGTGTTGATCTGACACATAAATGGGTCACACAAGTCTAATTAAATTTAAAAAAATTATAAATAGGCTTAATAGTTTAATAGTTAATAAAAAAAATTGTCAACCCAAAAACCCAGTCCTACAATCACCTCCGATCACAGTCCACATTTCTCTACCTCATTCACTCTCTAGTCTTTAAAAAAAATCTCAATACACCCATCTTTATACATTCGACACCCTTCACTGAATTGAACTTGGATCGAGATCACCTTTGGTGATGGCTTGGCCGATTGGTCACGACTTATGGGACATCACCATTAACATTTAGGTGATCAACATCCTCACAACCTTAATCTTGGAGAGGTTGTTCGGCGGTTCCCGGGTGGTCTGGTAATGCAAAGAACGACGAGGTCTGCCTTGAGATAATGAGGTTACAAACAAGGTGCGTCTATTGTTGGTTGAAAACTATTTCCACACCCCCTCTTAGGCCTTGGTTAAGCCTTGTGCCTAGAATTTATGGAAGGGATCTCTCTTCGGAGTATGCCCTACTATAAGAAAAAAAAAATCCATAGTGCAAAAACGCTTTTAGACAATTTTTTAATTAATTATTAAACCCATATTAGCACATAATAATTTTTTTACATAATTGTAGCAGAAGAATCATATTGATTTGCGACACCTATTTTCAAGGACTACATTGATCGTTTTTCAATTTCAGGGACCATCTTGATGATGTGGGTCAATTTCAGGGACTATTTGGGATAAAAACCCGTAAATCTTGTGGGGCCCATTTATGTGTCACATCAGTACTTAATTGAATTTTTAACAAAATTGTGACAGAATGACCACATTGATTTGCGACCATATTTTCAAGGACTACATTGATTACTTTTTAATTTTAGAAACCATCTTAATAATAAAGGTCAATTTCATGGACCATTTATAATAAAAATGTATTCACAAACATCACAATTTTGTTGTAAACTATCTATATTTATTAGAGGATTGTTAATTGGCTCGGGTATTTTATTGTATATAGGTAGGATATAATAAAGATATGAAACGCTCGAAACTTGGCGCACCAACAAGAAGTATGTGACATGCATTATTAAACTAGATGGAAATAGAGTAACTTGACCAAAACAGCTAGCTACAGCAAGCAGGCACAAATTTCTCGGGAAAACTGAGAAAGCCTTGCAACTTGGAAGAGAAAAAAGTGTAACTTGCTAAAATTATTCACCGACGGATACTTTTGCGTAGTCAACTACTCAAATTGGTGACAACAATTTGCTTCTCATTTTTTCATAATTTAGATTACGTTAATTAGAATATCACTTGTACATATCAGAAAAAAAGTATTTTTCATTTATGCACAAAGTTTGAGACTCGTAATGAATTTGAGGAAGTGATTTCCACACACTATTTTTTATTATTCTCACTCTATAACCTCATGTTCATTTTTGACTTTCGAATTGAAGGATCAAAAGAGAACCGAAAAGAAAAAAAAAAGGGAAATTATTCCCTTGAAGTTGTAAGAGATACACATTCAAGACGGAATATTAATCTCTCTCAAAAAATAAAATAAAGTACCAATTCATAGAAAGCAGGTGGAAACTATATTCAAATACAGCAGTTAAACAAGCACTCATATATACTTAAGGTTTAAGAAAACACCTATTTTCAATGACTACATTGATTGCTTTTTAATTTTAGAAACCATCTTAAAAGTGAGGGTCAATTTCATGGACCATGTATAATAAAAATGCATTCACAAACATCATAATTTTGTTGTAAAATATCTATATTTATAAGAGGATTGTTAATTTGCTCGGGTATTTTATTGTATATAGATAGGATATAATAAAGATATGAAACGCTCGAAACTTGGCGCACCAACAAGAAGTATGTGACATGCATTCTTAAACTGGATGGAAATAGAGCAACGTGACCAAAACAGCTAGCTACAGCAAGCAGGCACAAATTTCTCGGGAAAACTGAGAAAGTCTTGCAACTTGGAAGAGAAAAAAGTGTAACCTTGCTAAAATTATTCACCGACGGATACTTTTGCGTAGTCAAATACTCAAATTAGTGACAACAATTTGCTTCTCATTTTTTCATAATTTAGATTACGCTAATTAGAATATCGCTTGAACATATCAGAAGAAAGTATTTTCCACTTATGCACAAAGTTTGAGACTCATAGTGAATTTGAGGAAGAGATTTCCGCACACTATTTTTTATTTTTCTCACTCTATAACCTCATGTTCATTCTTGGCTTTCTGATTGAAGGATCAAAAGAGAGAACCGAAAAGGGAAAAAAAAGGGAAATTATTCCCCTAAAGTTGTAAGAGATACACATTCAAAACGGAATATTAATCTCTCTAAAAAAATAAAATAAAATACCAATTCACAGAAAGCAGGTGGAAACTGTATTCAAATCAATGTATTAAAAGCGTGAGGCGTGGGCGAGGCGTCTGAGGGATAGCCCAGCCTAGGCGTGAGGCGAAGCCTTACGGGACCTTAAATAATAGGGAATTGTTGAGAAAAACAGAGGAAAGAGGTGAGAAAAACAGAGGAAACAGCAGGGTTTTAGATATAAGAGTAACAGACTTGGCCAAAACGACGTCGTTTTGGGCCAAGTCATTTAAAAAAAATTAAAGACTTGGCCAAAACGACGTCGTTTTGGACCAAGTCTTTAAAAAACAAAAAAAACCCTCCTTCTTCTCCGCGGTCGTCTTCCTCGTGAAGACGCCGCACACCTGCAACCCTAAACCCAGATGGCAAAGCTTGAAAACAGAGCATTCAACTTCGATTTTGGGTCGGGGATGGATCTGGGAACGCCCTCCAACCGCCTTTAGGCGCGCCTCAGCCGCCTAGTCTCGCCTCGACCACGCCTCGACGAGTTTTCGCCCACTCCCACTGGGCAGAGGTGTTATCACTCCCGCCCCTCCTCCAAAGCCGTCTAGGCGCGCCTCGGGTCGCGTCTTTTAAAAAATTGGTTCAAATATAGCAGTTAAACAAGCACTCATATACTTACGGTTCAAGAAAACACCAGTTAACATTCCTAAACTTTGGGTGCTCGAAAACACCAGTTATACAACAAAAATCACCATGCTTCCTACAGAATTACGTCATCGCATTCATCAACTTCGGCTGCCTGAAAACACCAGTTACATGCTTCCTACAGAAGTACATCTTCACTCAGAAACTTCAGGTGCCAGAAAACACCAAGTTACACAACAAAGTCACCATGCTTCCTACAGAGTTACAACATCACATTCATAAACTTCAGGTGCAATAAAACACCATTGCAAGACCTAACATGCAGATAACGCACAGTAAAAAGAGGATCAGGTTCATGCAAAGCTCGATCGAGGAACCCTTGTTGAGGGTTTTCTTCATCCAAATGGAGATGAAAAACACAACGGTGTTGGTCGCTTCAAAGAGTCGGAAAAGGAACTGTTTCTCGACAAGAGTTTTTGAAGGAGTGAATTCCAGCATATAGGGTTGCCGAGGCAATTAGTGCTGCATAATGCTCACCGTCCCGCCTTGCTCAGTTGAATGCGCTTCAGCCTCTTTTGTCTCAGGTGCCAATGCCATGGCAACGGTATCATCAGAAAATAAACCTAGTGGTGTTCCGCGTCCTTTTATTCTAACACCGAACAACTAATCTCGCCTAATCCTCTATACTTCGAAGAATGCATAATGCATATACTCAAATGGAACAAAAATGCAGAAGAGCATCACAAGTTCACAACAATCATAATCTAAATATGTGGCGTTCCGGCGTCCTTAACATTGAAGAACTAATTTGTCCTAATTCTCTATTTCTTTAAAAACACATATACTTAAATGGCAAAAACAAAAAGAGAATAGTAGCATCACAAGTTCACAACTTAGTCATTCAAATGTATAGAATAAATCAACAGTGTAAAGTACCAAGTAACATATTCATAATAAACCGTTCATTTACTTGATACATTTCCCGATCATTTAATTTATATGCTCAAGATATGTTATTCGTAAATGGAGGGATATATGTGCATCCCCCCTATCAAACCTGTTACATCAAAACTTTTCATTCACGAAAACACCAGTTAGACAACAGAGTTACCATGTTTCTGATCGAATTACATCAGCACATTCATAACCTCCAGGTGCAGCAGGAGCAAGAAAACATTTTCGCAACGCCTAGTATGTAAACAAGGCACAGTAAAGGGAGGAACGGCTTCAATGTAAACTCGAACGGGGAACCCCTGCTGAGGATTTTCATCATCCAAATGAAGATGAAAAACCCTGCGGCGTTGAAGACTTCAAAGAATTGGAAAAGGAGCTGGTTCTTAACAAGAGCGCGTGAAGGGTAAAGTCCAGCATAGAAGGTTGCCATGGCAATTAGTGTAGCCATAAACAAATTCATCTCGCGTTGCAGACTTGCATTCTCCTCTGCCTCCAGCGCCAAGGGGTTGGTATCATTGCGGCAATAGGCATAGGAAAATCTCGGAAAATGTAATCAAATTGCATCCAAACAGCCTAGTAAAGAACAGAAAATTTACTTAAAAGCATAATCTCAACAAATATATGCTATAACAGAGGAACATCACAAGTTAAATGAGAATATAAAACTGTGGTGTGTTCCCGATTCTTTTCGACTAACACAAAAGAATTAACCTCACCGATTCCTCATTTACTTTGGGAAAACAAGAATACAAACCTGTAAATCGTAAACTTTTTTCGAAAAATACATGGCAAAAAAAACCAGAGGAACATCGCGAGTTCACAACACTCATAATCTAAATCAATAGCATTCAACAATAAAACCAGTTGCATCTAAACCTGGCAAAGAACATACCCTGGTTTGCCGGTCAGCCTTCTACCCCTGCGACCCAAGCCAACCAAAGCAGAAGTTAAGGCCAATAGCATTTGCTTCTAACTTTGAAGAACTAATCTCGCCTAATCCTCTATTTTTCCAACAATGCATATACTTAAATGGCATGCAGAGTAGCATCTCAAGTTTCACAACAAGTATAATCAAAATGTGGTGCTCCGGCATCCTTTATACTAACACTGAAGAACTAATCTCATACGTGAAGTTCCAACGTTTTTTAGATTAACACTGGACATCACAAGCTCAAAACAATCATATACTAAAACAACAACATTCAATGATAAAACAAAATAAAAAAGTAAAATTAAATTTGAAGAAAAATGACCTCTTTGGCATGTTCATCCAAAAAAGTCAAGAATCTGAAACAGAAAAGTTTAAAATCGTTAATGGCAATTCATTGACAAAAAAAAAAAAAAAAGGATTAGTAAAAAAAATGAAACTAAAATCCAAGCTCCAGTCACCACCAAACCTCAAAAACCCTAGATCCGAAACATAAAATATCTCTAGGGTTAGGGTTTAACGGTCTGGAAAGAACACACGAACAAAAGAAGGTTCTAGAAACTAGAAAGTAGAGAAGGTCAGGGCTTCTTTTTCTACTAGTGTTTATTTAATTATTTAAATTTACTTTTTATTAACGAGCTGCTTCTAGTGCTATGGTTTGTGTGACAAGAGTTGAAACAGGATAAATAATAAAATAAAAAACTGCAGGAACCGTGAGGAGAAAGAAGCGATGTAGGAGGGTGAAAAGGGCGCAGTGGCAATTGGGATGACAAAGGATGGGAAGTTACCCTAGTTGGTCAATCTTTTTTTTTTTTTTTGGGTCGAAAGAACTATTCATAGAAACAGAAAGGCACAAGGCCAAACAACAAGCAGAGAGTATCCTCACAAACCCAGGGAGCAGAAACCAAGATAAACAGGACACAATGAGACGCCAACATACAGGATCCCAGCATCATCCCATCTACCCATGCAAAAAACCCCCACCCATTACATTGGAGGACACGGAAGATCGTTCTCATTCAAAACACCCACGAGCGAAGATGGAGGTCTTACAACCCAGCCGAAGCCGCACATCTCTGAAGATATATTCCTGGCAACGAAATCCGTCGCCCTATTTGCTGATCGTGGAACCCACAACCAGGAGCAAGATTGAAAACTCCTCCCAACCTCCAAAGCACGGCTAAGAATTGGGAGCAGGTCCTAATCACAACTCAGATTAAAAATTTAGGGTTTGCTAGCATGCGCTTTGGATAGTTCAAACCTAAAAGTGCCTTTTAATGACTGAAGACTTTTTTTTTAAAGTGTTTTTTAGCTGGCTGAAAGCAATTTTCGTAAAAACGTTTTTAGAATCAATCTTTGGTAAAAATGCAAGTGAATCTTGTAAAAGCATTTCAAGTGCTTTTGGATACAAAAATATTTTCTCTAAAAGCGATTTCAGTCAATTTAAGAACACCTTTAAATGAGTCATAAAAGCGCTTTCATTTTGGAAAACGGTTGTTTGGCCAAAACTTTACAAGTGTTTTTAGTTAAAAATAGAAGCACTTGGAATGGGTTTTAAAGAAACACCTCCTCCTAAATGTGCTACCAGGTGAAAACACGGGAAGTATTTGGCTCCCTTTAATGAAAATTTTTCAATTTCTAAACTATTTTTATTTTTCTATAGGGAATTGTTATTAGCATTCTAAAAATCTCATTATACATTCCTCACAAGTGTATTTTTTTCTTCTAATTATAGATAATTTGGAGTGCCAAATAAGATTTTTGGAGTGCTAATAACAATTTCTTTTTTATTTAGACAGTCTAAAATGCCTTTAGACTTTAAGAAAATATCAAAATTGTCTTTACCAATTTTTTCTAGGTTTAACGCTGCCATATAAAAAACCCGAGTTTTTCAGATCGTGCTGAAGACTGAAGCAGTCAGTCTCTTGGTCTGCATCTTCCCCAAGCCTCTCTCCATCTTCATGCACATACATTTGAATTTAACTATTTTGTAAATGCTAGTTTTATTTCAAATGTCTATTGCCCGCAACTGGTAAATTGAGTGGTCCAGTCTTCATGCATTGATTGAATTTGACTTGAAAACTCTAAACCCACGTTAGTAACTGAGACTTATGATTGACAGATGAGGTGTCATAAGGCCTAAAAATACTCTTCTTTCTCATTTGTTCTTTGTGTCTGCTAGCTTTCTATGACTGCTCCTATTTTTTATTTTTAAGCTTGTAATTTTGGATCTATTCCTTCTTCTTTGTCGAATCCACTCCCTTCTTTATAATTAAGGGAGGTGTAGTCAACTTAGGATTTGGAGGGATTTTAATAGATTTTGTTAAGTGATGAATTTTATAGGATTATGAATCCATATTGATTTTGGAAGATTTGAGAATATTCATATAACAGATTTATGTGGATTTTGATAGATTTTGAAGCGTTGAATTTTAACCGCCAAATAAATCAAATAGTTAAAAATGTATCTAGATCATAAATCTAAAAAAATGAAGCTACATTTTATTCATGCTCTGAAGATGCATCCCTTTGAGCCGAAATAAAAAATCAAGATTATCATATAAACCCAACTATTCGAAAGTCTCCCGCTGCACCCTTACAATCCTATTTCCCCCCACTCCCACTTTATTCTTCTTTCTTTCCCGTCCCAGCTAACCTCTCTCCTTTTAATCTTCTTCATTTTTGTTTTTTTTTTGTCAATACTGCTCTAATCTTGTTTTCCGCAACTCTCTCTTACTCCTCTTCCTTCATAACCCAATTCTAATTCCCCTTCTCTGCCATGAAAAAAAAATTGCACAAAATTGCAGAAAGAATGTAGAAAAATTGCAAAGATGAAGGAAGAAGACAAGGTGTGAGAGGAAAAGAGAGAGATTTTTGGATTTGAAATCCTAAGGTGTGAGGTAGGATTCTATTTGGTCTTTGATTATATATATTTCTTGCTCTCAAATCCCACAAAATCCACAACTTAATGAAATCCTACAAAATCTTTAAGTTTTCAATACACCTGAATTTGGATGGGCTTTAAAAATGACTATTAAAATCTTGATTGACTGCACACTATGTTTGGATGAGGAAAATAAACTTGGAATTTAGATAAAAGTAAGAAATTATAAATTGACATACATCAATTCTCTTGTTTGGATTCATAAACATAAAAATTTAGAATTTCTGCATGGAAAAAGAACTTGGAATTTAGGATCTCCAATTCCCAAGTTTAAATTCCATGTAAATAAGTGTTATTTCCCAATTTCTATGATTTAGAGTTTAAAAATAACAAATTCCGTATTCAATTCCATTGTTCTTTTAGGTTAACCAAACAAGAAAATTCACAAATTATAGAAAATAAAATCCTATCATTTCAATTTCTGTCATTTTAAAATTTCTTAGTAATCATAAATCTCTTCATCCAAACCTAGATTTGCATGGATTCTAAAAATCCTTT
This sequence comes from Malus domestica, assembly GCF_042453785.1. Taxonomy (NCBI): domain Eukaryota; kingdom Viridiplantae; phylum Streptophyta; class Magnoliopsida; order Rosales; family Rosaceae; genus Malus; species Malus domestica. The sequence continues at coordinate 30,786,880 of NC_091664.1, read as the reverse complement.
AAAATCATTTGGTTGACTATACTAGGATTTTGAAAGAGTTTAAAATCCTTCCAAATCCGAGTTTGACTACACCGCCTTTAATTAAGAATTATAACACCGATTGAATCGGCTTCTTATTCCTATTTTAAGTTTTTTTTATCAATATCATGCACTAATATGACATAGGGCTGGGCACGGGCCGGGCCGGGCCCAAATTTGGAGGGACCGGACCGGACCTGTATGAAAACACAACGGGGCGGGTCGGGGCGAGTAATGGGATTTCAAATTTTGGAACCGGACCTAACTCGACCCGTTTGAAACGGGTCGATTCGGGCCGGGTCCACGGGTCTTAGCACAGAAAGGAACGAATTGAAGCCTGAAGGTTGTGTTCCTCAGCAAATAAAAGAAAACCATACCAACGCAACGCGTAGATCAAGATCCAAAGTATCAGATAAATCAACAACACATAGATTCCAAACACATCATTCAACCAAATTAAGCATGGGTAATCTATGAATTATTGAAAAAATGGGCTTAAGATCTTCTCCGAGGATGAGTTCTTCGTTGGGATTGAAGAAATGGGTGTGGACAGAGATAGTAGTAGTAGGTGAATGACGCCCATGACGTTCAAGACGTTTAAGCATGGGTAGTCTACAATTATTCAGTCCAACCCAACAAACAAATTCATATAAATAATCAAAAAGTTCAAGAATTTGAAAGAAAAATGGGTTTTTTGTTTGTTTGTTTTACCAGCCAATTGAAGTAGGGAATGAAGCTGATGACGCCCATGACGGCGAACCTGGCATCGGTGGAATCCGTTGCCGAACCGCCTTCGGCATCGTCATCGGGAATGCTGGCGGGAAGCACCAGCGACGAGAGCATGTAGGCGCCAATGGCGGCGACGAACGGCGCGTCGTTTGAGAACTTCGCTCTGCAGGGTCTGTATCCGGTGAGCTTTTTGTTCTTCTTACTGTTTGGGTGTTTGCTGGCGGAGAGGAGAGAGGGTCTGAGGCTGGAGAGCTGAGGAGGAAGCGGCGACGGCGGTTTAAGAGAGTGGAGAGTGGAGGAGCAGTGGATTGCGGCCATGGCTTGGCTTTAGAGAGTGGAGGAAGATGCAACATCTTCTGTGATCTTGACGCAGTCGAGGGGTAGGAGGGAGAAGAGAACAAGAACAGAGAAAAAAGTGGGGGGAATCTGGGAGTGGGGGAAGAAGATGACTGAAAAAGTAAAGCAATTGCTTTGTTATGGTAGAACGGGTCGGTTCGGGGCCCCGACATTCTCAAATTCTGGAACCGCCCCGCCCCTGAAGATACCCTCTCCCCGCCCCGCCCCGCCCCGTTTTGTCTCTACCAAATTTGGCCCCGCCCCGAACCCGCCCCGAATCGACAATACCCGCCCCTACCCGCGGGTCCTGTACCCGTTTGCCCAGCCCTAATATGACATAACTGTGTCAATTCTTCTTTTATTTTTTTAATCTTCCTCAATGAATCCATCTCTTTTGCAACGGAGACGCCGTGTAACATCCCACATCGCCCAGGGGAGGGATCCTTAAATGTATATTCTCATCCCTACCTAGCACGAGGCCTTTTGGGAGCTCACTGGCTTCGGGTTCTGTCGGAACTCCGAAGTTAAGCGAGAAGGAGGCCAGAGCACTCCCAAGATGGGTGACCTACTGGGAAGTTGCTCGTGAGTTCCCAGAAACAAAACCGTGAGGGCGTGGTCGGGGCCCAAAGCGGACAATATCATGTTACGGTGGTGGAGCGGGCCCGGGATGTGATCCGCCCCGGGCCGGGATGTGACAATTGGTATCAGAGCCTAACCCTAGCCGTGGTGTGCCGACGAGGACGTCGGGCCCCTAAGGGGGGTGGATTGTAACATTCCACATCGCCCAGGGGAGTGATCCTTAAATGTATATTCCCATCCCTACCTAGCATGAGGCCTTTTGGGAGCTCACTGGCTTCGGGTTCCATCGGAACTCCGAAGTTAAGCGAAAAGGACGCCAGAGCACTTCCAGGATGGGTGACCCACTGAGAAGTTGCTCGTGAGTTCCCAGAAACAAAACTGTGAGGGTGTGGTCGGGGCCCAAAGCGGACAATATCATGCTACGATGGTGGAGCGGGCCTGGGAAGTGATCCGCCCCGGGCCGGGATGTGACACGTTGACGATAGAGCATTCCTTATTTGCAAAAGTTAAGGCCTTTCTAGTAACCCTGAGGGAAAAGAACAATATCTTGCTAATGATTGGTAGAGGATTGCTCTATTGTCTGCGTTTTCAACGCAAAGGAGATGCATGTTGTGAGGGCGAGCCCAAGCCAACAAAACTCCATGCTTTACAAGAATCGAGGAGGGAATGTCTATTGATTGCAGACTTACTCTTACTTTGTTTCCAAAGAGACTGTTTTTCTATCAATTCATTTGCAGTTTTGTTTTTTTTTTCTTGAAAGACTTTGGGACAACCATGGTCACTACACACAAAGATAATTCAAGAGTTGTTAGTTTTTCTGTTATAGAACATTTGGTCTATTTAAAACTTGTGCCCACATCAAAAGCTGTTTTTACCTAACGCTGATGTTGAGTGAATCTCATTGGAGAAAAGAGGGAGTTTGTATGTGCTTATAAGAGATTGGACTACTTTATATATTGTCAATTGATTTTGTGGTGGAACTACAACCTTCTTCATGGTATCAGAGTATGTTGTCCTATATGAAACCTAATGGTCACACGTGCTTCACGTCACTCGATTTTTGTCCACATGTTAGGCTTGAAAATCCGTCACATGTGAGGGAGCGTGTTGAGAGTGAATCCCACATTGGGAAAATGATAGATCTTACATATGCTTATGAGAGATTGAACTACTCCCATATTACCAATTAAATTTATGATGAAACTCCAATCTTCTTCATAAACTTGCCTTATTTCAATACCAAATTACCAACACTGGTTTCAATTCAACAAAAAATTCCCACACATAATTGTATGAAGCTTACTAGCTTAGCATGCATTCAAATACCCTTACAATCATGAGCCAGCATGCATTGTGACCCTTTTTTCCATCATTTTCAACCTTTTTTTTTGGCTTAAGTATTCTTATTAAACTTTTCGTCTCATGTTACCAAAAATTTTAAAAATTCATGCTCCCAATATTTTCGGCTTGAACCTAGGTGTCCTTCCAATTTTTTACATCTTAGTAAGGTCTAGTTTCTATTTGTCTCTATGGTCTAGGCCTGCCAGCCTAATCCGGGTTCCGGAAGCTATTGATATAAGCAATATTGGAGAAGGGAGATTAAACACTAAACTTCGAGCGCATAAATAACTACTATTAACTCCTTTTGGTTAAAAAAAAAAAAAAGGAACTTTTGAATAGTTTAGGAAGAGATTAGACAAATCACGCACCCATGTAACACGAAGAAATGGTCGTGGTATGTTCAATAGCTACAAATAAACCAAGATCAGCAAATATGATCAAGCAATGTTGGCTGTCCCAAATCGGCCAGAGGGAAGAAGAAATAAGAGTTTAAATATGATTACTCTACTTTAACCATTACTCTAAATAATATTGGACAAGTGATAATTTCCAAATTGGGGATAGTATTGTTGGAAGAGGGGTTCTCGGTCTGTATTTTTGAAAATTGCACATGGTATTAGAGCCTAGGGCAGGTAAGTTCGTACAACCACTTGGATAATACCAAGAAGAGTATAAATATGATTACCCACTATCTAATAACGAGACATTTTATAATAAAACCCCACCTAATGGATTGAGCAAGTGATGATAAATTCCACAAGCAATGAACAAAAAGACTGAATGTAAATTAAAGATGATTGTACTTAAGTTGGTAAGTTTGACATTATCACCCTGGGGGAAATCTTGCAAATCAAACCATTACAAAAACTAGAAAGCAATTGGGAAGCCAATCAGTTTTTAATCACTAGACATCCCAGCGACGCACAAACATAAATGGCAGATAGTACTGGCATTCAACACAGATCATAATCTAGTACACATAAATATAGTTTCAAATGGAAATAGTACACATAAATATTAGTTTCACATGGAAATATGTCTTAGGTCCTGGAATCCAAAGCCAAGATGGTGCTGAGATTCATGGGGTACATGTACTTTTCATCCCCTGTCATAATATTCTCAACGATCAGTCTGTTCCCCTTTTCGGACGGATGAAATGCATCCCAGAAAGCGTATAGGTCGCGGTTTGGGCACAAATTGGAAGCTCTTGTGCACAGCCCCAAGCCATGGTAAGGTCCTTGCCCACAGCATGCAACCTTTGATGTAGTAAATCCTGGACAACAAAAATTAAACAAACAACTTTATGTCACCAACACAACAAAAATGCATAGTAAGCGACAAAATGATTGGTGGGGTTGAAAATAAGCGTAGATTAGGAGATTCCTGAATAGGTTAATCTTTCGAACAAAACTTAATCCATGATCATAATATTAGGTCATGAACATAAAATTGATATAAATGTATATTGTATAATTAATTTACCAAATGCTTGAGGGTTCTTGATGAAGTCATTGCGGGTCTCCTGTACGTTGGCAGCAACGAAGACATCAGAACCGAGTTGGCTGTTGACTGATCTCAGCATCTGAATGAGTTGGGGGTTGTACAGAGCCGCCGCTCGTTGCAGCTCCGCTGCACATTCTCCGTTCCTGCTTCTCATGGCCAATTCAGCAGGCGCGCAGCCTAGCGGTCCTGTCCCCGTCACCAAAACCCTTCGTGCTCCGAGATCATACATTTTCTGTAAAGTTATGACACAAAGAATGATCAAACTACACATAATTGTAAGTCATTAACAGTTACATTGTCGCTTAGCTAGCAAGTTCTTTTCGAACTTAGCCAAATTAGGAGTTGGTTACCAAGAGAATTTTTCGGAGCTCAGAAATGAGGTATCTGACATAGTCTGGCAGAGCAAACTGGCGAGATCTTGCGGAGAAAGGCACTAGGTAGTAGTTGTTCACAAAATCGTTGCCGCCGACGGTGAGGAGGACGAGTGCTTGATTTACAAGCTGTTTGGTCCGTTGAGGTCCGATTTGGGCAGACAACCTTCGCTGGTATTGTTGGAAGTTTAGCAATTGCGCTGGCATTCTGATTATATTTGCCTGAAAATTTCACACATATCCATCCATTACTAGTTCAAAAAAAAAATTGTTGGTTGACAACTTTACCAAGGTAATTAATTTACTAGCATGTAGCACTTTTGTGCCCATGACGGGCACTAAAGAGCTAATCTCTCGCATGATCCTCTATTTGGTTTAAAAGAAAACTTACAAATTGAACCCCAGTGTCATTAAGAATTCCAATGCCAGCAGAGGCAAAGTTTGCACCAACTAGTAGCTTTTGCCCTGTGAGCTGTGGACTCAAGTATGGCAATGTAGGTTCTGCACCAAGCTTCTGACCTATATACACACACGCACAAACATATTAGGTCAATTCAGTACATGTGAATAACAAGAAAATAACTCGAAAAATCGTAAAGAAAAAGAGAATGGAAGAAAACCTAACTGATATAGTCAGGAATGGTGAGGCCGTTGGAGAAACGACCGGTGGGTCGACGGGTGGGATAGTCAATGCCGTAGGGAGGAGAGTCGGCACGAGCACTGGTGGCTAAGTAGTTGTTGTTGCCAGCGTCGACCAGTGAGTCTCCAAACACAAAAAAGGCACGAGCCTCAGCACCACAACTCAACATTCCCAACGCCATGACCACACAAAAAATGGCCAATGAGCTAGCCATGGAATTGGCTTTTGACTTCTTGGGAGTAACCTGACGAAGAAAATAGAAAGGAGTTTGGACTAGATCTTTTCTTATGATCGGACAAAGATCACAGTGTTTGTGAGGAAATTTGAATAGATGAGAGGGAGGTTATATAGAGGTAGGGGTGTTTGACAATTGGAGCAAAATCTTAGGCCCACTTGTACAAAAGCAAAGCTATATTGTAGTTTGTTTTTATGGCAATACCTTGTATGGTTGGCAATGCAAAAGAAAAATAAAAGCTAAGTTTGAAATTTCTGCTTCCTGTTCTAGTGATCAATTGAAGTGGCTTTTCGACCAAGATTTCATAAATTTGGTCAGTATTATTTTGGCTTTAGGTTAATCTACTACCAAGTCAACTCAGAAATGAGAAAAATTTGGTGTAATTGTCAGTTGGGTCAGGCTCATCAAAGTATGTACTCGAATCCGAGAGAGACTACCTGCACGATCCGTTACTATAAAGATATTCAAAACCATCAATGCATTGGTGCGTACATATAGAAAGTTAAAAATTCACTACAATGCGTTATTGATTTAGAATCTTGCACAGTAGCTAGTGTAGAAAAGTCATGCTCCTACAACTAAGGATAAATACACACTATTATGTCCATAGCCTGACGAGTGTTTTCGACACGACCATATACCCAATGACACAACAGATTTTCTAGACAAGCTAGAGCACGCTTGCATCAAATCTATCAGATGTATAATAGTTAAAACAACTTCAATTAAACTTGCATATACGCTGTTCAAGTTTGTTCTCTAGCTCACCTTCAACCTCATTTTTACAGTTTTTGCTTTTCAAACCTTGTGTGCTAAAGGTCTAGTAGTGTTGGAAGGGATCAAATTAACCTGCTGCAGAGAAATTGTTCTTATTTGAAAACACTAGTATTCCATGAAGAAAGTTGGGTTCCATAATAAAACTCATTGGAAATATGAGGAGTAGTTCAACCTCTTATAACTCCTTACAAGGTTTCTCCTTTCACCAATGTGAGACTCTTTTACCTTTAAATCCTCACACGTCCTCTCACGTGTAACAAATTTTCAAGCCAAACACATGAACAACAGGAATTGGGTGATGTGGAGCAAGTGTGACCGTTAGGCTTCACACGTGGACCAACCTGCTCTGATACCCGAAGGAAAGATAGGGTTTCACCTTAAACCAATTGGCAATGTTGGGAGTAGCTCAACTTCTTGTAAACCCTTGCAAGGTTTCTCCCTTTACCGATGTAAGACTTTTTTACCTCCGCATCCTCACATGCTCCCTCGCATGTGGCAACATTTTCAAGCCAAATGCTTGGCAACACAAATTGAGTGACGTGGAGCAAGTGTGGTCTTTGGGCTTTACACGTGGGCCAACCTACTCTAGTACTAGGAAGAAAGTTGGGGTTTCATCATAAAATCAATTTGGCAATATGAAGAATAACTCAACCTCTTATAAACCCTTGCAAAATTTCTAGTTTGACCGATGAGAAAACATCAAATTAATATGACAGCAATTTCACATGCAAGTAAACGGGACAGGTGGTGGTCAATTATTTGTGAAGAAATTTCCACGCTCTTGAATGACATTTCTTCTTAAAACTTTGCTTGTGACAATTACCATACCAACATCGCTATATATAATGATAATTCAAATGTGCCTTAACAAATTTGTCTACGAATGAAATTGAGGTTTTACCATAAAATCAGTTCGCAATATGGGGATTGAGAGTAGTCCAACTCTCTAGCTATAAGGACATACAAGCTTTAGTAAACTTCTTATATAAGATATTTATTCATATTGCCACACACCCTCTCACGTATAACGAGTGTTCAAATCTAACATGTAAACATCACAAATTGAAGGACGTAGATCACATGTGTTGTTGAGCTTCACACATGGACCAACTTGTTCTGAGATACATGAAAGAAGTTGAGGTTCCACTATAATACTATTAATAATATGGGAGTAGTCAAACTCCTTATATGTCCTCAAAAGGCTTGGTCCTTTCTTGATGTAGGAGTTTGGCCTTTCACTGCATCTAGTTGAGTTGAGAAGGCGAAGAACTTGCATGAAGCAATGTATATTTCTCGATCTTGTCACGCATATGTCACGATGTATGCAAGTTTCTCTTGGTGAAAAGATACTTTATAACGCAAGCGCGTTCTACTACTTAATAGAATTGCATTTGGGGCCCCAGAATTTACTCCTCAAAATTATTAGTACGTCTAGAGTAACATGCATGAAGTAATAATAGAGCTGAGGGAGCCTTCATAATACCAACTACTACACAACATCTTCGTACGAAATAACTTTGCTGGGAACGGTTCAACTAACAAAAAGAAAAGCCCTAGCTTTCCCGAGGGTTGCAAGTTTTATTCAACTCTTTTTCTCTCAACCAACTTCAGGTGCCAGAAAACACCAGTTACACAACAAAGTCACCATGCTTCCTACAGAGTTACAACATCACATTCATAAACTTCAGGTGCAATAAAACACCATTGCAAGACCTAACATGTAGATAACGCACAGTAAAAAGAGGATCAGGTTCATGCAAAGCTCGATCGAGAAACCCTTATTGAGGGTTTTCTTCATCAGATGGAGATGAAAAACACAACGGTGTTGGTCGCTTCAAAGAGTCGGAAAAGGAACTGGTTCTCGACAAGAGTTTTTGAAGGAGTGAAGTGCAGCATAGAGGGTTGCCGAGGCAATTAGTGCTGCATAATGCTCACCGTCCCGACTTGCTCAGTTGAATGCGCTTCCGCCTATTTTGTCTCAGATGCCAATGCCATGGCAACGGTATCATAAGAATATAAACCTAGTGGCGTTCCGCGACCTTTTATTCCAACACCGAAGAACTAATCTCGCCTAATCCTCTATACTTCAGAGAATGCATAATGCGTATACTCAAATGGAACAAAAATGCAGTAGAACATCACAAGTTCACAACAATCATAATCTAAATATGTGGCATTCCGGCGTCCTTTAGAATAACATTGAAGAACTAATCTGTCCAAATTCTCTATTTCTTGAAAAACACATATACTTAAATGGTAAAAACAAAAAGAGAAGAGTAGCATCACAAGTTCACAACTTAGTCATTCAAATGTATAAAATAAATCAACGGTGTAAGTACCAAGTAACATATTCATAATAAACCGTTCATTTATCTAATATGTTTCCCAATCATTTAATTTATATGATCAAGATATGTTATTCGTAAATGGAGGGATATATGTGCATCCCCCCTATCAAACCGGTTACATCAAAACTTTTCATTCACGAAAGGAACTAAATCACATCTGCGCTATTGATGAAACTGTATTCAAATACAGCAGTTAAACAAGTAGTCACAAATCTTGCAAATCCACTACATAAACTTCAGGTGCCCAAAAACACCAGTTAATTAACATCATAAACTTCGGGTGTTTGAAAACACCAGTTACACAACAAGGTACCACGTTTCTACACAATTACATCACATTCATAAACTTCGGGTGACCGAAAACACCAGTTAGACAACAGAGTTACCATGTTTCCGACCGAATTACATCATCACATTCATAACCTGCAGGTGCAGCTGGGGCAAGAAAACATATTCGCAACGCCTAGTTTGTAAAAAAGGCACAGTAAAGAGAGGAGCGGCTTCAATGTAAACTCGATTGGGGAACCCCTGCTGAGGATTTTCATTATCCAAATGGAGATGAAAAACCCTGCGGCGTTGAAGACTTCAAAGAGTTGGAAAAGGAACTGGTTCTTAACAAGAGCGTGTGAAGGGTAAAGTCCAGCATAGAAGGTTGCCATGGCAATTAGTGTATAGCCATAAACAACTTCATCTCGCGCTGCAGACTTGCATTCTCCTCTGCCTCTAGCGCCATGGGGTTGGTATCATTGCTGCAATAGGCATAGGAAAATCAGTTGCAGATCGAACGGAAAATGTAATCAAATTTCATCCAAACAGCCTAGTAAAGAACATAAAATTTACTTAAAAACATAATCTCATCAAATATATGCTATAACAGAGGAACATCACAAGTTAAATGAGAATATAAAACTGTGGTGTGTTCCGGATTCTTTTGGACTAACACAAAAGAACTAACCTCACCAAATCCTCATTTACTTTGGGAAAACAAGAACACAAACATGCAAATCGTAAACTTTTTCGAACAATACATACTTCGTTGGCAAAAAAACCAGAGGAACATCGCGAGTTCACAACACTCATAATCTAAATCAATAGCATTCAACAATAAAACCAGTTGCATCTAAACCTGGCAAAGAACATACCCTGGTTTGCCGGTCAGCCTTCTGCCCCTGCGACCCAAGCCAACCAAAGCAGAAGTTAAAGGCCAATAGCATTTATTTCTAACTCTAACAACTAATCTCGCCTAATCCTCTATTTTTCAAACAATGCATATACTTAAATGACATGCAAAGTAGCATCTCAAGTTTCACAACACGTATAATTAAAACGTGGCGCTCCGGCGTCCTTTAGACTAACACTGAAGAACTAATCCTTCCTAATCTTCTATTTTCGAAGAACGCATATACTCAAAGGGACCAAAAAAAAAAAAAGAGTAGCATCACTAGTTTACGACAATCATAATCTAATACGTGAAGTTCCAACGTCTTTTAGACTAACACTGGAAAACTAATCTCGCCTAATCCACTATTTTTTTTCAAAGAACACATTGACTTAAATGGCAAAAAAAATGCAGAGTAACATCACAAGTTCAAAACAATCATATACTAAAACAAAAACATTCAATGATAAAACAAAATAAAAAAGAAAATTTAAATTTGAAGAAAAATGACCTCTTTGCCATGTTCATCCAAAAAAGTCAAGAATCTGAAACAGAACAGGATAAAATCGTTAATGGCAGTTCATTGACAAAAAAAAAGAAAGAAAAGAAGAAGGATTAGTGAAAAAATGAAACTAAAATCCAAGCTCCAGTCACCACCAAACCTCAAAAACCCTAGATCTGAAACCTAAAATATCTCTAGGGTTAGGGTTTAACGGTCTGGAAAGAACACACGAACAAAAGAAGGTTCTAGAAACTAGAAAGTAGAGAAGGTCGGGCTTCTTTTTCTACTAGTGTTTATTTAATTATTTAAATTTACTTTTTATTAACGAGCTGCTTCTAGTGCTGCGGTTTGTGCGACAAGAGTTGAAAGAGGATAAATAATAAAATAAAATGGATAATTATTTTATTACCTCAAGAGTAAACTGCGGGGACCGTGAGGAGAAAGAAGCGATGTGGGAGGGTGAAAAGGGTGAAGCGGCAATTGGGATGACAAAAGGATCATTTTCCTGGAGATTCTGGGAATCTCGTGATTATGATCGTTCATCGTATATCGAGCAATCAGTTTTAGTTAAGTACTATTTATATTTAATTTTAAATTTTAAATGATTTCTGATCGCATGATATACGATAAACGGTCAGATCACGGGATCCCATCCTTTTCCAAAGGATGGGAAGTTACCCTAGTTGGTCAATCTATAGGGGTTAAAAATGTAGGGTTTGCTGGCATGTGCTTTTGGATGGTTAAAACTTATAAGTGCTTTTTAATGACTACAATTTTTTTTTTAAATGTTTTTTAGCTGGCTGAAAGCGATTTTCGTAAAAACATTTTTAGAGTCAATCTTTGGTAAAAATGCAAGTGAATCTTGTAAAAGTACTTGAAGTGCTTTTAGACACAAAATCATTTTCTCTAAAAATGGTTTCAGTCAGTTTAAAAACACTTACAAATGAGTTATAAAAACGCTTTCATTTTGGAAACGGTTGTTTGGCCAAAAATTTACTTGTGTTTTTAGTTAAATAGAAGCACTTGGAGTGGGGTTTAAAGAAACACCTCCTCCTAAATGTGCTGCCAGGTGAAAACACGGGAAGTATTTGACTCCCTTCAATGAAACTTTTTCGGGACAAACCTCCTGTATGGGCAAAGTCCACGAGGGTGGCGACCATTACAGCAGACTGGACAAACATTATAATCATGGCCGCATTTCTGAGTCCCACAAAAAATGCAATTATACTTGTAGACGAAAGTCGGAGAGTCTTCAACAACCTTTTTTTCTTCTTCAAGTTGGAGTTGACTCAGAGTGTCTTTAACAGCCCTTGTTTTTTTTCTTCTTCTTCAAGTCGGGATCGACTCAGAGAGTCTTCAACAGACCATTCGTCAAAAGCAATTTTTCTCAATCAACATGTTTGTAGTTTCATTGGTTAGAATTTTGTTCAACAATGGAGGGTGGAAGTGTTTTGATAGTTGAGAAGATAAATAATACGCTAAATATGATTTGAGGTGTATTTATAATTTTTTTTAAAACCTAATAAGGTCAAAATTGTCATTGCATATATAGTAGGGTAAATAAGTCATTTAATATTAATTTTTAATGTGGGGTGCATTCAACATTTTATGGGATGCTAATATAGACAGTCTAAAATGCCTTTAGACTTTAAGAAAATATCAACATTTTAATGTAGGGTAAAAAAACCTTTCTAAACTATTCCTATTTTTAATTTAGACAGTCTAAAATGCCTTTAGACTTTAAGAAAATATCAAAATTGTACTATTTACCAATTTTTTCTAGATTTAACGCTGCTACATAAAAAAAACCCACGAGGTTTTCATATCGTGCTGAAGACTGAAGCAGTCACCTCTTGGGCGGCATCTTTCCCAAGCCTCTCTCCATCTTCATGCACATACATTTGAATTTAACTATTTTGTAAATGCCAGTTTTATTTCAAATGTCTATTGCCCGTAACTGGTAAATGGAGTGGTCCAGACTTCATGCATTGATTGAATTTGACTTGAAAACTCTAAACCCACGTTAGTAATTGAGACTTATGATTGACAGATGAGGTGTCACCGTGTCATAAGGCCTAAAAATACTTCTCATTTGTTCTTTGTGTCTGCTAGCTTTCTATGACTGCTCCTATTTTGAAATTTTAAGCTTGTAATTTTGGGTCTATGCCTAGTAAACGAGGACATAATTAATTCATAATGCAGTGTTGTATGTTGTGTTGTGCGGAAGCGTCAAATATGAAACCAATAAGCAACAACGGCAAAATATGATAAGACAAATAATCCAAATGACACAAGGATTTATACTGGTTCGGCGTAAGCCTACGTCCAGTTCCGAGACGGTGAGGAAATTCCACTAATATCAAAATGGAGATTACAAATAGAGTTTTAACTCTCAAACTCAAATCCCACATACACCCAATAGCTCTCACTCTCACAAAGAACAAATGGAGAAGATGGAAACATATACCAAATTCCTTCTCTCCCAAAAGCCACAAAATGTAGCACAAATATCTTTGATTGAGTGATCACTAACAAAAGGGGATTACAAACAAATGGGAAGGAGCAGCACTGTTTCAAATGGGAGAGCCGAACACTCTCCCTGGTATGGCTCTCATCTGATGCCACTCCCCACACTTTTCTTCTCTCGGCTTCTCCTCAAACATATAGCAGCTGCTGCTGCCTTAGAAAATACCAAAAGAAAAGCTCTTTTGTCAAGTTGCAAAGGAAGGAGCCGAATAAACCCAATTCCATTTGCCTATAAAAAAATCCAAAGTAAAGGAATAATCATTCATTTACAAACATCATCATGACCTTACTTTTTCTTTTCAACAAACATCATCATTGTGTTTTTAGTCATGATGATGTCCACCAAACTTTTCTTTGTTTAATAGCCGAAAGGAGAGCTGGCTTGTTCTCCACTTGGCCACTAATTTGGCCACTATCCAACAATCTCCACCTTGGCCAAATTCCGAAAACATCACAGAGAATCGAATCAACAATCACCATAAGCACTCAAAGTACAAACTAAAGACAACGGGAACTAAATCAAATTCTCCAAACTTTCGGTACTCATAATGATCTCCACCTCGACTCAAATTTTACCAAAGCCAACAAAAGTAGAGCATTTCTCTACCGTCTTCTCCAAATTTGCAAACCATAAGTGCCTTGATCAAAACAAAAGTGATTCAAACGAAGAACTGAAATTCTTCAATATCACCGACAAAAGATCAAGCACACCATACCAAAGTTGGACATACAACGAACTCCACCTGCTCACAAACACCATGGTCTTAAACTGCACCAATAGACTCATTCACATAGCATGGCACATTCTCCAAGTCAAAACTGATTACAAATTTGGCAACAAGGTCTCATATACCACATACAAAAATATGCCCTTCACTCAAGTTTAACATCATCACATGAGCACCAACAGGACAACCAAAATTTCAAATTCAAATAATCAGTAGGAGATCCAAAACCATACCTCAACTGGAGTCTTCAAGAAAACTAATTGCAGATGATGGAGACCAACAGACCAAATAGCAGTGGCAAACAAATCCAACCAAATATCCATAGACCAAACAAAGTTAGAAAGCATATAACTTGCCTTCTACAAGAGGGCTCCACATAAATGTTCTGCAATGCATGTGGTGTATCCAAAATAGTGTGGTGCCTCACTATCCAAACTTGCAGAACTCAACAAATTGGCCCTCACAAACTCCTCCAATGTTTCCATCAACTTGCTCCAAAGGCAACTAATGGGAGTGAAGAAAAAACTTCTCTATCGTTGAAAAAATGCCAAAGAGAAGAAAACTTAGCCTTAGCCTTTTTCCCTTTTCTTTCAGCCAACAACATCATTTGTCATCATGATGTCCTTTTGCCAAAACAAATGCCGAAAGAAAAAGAACCAACATTTTCTTTTCAATTTTCAACTGCTTCTACCTTTTCTCCTTCCCACTCAACTCGTCGACAACAGCCCACAAACACCTCCGGTGCAGCGATGACCAACGGAGAACCCACCAAAAGCAGTACACTACACCTCCATCTCCAATTGACCAAATGCCAAAGTCATTCCTCCTGTCGAATTTTTTCAAAAAAACATATTTCACCGTCATTCGAAGATTTCATAGACATACTAGTACAAAGCCTCAAAGTCGAAACCCAGAGCTCTGATACCACTTGTTGTGCGGAAACGTCAAATATGAAACCAATAAGCAACAACGGCAAAATATGATAAGACAAATAATCCAAATGACACAAGGATTTATACTGGTTCAGCGTAAGCCTACGTCCAGTTCTGAGACGGCGAGGAAATTCCACTAATATCAAAATGGAGATTACAAATAGAGTTTTAACTCTCAAACTCAAATCCCACATACACCCAATAGCTCTCACTCTCACAAAGAACAAATGGAGAAGATGGAAACATATACCAAATTCCTTCTCTCCCAAAAGCCACAAAATGTAGCACAAATATCTTTGATTGAGTGATCACTAACAAAAGGGGATTACAAACAAATGGGAAGGAGCAGCACTGTTTCAAATGGGAGAGCCGAACACTCTCCCTGGTATGGCTCTCATCTGATGCCACTCCCCACACTTTTCTTCTCTCGGCTTCTCCTCAAACATATAGCAGCTGCTGCTGCCTTAGAAAATACCAAAAGAAAAGCTCTTTTGTCAAGTTGCAAAGGAAGGAGCCGAATAAACCCAATTCCATTTGCCTATAAAAAAATCCAAAGTAAAGGAATAATCATTCATTTACAAACATCATTATGACCTTACTTTTTCTTTTCAACAAATATCATCATTGTGTTTTTAGTCATGATGATGTCCACCAAACTTTTCTTTGTTTAATAGCCGAAAGGAGAGCTGGCTTGTTCTCCACTTGGCCACTAATTTGGCCACTATCCAACATGTTGTTATTATGTTCTATGCTTTTTTTTTCTCTTTCTCTTACTCGGGATATAAATATCTAAGAATATAGTTAAGGATTCACAAGATGCATATGGGGATAATGAATTCAAATTTTCTACACTTATTTAGTGTGTGGGTTTTCTGTGATTTTTATTATTGATTGACATATATCTGTAAACTTACTTCTTAACTTTGTTGTCATAAACTTAATATGTATCAATCAATAATAAAATGTTACACAGAGACCACACAAAATAGGTTCACAGAATTTGAACACGGGGATGATAACGAAAAGAAGAGTAAGGCAATATGGGATAATGCAACTGTTGAGGCATTTATAAGGACTTGTGTAGATGAAACATTATCCGGAAATCGAAAAATTGGTCATGTTGGTAAATTTGGATGGAAAAATATCATTAAGAAATTTAATGATACTATTCAAAAGCCATATGCCTATAAATAACTCAAGAAAAAATAAACCGCACCTGAGAAAGATTGGCAATTGTGGACATCTTAGGTTGGAAAAGAGACTGGCTTAAGAAAGATTGGCAATTGTGGAGAACAATTTCGATCCTCCCCTTCCCCTTCCCTTTGCACCGGAGATCCAGTACTATTCCTTCTGCTTTGTCGAATCCACTCCCTTCTTTGTAATTAAGAATTATAACGCCGATTGAATCGGCTTCTTATTCCTATTTTAAGTTTTCTTATCAATGTCATGCACTAATATGACATAACTGTGTCATTTTTTCTTTGATTTTTTTTATCTTCCTCACTGAATCCATCTCTTTTGCAGCGGAGACGCCGACGATAGAGCATTCCCTATTTGCAGAAGTTAAAGGCTTTCTAGTAATCCTGAGAGAAAAGAACAATATATTGCTAATGAATTGGTAGAGGATTGCTCTGTTGTATGTGTTTCCAATGCAAAGGAGATGCATGCAGTGAGGGAAAACTCAAGCCAACAAGGTTCCCTACTTTACAACAATCGAGGAGGGAATGTCTATTGATTGCATACTAATTACTCTTACTTTGTTTCCAAAGAGACTGTTTTTCTATCAATTCATTTACAGTTTTGTTTGTTTTGTTTTGTTTTTTTCTTGAAAGATTTTGGGACAACCATGGTCACTACACACAAAGATAATTCAAGAGTTGTTTCTGTTATACAACATTTGGTATATTTAAAACTTGTGCCCACATCAAAAGTTGTTTTTACGTAACGCTGTTGTTGAGCGAATCTCATTGGAGAAGTTTGCATGTGTTTATAAAAGATTAGGCTACTTTATATATTGTCAATTGGTATCAGAGCAGGTTATCCTATGTGAAGCCTAACGGTAACATATGCTCCACGTCACTCGATTTTTGTTATCCACATGTTAGGCTTGAAAATCCGCCACATATGAGGGAGCTTGTTGAGAGTAAATCACACATTGGGGAAATGAGGGATCTTGCATGTGCTTATGAGAGATTGAACTACTCTCATATTGCCAATTAAATTTACGGTGAAACTCCAACTTTCTTCGTAAGCTTGCATTATTTCAATACCAAATTACCAGCACTGGTTTCAATTCAACACAAAATTCCCACACTTATTTGTATGAAGCTTACTAGCTTAGCATGCATTCAAATACCCTTACAATCATGAGCCAGCACGCATTGTGACCCTTTTTTTCTCTATTTTCAGCCCTTTTTTTTTTTTTTTTGGCTTGAGTAAATTTACATATTGGACAATACTCATTGGATTCTTATTAAAATCTTCGTCTCATGTTACCAAAAATTTTAAAAATTCATGCTCCCAATATTTTTGGCTTGAACCTAGGTGTCCTTCGAATTTTTTACATCTTAGTAAGGTCTAGTTTCGATTTGTCTCTATGGCCTAGGCCTGCCAGCATAATCCAGGTTTCCGGAAGCCATTGGTATAAGCAATATTGGAGAAGGGAGATCAAACACTAAACTTCTAGCGCATAAATAACTACTATTAACTCCTTTTGGTTACAAAAAAGGAACTTTTGAATAGTTTAGGAAGAGATTAGACAAATCACGCACCCATGTAACACGAAGAAATGGTTGCGGCAAAAGGTTATGTTCAATAGCTACAAATAAACCAACATCAGCAAATTTGATCAAGCAATGTTGGCTATCCCACATCAGCCAGAGGGAAGAAGAAATAAAGTTTACATATGATTACTCTACTTTAACTATTACTCTAAATTATATTGAACGAGTGATAATTATCAAATTGGGAACAATATCATTGGACGCAGGGTCCTCGGCCTGTCTCTCTGAAAATTTCATATGGTATTAGAGCCAATGGCAGGTAGGTTCGTACTACCACTTGGATTATACCAAGAAGAATATAAGTTTGATTACCCACACTACCACTTGGATTATACCAAGAAGAATATAAATTTGATTACCCACTATCTAATAACAAGACATTTTGTAATAAAACTCCACACCTGATAGATTAAGCAAGTGATAATAAATTCCACAAGCAGTGAACAAAACGACTGAGTGTAAATTAAAGATGATTGTACTTAAGTTGGTCAGTTTTACATTATCACCTTGGGGGAAATCTTGCAAATCAAACCATTACAAAAACTAGAAAGCAATTGGGAAGCCAATGAGTTTTTAATCACTAGACATCCCAGCGACGCACAAACATAAATGGCAGATAGTACTGGCATTCAACACAGATCATAATCTAGTACACATAAATATAGTTTCAAATGGAAATAGTACACATAAATATTAGTTTCACATGGAAATATGTCTTAGGTCCTGGAATCCAAAGCCAAGATGGTGCTGAGATTCATAGGGTACATGTACTTTTCATCCCCTGTCATAATATTCTCAACGATCAGTCTGTTCCCCTTTTCGGACGGATGAAATGCATCCCAGAAAGCGTATAGGTCGCGGTTCGGGCACAAATTGGAAGCTCTTGTGCACAGCCCCAAGCCATTGTAAGGTCCTTGCCCACAGCATGCAACCTTTGATGTAGTAAATCCTGGATAACAAAAATTAAACAAGCAACTTTATGTCACCAACACACAAAAAATGCATAGTAAGAGACAAAATGATTGGCGGGGTTGAAAATAAGCGTAGATTAGGAGATTCGTGAATAGGTTAATCTTTCGAACAAAACTTAATCCATGATCATAATATTAGGTCATGAACATAAAATTGATATAAACGTATATTGTATAATTAATTTACCAAATGCTTGAGGGTTCCTGATGAAGTCATTGCGGGTCTCCTGTACGTTGGCAGCAACAAAGACATCAGAACCGAGTTGGCTGTTGACTGATCTCAGCATCTGAATGAGTTGCGGGTTGTACAGAGCCGATGCTCGTTGCAGCTCCGCTGCGCATTCTCCATTCCTGCTTCTCATGGCCAATTCAGCAGGTGCGCAGCCCATCGGTCCTGTCCCTGTCACCAAAACCCTTCGTGCTCCAAGATCATACATTTTCTGTAAAGTTATGACACAAAGAATGATCAAACTACACATAATTATAAGTCATTAACATGTGACATTGTCGCTTAGCTAGCAAGTTATTTCCGAACTTAGCCAAATTAGGAGTTGGTTACCAAGAGAATTTTTCGGAGCTCGGAAATGAGGTATCTGACATAGTCTGGCAGAGCAAACTGGCGAGATCTTGCGGAGAAAGGCACTAGGTAGTAGTTGTTCACAAAATCGTTGCCGCCGACAGTGAGGAGGACGAGTGCTTGATTTACGAGCTGTTTGGTCCGTTGAGGTCCGATTTGGGCAGACAACCTTCGCTGGTATTGTTGGAAGTTTAGCAATTGCGCTGGCATTCTGATTATATTTGCCTGAAAATTTCACACATATCCATCCATTACTAGTTCAAAAAAAATTTGTTGGTTGACAACTTTACCAAGGTAATTAATTTACTAGCATGTAGCACTTTTGTGCCCATGACGGGCACTAAAGAGCTAATCTCTCGCATGATCCTCTATTTGTTTTAAAAGAAAACTTACAAACTGAACCCCAGTGTCATTAAGAATTCCAATGCCAGCAGAGGCAAAGTTTGCACCAACTAGTAGCTTTTGCCCTGTGAGTTGTGGACTCAAGTATGGCAATGTAGGTTCTGCACCAAGCTTCTGACCTATATACACATACGCACACACATATTAGGTCAATTCAGTACATGTGAATAACGAGAAAATAACCCGAAAAATCGGAAAGAAAAAGAGAATGGAAGAAAACCTAACTGATATAGTCAGGAATGGTGAGGCCATTGGAGAAACGACCGGTGGGTCGACGGGTGGGATAGTCAATGCCGTAAGGAGGAGAGTCGGCACGAGCACTGGTGGCTAAGTAGTTGTTGTTGCCAGCGTCGACCAGTGAGTCTCCAAACACAAAAAAGGCACGAGCCTCAGCACCACAACTCAACATTCCCAACGCCATGACCACACCAAAAATGGCCAATGAGCCAGCCATGGAATTGGCTTTTGACTTCTTGGGAGTAACCTAACGAAGAAAATAGAAAGGAGTTTGGACTAGATCTTTTCTTATGATTGGACAAAGATCACAGTGTTTGTGAGGAAATTTGAATAGATGAGAGGGGGGTTATGTAGAGGTAGGGGTGTTTGACAATTGGAGCAAAATCTTAGGCCCACTTGTACAAAAGCAAAGCCTATATTGTAGTTGTGTTTATGGCAATACCTTGTATGGTTGGCAATGCAAAAGAAAAATAAAAGCTAAGTTTGAAATTTCTGCTTCTTGTTCTAGTGATCAATTGAAGTGGCCTTTCGACCAAGATTTCGTAAATTTGGTCGGTATTATTTTGGCTTTAGGTTAATCTACAACCAAGTCAACTTAGAAATGAGAAAAGTTTGGTGTAATTGTCAGTTGGGTTAGGCTCATCAAATTATGTCCTCGAATCGGAGAGAGACTACCTACACGATCCGTTACTATAAAGATATTCAAAACCATCAATGCATTAGTGCGTACAATTAGAAAGTTAAAAATTCATTACAATGCGTTATTGATTTAGAATCTGCCTCAGTAGCTAGTGTAGACAAGTCATGCTTCTACAACTGAGGATAAATACACACTATATACCCGATGACACGACAGATTTTCTAGACAAGCTAGAGCTCGATTGCATCAAATCTATCAGATGTATAATAGTTAAAACAACTTCAATTAAACTTGCATATACGCTGTTCAAGTTTGTTCTCTAGCTCACCTTCAACCTCATTTTTACAGTTTTTTCTTTTCAAACCTTGTGTGCTAAAGGTCTAGTAGTGTTGGAAGGGATCAAATTAACCTGCTGCAGATAAATTGTTCTTATTTGAAAACACTGGTATTCCATGAAGAAAGTTGGGTTCCATAATAAAACTCATTGGAAATATGAGGAGTAGTTCAACCTGTTATAACTCCTTACAAGGTTTCTCCTTTCACCGATGTGAGACTCATTTACCTTTAAATCTTCACAAGTCCTTTCACGTATAGCAAGTTTTCAAGCCAAACACGTGAACAACATGAATTGGGTGATGTGGAGCAAGTGTGGCCGTTAGGATTCACACGTGGGCCAACCTGCTTTGATACCCAAAGGAAAGTTGGGGTTCTAAACCAATTGGTAATGTTGGGAGTAGCCCAACTTCTTATAAGCTCTTTTACCTTCACATCCTCACATGCTCCCTCGCATGTGGCAACATTTTCAAGCCAAATGCTTGGTAGCACATATTGAGTGATGTGGAACAAGTGTGGTCTTTGAGCTTTACACGTGGGCCAATCTGCTCTAGTACAAGGAAGAAAGTTGGGGTTTCACCATAAAACCAATTTGGCAATATAGAGAATAACTCAACCTCTTATAAACCCTTGCAAAATTTCTAGTTTGACCCATGAGAAAACATCAAA
The DNA here is from genome assembly GCF_042453785.1 of Malus domestica. NCBI lineage: Eukaryota > Viridiplantae > Streptophyta > Magnoliopsida > Rosales > Rosaceae > Malus > Malus domestica. The sequence continues at coordinate 30,765,544 of NC_091664.1, read as the reverse complement.
TTAATATGGCAGCAATTTCACATGCCAGTAAACGGGACAGGTGGTGGTCAATTATTTGTGAAGAAATTTCCACTCTCTTGAATGACATTTCTTCCTAAAACTTTGCTTGTGACAATTACCATACCAACATCGCTATATATGATGAAAATTCAAATTTGGTGCCAGTAAATTAATGATTATGGCTGTGACCATGCATCCTTGGTTATAATTTAATTAGAAGCCATAGAATATAAGAAACACCTATGAATATAACTTGTAGACTTAACTTTTTCACTCCCAGCAGTTTTGCTAACCTAGAAAAACTTACCACCAGGGCATGTGACCAAAACTAATTGTTATCATATAAATGGGTCAATGATTTAGTCAACATAGTTCGTAGATATTTGATTGCAAAACCAACTACTCTCTCAGCTGCTAACTCTTTTGCTAATCATTCTCAATTTCATATCATTATGGTCTTGAAAAAGTTGTTTAGAATAGTTATTGGTGATTGGAATGTGTTTGAAACCCTAGATTCAATACAAAGGTATAGCTGCAAGCCTAAATGCTTTAACATAATTTGTCTATGAGGGAAGTTGAGGTTTTACCATAAATTCAGTTGGCAATATGGTGATTGAGAGTAGTCCAACTCTCTAGCTATAAGGACATGCAAGCTTTAGTAAACTTTTGATATAAGATATTTATTTATATTCTCACACACCCTCTCATGTGTAACAAATGTTCAAATCTAACATGTAGACATCACAAATTGGAGGACGTAGAGAACGTGAGTTGTTGAGCTTCACACATGGGCCAACTTGTTCTGAGATACATGAAAGAAGTTGAGGTTCCGCTATAGTACTATTAATAATATGGGAGTAGTCAAACTCCTTATATGTCCTCATAAGGCTTGGTCCTTTCTTGATGTAGGAGTTTTGCCTTTCACTGCATCTAGTTGAGTTGAGAAGGCGAAGAACTTCCTTGAAGCAGTATATATTTCTCGTTCTTGTCATGCATACGTCACGATGTATGCAAGTTTCTCTTGCTGAAAAGATACTTTATAACACAAGCGCGTTCTACTATACTTAATATTTGAGGCCCCAGAATTTACTCCTCAAAATTATTGGTACGTCTACAGTAACATGCATGAAGTAATAATAGAGCCTTCAAAATACCAACTACTACTCAACAACATCGTTCGTACGAAATAACTTTGCTGGGAACGGTTCAACTAACAAAAAGAAAAGCCTTAGCTTTCCCAAGGGTTGCAAGTTTTGTTCAACTCTTTTTCTCTCAACCAACTTCAGGTGCCAGAAAACACCAGTTACACAACAAAGTCACCATGATTCCTACAGAGTTACAACATCACATTCATAAACTTCAGGTGCAATAAAACACCATTGCAAGACCTAACATGTAGATAACGCACAGTAAAAAGAGGATCAGGTTCATGCAAAGCTCGATCGAGGAACCAGGGTTTTCTTCATTCAAATGGAGATGAAAAACACAACGGTGTTGGTCGCTTCAAAGAGTCGGAAAAGGAACTGGTTCTCGACAAGAGTTTTTGAAGGAGTGAAGTCCAGCATAGAGGGTTGCCGAGGCAATTAGTGCTGCATAATGCTCACCGTCCCGCCTTGCTCAGTTGAATGCGCTTCAGCCTATTTTGTCTCAGGTGCCAATGCCATGGCAACGGTATCATTAGAACATAAACCTAGTGGCGTTCCGCAACCTTTTATTCCAACACCGAATGACTAATCTCGCCTAATCCTCTATACTTCAGAGAATGCATAATGCGTATACTCAAACGGAACAAAAATGCAGAAGAACATTACAAGTTCATAACAATCATAATCTAAATACGTGGCGTCCCGGCGTCCTTTAGAATAACATTGAAGAACTAATATGTCCAAATTCTCTATTTCTTGAAAAACACATATACTTAAATGGCAAAAACAAAAAGAGAAGAGTAGCATCACAAGTTCACAACTAAGTCATTCAAATGTATATAATAAATCAACGATGTAAGTACCAAGTATGTTTGTACCATACTTGACCAATCCCGAAACTACTGAGCACCGGTCAACGTTATACCGTCGAAGACCCAGAAGAGCTTCCCTTCAACCAGGAGGCCAATCACAATGCGACACGTGTCGACATCAGAAGCCAATCACAGCTCGACACCTGTCAACATCAGAAGCCAATCACAACACGACACGTGTCAATGTTAGAACAAAACTAGAAACTCTCTTCTATAAATAGGGATCATTCTCCCACAATAATCTCTAATGTCATTTTGTACTAAACTATTCACTAGAACTCACAAAATGAGAGCTTGAACCTATGTATTTGTGTAAACCCTTCACAATTAATGAGAACTCCTCTACTCCGTGGACGTAGCCGATCTGGGTGAACCACGTACATCTTGTGTTTGCTTCCCTGTCCCTATTCATTTACGTACTTATCTTCACTAGTGATCGAAGCAACCAAGCGAAGGTTACAAACCTGACACTTTCTGTTGTACCAAAGTCCTCGCTGATTTTGTGCATCAACATTTGGCACCGTTTGTGGGAACTGACACTTATTCCCACTCTCTTCAGCTTTGTCAAGCTGGTTTCCACTGCTCGTACACTCTCTTTTGGCCAAGCATCTCTCTCCGACATGGGGAGCGAAAGAAGCCATAGCACACAGAATGACACCCCCATTGGACCTAGTACGAAGCAATGAAAGCAGGAAGGAAATAGAGTTACTCTTCAAGCTAAAGTCGATGAGTTAGAAGCTCAGAACAACAAGATAGTGATGAGGAACGAGGTTCTCCAGGAGCAGTATGAAAAACTTTTCGAGATGCTTCACGAGGCTAGGCATGCTCAAGCACACAAGCTCGTCGCCCCTGCTGAGGTCAACAATCATCTGAATGCCCCCCAACACGGAGGGTCACCGATATCCAACACAGACATCCCTGATAAGGATCGAGCTACGTATCAATGTGATAATCAACATGAGACTTCTCTCAACCCAGCTGCTTCAACCCGAAGCAGAAGGAGTAGAGGAAAACACATCCTCACAGAAGGAGTGGAAGGATCAAAAGCCGTCTATCGCGATTGTCGAGACTTTCTAAAGCAACGTCGAGAGAATCCCATCCACATAAGCTCGAAGATCAATGACCCAAGAGTTTCTGAAAGACTCGGTCCTCTCCCACGACCCAGGCCAGCAGTTAATCTAGGGAATGAGCAACAAGTCCCAGAAGAACATGAAGGTACAGGGGACTCGGAAATGTTCCGACATACTCACTCTAGGAGTCAGTGTGACGAGTCCAAGGAAAAATCACGTTATCTTGATCGAACTTTCCTACTTACAAGAGGCGATGGGGACTTACGGAAGAAACCTTCAGTGGTGCACGACTCCACTCAGGACCCCCTTGTCCTACAGCTCCTGGAGGAAGTAAACAAGTTGAAGGCTGAACGTCAAGCCGAGATACCTGACTGGAACCAACCCAGGCCTGGGCCCCTCACAAGAAGGATCCTCAACACCCCCCTCCAAGCAAAGACAAAGCAGAAGCTTGGCTTACAACTCTATACTGGAAAGGAATACCCGATTGAACACCTTAACCTCTTTGAGTCTACCATGGTATACCGGAGACACACCGACGAAGAACGTTGCCTTTTCTTCCCCTCCACCCTCTCTGGCTGAGCTTTAAACTGGTATTGCCGTCTTCCGCCTGAGACAGTAGACTCATTTGAAGAGTTGAGGAAGCTGTTTGTCTCTCAACACATCTTCCAGACCGATCGCTTGCATTCCACAGATGACTTGTACACTATTCACCAGAAGCCGGACGAGTCATTACGAAAGTATGCTGGCCGCTTCAGCCATGAGTATTCTCGTTGCGCTAAGGCAGATGACAAGACCGCCCTCAAGGCCTTCACGGCAGGCTTACGTGACTGTTTCTTCAAGTACATGATCAATGCCAACACTTGGAAGACTTACTCTGAGGTGATGGCACAAGCTTACAACCATGCCTCCGCCGAGGCAAGGACATATCAAGGGAAACCCCCTACAGTCACCCCTTATCAGCAAGTAGGGAGTGGAGGCCAGATCCAACCGAATGAGAAGACCTTAACCTTCCAAACGGTAGCAGCACACCCCCTACCTCATTTAATGCTTCGCCAAGTCAGCAGACATATCAATCCCAGGGCAAAAGGAAAGATTTCCATCCTCACCAATCTCATTTTAATAAAAAGAATAAGGGGCACTATCGCGATAACTCAGGATATCGTCACAATAACGCCCATCCCCAGGCAGTCAATGCAGTGGGCCAATCACGTGTCAAGACAGGCCCTACCCCGAGGTATGAGACATACACACCTTTGAACGCTACATGCGCGGCCATCTACCCCAGTATAGCTCATCTGATACCAAAGCCAAAGCCAAGACAGCCAGATTACAAGTCCACGAAAAACACGGGCATGTTTTGCTGCTACCACGAGTATAATGGCCATGATGGCGAGGAGTGCGTCATCCTCCGTGATCATATTGAAGCTTTGGCACGTGAAGGAAAAATTGATCAGTTCCTCCTTCACCCTCCAAGGGATAACCGTAACCAACGCCAGGTGAATGTGATATATTCTATAAGCGGCGGCACACCTATGTCTGAATCTTCCAATAGGGCCATGAAAAACAGTGAACGAACTTTGAGACCTGGCCATCAAGTGTTTCACGTGGAAGACATCAGGGGAGGCAAGTATCAAAAACCTAACTGGGATCCAATATGTTTCTACCCTGAGGAAGAAAGAGGTATTATCTACCCTCACAACGACCCGCTGATCGTGGAGGCTCACATAGCAAATTTTGATGTGAAACGAATCCTGATAGACACAGGTGCTTCAGTCAATATCATGTTTGCTGAAGCTTTCAAGGCACTTAATGTAGCTGAACACTTGCTCGATAGCTTGATTTCTCCTCTGATAAGCTTCTCTGGCGATATCGTGCAACCTTTAGGGAGTATACACTTACCCTTCACCATTGGTACAGGCCCCTACACAGCTACTATTACCACTAACTTCCTAGTGGTCAATTGCCCGACGGCATACAATGTCATCTTTGGGCGCACAGGCATCAATGATCTCAAGGCCATGGTATCCACACATATGTTGATGAAGTTTCCAACCCCTTTCGGTAATGGATACATCAAGGGAGATCAACTTAGTGCTCAATCATGTTACAACACTTCAGTTAAGCAACAACACCTGCCTGTCCCCAAGGAGACCATCTCTATACATAACCAGGTAGTAAAGACCAGTCCAGATGAAGCCAACTCGGATCTTCATGATGGCAACAGTCAACCCGACGACCCTCGAGATGACTCATTCACCCAGCAAGCACAACCCGCTGAAGAGTTAGAGAATGTCTCTATCTCCAAAGACCATCCAGATCGCATGGTGAAGATTGGCACCACTTTTTTATCACCCCTTCGGTTGTCGTTGATCTCCTTTTTGCAAGAGAACGCCGAGGTCTTCGCTTGGTCATATAAAGATATGCCGGGCATCTCTCCCGATATCATCTGTCACCACTTGAGTATTGATCCCAAGATCAAACCAGTAAAACAGAAGCGAAGATCTTATGATGTTGAACGATACGAGGCGATGAAAGCAGAAGTTGAAAAACTCAAGGACATAGGCTTCGTCCGTGAAGTCAATTACCCAACATGGGTAGCAAATGTTGTCCTTGTTAAGAAAAATCCGACCAAGGAAAGTCTCCTGCTTTAAAAGGTCTTGTGGAGAATGTGTGTCGACTACACCGACCTAAACAAAGGATGCCCAAATGATAGTTTCCCCATTCCTCTCATTGATAGACTTATAGACTCTACAGCAGGGTGTGAGCTCTTGAGCTTCATGGACGCTTATTCAGGATACACCAAAATCCTCATGAACCCTTCAGACCAAGAACACACAGCCTTCACTACTGACAGGGGACTATATTGCTACAAAGTCATGCCCTTCGGTCTAAAGAATGCGGGAGCAACTTATCAGAGACTGGTCAATTCAATGTTCGCCGAACAGATTGGGAAGAGCATGGAAGTTTACGTTGATGATATGTTAGTCAAGAGCAAACATGCTGAATGAGGTTGAACCCCAACAAATGTGCCTTCGGCATGGGCTCTGGCAAATTCTTAGGCTTCATGATTAGCCAACGAGGCATTGAAGCTAACCCCGAAAAGATCAAAGCAATCATCGACATGAAAGAGCCAATAACTTCAAAAGACATCCAAAGCTTTACTGGCAAGGTGGCAGCCTTAACCAGATTCATCTCTAAGGCCACAGACAGATGTGTTTCTTTCTTCAAAGCACTCAAGGGAAATAAGAAGTACATTACATGGACGGAGGAATGTGCCAAGGCATTCAGGAACCTCAAAGAGTACATGAGTAAAGCCCCTCTGCTCTCCAAACCAGAAGTTGGTGACACTCTCATTATCTATCTATCGGTTTCGGCTTCAGCAGTCAGTTCTGTTCTTATTCGAAATGACAGTGGTGTCGAACGACCCGTTTACTATGCTAGCAAGGCCCTACAAGATGCGGAGACACGATACTCCAACATTGAGAAATTAGCTCTGGCATTGGTCATGTCTGCTCGAAAACTTCGCCCTTATTCCAAGCACACGCCATCATCGTGCTTACCAATCACCCTCTTCGACAGATACTCTAGAGTCCTGACACGTCTGGGTGAATGATCAAATGGGCGATAGCATTGGGTGAGTTTGACATCTCCTACCAACCAAAACCTACCGAAAAGGGTCAAGCAGTAACAGATTTCATCGCCGACTTCACATATCCTGTTGACATTGCTTCTACACCTGAAGCAATAGCTTCATTACCATCAGAAGCTCAGAAGATAGAATCAACAACCCCAGCATGGAGTCTGTATGTTGATGGCTCATCCAACCAACAGGGCTGCGGAGCAGGATTAGTCCTCACTACCCCTGACAAAGTGGCGATAGAATAAGCTCTTCGTTTCAAATTCAAGGCATCGAACAACGAGGCCGAATACGAAGCCCTTCTAGCAGGCTTACGTTTGGCCAAGCATCTTGGAGTTAAACAAATTGATATCTTCAGTGACTCCCAATTAGTGGTCAACCAAGTCACGAACAACTTTGATGCTAAGGATAGCTCCATGGCAGCATATCTTGCGCAAACACGACTTTTGCTCAAGCACTTCCACTACCAGATCACCCAAGTTCCTCGAGTGGCAAACAGTCATGCAGACGCTTTGGCCCGCCTCGCCTCGGCAGTGGAAGACAAGATTGGGAGAAAAATTCATGTCGAATTGTTGGCAGCACCAAGCACCATGGTCGCGGAAGTGTGCAATTTACAACAAGGAGATAGTTGGATCACCCCAATTTATAAATTCCTTGCCCATGGCACCCTCCCAAATGACAAAGTCCAAGCTAAGCAGATTCGATACAAGTCTGCTCGCTACCTGATCATTAATGACCAACTCTACAAGCGCGGTTTTACCCTGCCCTACCTAAGATGCCTTACACCTGCGGAGGCGGAAATTGTCCTTCGGGAAATACATGAAGGAGTCTGCGGAGATCATGCTGGGTCTCGATCCCTAGCACACAAGACTTTTCGCCAAGGATACTATTGGCCAACACTCCACCAAGATGCTATCAGAATATCTCGCTCATGTGATAAGTGTCAACGTTACGCAACTATCCCCCACTCCCCTCCCAAGCCGCTCACTCCTATGATCAGCCATTGGCCCTTGGCCCAATGGGGACTTGATTTGATCGGCCCAATGCCTGCAGGGAAGGGCAAGGTCCGATATGCAATCGTTGCAGTTGATTACTTCACAAAGTGGGCTAAAGTAGAACCCTTGGCAACCATTACTGAGGGAAAAATAGAAGACTTCGTATGGAAGAACATCCTCTGTAGATTCGACATTCCCGATGCGATAGTCACGGACAATGGGCGGCAGTTCGACAACAAGAAGTTCAAAATGTTCTGCTCTAAGTTCAACATCAACTTATGTTTTGCCTCTCCAGCCCATCCCCAGTCTAATGGACAAGTCGAGGCCGTTAACAAAATAATCAAGCGCACTTTGAAAACTAGCTTGGACAAAGCTAAAGGTTGTTGGCCAGAATTCGTACCCTAAGTTCTTTGGTCATACCGCACTTCATATCGGACTTCCACAGGAGAAACTCCATTCTCACTTGCTTTTGGTACATAAGTAGTTGTCCCGGTTGAGCTTGAGCAAGCAACATACCGAATCCAGAATTACATGCAGAGTGAGAACGACAAACAACTCACCCTCAACTTGGATCTAGTCGAGGAACACAGAAATCAGGCTCACCTGAGGAATGTCGCCTACAAGCAGCGCATTTCCAACTACTACGACTCAAGGGTCAAACCTCGCTCTTTCAAAGTGGGAGACTGGGTACTGAAGAAAAGATTACTCTGTGATAGGGTCCCGAGTGAAGGAACACTCAGTCCTAACTGGGACGGACCATTCGAGGTCGTCGGCATCAACCGCCCTGGCTCCTACAAGCTCAGAAACTCCGACGGCAAGACCCTTGGCCATCCATGGAATGCTGACCACTTGAAGTATTATTACAAATAGACTCACATAGTACAAGTGTTAAGCTACAGCCGTTCGGCATCCTATGTAACAAAGACCATTTGGTATGAATTCAATAAAGAGGTGATTTAGCCAACTCGGCCATAAACTATTTTCCATTCTGAGCAATGAAACACTCAAGTGTTGAAGCTTCAACGCAAATGTTTCCAATACAAAACAAAATCTAAGTATGTGTCAACAAGACTATACAAAGGATCTACATCATACATTCCAACACATTTATACATAAACATCATACATTCCAACACATTCATACATAAACATCATATATTCCAATATTCCAATACATTCATACATAAACATCATACATTCCAACACATTCATGCATAAACATCATACATTCCAACACATCCATACATAAGCCAACTGTGCTTCGAAAGGGTTCAACACACTTTGTGTCATTCAACATTTGCCACAATGTGCCTCGACACCTTGCCCTTATTCTCACCAACTAGGTGATGAAGGAACTCACCTTCGTACCACCAACTAGGTGATGAAATGTACAACCCGTACTCTAATATTATTTGGAAACTTGCCACCCTTATCACCAATCAGGTGAAGAAGGAACTCATCTTCATGCCACCAACCAGGTGATGAAATGTACAACGCGTACTTTCCTTCATGCCACCAACCAGGTGATGAAATGTACAACGCGTACTCTTCTTCATGTCACCAACCAGGTGATGAAATGTGATGAAAGGTGATTAAGGAATCACATTCGTACCACCAACCAAGTGATGAAAGCAACCCACCATTCATTCCACTAACCAGAAGACGAGTGGTACAACTTGTACATGTGAACTCCTAGCATTCACAAATAATCAAAAACCATCAAGCTTTACAACTCAACTAGGGGAGCACTTATGCCTAACAAGAGCTATAGTCACCAACAAAGTCTTATTGCAAGCCAACAATGGCTTCAATGCATGGTATATGAAGATCAAGCTCTTCAGCCCTCTTGCATCTGCTTCAGACATTTCTCCTCTGTAACAATGCAAACACTACAACACATAGAAAGCTTCAAACGCTCTTGATCAAGACTGTTCGAAGCAAATTCAATTTATATGGTTCATCCAAACCTTCGACTACTACAAGATATGGCTTGCATCACAATCTCTCGCTTAACAGTATGGAAGCAAAATTTGTATACGTTGTCTCTCCCACATTTTCAAATTTCTAGTTTTCCCAAAAAAAACAAAAAACAAAAAAAAAACAAAAACAAAAAAAACAAAAAAAACAAAAAAAACAAAAACAAAAAAAAAACAAAAAACAAAAAAAGAGGAAATTGGAAATTGGGAAATTCAACAAAGCTTCATCAATGGAACACAACTACAATCCTCAAAAGCTTCGCACTATCTTCATCAAGATAGTGTGAAGCAAAATCAATTTATGGTGCCAACAAAAGCTTCATCAATGGAGGACAAATATCAATCTCAAAAGCTTTGCACTATCTTCATCAAGATAGTGTGAAGCAAAATCAATTTATGGTGCCAACAAAAGCAAAATCAATTTATGGTGCCAACAAAAGCTTCATCAATGGAGGACAAATATCAATCTCAAAAGCTTTGCACTATCTTCATCAAGATAGTGTGAAGCAAAATCAATTTATGGTGCCAACAAAAGCTTCATCAATGGAGGACAAATATCAATCTCAAAAGCTTTGCACTATTTTCATCAAGATAGTGTGAAGCAAAATTAATTTATGGTGCCAACAAAAGCTTCACCTATAAAGCTTCAACCCCAAAGCTTCACCTATAAAGCTTTAACACCAAAAACTTCACCTATAAAGCTTCAACCCTTCAACACCAAAGCTTCACCTATAAAGCTTCAACACCAAAGCTTCACCTATCAAGCTTCAACCCCAAAGCTTCACCTACAATACAAAATTTCAACACCAAAACATATAAAAGCTTCACACACTCTTCATCAAGATAGTGTGAAGCAAAATCAATTCATGATGCCCAACAAAGCTTCAACCTCAAAGCTTCACCTACAAAGCTTTAACACCAAAGCTTCACCAACAAAACTTTTAAATATATATATATATATATTATTTTTAATTTTTATTTTTTCGGAAATTCGAAAATTCAAAAATCTGGAAATTTGAAAATTCAAAAAAAAAAATCAAAAAAAAAAAATTCAAAAAATTAAAAATTCAAAAAAAAAAAAATTGCCTAGGCCTCCTCTTCTTTGGGCCTAACAACTTTCATAACAAATATATATGAAGAAGGAGTTTTGGGCTCCCACTTAGAAAGAAAATGCCTCATTCGTCAACTCCCTCGACCAGAGTCTTGGGGGACTCCTACCATATGCTACTGCACCTTGATACTCGGAAGTTTCACGACCACTTAGTGACTTAGATTTTTAAAGTCTCCAAACGAGAAGTTTTCCTCACTCGGGAAATTAAGGGAGCACTACCTCAACCTACATACTTCACTCACAAAGTTTCAACATACAAGCTTCAACAAAAGGAAAAATTCAAAGAACTTAGTGAAGAAGGCCTTGGTGTATTTAACACAATACGTTGAAATGAAGCAAATCTTGTTTATTGATATTTCCGATAAGTTACAAATATGTACATATACATGAATCAAAATAAACAAACAAGAGGGAGCCTTCACAAAGGTTGCTTAAGGGAAGTCTCAGCAGTCGGTAGAGCCCCAGAAAGAGAAAGCACCGGAGGGTGGTTATCCGGAGCCTCAGTACTGGACAAAACCCCAGAAGGAGGAGGCATCGGAGGTTGATCATTTGGAGCTTCATTACGCGGTACAGCCCCAGAAGACGACGGCAATAAATGCCTTTGGAATAAACCCACAAACCGATGATGATCAAGTAAAACCTGACCATCAGATTCCTTCATCTGGTCAAGCTTTCTCTTCATGTTTGTAGCATAGTCATGTGCGAGCCGGTGCAACTGTTTATTCTCATGCTTGAGCCCTCTAATCTCCTGTTTGAGACTCATCACTTCAGCAGCTAATGATTCAACTTGGCGGGTTCTAGCAAATAGGCGTTGGGCCATATTAGACACAGAAGCTACACACTGAACACTAAGAGCCAGAGAATCCTTAACAGCCAACTCATCAGACCGTTTGGAAAGTAATCTGTTATCTTTGGGAGTGAGAAGGTTCCTGGCCACCACCGCAGCGGTCATATCATTCTTCATCACAGAATCCCCAACGGTAAGAGGACCAGTAGGGGATATGAAGGATGGCCGCCATATGTTGTCTGGAGAAGGCGTGGCTGTCTCTTCTCCAAGGTTCAAGTCAAAACGACGGTCGGAGGGGCCAGACATTTTCAAAGGTGTTGAAGAGGGAAGAGGTCAGACAAATCAAGATCTTAGAAGTGCAAGAAGGGAGCTTATACTGGTGGAGATTCAAGTGTGCTGTGGAACTTAATGCCAGCCTCTATAAAAATCTGCACTCGACGGAGCTTCAGAAATCGAAGAGGCGTTTGCTTTCTCAAAAGCTGGGCTGCTCGGAGACCACGAGGGCCGATCTCAAAAATCAAAGAGGCGCTTCCTTTCTCAAAAGCTGGGGTACTCAGAGACCACAAGGGCCGATCTCAGAAATCGAAGAAGCACATTCTTTTTCAGCCTCGTCAGCACCTGTCACATGCACACTTAGCTTTGCAGAAATTACGGGTAATCTGTCAAAGATTTCTGGTGAAGTAGAAATCACGCGAATCTTGCTGTTCAATCACCACTCTCCACACGCACCATCAACTCCTCGGGTACCACATATAACTTTGCCAAAGATCTCTGACAAAGTTTAGGCGCGAGAATTTCGAAGTTCCAGCTACCCTACTATTACCCACAAGGGTAAAGGAACAACACCACTGCTTGACAACTGGAAAGTCCCTATGTGTGTCGACCTCCATGTTCCGTGGCAAGACAGGCTAGCAAGAACGTCCAACCTTTACTCACATTCGAGAAAAGACTCTCAACATAATTACTTTCTCAAAAATCGAAGCGGCACCGCTTTCCGAATCTCGAGAGCCAGATCCCCGACGGGATTGCTTGTTCGAAAACCGAAGAGGCACAGCTCTCAGAACTTCGAGAGCCAGATTTCCTTAGATAAAGCTTGTCTGTAATCTTCACACGCAACATTAGCTTTCCAGATACCACATACCACTTTTTCAAAGTGCTCTGACAAAGTTAAAACACGTGAAGTTGGCAGCTCCCACTACATTGCTGTGACCAAGAAGGGTAAGGGAATAACATTACTACTTGTTATTGGGAAATCCCTATATACATCGACCTCCCTCCTCAACGGACAGGCAAACCTGCAAAAATGCTTAACCCTTTCTCGCATTCGAGAATGCACCCTCAACATAACCTCTCGAAATACTTAGCTTTATTTCCCCCTGATAATACCTCAGCAAATAAGCCACACCAAGAACAAGAGTATCTCATATCATCAGGGTCGAAAGTAAGAGTATCCCATATCATGCTTTATCCCTGTCCTTGTCTTCGTCTTTGTCCACACCTGCAGGACAAAGAGAAAGAGAGCAGTCAGTCGGAACTTGAAATCAAACCTCCAATCTGGAACTGACTGCCTGAGACCTTTGCCTGGTTGCTTACTTAGCATTGCTTTCGAGAACTCATCCTCAACTGTTGTCAAGGTCATGAATTCCACCGGCACATACCTCATGACAGTTGATCAGATATTGGCTCTTTACACTGAAGCTGCCAAGCGTGGATGAGTCACTATGAAGGAATGTTCTGAAGGACCATTTAAATGCAAAGGTTGCACACCACTTCTGCCATGCAAAAGATTGAAGCAGAAGGTTCAACGGTGAGCTGAAACAGATCACTACAGCACGACACCTTTCCATACCACATTCATTATTCCGTCAACAGCAAAAGTATCCCATATCATCAAGGTCGAACGTACTCTAGATTTGATGGACTTGTTTTGACCCTCAAATTCTTGAGTCGGCCTTATACTCTGAAGGGAACCAGAAAACCCTCCAGCACAGTTCAAGAATAAGCCTGTGGAAAGTTACTTCTTCAAAAGCAAAAGTATCTCATATCATCTCTTCTCCATTTGCTTCTCCTTATCCTGGCAGCTAAATGAGAGACAAGGAGAAGGAGAATAATCAACCGGAAGCCGAAGTCGAACCTCCGATCCTGGGTTGCTTGCTTGGAAGTTTGACTGCTTACCTTGTCTGCCACCTCTTTCAGCAGATCTCCTAGCTCGACACATCATAACTTCCTGCTCACATTGTCGTTGAAATGCCAGCTTTATCACCGACAATGAGTCAAGGAAACATTTTTAAGTGGAGAAAGAAAGGAGATAAGATAGAAGTGGGTGATATAATATGTGAGATAGAGATAGACAAAGCAACCATTGAATATGAATTTCTTAAAGAGGGGTGCATGCAAGCACATGTGGGTTGATGACCTTCAAAGAAAGTGGTCGCGGGGTTCATAAGTGATGACCTCTAAAGATGCTCTTTACAAATGGACAGTAGCGCAAAGACGGAGACAGAGAGATGTGTGGTGGAAAAGAGAAAGCAAAAACAAAAGCAGAAAGAAAAAGTGAGGAATAAACACCCCACTAGAATGATGTGATTTATTTTCCTTACTTTAAAGTGATGTAATTTATTTTTCTTATCTCTCGGAGACTCCTACTATAGGGTTTGTATCGCACTTGACCAAGCCCGAAACTACAAGTAAGCTTCAAGTGAAATTGATACATTACCTTGTGCATCTTCATCGGTTAAAGATACCACCCATGGATGGAGGAAAAGTACTTCCAGAGAAGATATCACATCTACATATGAGACAGATAAGGCACGTGAAAATGATACCACACTTCAGTACTTAGAAGTTTCGTGATTACTCAATGGCTTGGATCTTGCAAGTCCCCAACCGAGGAGCTTCCCTCACTCGGGAACTTAGGGGAGCACTGTTTGTACCATACTTGACCAATCTCGAAACTACTGAGCACCGGTCAACGTTATACCGTCGAAGACCCAGAAGAGCTTCCCTTCAACCAGGAGGCCAATCACAATGCGACACGTGTCGACATCAGAAGCCAATCACAGCTCGACACGTGTCAACATCAGAAGCCAATCACAACACGACACGTGTCAATGTTAGAACAAAACTAGAAACTCTCTTCTATAAATAGGGATCATTCTCCCACAATAATCTCTAATGTCATTTTGTACTAAACTATTCACTAGAACTCACAAAATGAGAGCTTGAACCTATGTATTTGTGTAAACCCTTCACAATTAATGAGAACTCCTCTACTCCGTGGATGTAGCCGATCTGGTTGAACCACGTACATCTTGTGTTTGCTTCCCTGTCCCTATTCATTTACGTACTTATCTTCACTAGTGATCGAAGCAACCAAGCGAAGGTCACAAACCTGACACTTTCTGTTGTACCAAAGTCCTCGCTGATTTTGTGCATCAACAAAGTAACATATTCATAATAAATCGTTCATTTACTTGATATGTTTCCTGATCATTTAATTTTTATGATCAAGATATGTTATTCGTAATAGGGATATATGTGCATCCCCCCTATCAAACCTGTTACATCAAAACTTTTCATTCACTAAAGGAACTAAATCACATCTGCTCTATTGATGAAACTGTATTCAAATACAGCAATTAAACAAGTAGTCACAAATCTTGCAAATCCACTACATAAACTTCAGGTGCCCAAAAACACCAGTTAATTAACATCATAAGCTTCGGGTTTTCGAAAACACCAGTTACATAACAAGGTACCATGTTTCTACAGAATTACATCACATTCATAAACTTCAGGTGCCCGAAAACGCCAGTTAGACAACAGAGTTACCATGTTTCTGACCGAATTACATTATCACATCCATAACCTGCAGGTGCAGCAGGAGCAAGAAAACATATTTGCAATGCCTAGTATGTAAACAAGGCACGGTAAAGGGAGGAGCGGCTTCAATGTAAACTCGATCGGGGAACCCCTGCTGAGGATTTTCATCATCCAAATGGAGATGAAAAACCCTGCAGCGTTGAAGACTTCAAAGAGTTGGAAAAGGAACTGGTTCTTAACAAGAGCTCGTGAAGGGTAAAGTCCAGCATAGAAGGTTGCCATGGCAATTAGTGTATCCATAAACAACTTCATCTCGCGTTGCAGACTTGCATTCTCCTCTGCCTCCAGCGCCATGGGGTTGGTATCATTTCGGCAATAGGCATAGGAAAATCAGTTGCAGATCGAACGGAGAATGTAATCAAATTGCATCCAAACAGCCTAGTAAAGAACAGAACATTTACTTATAAACATAATCTCATCAAATATATGCTATAACAGAGGACCATCACAAGTTAAATGAGAATATAAAACTGTGGTGTGGTCCGGATTCTTTTCGACTAACACAAAAAAACTAACCTCATCAAATCCTCATTAACTTTGGGAAAACAAGAATACAAACCTGTAAATCGTAAACGTTTTCGAACAACACATACTTCATTGGCAAAAAAACCAGAGGAACATTGCGAATCTAAATCAATAGCATTCAACAATAAAAACAGTTGTATCTAAACTGATGAAATTGGGGTTCCACCATAAAACCAATTGGCAATATAGGTAGTAGCCCAAGATCATGTAAGCACATAGTAAACTTTGTCCCTCACCAATGTGGGACAACTCTCAACTGTTAAAGATCAACACCAGCCTATTAAGATCAGTCGGTACAAATGAACTAAATTATTCTAGTTCAAATATGCATGGGATTGTGCTAGAAGATTCTAGCAAGTAATATTGAAGGTGGCCGATGCATGCTGGAAAATGCTAGATAATTCTAGCAAGATTGTTAGTCAGTGGTGTATGTATAAAAGGTGCATGCATATTAAGAATATGCTAGAAAACTCCAGCAAAGTGCAGCAATTAGTGTTTGGGTGGAAAAGCCTATGTCCACCGTCTTAGGCTTAAGAAAATCTAGGTGAATGGTTTGATTGTAGAAAGACCTAAAAGCCAAATTGTGTGGCTGTTGTAAAAAGCCCAAGTCGGTTTGCATGTGTGATGCATAACCATTGCACTGTAATGTTCTAGCCAACTTTGTAAGTCGGCAAACCTCACTATAAATATGTATGTATGTGTGTTATCAACCAACAAGAAATCAAGTAGTAGTAGTAGTAGGCAACCAAGTGAGAGTGAGAAGCAAGAATAGTTTTGTAGGAGTGTGAGTGATTTAGAGTGTGTCTCTAGAAAGTGAGTGAGTGTCGTTGCTTCTAAAGTTGTGTCATTGTGAGTGTTGTAATATTTTGTGTGTGTAATACAAGTAATTTGTTTACTTGTGTTAGAGTTGTGTACTCTAAGTTTTTTTCCCAACATCAACACGCTCCTGCACGTGTGGCAGATTTTCAAGCCTACACGTGAATAACAACTGGGTGACGTGGAGCGCGTGTGGCCGTTGGGCTTCACACGTGGACAACCTTGCTCTGATACCATGATGAAATTGGGGTTCCACCATAAAACCAATTAGCAATATTGGAGTGACTCAAGATCATATAAGCACATAGCAAACCTTGTCCCTCACCAATGTGGGATAACTCTTAACATAAACCTGGCAAAGAACATACCCTGGTTTGCCGGTCAGCCTACCCAAGCCAACCAAAGCAGAAGTTAAGGCCAATAGCATTACTTCTAACTCTAAATAACTAATCTCGCCTAATTCTCTATTTTTCAAACAATGCATATACTTAAATGACATGCAGAGTAGCATCTCAAGTTTCACAACACGTATAATCAAAATATGGCGCCCTGACGTCCTTAAGACTAACACTGAAGAACTAATCTCTCCTAATCCTCTATTTTCGGAGAACGCATATACTCAAAGGGTAAAAAAAAAACAAAAACAAAAACAAAACAGAGTAGCATCACTAGTTTACGACAACCATAATCTAATACATGAAGTTCCAACGTCTTTTAGACTAACACTGGAAGACTAATCTTGCCTAATCCTCTATTTTGTTCAGAGAACACATTGACTTAAATGGCAAAAAAAATGCAGAGTAACATCACAAGTTCAAAACAATCATATACTAAAACAAAAACATTCAAAGATAAAACAAAATAAAAAAGAAAAATGACCTCTTTGCCATGTTCATAAAAAAAAAATCAAGAATCTGAAACAGAACAAGATAAAATCGTTAATGACAATTCATTGACAAAAAAATAAGGATTGGTAAATAAATGAAACTAAAATCCAAGCTCCAGTCACCACCAAACCTCAAAAACCCTAGATCTGAAACCTAAAATATCTCTAGGGTTAGAGTTTAACGGTCTGGAAAGAACACACGAACAAAAGAAGGTTCTAGAAACTAGAAAGTAGAGAAGGTCTGGGCTTCTCTTTCTACTAGTGTTTATTTAATTATTTAAATTTACTTTTTATGAACAAGCTGCTTCTAGTGCTGCGGTTTGTGCGACAAGAGTTGAAAGAGGATAAATAATAAAATAAAATGGATAATTATTTTATTACCTCAAGAGTAAACTCCGGGGACCGTGAGGAGAAAGAAGGGATGTGGGAGGGTGAAAATGACGCAGCGGTAATTGGGATGACAAAAGGATCATTTTCTTGGAGATTCTGAGAATTTTGTGATTATGATCGTTCATCATATATCGTGCGATCAGTTTTCATTAGGTATTATTTATATTAAATTTTAAATTTTAAATGATTTATGATCGTATGATATACAATAAACGATCACGATCACGGGATCTCATCATTTTCCAAAGGATGGGAAGTTACCCTAGTTGGTCAATCTATAGGGGTTAAAAATGTAGGGTTTGCCGGCATGTGCTTTTGGATGGTTAAAACTTAGAAGTGCTTTTTAATGTGACAGCAATGCACAGTATGTAAACAAGGCACAGTAAAGGGAGGAGCGGCTTCAATGTAAACTTGATCGGGGAACCCCTGCTGAGGATTTTCATCATCCAAATGGAGATGAAAAACCCTGTGGCTTTGAAAACTTCAAAGAGTTGGAAAAGGAACTGGTTCTTAACAAGAGCGCGTGAAGGGTAAAGTCCAGCATAGAAGGTTGCCATGGCAATTAGTGTAGCCATAAACAACTTCATCTCGCGTTGCAGACTTGCATTCTCCTCTGCCTTCAGCGCCATGGGATTGGTATCATTGCTGCAATAGGCATAGGAAAATTAGTTGCAGATCGAACGGAAAATGTAATCAAATTGCATCCAAACAGCCTAGTAAAGAACATAACATTTACTTAAAAACATAATCTCATCAAATTATATATATACTAAAAGAGAAAATGAACTGAAATACTGTTCATAGTACAGTGGATTTCTGATTTTACCCCCGATTATTTTATGGTATTCCGAGTTTGGCCTTTTGTCTTGCTGTCAAATTGGGATGAATTATGTGACACGTGGGACTCCCAGCTTCCTCCACCTTTTCCGTCGCTCACCACTTTTTCCAGCTTTCAAGTTTCAACCAACGCTACCCTCCCACGCCTCATCTCTCTTTCCTATCCGTACATCAACCCAACTCCGGTTCTTCTTCTTCTTCCCTAAAATTCTCCAATTTCCCCAAAACCCTCCCTTCCAAATCCCCCACGACCTCATTCTCCCTCGCAAAATCAGATTCCCTGAGATTGAAAATAATCCCTGAGATTTGCATGATCAATAGAAATGATCACTGAGATTTAAAATCAATAGAAATGGTCCCTGAGATTGTCCACCATCCATGATTTTAGTCATTCCTTAAAAACTCTTTGGGCAATTTTCAAAGTTTCGTAACTCAATCGATTCTCAACCAAATTTGACCCATAATATATCAAAATGAAGATAAGAAAGTGTAGAACAAGATTATAACTATTTGGAAGCCCAATGATTGGCGGAGATGGCCGGAAAATAGCCTGAAAGATGACTGGTCAGTGGGAAAACGGGAAAACTCGCTGGAAACTGGGTAAAATTCAAACGTTCATAACTTCTTCAATACTCAACGCAGTTGAGTGATTCAAAAATGCGTTGAGTGATTCAAAAATGAAAATCATACTTCTCGATGAGACAAAGAGAATGGAATCTTTTTTTACTGCTGACTCGCCATGATTTGGCCGGAAAACTGCTCGAAAGTGGCTAACTCGAAAATGGTTAGCCACTTTTGAGCCATTTTCCGACCAAACCAAAGCTATTTAATCTTCGAAAAAGGTACTATGCTCTTAGTCTCGTCAAGAAGTATGATTTTCGTTTTTGAATCACTCGATTTCGTTGAGTATTGAAGAAGTTATGAACGTTTAAAGTTTACCCAGTTTCCGGCGAGTTTTCCAGTTTTCCCGCGGACCAGTCACATTTCAGGCTATTTTCCGGCCATCTCTGGAAATCATTGGGCTTCCAAATAGGTATAATCTTATTCTACACTTTCCTATCTTCATTTTGATATATTATGGGTCGAATTTGGTTAAGAAACAATTGAGTTACAAAGCTTTGAAAATTCCCCAAAGAGTTTTTAACGAAAGGACCAAAATCATGGATTGTGGACAATCTCAGGGACCATTTCTATTGATTTTCAATCTTAGGAACCATTTTTATTGATCATGCAAATCTCAGGGACTATTTTGTATAATAACTCTTTTAGTTTTAATGAAAATTGATAAATAAATATGTAGTGAATAGTACCAGAAAAAGATAAAAATGTGGTTTTTCGTTAAAAATGAACAGTATGGGGAATGTTTCGTTAAAACTTCAAAATTAAAATAAGAGTATTAGTCAACAAATGAAACTAAAATCCAAGCTCCAGTCACCACCAAACCTCAAAAACCCTAGATCTAAAACCTAAAATATCTCTAGGGTTAGGGTTTAACGGTCTGGAAAGAACACAGGAACAAAAGAAGGTTCTAGAAGCTAGAAAGTAGAGAAGGTTAGGGCTTCTTTTTCTGCTAGTGTTTCTTTAAGGGTTCTTATATTAACATCACACGATCTTATGAATACACCCCAAGTTCAAAATTATTTTCTAAAATTCCAATTTTTGCGCTGTTATTTATTGAAGACAACCCACCTTTTTACAATAATTAACAAATGAAAACCTTCCAATACCCTATCTCAACCGCTCACCCGCCGCCACCTTCTTCGTCAATGTCGTCAACCAATGATAGCCACCTCATTCCCATCGTTCTCTCTCTCTAGAATTCTCACTTCTGCTAATATTCTACAAGACATGGAATACCATAAAATTGAAATTTTAATGCCAAAATCAGCCTAATCAAGGATACCTACATGATGGGCGGGAAAAATATGGAAAAATGATACTTGCAGAGAAGCGATCCTTCTATAGTCAACTAGGAATTGACTTTCTATGAATTTAATTGTAAGTGACTATGAATTGACTTTCTATGAGTTTAATTGTAAGCCGGCATATGTTTTGGTATACTTGAGATCATTTTGTTAATGGAGGTGCCACCATGGTGGGTGGCTGTCGAGGAGTAATATGGCAAGGAAGGTGATGTTGATTTTGTTTGTTTGCTTTTTATCTAATTTAAATAGGGTAAAAAAGGAAGTCCAAACCAAATAAAAGAAGGTGTCCAAATCAAATAAAAGAAAGTGGGGTGTATACATAATATTGTGGGGTGCTAATAAAACCACCCTTCTTTAATTATTTAAATTTACTTTATTAACGAGTTGCTTCTAGTTTTGCGGTTTGTGTGACAAGAGTTGAAAGAGGATAAATAATAAAATAAAATGGATAATTATTTTAGAGTAATGCTAGGAAAGCTAAATTTGTAGACTAAAATTTGTAAACTAAATGACATGGAAGTTAGTAATTGGATTATTAATTAATTGTTGATAAACGTGCTTATTTTCTATTGATGACATCTCATTTGGTTTGTTAATTTATTTTACAAATTTAATTTTCCTAACATTACTCATTATTTTATTACCTCAAGAGGAAACTGCGAGGATCGTGAGGAGAAAGAAGCAATGTAGGAGGGTGCAAAGGGTGCATCAACAATTGGGATTAGACCTGTAAACGGGTCGGGTTTATCGAGTTTGGATCGGGTTCAATCCGACCCGTTAAGTTAACAGGTCATCCGAACCAGACCCATTAAGCTAACGAATCACCCGTTTCATCCGTTAACAATTATTATTATTATTTTTTTTCAGAGTTTATTTTTTATTGTTAAGACTTTACTGAAATTACTAAAACATCCTCAACTAATAGGTGTTAACGGGTCTAACGGGTTGACTCAAAGTGACCCATTATTTAACGAGTTGTTAACGGGTTCACCCGCCCATTAGCTACCCGACCCGTTAAGTATCCACCAAAATACTAATATTAACGGGTCAGGTCGGGTCGGGTCTGGTCGGATCGGTTTAACAGGTCGGGTCCAAAATGCCAAGTCTTATTGGGATGACAAAGGATGAGAAGTTACCCTAGTTGGTCAATATATAGGGGTTAAAAATTTAGGGTTTGCTGGCATGTGCTTTGGATAGTTAAAACCTAAAAGTGCTTTTTAGTGACTAAAGACATTTTTTTAAAGTGTTTTGTAATTGGCTGAAAGTGATTTTCGTAAAAACGTTTTTAGAGTTAATCTTTAGTAAAAATGCAAGTTAATCTTGTAAAAGCACTTGAAGTGCTTTTGGACATAAAAATATTTTTCTTTAAAAGTGATTTCAGTCAGTTTAAAAATACTTCCAAATAAGTCATAAAAGCGTTTTCATTTTGGGAAACGGTTGTTTGGCCAAAAATTTACAAGTGTCTTAGGTTTTTTTTTTTTTTTTTTGTCAAACAAGTGTTTTAGTTAAAAATAGAAGCAATTGGAGTGGGTTTTAAAGAAACACCTCCTCCTAAATGTGCTACCGGGTGAAAACACGAGAATTATTTGGCTCCCTTTAATAAAACTTTTTCAGTTCCTAAACTATTCCTAATTTTTTATTTAGAAAGTCTAAAATGCCTTCAGACTTTGAGAAAATATCTAAATTACCAATTTTTTCTAGGCTTAACGCTGCTATATAAAAAAATAAAAATTAATGAAAATAATTTGAAAATTTTGAGTTTTAACAATAAGGATAAAATAAAGGGTAAAGTGAATAATATTATGATTGACTTTTTAGTGTAAAAATATAAGTTTTCGTTCAAGTAACCATAAATTTTTCGTTAAAATTCTCTATAAAAAAAACCCGTGAGTTTTTCATATCGTGCTGAAGACTGAAGCAGTCGCTCTCTTGGTCTGCATCTTTCCCAAGCCTCTCTCCATCTTCATGCACATACATTTGAATTTAACTATTTTGTAAATGCTAGTTTTATTTCAAATGTCTATTGCCCGTAACTGGTAAATTGAGTGGTCCAGTCATCATGCATTGATTGAATTTGACTTGAAAACTCTAAACCCACGTTAGTACTTCGGACTTGTGATTGACAGATGAGGTGTCATAAGGCCTAAAATTACTTTTCTTTCTCATTTGTTCTTTGTGTCTGCTAGCTTTCTATGACTGCTCCTATTTTTTATTTTTAAGCTTGTAATTTTGGGTCTATACCTAGTTAACTAGGACATAATTAATTAATAGTGCATCATGTTCTATGTTTTTTTTGTTCTCTTTCTCTTACTCGAGATATAAATATCTAAAAAATGTGGTTAAGGATTCACAAGATGCACATGGGGACAATGAATTCAAATTTTCTACATTTATTTTGTGTGTGGTTTTTTTGTAGCATTTATCATTGATTGACACATGTTTATAACTTACTTCTTAACTCTGTTGTCATAAACTTAATACGTCTCAATCAATAATAAAAGACCACACAAAATAGGTGTAGAGAATTTGAACACGGGTATAATAACGAAAAGAAGAGTAAGGCAATATGGGATAATGCAACTATTGAGGCATTTATAAGTATTTGTGTAGATGAGACATTAATCGGAAATTGAAAAGTTGGTCATGTTAGTAAAATTGGATGGAAAAATATCATTAAGAAATGTAATGATACTATTCAAAAGCCATATGCCTATAAATAACTCGAGAAAAAATAAACCGCACTTGAGAAAGATTGACAATTGTGGACATGACACACCCCGACTGAGATCAGAGCATGCTGGTCGTCATGTGAGAGTGACGTAGTCATGTGCACAGTACGGAAGCAATAATGATAAGAAATATATGAATAATTAAAAATCGAAACTACTAGAGTGCACTAATAAACAGAAAGTGTTAGGAGTAAGATACAAAAGTAAATACTCCTAATCAGAGCATAAAAAGTCTAGGTGCAGTCCAGTATGACAAGTACTAATTATACAGTACTATAAGATGTCCTACAATTATTTTAATATGTCAGAACTGCTGGGATCCTCGCACGCCACCAACAGCAGTCTACTAAAACCTGGAGGGGCGCAAAACAAAAAACGTGAGTGGGCAAAAACAAATGTTTTACAAAACCATTTCATTTCTCAACATTTCTAACCCCTCGTCGTAAAACATGTATAATTTTTCCTAGAAAATAGAATATAAGCATATACATAACTATTTATGAAAATATATCAATTCAAATCATGCTTCACATATTCATAATCATAAGTATGCCATGCCAAGATATAACAGAGTAAGTAATTCAGGTGAGAATAAATTCATGGAAATATAACATATTAGCCGGAACTCCTGCATAAGTATGTTCGGCTGAATTCATAGCTCAATATTCAAATCTAGCCGGAGTCACTACAATAACCTATACTGTATTATGCTGCACTCGAGTCGGAACCAATGAAAAGGTCTGTACGACAATATTGGGTGTAATATAATTATGCTCAATACTACTTTCTCATAATAGATGGGCGATAAATCGCTAGTCACCTACAAGTTGGAACCACCTATGATGGTCTATACGACAAGACTGTGCACCTAAATTGGATCCAATGTGAGCATATGGTGCGGGAGGTGACATTAATAACAGGCATGTGCCATATCTCTGGCTAATCACAATCACCCTAGGTGCAGGTTTATGAGCTCTATGTTTCTCAATTAATCACAACTTAAATCACATCACAATACATAACTCACATGGGCTTACCTAAGCATCCACAACACCACAATTATATATATCATGCATCATATACTATTTCATTTACAAAATATAATTTTATATGCAACGCATTCAAGGCATACTTTCATTTAAACGCATTTTATGGGAAAATAACAAGTATATAAATATATACTGAAAACCAAAAGCCCACTAACTGGTATGTCGAAGGGTCGTAGCCCCCGAGTCGCCCTTAACTGTGCTCGTCATCGGGATAAGTCTCACCTATATGCGAATTAACTGAATAAACGTTAATTTAAAGCACATAACCAATACTAGCTAATAACTTCTCATACAATGCTCAAATAGGGTGTTTGAATATACCAACGTGATCTACACAACTTCACGAACATTCCCATATTTTTTTTAAAAATTTCTGACCACCCACACGCCGGCCAAGGCATGGCCAAACGCGCCTCCCACACGCGGGTACATGCCAAGCACACTGACGGTAACAATGACGCCGTTAGGAATATTCCGTTAAAAGTAACGGAAACCATTAAAACTGACCAACGCCGTTAGGAATATTCTGTCAATTTTGATAGAATATTCCGTCACCCCTAACCCTAGGACTCTGGCGACGAAAACTAGGAAATCTTTAAACCTTAATATCTTGCTCGATTTTCAACCAAATTTCACGAATTAAATGTCAAAATGAAGCTTAGAACAAGTAGAACAAACCCATACCAGTTTTAGGACCTAAATCCCACAGGATCTCACCGAAGAATTTCGAGAAAAACCGGTCAAGCTTGAAACTGACGATCCTGACGTCCAAATTGCTTGGTTTTTCTTCTCCGAGCTTCGTAGGGACCTTCTAAAGCTCCCTGTGAGCTTAAAATCCACTGAAACCTTCACATTTACGTGTGCATGAACAGTGCACCAAATTGGAGGTTAGAGTTCTCGGGTTTTTTAAGGTTTCCAGGTCCTAAAAATGGTACGAATGTACTCAAAAGCTTGTAGGGAACAAGATCCTTACCTTTTTAACGTTGATCCGTGTGTGAATGGTGAACTTGCGGTTCGTCCGTACGAGGTTGACGAAAACAGGAGAAAGTCAAGAAGGAGGAGAGAGAGAGAGTGCACGGGAAGAAGAGAGAGAGAGAGAGAGAGTGAAAATGTGTATGTGTGTGTGGCACATGTGGTCCTCAACCAAAACCAAACAATCAAAATAATTCCTAAGTGTTCCAAAAACGTAGGAAAAATTTAGAATTTTTCCATATAAAACCTCACCCACAAAAACCACACAAAACATACAAGGGTAAATAAGTAATCTCACGTCTAGAATTATAATATTTTGGGACGAGCTGTGACATGACATCTTAGGTTGGAAAAGAGACTAGCTTAGGAAAGATTGGCAATTGTGGAGAACAAGAGTTCGATCCTCCCCTTCCCCTTCCCCCTTTGCACCAGAGATCCAGTACTATTCCTTCTGCTTTGTCGAATCCACTCCCTCCTTTGTAATTAAGAATTATAACGCCGATTGAATCGGCTTCTTATTCCTATTTTAAGTTTTTTATCAATGTCATGCACTAATATGACATAACTGTGTCAATTTTTCTTTGCTTTTATTTTATTTTTATTTTTTTTTATCTTCCTCAATTAATCCATCTCCTTTGCAGCGGAGACGCCGACGATAGGGCATTCCTTATTTGCATAAGTTAAAGGCTTTTTAGTAATCCTGAGAGAAAAGAACAATATATTGCTAATGAATTGGTAGATGATTGCTCTGTTGTATACGTTTCCAATGCAAAGAAGATGCATGCAGTGAGGGCGAGCCCAAGCCAACAAGGCTCCCTGCTTTACAAGAATCGAGGAGGGAACGTCTATTGATTGCAGACTTACTCCCACTTTGTTTCCAAAGAAACTATTTTTCTATCAATTCATTTGCAGTTTTGTTTTGTTTTGCTTTTTTCTTGAAAGACTTTGGGACAACCATGGTCACTACACACAAAGATAATTCATGAGTTGTTTGTTTTTCTGTTATACAACATTTGGTATATTTAAAACATGTGCCCACATCAATAGTTGTTTTTACCTAACGCTTATGTTGGGTGAATCTCATTAGAGAAAATAGGGATTTTGCATGTGCTTATAAGAGATTAGACTACTTTATATATCGTCAATTAGTTTTGTGGTGGAACCATAACTTTCTTCATGATATTAGAGCATGTTATCCTATGTGAAGCTTAACGGTCACACGTGCTCCACGTCACTCGATTTTTGTTGTCCACATGTTAGACTTGAAAACCCACCATATGTGAGGGAACATGTTGAGAGTGAATCTCACATTGGGAAAATAAGGGATCTTGCATGTGCTTATAAGAAATTGAACTACTCTCATATTACTGTGAACACGGAAATTTCTTGAAAACAAAAGAGACAAGAACGACGTGCACAAACAAATATTAAGTATTTGATGATTTTGGGTTACAATCTCTCTCTATTTTGATCATCTGATTCGATCTCCGGAAAATTCCTGAAACGAAAGAGACAAGAACGACGTGCATAAACAAATATTCGTATTTGATGATTTTGGGTTACAATCTCTCTCTAATTTGATCCTCTGATTCGATCTCCGTAAGGTGTGTATTTGTGATGGATGTGCGATTGATCCAAGGGCCGTCGGGGCTTGATCTTGGATGAACTGTTGGAAGTTTCTTCAAAGGGCCGTGGGCTTAATCTTTGAAGGTGGATTTGAGCGAATCTTCAAGGAGCCGTTGGGGCTTAGTCTTGAGGATGAGTGTTTCTTCAAGGGCCGTTGAGGCTTGATCTTGAATAACGGTGATGAACGGATCTTCAAGGGGCTTTTGGGCTTGATCTTGAAGAAACAGTGATGAACAGATCTTCAAGGGCTTTTAGGCTTAATCTTGAAGAACGGTTGAATGTGTGTGGATTTGTCGACGTTGTTGATCCAAAGGGCCGTTGGGGCTTGATCTTGGATGAACTGTTGATGAACGATGGTGCTTTCTTCAAGGGCCGTCGGGGCTTGATCTTGAAAGAGCGATGAACGAAGAACGAAGAACACTTTCTTCAAGGGCCGTCGGGGCTTGATCTTGAATTGGTGGATGATTGTTGATCCAAAGGGTCGTTGGGGCTTGATCTTGGAAGAACGATGAACGAAGAACGAAGAACACTTTCTTGATTCTTCGGGAACCTGGATGCTTGAGAGCTTCGAAGTTTCAGAGCTTCAGAGCTTCAAGGTGTAATATGAATTGGTCCCTCCCCTTCAAATGAATGAAATGGGCTTGTATTTATAGAATTTTCCAAGGCCTAATTTTGAATATAATATCCCAGATGAAATAAGTCGTTTCTGTCAGGTGTTGACACGTGTCCTGTTTGATGACTTTTCCAACTCATTTCAATTTTTGTTGAGTCACACGCTACGTGTAAAATTTATGTAATACATGAGCGTTGACACTTTGATTTATCGGTCAACATTTATTTACCGAAATTTCGATGTCTACAATTACCAATTAAACACAACATTCATAAGCTTGCATTATTTCAATACCAAATTACCAACACTGGTTTCAATTCAACACAAAATTCCCACACTTAAAGTGTATGAAGCTTACTAGCTTAGCATGCATTCAAATACCCTTACAATCATGAGCCAGCATGCATTGTGAGCCCTTTTTTCTCTATTTTCAGCCTCTCTTTTTTGGCTTAAGTAAATTTACATATTGGAAATTACTCATTGGATTCTTATTATAATCTTCGTCTCTTGTTACCAAAAATTTTAAAAATTCATGCTCCCAATATTTTTGGCTTGAACCTAGGTGTCCTTCCAATTTTTTTTTTTTTGAAAGGAGGAACAAACAAACAAACAGCACAGGAAGCCTACCAGGAGGCTAACACCACAAGGGCAAACAACACAGAAAGAAGAGATAGGGGATACACCAAGCAGACGCACCAGCAACGAGCGTCACCCCCACCACCACCAAAACAAAATTAAGGAGGGCAAGGAAGACCATCCTTATTCAAAACAAAGACCAGAGAAGATGGGGGCCTGTGAACCCAAACCCGAGAACCCATCTCCGGAAAACTCCGCGACGCCAGAAAGTCAGCGGCACCATTGGCTGATCTTGGCACCCAAGACCAGCGACAGAACTGAAAAGCATCACTCTCCACCTTAACTCTCGTCAGGACAGGAAAGGCTTTCCAACTGCCAACCTCAACATCTCCAGAAAGCCAATCAATGGACTCCTTAGAGTCCGATTCCACTATTACCGATTTAAAGCCCAACGAGGACCCCAACTTACAGCCACACAGCAAAGCCGTCGCTTCAGCCACCGCAACAGAGGGAGTAGACAAGGCAAAACGCTCAGCAGCCACAAACTGACCAGAAGCATCACGAATGACCACACCAGCAAAACCCGAACGAGATGCATGGGACCAACTAGCATCAACATTAATTTTAACAAAAGAATCAGGATGAGGGATCCATAGAGGAATCGGACCACAGCGGGCAGAGGGCCGAGCTGCACCACCTCCAGACCATCCCATGGCTTCCCAGAAAGCCCCGACAGCCGAAGACACCCCCAACAGGACCTTAAAAGGAAGAATGGGAACCTGATTAAAAACAAACTCGCACCTGGTACGCCAAATAAACCAAACAGTAAACGCCACATAAGAGCAGACCCATTTCCTGAGGTGTCCTTCCAATTTTTGTACATCTTAGTAAGGTCTAGTTTCTACTAGAAATTGCACCTGCGCGTTGCCGCAGGAGTGAAAATTGTATGAAAAAGTAAGCAACATTATTCTCTTCATAAAACAAATATAATAAAAAGTTCTTAATAATTAGATAATTGAAATTGGGTACAAAAACATGAAAGCGGCATGGTAAACGTAAGTGGTGAGAGATGCTATCCCAACTATGCCCACAATCTTTATTAAACAAATGCTTGAACAAAGAAGCAAACATTTCTACTTTTGGTGATTGAACATGAATTCCGCCTCAGTTAACCAAGGGCCATTTCGTCATACTAAGCACCTATATAATCTCCAACATAAAAATATATGACATGATTAAGCAACAAACTTTATAGGTGACATCTTATGAAAATTGCTAGTCCAAACGCAATAGTGTAATATAACGGAATAGAATATGGTTTTAAAAAGTTCAGTTTCCATATCAACTAAGTTGGAAAACAAAAATTAAAATCAATTGAGTTACAATTCATCTAGAAGGATAATCATCAATTAAGTTGCAATTCAACAAAATTAGACATGCAACCTGTAATTGAAGAAAAAGAAGAATCTTACTACTACAAGGCCAGTTTTCTTCTCGAACTCATACTTAGGGCTGGTTTGGTATCGCTGTGCTTTGAAAAAAAGCTGCTGTGAGAATAAGCGACTGTGCTGTGAGAATAAGCGGCTGTAAAATAAATCAGCAGAGTGTTTGGTAAACTTTTTTGTAAAAGTGCTTTTGAAAAAAAAAGCAGTCTGATAGTGGGTTTTTTCATTAAAGGAGCACTGTAGCTCCGTGTGCTTTGAAAAAAAGCCAGTTTTCCAAAGCTGCAAATAGCAGCTTCAGCTTTTTCCTTTGATTTCAGCTTATTCTCACAGCAGCTTCCAAAATAAGCCTTTTTTTTTTAGTTTACCAAACACCTAAAACCCTCACAACTTTTTTTCATGGGTGTTTTTTTTAAGCACCTCACTCCCAAACCACCCCTTAACCATGCTGTTTTTGCCAATTTCAACAAACTGATATAGAAATAGCAATACTTACAACCCGGTCAACATTCAAGAAAAAGGAGGTGTGTGGGAGTAAGAGTCCAACCTTAATAGTGCGCATGAAATTCTGCAACTTCCTATGGTACCTCTAATCGTGTCACCCATAGAACTACAGAAATGAAACCAACAAATGTGGAAATCTAAAGGGCATTCATAAACATCATTAAACAACTTAAGATTAGTCTTCAAGATGTAAAATTTAAAATTATATATAACTCACATCACCATTCGACCAACAGATAGGAACAATGATCGAGACACTGATGAATTAAAGCTTGCTGCAACAACTTCAAGACCCATTGACATCACCTGAGCGGATAAAATACATCACTTAATTGCCAAGCTAGTCAGATAATGAATTTCGTGAACCAAAAAAATGATATGCAACTCCACTTTAACACGGCAAAAGCATTGCAATAGTAGATCTAGAAATTATAAAAATTTATCCAATCAAGAAACAGAAGGCAATAGTTGTGGGTAGGTGAATATGCAACCAAGAATCTAGGATATAATTGATAAATTTGCGATTCCATTATAGCTTAAACAATAAAAAATATTTTGCCTATTATACACACAGTACAATTTATACACAAACTCATCATGAATGAAACAAATTTAAACACCAGAATAGAGGGGGGAAATAATTTTTTACTTGAAAAGTTGGTGTAGCAATACTGCATAAATTACAAATGCAATATTGAGGGAATACCTACCAAATAATGTTCACTACATTCTGAGCAATGCTGAAGAACATTCTTAAGTCGTTTCAAGTGCTACATGCAACGAACAGTTTGGATACCAAACTTGTCCTACGTCGAGCTACTTCCAGAGAAGGAAAAATTGACATTGACATTATTTTGCAATAAATTGCAGAGAGTGACTTGCATAGCTCTCCATGCAACTGCATAAGAAAACAAAGACAGTCAACCATGATGTACGATGATAAAACCATAAGACAAAATAAAAAGCTGATATTTAGAGGACCTATGCCATAGTGAAAAAATAAATATGGACAACAACTTCAAAATTGAGTTTCAGAAAGAGAGAGGTGAAGTCACCTTGTAACCAAAGATCAAATCCTTTGTTTTTTTTTTCCTCATACCCAGGTTGCAATTCGACTCGAGAAATCTGAAACCAAACACCCAAACTAAATTCAATCAAATTTTAGCATGAAATATTAATTGGAAGCTAAAAAGATTGAAACTTGCCTCATGTGATGTATACAGTTTGGGCGTCTGCTTGTGGGACTGTTGTGACATGCCGTAAGCTGATCTCAGCTTCTCGAAAGTGACATCAGCCGTTGTTTGCTAGGTAGGTAAAGTTCATAAGATATCTTACATTCCATGAGATAAATTATTGCGTCAATGTTATATGCTAAAAGAAAATTCATACTTCTATATGAACCCAAAGGAATGATTTTTGCATGTACCTTGGTGGGTTCATTCCCCAGATGAGTTTCTCATACTCATCATCCATGTCATCTGAAAATCTCATGCTAATTTCTACAGAAAGCCACAAAAAAATGAAAAATAAAATTAGACAAAAATGTTGAAGAGAATATAAAAGAACTAATTAGAGAGAACATAATCATTGTAACCAATCTGGAAAGATGCTTTTAAATTCAAGAAAAAACATTCAAGAGAAATTGAATAAAAAAAAACCATCATTGCAATTATTTTTTAAGTCTTACAATTGGGATTACAAAGGAAATATAACTAAAACCCCTAAAACCCCCAACTTTTTCAGAAAGTACAACTATTTTTACAAATTTCCATCACCCAACGTTGAAAAATGAAAATTAAGAAGCAACGCAGAAGCAGGCAAACAACAGATAAAATAGTGGAACATATGAGAACCGAAACGTTAAAAACATAACATACCCATTTCAAAGACCAAAAATCCTAGAAAAAACAGTATATTAGCACTCTTTGCAGTACCCCAGAATCAAAAAATTAGAAAAATTGAGTTTGATAACATTGTACCTTAAGCCTCTAAATTTCTAGTAAAAGGAAAATTAATACCACCTCTGCAAAAAATAATCAAAAGATAAAAACTCAAATTCATAAAGCATTTGTCCAAAGTATTTATTAGAGAAACTTACATACTGATGAAGGTGTTGACCTCTTATATCACGTTGCGAATATAATAGGTTCTCAGCATTCAAATGATTCTCATACACAGCAGAAAATCCAACAATAAAATTGCACATAAAAATTTTTCAAAAATAATGTACAATGATAAATTCCAATCTATAGCACAATAAAGAACAAAGAAAATGTCACTTATTAACCTGCTTTGCTTCATCATTGTCTGCACAATCTTCTGCCGATTCATACCTAAATATCCATAAGATCAAACAAATAAATATCCTGAACATATGCAAATCCAAACTCCAGCAGTTCTGAAGAAACCTAAAACAAAAATTATTCTTATCTTCTATATTATTTTGGATTTCAAATTGAACAAAAAACCAAACTTTTACCTAATTCAATGCACATAAATATTTCCAAAATACATAACCCTCCATTTGGTTGCTGAGAAGACTGGAAAAAAAAAAGTACAAATTTGAATAACATGATTTTAGTGGATCCTATTACTAAGGAATTATAGAACAACCCAAATCAGTCTGTCAATTAAATTATGCTAAGCAAAATTACAGGATAACTCTCTCCATTATAGCCAATTAAAAGCTAAGATTTAAGTTCTGTTATTTCATTTTCTTTTCAAACCTTTTTATCAGCAACCCAAGAACAATTTGAGTTGAAGTTCTATTAGTGGTTCACTATTGTTATTTTATGACATTGTTTTGAGAACAAAATAGTTTGAGTAGGAGTTTTGATGGAGTAACCAAACACAACTGCAAAATTGAAAAAGCTAAATTAGCAATTGTAATATGAAAGGGGTTGCACAAAAAGGTCCACACGACCAATAAAAAAATCCTTATAAAAATAGAGTGTGACAAACAATTTCATAATTCACAAAAATTTGACGCATTAGCCCACAATAGTTTATTGTCAAATAGTTGAAAGATAGAAAGATGGAAGCCTCCTATGCATCTTATCAATCTCTTATTTTCATAATAAAAGCAAGAAGAAACCCGAAAAATTATTCCAAAACAAAAGAAGGGAAAAAAAATCCAAACCTCGGGAGTTTGATTCTACCGCTGCACCTTGAGGATGTCCTTAAAGTCTTGTTAAAAAAATTTAAAAATGAAAGCCCAACATAAGCACCAAAACTGATGATGACAGATGAGTTCAACACCAAAAAGGAAGAATAAGAAATTTCACAACCCAGATGCTAATTAGTATAGAAAATTATAATCAAATCCAAATAAAAGTCTCAACCCAAAGTCTGATTTCAATATAATCAAACAACAAAAAAGCAAATTCAAGTCCAATATGATAAAAAACCAAAACAAACCTCTGAAATTTTGAAATTGGTCATAATATTCTCTCAATCTGTTGGTTTGCAACAGAGAAGCTTGGTTGCATGCAAACCCAAAATGATTTTGCACCTACAAATATTATACTCGATGATCAAGAGGTACCAATTCAATACCTTTTTAATATATGTATGTACTTGATAAGAACTACAAAATCGAATAACAATGAAGAATCAAATCCAATGAATTCAAAGATACAAAGAAACTAAACAAAATCTATACCTTTGTCTTTTCTCGGATATGAAATTTTCGAGAGCCCCATTCTCCTTTTCTTCAGTCCAGACAACAGATTGAGAAACCCCTTTACAGAAAACACACATGCATGAGTCAGAGTCACTTGATTTGACATTCGGCCATGAAAACGAAGAAAGTGAGAGGTGGCCGTGCTTTACCTTTATCGGTGGTGGGATATGCGAGAGTCCTCTGTGAAGGCATAGTCTCGATGATGAGTGTAGAGCCGATCTAAGCAAGGCACCACGAGATGGTGATAGATCCTGATCCAGTGTGGGGGTTGGATTTTTGGAGATCGATTTAATTTCTTGTTTCAAAGTGTTAATGTCAGATCCCGGCCCGAGTTCCACCACATCCCGGGCCTGCTCCACCACCGTAGTTTGAGCCAAAGGTAAAATTACCAGGTGGTGCTGAAGGACAATCACGAACAAAATGCCCGGTACCACCGCACCTGTGACAAACTACAGCAGTTATCCCACAATTCCCTCGATGACGTAACCCACATTGATTACAGACTGAATAACCCGGAGTGAAATGACTGAAAGATCGTCTCACCGATTCGTTGCCTGAGCCTTCACTAGAAGACCCTGAGCCCCGACCTGATCGTTTAAAGGAAAAAAAATGTCTGGGACCTACAGAACTGGAGGGGCCCACTGATTCTCTGGTACTACGCGACTGGAAATTCTGATTCCTCTTATTTTGATTCCGCTGTCTATTCTGTCGCTGGGGCTGGATCCAGGTCTGAGGTTGATATTGTACCTCTATATCCCACTTAGACTGTTCTATACTCAGACTTATCTCGATTACATCTTCATAAGTTCTGGGTCTTTGAGCAGTTACCAATGTACGGTACTCCTGGTTCAGTGCAATTATCGCCTGATCCATCTGTGCCTACGGATTATCATAAGTCTCATCATGATGCCTAGCCAAGCGCCTGAAAGTACTGTCAAATTTTGTGATGCTGAGGTCACCTTGTTGGAACTCTAAATACTCCTGCCTCTTCCTCAATCTGTAGCTGGGGCTTAGAAAGTAAGAAATAAAACGTTTCCTGAAGGCAGCCCAAGTCATCCAAGAATCAGGTGGACGAGATTCATTCGTTGATTTCCACCAACTCCTAGCATCACCCTGAATAAAGAAACCTACGGTGTTTGCCCACTCATTTAGAGGACACTTCATAGCCTCTAAAATATCCTCCATTTTCTCTAACCATTGCTTAGCCTCCTCACTATTCCCCACAGATTTCAATTCAGTAACTCTATGACTTCTAGTAATTTCTAAATATGTCCGATTCGGTCTATGACCCGGAAGAGCATTCATTAAAGCATTAGTAAACTGCTAGATTCCCCCCATTATAGAAGTACGAGTTCATCGAGGCACATTCCCACCAGGATTAGCCATGATTCTGAAAAAGACAACGAGATTTAGAAAAATAAAAATTTACCAAATTGATGGAAAGAAACCCTAACCATGCTCTGATACCAATCTGACACGCCCCGACCATGATATTCCCTGAATACCAAGATAGACACGTGTTGGCCGACACCCAAGGGTGACGAAAGCCATTAATTGATTACAAGAGTAATGATTAGGAGAAAATATTCATGAATAAACATTAGAATTTAAGAGTAATAAACAAAGTTTAAAGAAGTGTCTAGAGTGCACAGAACACAAACTAATTCAAGATTTACAAAAAGGAAAGATCATTACAAGATATCACACAAGTGGGTGATAGATTGCTACTGGTAGGGGAATGCCTCGTACGTTGAGTCGTAGTCCTTGTTTCTAAGACCTGAATGGGGGCGCAAAATAAAGGTGAGTGGACCAAATTCATATATACAATAATAATAAAACAGTTATCAATGTACTAACCCCCACAGTTTATATAATGAAAACTACTAGTATAATAAGTGATGGATTTAATAAAAATCCTAGCATGCCAAAATATCTCAAAAGTCAAATCGCGGAATAATGTCGGAGAAATCAAAACAGTAAACGTCTAATAAATCGTCTCGTAAGCGCGGTGTGCTGCTAGAAATATCACTGAATAAATATAACTCCCGCCCAATGCTTGCTCCGTGGTCTCTGCGCCCGTAGCCAGAGATTACGAACTCCCGGCCCAATGGTTGCTCCATGTCCCTCAGCCCGTAGCTAGGGATTATTTCTCCCGGCCTATCTGCCAACACCAGATCCTCGCCCCAGGATGCATAGTGTCCTTTAGGTACGCACAAATAGTTACGTCTCTCATAAATAACCACTTCATAGTATAAAGTCATTCATCGTCTATACTATAAAGATGGGTTTCTAAAACATGTCCTAGCATCCTATTGTAATCCATCGGTTAGTCTACCAGTTCATGGTTTTTATAGAAAATACGATATATTAAAATATAGCTCAATATAGGCCAACAAATTAATTCCTCACCAAAAACACGAGACGAAAATCAATATCTTCAGTAAACAGGCTTAACATAAATCAAATCATAAACTCGTAGACATGCTAATCATTTATGCAATTAAATTATAAAATCATGTAATTTTAGAAGGGGTTCACTTACAAATATTCTTTACTAGAAAAGTTGTGCGGATAAGAATTAGGAATTTCCTCACTAGCAACTTCACCTAAGCACAAAAATGTAATAAATAAACAAAAGGATTTTCTAAAAGATTTGGGCTTGAACTAAATAAATTAAGAGATTTGGGTTAAATGGGTTAGGGTCTAATGGGTTTTAGAATCCTAAGGTTTTTGGGTTAAAAAGGCTTTAGGGTGAAGAAATGTGGTTTGGGCTTAAGCCCAAACACACACACACACACACACACGGGCTGCACAACACACACACCACACAAAGGCCGACCTTAAGGCCTCATAAAAGGGCTAGGCTTTAAGCCCTAATTAAAAGGAAATGGCCCAAGGCCCTTTGGGTCTTTAAAAACAAAATAAATAAATAAAAAAGGGATGCGAGCTGGGGTACTGGGTTGGCCCAAAACGGCTAAGGCCCGTGGGTGCTAATTGGCCTAAAAGGCCTGAGTTTGCCAAAGAAGAAGGCTGGAGCTGCTACAGCTCCGGTCACCTAAAAACGAGGGTTCTAGACCCCGATCTAAGTACGAACATGAAGAGCAAGATGAGGGGAAGAGATTGCTACCCTTAAATAACCGTGACACGGCCGGAGGTGACCTGAAATTCCCTTGAAGCTCACGGGTTCGTCGGAAAAATGGGTGTGCTTCCCCCGCGCCGTTCTCGTCTTCAAAACCTTGGAAAAACAATATAAATCTCATCACACAACTTCCAACAACATCAATGGCGAATTAAAAAGGGATCCTACCTTACCTAACGAGAGAAATAGGGAAAATCTCGCCGCAAAGTTTCTCT
Organism: Malus domestica; assembly: GCF_042453785.1. Lineage (NCBI taxonomy): Eukaryota > Viridiplantae > Streptophyta > Magnoliopsida > Rosales > Rosaceae > Malus > Malus domestica. The sequence goes on along the minus strand of NC_091664.1, from coordinate 30,728,143 downwards.
GGGTTCTTTCGTGTCCCACAGCAACGAAAGAGAAGGAGAGATGATAGGGTAATGATGGTGAAAGTGGTGCAGGTACAGGGTTGGTAATGGGTGTGGCTCATGGGAGAATGAGAGGGAGAGAGATGAGAAAGAGAGAGCTACGGGAAAGCTGAGAGACTGAAAGAGAGAGGTCTTAGGTTTGGGGGGACAAAAAGAGAGAAAAGGGAAGTGAGTTAGATTGTTGCCACGTGGCAGTTTGGGGTAAAAATAACATATAACACCAATAATTGGGGGTGGTTGTAACAATCTACCCCTTTAAAATAATTTCGTCCTCGAAATTGCGAAGTTACACAAAAAGAAAGGGATATTGATTCTTCATTGATTCTTCTGTTTCCCAAGTAGCTAGCTTCTTCAACTGCATGGTTCCTCCACAATACTTTTACCAAAGGAATAACTTTATTCTGCAACACTTTATTCTGTCTGTCAAGGATAGCCACTGGTTATTCTACATAGCTAGCATCCGGATTTACTTCCAATGGCTCTATCTGGATGATATGAGAGGGATTCGGTACATATTTCCGAAGCATGGAAACATGGAAAAAGTTATGGATCTGTGAAAACTCCGGTGGTAGCTACAACCTATAAGCAACTGCACCAATTCTCTCAATAATCTGATAGGGACCTACGAATCGAGGACTCAGCTTTCCGCGCTTACCAAAACGAACAACACCCTTCCAGGGAGACAACTCAAGAATACAAAGTCGCCCACTGTATACTCACGATCCTTGGAGTGTTTGTCTGTAATGCTTTTCTGTCGGTCTTGTGCTGCTTTCAAATTCGCCTTAATCAGTTGGATATTACCGTTGGTGGTATCCACAATATCTGGTCCTACCAATGGTAATATCCAACTGATTAAGGCGATTTTGAAAGCAGCACAAGACCGACAGAAAAACATTGCAGACAAACACTCTAATAATCGTGAGTACATAATGGGCGACTTTGTATTCTTGAAGTTGTCTCCCTGGAATGGTGTTGTTCATTTTGGTAAGTGAGGAAAGCTGAGTCCTCGATTCATAGGTCCCTATCAGATTATTGAGAGAATTGGTGCAGTTGCTTATAGGTTGGAGCTATCACTGGAGTTGTCACAGATCCATAACGTTTTCCATGTTTCCATGCTTCGGAAATATGTACCAGATCCCTCTCATATCATCCAGATAGAGTCATTGGAAGTAAATCTGGATGCTAGCTATGTAGAAGAACTAGTGGCTATTCTTGACAAACAGAATAAAGTAATGCGGAACAAAGTTATTCCTTTGGTAAAAGTACTGTGGAAGAACCATGCAGTCGAAGAAGCTACTTGGGAAATAGAGGAATCAATGCGGAATCAATATCCCTTTCTTTTTGTGTAACTTCGCAATTTTGAGGACAAAATTAAGGGGGGTATATTGTTACAACCACCCCCAATTATTGGTGTTATATGTTATTTTTACCCCTAACTGCCACATGGCAACAATCTAACTCACTTCCATTTTCTCTCTTTATGTCCCCCCCAAACCCGAGACCTCTCTCTTTCAGTCTCTTAGCTCTCCCGTAACTCTCTCTCTTATCTCTCTCCCTCTCATTCTCCCATGAGCCATACCCATTACCAACCCCGTACCTACACCACCTTCACCATCATTACCCTATCATCTCTCCCTCTCTTTCGTTGTTGCAGGACACGAAAGAACCCAGAGAAATTCTCCGGTGGGATTTTCCTTATTTCTCTGGTTAGGTAAGGTATGGTCCCTTTTTAATCCGCCATTGATGTTGTTGGAAGTTGTGTGATAAGATTTATATTGTTTTTCCAAGGTTTTGAAGACGGGAACGGCGCGGGGGAAGCACACCCATTTTTCCGGCGAACCCGTGAGCTTCGAGGGAATTTCCGGTCACTTCTGGCCGTGTCACGGTTATTTGAGGGTAGCAATCTCTTCCCCTCATCTTGCTATTCATGTTCGTACTTAGATCAGGGTCTAGAACCCTCGTTTTCAAGTGACCAGAGCTGTAGCAGCTCCAACCTTCTTCTTCGGCAAACCCAGGCCTTTCAGGCCGATTAGCACCCACGGGCCTTAGCCGTTTTGGGCCAACCCAATACCCCAGCTTGCATCCTTTTTGTTTTTATTTATTTTGTTTTTAAAGACCCAAAGGGCCTTGGGCCATTTCCTTTTAATTAGGGCCTAAAGCCCAGCCCTTTTATGAGGCCTTAGGGCCTACCTTTGTGTTGTGTGTGTGTTGTGCAGCCCATGTGTGTGTGTGTGCGCGCGCGCGTGTGTATTTAGTGTGTGTGTGTGTGTGTGCGTGTGTGTATATGCATGTCATGCATGCATGTGTGTGCTCTTATGTTGTGTGGTGTGTGTGTGTGTGTGTGTGTGTGCGCGCGCGTGTGTGTGTTTGGGCTTAAGCCCAAACCACATTTCTTCACCCTAAAGCCTTTTTAACCCAAAAACCTTAGGATTCTAAAACCCATTAGACCCTAACCCATTCAACCCAAATCCCTTAATTTATTTAGTTCAAGCCTAAATCTTTTAGAAAATAATTTTTTATATTTATTACATTTTTGTGCTTAGGTGAAGTTGCTAGTGAGGAAATTCCTAATCTTTATCTGCACAACTCTTCTACTAAGGAATATTTGTGAGTGGACCACTTCTAAAATTACATGATTTTATAATTTAATTGCATAAATGATTAGCATGCCTACGAGTTTATGATTTAATTTATGTTAAGCCTGCTTACTGAAGATATTGATTTTCGTCTCATATTTTTGGTGAGGAATTAATTTGTTGGCCTATATTGAGCTATATTTTAATATATCGTATTTTTTATAAAAACCATGAACTGATAGACTATCCGATGGATTATGATAGGATGATAGGACATATTTTAGAAACCCCTCTTTATAGTATAGACGATGGATGACTTTATACTATGAAGTGGTTATTTATGAGAGGCGTAACTATTTGTGCATACCTAGAGGACACTATGCTGCCTGGGGCGAGGATCTGGTGTTGGCAGATAGGCCGGGAGAAATAATCCCTAGCTACAGGCTGAGGGACACGGAGCAGGCATTGGGCCGGGAGTTGGTAATCTCTAGCTACGGGCGCAGAGACCACAAAGCAGGCATTGGGCCGGGAGTTATATTTATTCAGTCATATTTCTAGCAACACACCGCGCTTACGAGACGATCTATTAGATATTTACTATTTTGATTTCTGCGACGTTATTCCGTGATATGACTTTTGAGATATTTTGGCATGCTAGGATTTTTATTAAATCCATCACTTATTATGCTAGTAGTTTTCATTATATAAACTGTGGGGTTAGTACATTGATAACTGTTTTATTATTATTGTATATATGAATTTGGTCCACTCACCTTTGTTTTGCGCCTCCATTCAGGTCTTAAAAACGAGGACTACGACTCGATGTACGAGGTATTCCCCTACCAGTAGCAATCTATCACCCACTTGTATGATATCTTATAATGATCTTTCTTTTTTGTAAATCTTGAATTAGTTTGTGTTTTGTGCAATCTAGATACTTCCTTAAACTTTGTTTATTACTCTTAAATTTTAATGTTTATTCATGAATATTTTCTCCTAATCATTACTCTTATAATCAATTAATGACTTTTGTCACCCTTGGGTGTCGGTCAGTACGTGTCTATCCTGGTATTCGGAAAATATGAGGGTCGGGGCTTGTCAGTTAATCGCAGAAGACGCAGCAGAGATGTTTGCGGGAGGAGTGCTCGGGGCGAAAAACGATGAAAGCCGAGGTATGCAAGAGAGGAAAGCGGAAGGTCTTGCGCCGACGATTGTAAGATCGAGATAAAACGGTCGAAACCAAATTTGAGGGCTTTGACAAAACGTTGAGATATCTGGGTTTCCAAGGATCGGCTCCTCCTCTAAATATGGAGGCCCCAAACAAAATTCCTAGAACAACAAAAACCAAGGTTTCCTCTGTGGGTATGTTGTGAGAGAAGGAATGCAAGGTTAGAGAGCGAGGGAGGGCGAGATCGAGAGCAACAGAATAAAGAGATTTGTGAGAGAGTTTGCGAAGCAGAAAAGTGAAAGCTAAAGCAAACAACACAGTTAGAAAAAGAGAACCCAACGATGATCAACACGTAGATCAAATGGGCACTCCTTTTGGTTACAGAAACGAACTTTTGAATATTTTAGGAAGAGGCTGGACAAACCTGATTGAGTAAGTGATAATAAATTCCACAAGCAGTGAACAAAAAGACTGAATGTAAATTAAAGATGATTGTACTTAAGTTGGTAAGTTTGACATTATCACCTTGGGGGAAATCTTGCAAATCAAACCATTACAAAAACTAGAAAGCAATTGGGAAGCCAATCAGTTTTTAATCACTAGACATCCCAGCGACGCACAAACATAAATGGTAGATGGTACTGGCATTCAACACTGATCATAATCTAGTACACATAAATATAGTTTCAAATGGAAGTAGTACACATAAATATTAGTTTCACATGGAAATATGTCTTAGGTCCTGGAATCCAAAGCCAAGATGGTGCTGAGATTCATGGGGTACATGTACTTTTCATCCCCTGTCAAAATATTCTCAACGATCAGTCTGTTCCCCTTTTCGGACGGATGAAATGCATCCCAGAAAGCATATAGGTCGCGGTTCGGGCACAAATTGGAAGCTCTTGTGCACAGCCCCAAGCCATTGTAAGGTCCTTGCCCACAGCATGCAACCTTTGATGTAGTAAATCCTGGATAACAAAAATTAAACAAGCAACTTTATGTCACCAACACACAAAAAATGCATAGTAAGAGACAAAATGATTGGCGGGGTTGAAAATAAGCGTAGATTAGGAGATTCTTGAATAGGTTAATCTTTCGAACAAAACTTAATCCATGATCATAATATTAGGTCATGAACATAAAATTGATATAAACGTATATTGTACAATTAATTTACCAAATGCTTGAGGGTTCCTGATGAAGTCATTGCGGGTCTCCTGTACGTTGGCAGCAACAAAGACATCAGAACCGAGTTGGCTGTTGACTGATCTCAGCATCTGAATGAGTTGTGGGTTGTACAGAGCCGACGCTCGTTGCAGCTCCGCTGCGCATTCTCCATTCCTGCTTCTCATGGCCAATTCAGCAGGCACGCAGCCCATCGGTCCTGTCCCCGTCACCAAAACCCTTCGTGCTCCAAGATCATACATTTTCTGTAAGTTATGACACAAAGAATGATCAAACAACACATAATTAAAAGTCATTAACATGTGACATTGTCGCTTAGCTAGCAAGTTACTTTCGAACTTAGCCAAATTAGGAGTTGGTTACCAAGAGAATTTTTCGGAGCTCGGAAATGAGGTATTTGACATAGTCTGGCAGAGAAAACTGGCGAGATCTTGCGGAGAAAGGCACTAGGTAGTAGTTGTTGACAAAATCGTTGCCACCGACGGTGAGGAGGACGAGTGCTTGATTTACGAGCTGTTTGGTCCGTTGAGGTCCGATTTGGGCAGACAACCTTTGCTGGTATTGTTGGAAGTTTAGCAATTGCAATGGCATTCTGATTATATTTGCCTGAAAATTTCACACATATCCATCTATTACTATAACAACAACAACAAAGTCTTTTCCCACTAAGTGAGATCGGCTATATGAATCCTAGAATGTTATTGCGCTCAATTCTGTGTCACGCATGTCCATCCATTACCAGTTCAAAAAAATTTGTTGGTTGACAACTTTACCAAGGTAAAATTAATTTACTAGCATGTAGCACTTTTGTGCCCATAATGGGCACTAAAGTGCCAATCCCTCGCATGATCCTCTATTTGGTTTAAAAGAAAACTTACAAACTGAACCCCAGTGTCATTAAGAATTCCAATGCCAGCAGAGGCAAAGTTTGCACCAACTAGTAGCTTTTGCCCTGTGAGCTGTGGACTCAAGTATGGCAATGTAGGTTCTGCACCAAGCTTCTGACCTATACACACACACGCACGCACACACACATATTAGGTCAATTAAGTACATGCGAATAATGAGAAAAAACCCGAAAAATCGGTAAGAAAAAGAGAATGGAAGAAAGCCTAACTGATATAGTCAGGAATGGTGAGGCCATTGGAGAAACGGCCGGTGGGTCGACGGGTGGGATAGTCAATGCCGTAAGGAGGAGAGTCGGCACGAGCACTGGTGGCTAAGTAGTTATTGTTGCCATTGTCGACCAGTGAGTCTCCAAACACAAAAAAGGCACGAGCCTCAGCCCCACAACTCAACATTCCCAACGCCATGACCACACCAAAAATGGCCAATGAGCTAGCCATGGAATTGGCTTTTGACTTGTTGGGAGTAACCTAACGAAGAAAATAGAAAGGAGTTTGGACTAGATCTTTTCTTATGATTGGACAGAGATCACAGTGTTTGTGAGGAAATTTGAATTGATGAGAGGGGGGTTATATAGAGGTAGGGGTGTTTGACAATTGGAGCAAAATCTTAGGCCCACTTGTACAAAAGCAAAGCTATATTGTAGTTTGTGTTCAGGACAATGCCTTGTATGGTTGGCAATGCAAAAGAAAAATAAAAGCTAAGTTTGAAATTTCTGCTTCCTGTTCTAGTGATCAATTGAAGTGGCTTTTCGACCAAGATTTCGTAAATTTGGCCAGTATTATTTTGGCTTTAGGTTAATCTACTACCAAGTCAACTCAGAAATGAGAAAAATTTGGTGTAATTGTCAGTTGGGTCAGGCTCGTCAAAGTATGCCCTTGAATTGGAGAGAGACTACTACACGATCTGTTACTATAAAGATATTCAAAACCATCAATGCATTAGTGCGTACGTATAGAAAGTTAAAAATTCATTACAAAGCGTTATTGATTTAGAATCTACCATAGTAGCTGGTGTAGACAAGTCATGCTCCTACAACTAAGGGTAAATACACACTATTATATCCATAGCCTGACCAGTGTTTTCGACACGACCATATACCTGATGACACAACAGATTTTCTAGAAAAGCTAGAGGACGCTTGCATCAAATCTATCAGATGTATAATAGTTAAAACAACTTCAATTAAACTTGCATATACGCTATTCAAGTTTGTTCTCTAGCTCACCTTCAACCCCATTTTTACAGTTTTTGCTTTTCAAACCTTGTGTGCTAAAGGTCTAGTAGTGTTGGAAGGGATCAAATTAACCTCCTGCAGATAAATTGTTAAAGCTAATTGAAAATATGAGGAGTAATTCAACCTCTTATAACTCCTTACAATAAGGTTTCTCCTTTCACAGATGTGAGACTCTTTACATTCAAATCCTCACACGCCCTTTCAAGCCAAACACGTGAACAACAGGAATTGGTTGATGTGGAGCATGTGTGGCCGTTAGGCTTCACACGTGTAACAACCTACTCTGATACCTGAAGGAAAGTTGGGGTTCCACCTTAAACCAATTGGCAATGTTGGGAGTAGCCCAACTTCTTATAAGCTCTTGCAAGGTTTCTCTTTTCACCGACGTGAGACTATTTTACCTCCACATCCTCACATGCTCCCTTGCATGTGGCAACATTTTCAAGCCAAATGCTTGGCAACACGAATTGAGTAACGTGGAGTAAGTGTGGTATTTGGGCTTTACACGTGGGCCAACATGTTCTAGTACTAGGAAGAAAGTTGGAATTCCACCATAAAATCAATTTGACAATATAAAAAGTAACTCAACCTTTTATAAACCCTTGCAAAATTTCTAGTCTTACCGATGATAAAACATCAAATTAATATGACAGCAATTTCACATACAAGTAAACGGGACAGGTGGTGGTCAATTATTTGTGAAGAAATTTCCACGCTCTTGAATGACATTTCTTCTTAAAACTTTGCTTGTGACAATTACCATGCCAACTTCGCTATATATAAATGATAATTCAAATTTGGTGCCAGTAAATTAATGATTATGGCTATTGGCTTTTAGTCCTTTCCCAAAAGAAGTAGACCTTATGGTACGTACCCTTCTTAGCCATTGGTGCGTTACTTAAGGCTTAGTGGGTAGTCTAAAAACAAAATAGGCTTCTCCTCAAAGATAGCTTGCTTACTTAATGCTTGCGCTAAGGATTGACCATGCATCCTTGGTTATAATTTAATTAGAAGCCATAGAATATAAGAAGCACCTATGAATATAACTTAACAGATTTAACTTTTTCACTCCCAGCAGTTTTGCTAACCTATAAAAACTGGGCATGTGACCAAAACTAATTGTTACCATATAAATGGGTCAATTATTTAGTCAACATAGTTCGTAGATATTTGATTGCAAAACCAACTACTCTCACAGCTCCTAAATCCTCTGCTAATCATTCCCAATTTCAAATCATTATGGCCCTGAAAAAGTTGTTTAGAATAATTATTGGTGATTGGAATGTGATTGAAACCCTAGATTCAATACAAAAGTATAGCTGCAAGCCTACGTGCTTTAACATAATTTCTCTACAAAGGAAATTGAGGTTTTATCATAAAATCAGTTAGCAATATAAAGATTGAGAATAGTCCAACTCTCTAGCTATAAGGACATGCAAGCTTTAGTAAACTTCTGATATAAGATTTCTTCACATTCTCACACACCCTCTCACATGTGATGAATGTTCAAGTCTAACATGTAGGCATCACAGATTGGAGGACGTAAAGCACTTGTGTCGTTGGGCTTTACACGGTTCCACCAAAATACTATTAGTATTATGGGGAGTAGTCAAACTTTTTATATGTCCTTATAAGGTTTGGTCCTTTCTTGATGTAGGAGTTTTGCCTTTCACTGCATCCAGTTGAGTTGAGAAGGCGAAGAATTTGCATGAAGCAATATTTATTTCTCGTTCTTGTCATGCATATGTCACGGTGTATTGTACGTTTCTCTTGCCGAGAAGATACTTTATAACACAAACGCGTTCTACTACTTCTTAGAATTGTATTTGGGGCCCCAGAATTTACTCGTCAAAATTATTGGTAAGTCCAGAGCAACATGCATGAAATAATAGTCGAGCTGAGGGAGCCTTCATAATCCCAACTACTACACAACAACATCGTTCGTACGAAATAACTTTGCTGGGAACGGTTCAACTAACAAAAAGAAAAGCCTTAGCTTTCCCGAGGGTTGCAAGTTTTATTCAACTCTTTTTCTCTCAACCAACTTTTGAGGCTCTTTAATTTCCCCCAGTGCATGGCGCTCGAAACTCATGCCGGCCCTTGAAAGGAAACTTGCAGCGCAATTAAGAACAAAAAAAGATCAAAAGTGACAAGCACATTGAACTTAAGGTAAATACATTGAACTTAATTATAGGTTTCTTTTGTAGCAAGCACCGAGCGATATTGAAGGGGGGAAAAATCGAACATACAACATTGATGTATAGGTATATAACATACGCTCTTTAGCCCTAGTTTGGAGAAGGTATAGGTTATAAGCCATAATGTTAGAGAACATAAGCTAAATACAATGAACCTAATTGCACTTTAGTCTTCTTTTGTTACAAGCATCAAGCGATAATATGGAAGGGGAAATGTCGAACACACATCGATGTATAGGTAAATGTTCTTTAAGGGAAGGATCCTATACTTTTCAAAAAATGAGGATTAGTTGTCAAACCCACTCCACGTTGAACTTCAACTATCCAAATCGCCTATTTTGTAAGTCTCGATTTATAGATCATCCTTGCAAAAATTCAATTTAATCCAAAATCATTTGCCTATTTAATTATCACGATGAAATTTCATTGCTTCTCATGTTCGTTAATTTCTTTGAACTCAATTAGATGTCTCAAATATTTCTGGTTTGACTAATAATTTGCAAGAATGATATAAGAGGTGCAACTTGAAAAATAGATGGTTTAGATTGTTGAAGTTCGATATGGTGTGAGCCTTACAACTCACCCCATTATTAAAAAAAAATAAAGATCCCCTTAAAGCCTCCTACATATACTAATACATATTATATGGTGTGTAACACATTTGGAGGCCAAGTTAATGGAGGTGAAGAGATGCGTTCATATCAGACGTCAGGCTGACATCTGCCCTATACCAAATTTATTTCAGTGTTCATACGTCCATACTCCATAGCTGTGGAGTCGTCCCTTAATAAGTTTGTGATATTTAGAGAGTGATGCTATACTTCTTATATATTTTGTTGATTTATATCGTTTGATCTTTTTTATGTTATTTAATCTGACGGTTGAAAATTAAAAAGAATGTATGAGAGGTAAGAAACGATGTGTGAATACCATTACTCTACTTAAAATATCGTCCGTGATGTACCATTATACTAAATTATAACATGTGTACTTGTTCTTAACATTTGTTAAGTTTATTAGGGTTTGCTCCCAATAACAGGTTGTTTCTCAACCGATCTATTTTTTCAGGTAAAAATTTAATTTCTCTGCGACTGGCTTGATTGTTTCCTAAAATCAAGTTAGAAATCTAAGCCAAAAAACAGTTAGAAAAATTGAATAAAATTGAGCCTTAAAAAACGATAGCTATGGACTTCTTTAGGTGTGTTGAGCAGAAGATTTAGTACCAGTTTAGTACTGTTTAAATTTTTTAAAAGAGGGAATGAAAAAAAAGTTGGGCTCAATATTTTCCATCACAGCTGTGATTTCACAATTTAGGCCTATTGGGCAGTCATATAGTGCTTCACTTTAACATGTCGGCCCTTTAGTTTTGGGCCTTGAATGTTTGAGACTGTTGGAGTAAATCTGTTTTCGTCCTTAGAACTTGAGGTATTTGTTTTGTTTTTGTCGACTAGAAACTTTACTCTCGACAATTTATCGGGCGCGGGGGGAGGAGGTTTGAACTTAGAATCTATTTCAAATATTCAAAAGAGAATTTTTTGGGGGGAGGAGGAGGTTTGAACTTAGAATCTATTTCAAATATTCAAAAGAGAATTTTTATTAGACTAATAGTCAGTTGGTCATCTAAGATGAGACATGGTTGGTAACAAAATACGATGTTTGAATTTAAGGCTTACGACAAGAGAGTGAAGGAATAAAACAAAGACGAAGCTAATTAAGCTTGAAATTATTAAATACACACAAACCAATGAAAACAAAATTACAGTATTACACTAGCGTTTTCCAGGACATAAGGAAAATAATACTAAATGAGCAATACTAACGAAGACAAATTGAGGAAATTATGATAATCTTAAGTTAAAAAACAATCACACCCCTTGTAGTTCTAGTTATTTAACTAGTACGTACTTCTAGGTCTTAGTGTCCAAGGCCAAAATAGTGCTGAGGTTCATTGGATTCATGTACTTGTTGGACCCGGTAAGGATTTGCTGTACAATAATTCTGTTTGCCTTCTCAGAAGGATGGAAAGGATCCCAAAAAGCGTACAAATCTCTGTTTGGGCACAAGTTGGAGGCAAATGTGCAGAGTCCAATCCCATTGTAGGGTCCTTGGCCACAGCAAGCTATCTTTGAAGTAACAAATCCTGCAAAACAAACACCAGAAAACATTAATCTCGAGAGGGGGAGTCGGAACCCTAAACCCCAAACACATGCTAGACCTTGTGTGCAGATATGAATGCTCTCAACCAACTAAGTTATGAGCTCCTTCAAAGTTTTAGACATGCGGACCATAATGTTGTTAGATGTTATGCAACTTATTAAATCTACGCACCATAAGCTTGAGGATCGGAGACAAAATCCATGTGCATTTCATATGCATTTGCAGCAACAAATGCATCTGAGCCAAATTGGCTATTCAGGCTGTTGATCATATCGACTAGTTGTGGGTTGAACAAGGAGGCCGCTCGCTGCAGCTCCACTGCGCATTCGCCGTTTGTGCTGTGCTGAGCCAACTCTGCAGGAACACACCCTAGTGGCCCTGTGCCTGTCACCAAAACCTTACGAGCTCCTAATTCATACAGCCTCTGCATTTGAAAATATGAAGTAAAAACATCATATTGTAGAAAGCATGTAGAGTTTGAAACATATTGACCTAGCCAGTGACATAACAAGGAATTATTCATGTAAATTAGTGAAGGCAAAAATGTTCGAAAGTATGTAAGACAAGAGGAGGGACTTGTTATCTTACTTCTTTGGTCTATTTCTTAAGGGGTGTGATATCCACACACCCCATTTTACTTCTCACACACCCTTCTAATTTTCGACCGTCGGATCGGATAAATTGAAGAAGATCAACGGATATAAATTAATAAGGGTGTGTGAGAAGTAATTTGAGGTGTGTGGATAGCACACCCCTTTCTTAATAGTTTAAGTTAGCGCATTTAGAGTCTATTTGTCTAGCATGATATTAGAGCTCTAGGTTAGAGTTCAAAACCTCGAAACTTATTCCCCCACTTATTTGTTAATTTGTTAGGTGTGGTGTCGAACTATACTATCCTTGATGAAATGTGTTAACTTGGATTGTTAACAAGTAAACAACTTCTTTAAGCTAACGATGGTTTGTCTAATAAAAGTGAACATTCTGATGTATATTATTATTTTGTTCCCAGCAAGAGACTTGAATGCAGGCTGATAGTCGTCATAAGTGCTTTTGGGCAAAATACATTAATGAAAATGTCATATTGCTTGCTGATCACACCAACCAAACCAAACCTGTCCTCCAAATCTTCTGAATACTCCATGCTTACCCAATGGTCACATCACCCATTACTCCTCTTATCTATCCTAATTAACTTTCTTGTGACCATTTCTCTAGGTACATTCATATGGGAGTCATGTCTTTTATGTCACCAAATTAGTCACATCCCTTTAAATTTCTTATCAGAATTTAAGATTAAAACATGAAAATCACATACATTATTATTAAATCTTAATATCACATCCCATAGTGAGTGACTGTATTTTTAAATTACTTGGTAGTTGGAGAACATTTCTTATGCATACCATGTTACTTAAATAATGAAAAGGATAAGATGCTAAAGTAATAATAGCGAGTGCATAGTGCAACTATTAGCAGTAACAAAAACAATGACGGAAACATAATTGACGTACACTTTATAAAAGTCGTCATTGACATATATAGTTACCTCCAGAACTTTGCGGTACTCGGAGATAAGGTAGACAACATAGTCCGGGAGAGAGAATTGGCGAGATCTAGCAGAGAAGGGCAACAAGTAGTAGTTGTTGACAAAATCATTGCCTCCGAGGGTAATCAGATAAAGTGCTTCGTTGACAAGTCGTTGAGCCTGCTCAGGTCCAACTAAAGCACTCACTCTGGTCTGGTATTGCTGAAAGTATTCCAACTGTTTGTAGATTCGGATTATGTTGAGCTGCAAAATGTAGCATTTTTGGACATTGCTTAGATTAGAAGGTCTGCTTTTTAATTGTTTATGGTAATTTAAAAGTAAAAACGCAAAAAATAAAATGTAATTTGCATACTTTAATAGTTTAATCGTACAATATTACCATCAATTATATATAAAGAGTGGACTACTCCTTCTCTTACCAGAAACTTACCTCACACTTAGGATTACACTACGGCGGTATCCCAAATTAACCATGAACAGTCATGTACAAGATTTAACATTCTGCATGATAGTGTCATTAGTTTGGGATACCGTCATTGTGGTGGGCGCATGCTAGATAGAGACAACTAATATAATATGTTTAAAGAGGACGTACAAATTGGATTCCAGTGTCGTTGAGAATTCCAATCCCGGCAGAAGCAAAGTTGGCACCAACAAGTAGGATTTGTCCAGTGAGTTGTGGGCTCAAGTAGGGCAACGTGGGTTCTGAGCCAATTTGCTCACCTGAAAATATGAAAATAATGCAAAAATATGTTACAACAAATATATAATCACTAAGCTATAGCCAAATAAAATGTAACAAAAGACATATAATACAAAATGCACGTAAGAACCGTACTGATAAGATCTGGTATGTTAAGGCCATTCGAGAAACGACCGGTGGGTCGGTGAGTAGGATAATCTATGCCGTAAGGGTAGGAGTCGGCCCTGGCAGTGGTGGCCAAGTAGTCGTTGTTTCCGCTGTCCACCAACGAATCTCCAAACACGAAAAAAGCCCGTGCCTCTGCTTGACGGCCAGCACAAGCAGCAAGCAGACCTAGAACAACCCAAGAAACAAAAATGGTATGCATGGTGAAATAATTGCTCTAAGAAATCCCAGAACAGCTAACTCAAACGTGTACTTCGTTGTGTAAGCTCTGAACTCAAATTTATTCTACTTGGAAGTGAGTGAGCTTATTGCTTTATATACTCCTGCTTCAATTTGTTTGGCACCATATTAATGGCGTGCTCTACCTCCAGCGGATTAGAATCCAGGAGGACCACCATTTTAAACATGCAAATCTCTGGTAGCTCCGGTAGGTTAAATTAAATATTGGAGAATTATTTGAGCAGCCACTAGCATGTAGTAGTTATTCACTATTTAAGTACGATCTATATATAAAGTGCTACGTACACGACTTACTTTGCATTGCTTTCATTGTTAGGTTGGCTATTTTAGCATAGGTAACAATTTTAGCATGCAAATTACTGCAAATCAGATTAAAATTTTGGAATTTAGGTTGGTTTTTTTTTTTTTTACCTTTGAGTCAATTCCTGCTTGCTAGTTTTCCACCTATTTGTTACTGCTTCAATAAATTAGATTTTTCAGGAATTGCGAAGGTGCTACAATAAGTGACGGATTCAGGATTTAAGATTCGAATTTGGGTGCTTCTAGTGTTAAATATCCAAGTTTTTTAGATAGAAACATAGTGCGAGCTCGCAAAACAAATTTCAGTTTATTCACCGAGACATTTCGTTGAACACTTGATGACTAATATCAAGAAATTTATCTAGTTTTGTCCATGTAACCTGTCGAGATGTGTATAGCAAATATTACATCAAACACTAAGTAGGTACAAAGGAACTTGTACAAAACATTCAAAGGGTCATCGGAAGACCTTCACATGTATATTATTTGAACTTCGGATGGTCTTAAGACCACCTAAGTACTAGTGTGCATCCTCCTCTAAGTACAGTTTCCTATGTCATAAAATAAAATTCTGCAGCATATATAATGAGGATATCATTTTTTATCAAGCAATAATTGTAGTACGCCTTCAGTATTCTGTCATCCTGGAAGCTGTTGTATCATAAGCGAATTGCAAAGAAAATTTTGCGTGCAAGCAACGATATGTGTTTCCTCTTTTATTGTCATTACGTGACTATATATCTCGCTTTTTTTTATCTCTTGTCACGTAAGAGAGTTTTATCATAAGCCAACTGAAAAGCAGTCTTGGATGCAACCAATGATATATATATATATTTTTTTTATCTCTCTCATCACGTGACTAGTTATATCATGCTCTTTGTAACTCTCTATTCATGTGACCTATACGGTGATCCCCCAATCTAAGAGGAAATAACAATATTGAACTTCATTTTCTTCTTTATCATTCTGCAGTTTTGCTTTTATTGGTTTAAAAGCTGGACTCTTATAATAAGGTCAATGTCATAGCCATCTGACCTCCCTCATATCCTGCAACACCCTAATTAGTACGTTCATAAATATAGAACTTAAGGACGTCCATCACTCTCTAAATCTATTTATTTATCTAAGTATGTCTTGGCAGGTTTATATATCGCTATGTTAATGTAATTAGTTTTAGCAGCTAAATGAGTCAGCCCTATCTCATCCCAACTATTCGGGGGAAGTTTGATGCAGTTTTAAGCTTTGCCTTACATAGGAACATGATTCATATATTGGTTATAAGAGGGGGCAGAGAAAAGACGTAAAACAGATAAATAAGCCATGTGACCTAAATAAATAAGGTGGGGTTTGATCTATCTACTTCCAAGAGGTGCTTCATATATCATCGTAATGTACATTAAACTAACTGTGAAAATTTTAGGTATATGATCCCTTTTTTAAGACAAATAGAGGAACTCTCTGAAGCACACTAACAACACAACATTTGCAACGAGTTATGTGGAATTAGATTACCAAACAATGGGAAGATGTCCCTTTACAAAGAAAATGATTTGGGATTATTCAACACATCACATCTGATTAAGATTTGTGGAATAAGAGCCAGTTATTTCATCGTTCGACACAATTAAGACCTTGCTAGATTGTTAGTGATCAAGTTTTTTCAGAAGTCAAATGTGAAGATTGATGCTGATGGAATATAAATGTTGTTTACATGTATCTCTTAGCAGTAACATCAACAGTTCAACATGCATGTACTAGTTTGTCGTTTAAGTGTCACTTAACAGTCGCAGCAAAAGGAGCAACCATTTTGTTTTTTAAGTGCAAAGCAAAGCTGCAAATTGTAAAAGCACTTATCTGTCATCAGCTTCTTCAGAACTCACACACAATCCTTTGGTCGACTGAAACCTCCTCTTACGAATGTGCTTCATTACTGCTTAATGAAAACTCAGATCATAGGCTAGAGCCGTAGTAGAGATTATATCTGCAGCCATGCAAACTTGAGTTCAATAAATTGATGAGGTTAAAATTTCACAGCAACTGGGTAACAAAAGTAAGGCTTCTAACTTTCTAAGTGCAAGCTACAAATCATCATAACCCATATTTGGGCTTAGCCAACTTGATTATAGCAGAGTGCTTCCTCAGTATCCAAGTTCGAATTTCAAGTCTCGTAGTTAGATGAATATTTAGTGTAAAATATCGCTTTGTATATAGAAAACACAAATCACAATAAATTTCTGGTTACAACTGATAATCAAAAACTTTTGAAAGTCATAACAGAATTGTTTAGCCGAGTAAATGAAAACAAATTCATGAATAATTTGGTAAGCTTCTATGTGATACTATATATTATAAAATAAAATTTGCTACAATATTGTCCCCAGCTTCCTCTGCGACAAACCCTTCACGTGCATGGCTTAATTACACAAGCAGCCAACTGGCCAGGTTCCACAGATTCCCAAAGCACTATAACTATAAACCAATCTTTTCAGGCCCATAAATTCCCAACAAGGACAAAGGTAAGAGTATAAAATTCATATCGTTGTAAATAATTAATTTTCTAGATCCCAAGATGCAGTATAAATTCATATTGTAAAATAAATTTGTTGATATTATTTGCCAGTTTTCAGTACTTCATATTCTTGGGATAACTTTTCCAGTAACTCCTTAAATTGATGGCTAGATCGTGGGAACGTATATTTTGTTAACCTATATCAGATGAAGATCTTGATGTAAAAGGAAGAACAGTTTCGGTACAGAGAAGAAGAAGGAAGAATATGTAACTTTGTATATATATTCTTATTGAGCAAGTAATAGAAGGTAGAGTTGTTATTTATACAAACCAATCTCAACTAACTAAATAACACAACTCCTAATTTTATGACAAGTGTCACAATCTAACTCATACTCTAACATTCCCCTCAATTTCATGCTTTGATGAACTAAGCATGAGATTGTTACAATGAGTTTGAAAAAAAGGAGCACTCAACCCTTTGGTAAGTATATCTGCAAATTGTTCTTTTGAAGATACAAACTGCACAAATAACCGTTGTTTGGCCACTCTTTCCCTAATAAAGTGCACATCTATTTCAGTATGCTTTGTTTTTTTATGTTGAACTGGATTGAATGAGAGGGCAATAACTGACATGTTTTCACAAAATAACATTGGAGCTGAAGTTACAGGAACTTGCATAAACACAAGAAGCTGCTTAATCCAATCAATTTATGTAGAAGTGGTTGACAATGCATGATACTCAGCTTCAGTTGATGACTTGGAAACAGTTTGTTGTTTCTTGGAAGACCAGGAAATGGGATTAGAACCAAGAAACACTACCAAACAAGTGGTTGACCTTCTATCATTGGGATCTCCTGCCCAATCAACATCATTGAATGCTTTTAAATTTAAATCTCCTCTGGTGTAGGTAATTTCCAAGTGCATAGTACCTTTTAAGTATCTCAAAATTCTATTCACAACAGTAAAGTGTGCAACCATTGAATTTTGCATAAACTTGTAGACCTAATGCACAGAGGTTGCAATATCAAGTCTGCTAAAGGTTAAATATTGCAATGCCCCAACAATGCTTATGTACAAAGTTGGATTCCTATAAGGCTGACTATCATCTTCAAGCAATCTATTATAGGTAAACAAGGAGTATCACATGATTTGGACTTAACCATTTCTATTTTAGACAATAGATCCTGCACATATTTGGTTTGTGACAAGAATAAACCATTTTTGGTCCTGAAATCTGAATACCCAGAAATTAGTGCAATGGACCTAAGTACTTTATCTCAAATTCAGCTGTGAGAGCTTGACTAAATTCTTGAATTGCACTAGTTGCATTGCCTGTAATGATAATATCATCAACATACAATAGAAGAACCACAATAGCAGAATCCACTTGTGTCACAAAGAGAGAGGAATCAGAGTATGTTCTTAAACCCCAGTTTAGGTAGAAATGTAGTGAATCTCTCATTCCAAGCTCCGTGAGCTTGTTTTAAACCATATAATGATTTTTGAAGTTTGCAGACCAATGTAGAATGATTTGGATCCACAAACCTAGGTGGTTGAGCCATATATACCTCTTCTTGAAGAATGCCATGTAGAAATGCATTCTTGACATCTAATTGTCTCAGATTCCAACCAAAATGCGCTGCAAAGGCCACTACAAGTCTAACTGTAGTTGGTTTAACTACATGACTAAAAGTCTCCCCATAATCCAGCCTTGGTTTTTGACTGAATCTTTCAGCCACTAACCTGGCTCTGATACCATGTTAACCTATATCAGATGAAGATCCTGATGTATGTAAAAGGAAAAACAATTTTAGTATAGAGAGAAGAAGAAGAAGGAATAATATGTAGCTTTGTACATTTTTTAATGAGCAAGTAATACAAGTAGAGTTGTTATCTATACAAACAATCTCAACTAACTAACACAACTCTTAATCTTATGACAAGTATCACAATCTTACTCAATCTAACTCATACTCTAACATATTTATGTTCTTGGTGACGTTCTTTCTTTTTCTAGATATAAGCAATAGTGGGGAGGGTGATTTGATTATTGAACACAAAATCTCGCGTGTGAGGTTAAACATTATTTACCACTTGAGTTACACAAGTTCTTTGTGGTTTTGTTTGACATGTTAAGGAAACAATGTTTTCTGTTTGCACCAAGTTGTCAAAAATTCAATTGCCTAGTTGAATAATTAGCCTTTGAAAAAATATTATTATTAAGGAGATGAGGAATAATTCGATACTATTACAATAATTTTAGAAGGAGAGAGTTTCGAATCTAAAACGCATTGGTAGAAACTCAACACCCTATTACTAGGATATTGGACATTTGGAGTACGTGCAGTTGCATAATTAGCCTTTTTAGTATGTTTAGTTGGGAAAGAAGTGTTTGACTTCAGGTTTTTGGTCGAGGATTTTGATCATAAAGGAAAAACAAGTTAACTAGGGTTGCGCAAATGATTGTTGCTTTAACACTAAACACGCAAGAATTAAGTAGAAAAGAAAACATTTGGCTGTACATTAATTAATGATAGGCTTTTTAGCCAAAATGATCCCTGAGATTTGCATAACTCCTCACTTTGGTCCCTGAGATTTTAAATCAATATAAGTGGTCCCTGAGATTGTCCACCATCCATCATTTTGGTCATTCCATTAAAAACTCCGTTAAGTGTCCCGGAGCTCTGGGCCTGAAGTTTGGGCAATTTTCAAAACTTCGTAACTCAATTGTTTATCAACCAAATTCGACTCATAATATATCAAAATGAAAATAGGAAAGTATAGAATAAGATTATACCTATTTGGAAGCCCAATGGTTGCCAGATATGGTCAGAAAATAGCCTCAACGTTGACTAGTCAAAAGGAAAACTGGAAAACTCGCCGGAAACTGGGTAAACTATAAACGTTCATAACGTTTTCAATACTTAATGAAATCAAGTGATTAAAAAAACAAAAATCATACTTCTCAATGAGACGAAAAGAATGGTATCTTTTTCTACGGCTAAATTGCCGTGGTTTGGCCGAAAAATAGCTCGAAAGTGGCTAACTCGAGACCAAGACAGCCACTTTCGAGCCGTTTTCCGGCTAAACCACGTAGATTTAGCCAATGAAAAAGGTACCATTCTCTTATTATCGTCAAAAAGTTTGATTTTCATTTTTTAATCACTTGATTTTGTTGAGTATTGAATAAGTTATGAATGTTTAAAATTTACCCAGTTTCCAGTGAGTTTTCCAGTTTTCCCTCGGACCAGTCAACTTTGAGACTATTTTCCAACCAACTCCGGCAATCAATGGGCTTCCAAATGGGTATAATCTTATTTTACACTTTTCTATCTTCATTTTGATTATTATCGGTCGAATTTGGTTAATAAACGATTGAGTTACGAAGTTTTGAAAATTACCCAAACTTCTGGCCAAGAGCTTTGGGACACTTAATGGAGTTTTTAATGGAATTACCAAAATGATGGATGATGGACAATCTTAGGGACCACTTCTATTGATTTGAAATCTCAGGGACTAAAGTGAGGAGTTATGCAAATCTCAGGGACCATTTTAGCTAAAAAGCCTTAATGATATAGGGAAAACTATTACTGAGATATGTGAATTGCAACTTTGATAAGCCATCAGCCTGCTGCACTTCAATCAACTAATAAAAGCTATCGGCTTCTTAGCCAAAATGATTTATGAGATTTGCATAATTTCTTATTTAGTTCTGATATTGAAAATAGATAGAAGTGATCCTTAAATTTGTCCACCATAAATTATTTTGTTCCGGGAAAAATCTGTCAATATAAGTGGAGGGGTTAGTTTCACAAATGTACCCTTAAAAAGTTGGTCAGTGGTTGTTCACGAGACAATTTATATTGACAAGTTTTTTATGGAATGACCAAAATGATTTACGGTGGACAAATTCATGGACTTCCTCTATTGATTTTCATTGTCAGGGATGAAAGTGGGAAATTATGTCAATCTCAGACACTATTTTAGCTAAAAAGCCAAAGAAATTTGATGGAATATTGGGTTTTCAGTTTGATTTTGAGTGGGCATGTAGGTTGGCTATTTGAGGGTAATGCAAGGAAAATCATCTATTTAAATCATATATTTTTTTTGTAACTCTTATGTTGTGGTTGTTGATGATTAGATTATTACTTCAGTGTTGATTAACGTACTTATTTTCTATTAATAACACATCACATAGTTTGTAAATATGATCTAAAAATTGATCTACTTAGCACTACTCATTTGATAATAAGTGCCATTACACACCCAATTTCTAGGGCTACCAAGGTTCTCCTCTTCCTTCTTGTTTTCGGCAAATTATATAAAAATTTAGGGCCGGATGTTAGGGCTCGTTTAGCAACATTTTGCAAAACTATTCTGAAATAATTGTTTTGTAAAATAAAAACAACAATTTTTTTATTTTATTACTTTTATGTTTGAGAATGAATGTGTGTTAGTTTTATCCGATAATGATTTTTTTTCCCTATAAAAAAACATTGAAGATGTGAAATCTAGTACAAAGAAAACACTGGGAAGGCAAGTAGTCTCCACGATGGGACTCAAACTCATCTACCCCCTTGAAATGAGTCGAACCACCATGATCTAGAAGATACGGTACAGAGATCTATGTCCATCTCTGTTTACACACTGAAACTATTTTGGTCACTCTAAGTGTTATTATAGCCTAAAACTCAATAGTCCTACGGATCTACGCTAATAATAGTTCATATGAGAGAATCAAGAGAAATGAGTTTTATAACATATTGTCCAAGATAAAATGGATAAACTTAGCATCTTTGGGGCTTATAGCTTAACTTCGATGTATAACTTTTGCATGTACATGACCATATGAATAAATTCTTTTAATTACTTAAGCTACAAGTCTATATCACTCCGCCTTTTTTCAGACATGGGTTTGGTCAAAAACTATAAACAATTGTTAGTCCCACACTATTTACAACTTTCCTAGCCTGAGAAGTGCTGTTTGAATGGGCGTTGTACTCATCCTTTTTGGGCACAAATTATTTACACCTTGTAACCATAGGCAAACCGAACCTCAAGCGAAGATTAGTCCCACCCTTTGGATGTGGGACAAGTCGTGGTCTTGACAAAAAAAAAAAAAAAAAAAAAAAAAAAAAAACCCCAAATATCGTTCATATAAAAATAAAATAAAATATTCATGTATCGGGCCTTAGCGAATAGCGTCTTTTTAGCCTCCAAAAGTTTCTCTGTTTCTCTGAAATGGGCTCCACAGCCTCATTCGATCCAAGCCCAAAGTGGCCCATTAACCACTCTGACGTCACTCCCTCCAACTCTGACGACATTCACATCAGCGAAACCATCTGTTCCACCCTCTCATCACACACCCGCTAAAACCCCGACACCAACTGAACTCGCAAAGAACAAACCTTCTGCATTCCCAACCGGATCCTCCATTCGGATCTCCCTGCCCGTTTTCCGATGGCGACTCCGACCGGGTCTCTCCTCTCCATCGCCGGGTCGGTCTCCACCAACTCCACCAAGAAACGGGTTCGGATCTTCCGTGATGAAATTCCCGCCGTTCTCAGCGGCTCCGGTTAGTGATAAGCTTGGTTCTCGATTTCAATTTCACTGTAATTCCAGTCATTTCTGAAAAATTTAAACTTCTTGCCTACGTCCTCGCATGCATACGTGAAATTCATGAAATTTGTGTGTGTATATATAAAATGTGTGTGTGTATATATAAAATGTGTGTGTAGTGAAGGAAAATAGAACACCAAAATAACGTATTGCTAATTGAATTTAGTATGTGGAAATTTGAAGTAAACTCGATTTTGGTGAACTGTTGAAGCTAATGTACTATTGTTAATTATTGGTGTAATGAGTAAATTTGTTAGGCAATGGCTGTGCTTGCACGGTTTTGTTTTGTTAAAATTGTTGCTTGATGAAATTTACCGTGTTTTTACGCAAATGTGTGTTTGCTTTACAGAATTAGCTAAAGATACAGATGTGGAAAACTAACAAAGCTGATGAATATCTTCGAGCAGTGAGGACATTATTATGTATTAGGTGGTTAATTCATTTTGAATAACGAAGCTGAAGAAGATTTAAGTATTTACATTAGTTTACAGGAATGCTAAATGGAAAGTTTTACTCTTTATGTCAATTCTGATTATGAAAAGTTAAATTTATTTGCTTTTCGCCCCATCTTTTTGTATACTGATCTCCTGTGTGACTGGTTATGCACATAACGTTTTCCAATACTGGGCAGTGGGCACCTAGATAATTTTGTACTGGGATTAGAGTGAGCTTACTTTAATGCATAATCCTTTGGGGTTTTGCTATGAGCTGATTATCCAAGCACATTCTATTTCTAAAGTTACTTGCCATTTTGAATTCTACAGAAATAGGTACCGAGGCAGTATTGCCGTTGATAGATATAATATTTAAAACATTGTACATTTACGATGATCGTGGGTCAAGGAAAGCTGTTGATGACATCATTACAAAAGGTTTACAAGAGGTTTCCTTCATGAAAAGTTTTGCGGCAGCCCTTGTTCAGGTCATGGAAAAACAAGCGAGGCTGCAATCACATGTTGGCTGTGATAGACTTCTTCAGTGGTCATGCCTTCTATTGAGTAAGAGTGAGTTTGCCACAGTCTCGAAGAATGCTATGTGTAGAGTTGCCACAGTGCAGGCATTGTTACTTAATCTTGTTATGCAAAGGTCTTTCCATGAGCGAAGGGCTTGCAAGAAGACATTTTGTCACTTATTTTCTCAGGTTTAGCCCGTTGAACCTTCTCTTTAAGAATAAATATCCTTCCAAAACTTCACATTTTTTTTTTGCTCATAACATTTCATATTTTTTGTTTCATGTTCAGTCACCGGACATCTACAAAATGTATATAGAGGAACTCAAAGATGCCCGTATCCCATACAAAGATAGTTCTGAATTAATATGGTTGTTATTAGAGTACTCAAGTACCTCAAGCAAATCATATTCTTTGTTTGAACAATGCAAGGTGAGAGATTTGGTATTTCATGATCATGTATTGAAGGGGCTAGCCCTATTTATCTTTAAGTTCATATTCATGTGGCATTATGTGCCAAAGCTTTTAACCCATCCTTTGCTTTTCACAGCCAACATTTTTGGATATATATCTCAAGGCAATCTTAAATGCAAGAGAAAAGCCAGCAAGGGGCCTAAGTGAAGCTTTTCATCCACTTTTTAAACATATGGATTTTCAAAATATTGTGCTTCCATCTGCTGTTAAAATGCTGAAACGGAACCCTGAGATTGTATTGGAGTCGGTTGGGATTCTGTTGAAATCAGTCAACCTTGATTTAAGCAAGTATGCCGTCAAAAAATTTTCAGTGGTATTGCCTCAGGCTCGGCATGCGGACGAAGGCAGAAGGGTTGTAGCACTGGCAGTTATACGATGCTTGAGCCAAAAGTCTAGTAATCCAGATGCCTTAGAAGCAATGTTCAATGTTGTCAAATCTGTAATTGGAGGTTGGTTCCTGATTATTTTATTACTTTGGAAGTTTTGAAATGAATGGAACAGAAGGGAAAGTAGTGATGAAGAGGGAATAGACTGAGAAAGAAATTATTCACTGAAGGGAACACAATCTCGTTGTTAATGAATTTATCAGTGTATCCTTTTAGTTTCTTATTTTTCTTCTGTAGGTGTATGGGTAAGGAAGGGACTTTTTTAAAATTTGGTGGAAGTTTGTTTCACTTCTCTCTTTCCTCTCTCACTAATTAGGAACAGAGAGTGGGGTTAGGAGGTAAGTCCATATCTGCCCAGTCAGATTAATATTCAAATTAGGGAAAAGACAAGTCCCCACCATATTTCCTTTACATTTCCTTGTTTGAGCACACTGTTAAGCGGTTTCAAATATTCTTCATTATGTTTAAGTTGGTTTTTAAAGTCTGCTGGTGTTATCTTTAATTAACATTTCCATTTAAACAGGCTCAGAGGGAAGACTTACACTTCCATATCAGAGGATTGGCATGATCAACACACTGCAAGAAATGTGTAAATCATACTAATGCTCCAGATGGGAAACACCTTAACAGCCTGTCACAAACCTTATGCAGTTTCCTTCTAACTTGTTACAAGGATGATGGTAAGAAATGAACTTGTAGTCTTATATTATTTTGTCTTTAAAACTATTTTATCAACAATTTTCTCCTACTTTTTTTCTTGGTATTAAAATGTGTTTACTTTATCCTTTTTGGATTTAGATCGTCACTTAGCTTTCTAATTGCTTGTCCTATTCATTTTTGTTTATGTTTAATCTTTGTGGCCAAAGTTTTGGGTGTTCATTGCTGACCAATGTTCTTATTTCCAGGAAATGAGGAGGTGAAACTTGCAATTTTGTCAGCTCTGGGTTCATGGGCAGCAAGATCCGCAGATGCTGTTCAATCAAATTTAGTCTTGTATTCTCTTCTGGTATTAAGGAGAAAGAAGCTCTCAGAAGAGGGCATCTTCGTTGTCTACGAACCATACGGATGCTGTTTTCCGGGTTAGCTGGTTGATTAAGTTGTATTTGGGTGTGCTTTGGTTCACTTGATCTTGACCAAGCTATTTCTTTCATCCTTTGGTGACATTTTAATTTTTTTTACTCTAGATATCATCATTACTTGAACCTCTCATCCAACCTGTCAAAACTGGTTTTACCAAAGCAGCTCGGCGTTTGGATGGTATATATATGCCTTGCTATTAGTTGGGAAGATTGCTGCCATTGACATCAAAGCAGGTATGGCTTTTATTTTGGCATTTTTCTCATAGAGTGTTTTTTGACCAATATAATTTTTAAATTTTTTTTATTTATATATCCGAACATGATGCCTCTTCCATCCCTTTTCCCTTTACTTTTCTCTGTTTACCCTCAGAGGAGATTGTTGTGAAGGACAAGATCTGGTCTTTGATATCTCAAAATGAGCCTTCAATTGTACCAATATCCATGGTAGTTATTCAAGGGCTCATTGGTTTTCAGAAACTATATATATATATATATATATATATATATATATATTTTTTTTTTTTCTATTTTTTGTCATTCCCTGATATAGGGTTTGTATTGTGCCACAGGCTTCAAAATTGTCGACCGAGGATTGCATGGCATGTGTTGATCTGCTTGAAGTGATGCTGGTGGAACATCTGCAGAGGTTATTATTAATTCACATTGCAATATACGACTCATTAGTTTCCTATGTTGAAAATTTGTTATGATCTTTTATTTGGCATTTTTTTTTCCTTCAACTTGGCAGGGTACAGGACTCTTTTTCAGTCAGATTAATTTCACAGGTAAATGAGCAAGTGACACTGCTTTGTTTTCTCTGGAAAGAATTTTGTTTCGTTATGAGTAATTATCAATGTGTTGCAGTTAATGATCTTTTTCATATGCCACCCATGCTGGGAAGTTCGAAGAATAAATTATGACGCAACCAGAAGGATAGTTTCTGCTGCTCCGCAATTGACTGAACCTCTTTTAGTTGAATTCATGAATTTCACGTCTGTAGTTGCGGGGAAACTTTGTCTTTCAAAGTTAAGGTACAACTCTTTTTTATATATGCCACTAATCCCTTTTAATTCTTCTCATTGGGGTGGGTGCAGGCAGAATAAGCATCTTGAACCTTGACCATCATTGTTTAGTTCGGTTTGTTGTTCTTATGGTTCTGTAGCTTTAGTTGATGCTGTTGGTTCTTCCTTTCAATCATATTTAAATATACTATTAATAACAATATTAAATACAAGTGTTTGTGGTGGTTTAAGTGTATTGATTTGTCCATTTAAGTACCCATCTCTGCACATAGTTTCTCATATCCTCTCTGATATGGTGGCCGGGATTTAATTTTCTATCTATTATAGTGAAACAGATAATTCATTGGACACTCAAGTACCATTCCTCCCGTCGGTTGAGGTTTTAGTGAAGGCTTTAATTGTCATATCATCAGTAGCTCTACCTGCAGCTCCAAGTGCAGCGACACGAGTTTTGTTCTGTGCTCATCATCCATACTTGGTTGGAACTGCAAGGAGAGATGCAGTTTGGAAGGTAAATCTTTCTCTTGGTCTTTTGTTATTTGAAAAAAAAAGTGATTTTCATTATGTTACTTGGTTTAGCAGGTTTTTCTGTTTCTCATTTTTAATCTGAAAGTCCCCATCTCATATAATATAATCTTGACCCAAAAAAAATAATAAGACAATTGTTTCTTCCTCTTTTAAAAAAAAATAAAAAATTGAAATGAAAAGACGAGAACAGATTTAAGAAGCAAGTATGTCTTGGATGGCGAGGTACATGTCAACCAACACTCCTGCTGAAAACATGTCAATTAAGAAAACCAAGTACTTGAAGATTACTTCTCTTCCATGCAAGGCTCATAAAGTTTTTAAAACTTATTTGGGAACTGCATCCATTGAGTTTTTGCCTATGTTTTGACAATAAGTCATGAGAGTTAGGTTTTCTTTCCCTCTTTTACTGGTAAAAAATATCTGTTAATATAGAGTTGTGTGCCTTCCTATGCTAATTTTCATCTATTGTGGCATAGTGAAATTTCCCATCGCATTTTTGAGCTGATTGGTTTGGTTCTTTTGGTGTTCAGAGGCTTCAAAGATGTATGCATGCATGTGGTTTTGACATCATTAGCAACATTTTGGCTGATGTGGAGAATTTGTTCAAGGTAAACCAACAAGTTCTTTTGGAGTTTTTTTTGTTTATTTTAGTTGATGGATTTAATCTTCTTTCATTACGAATCATGAGATAGATAATTTATTTGTTAAAATGTAATATTGTTTGTTGGTAGGTGGTAATACCATCTGTTTAAAGCAAAGAGAGATCAGTAGACTGCTAAAGTACTTTTACCTTTCACAGGGTGGATGCCAGGTCGCCAACCATTATAAGTCTTAGAACCATATATATATTTAGCATGCCTTTAAATTACAAATATCTGTTAATCGAAATGGTTTGGGATTTTGATATGGTCCTGATAGAAACCAACCTGTAAGTGTGTCGTCCTAAGTAGTCCATTGTCTGCCTTCCTTTACTCCCAAAAGTTGGTTTTTTCCTTTCCAACTAAACTACTCATCCCTAAAACTGCGACACATTGCACTATGCAAACTAATAGGCTAGTTCAGTGTTGTTTAGCGTAAATAGGACTATCATCCAAGAACTTCTGAAGTCTGTTTTGTAAAATTTCTCCCGTTAGGTTTTTCTAAAGTATAGCTTAGTCTTGTTTAGGTCATTGGCTAAGTATAGATAGGTGTTTTATCGATTCACAACATCTCAAGGTTGTATTTTTGTCTTGAAGTTTGTGACTAAACCCTTAGTGGCTATCATCCGCAGGGACTACTGGTACCAATGTTGTTGTCCAGCACTAATCCGTATGAACAGCAAGCAGCAGTTTCCTCGTTATTCAGTTTGATGTCTTTTGCACCTGGAGAAACCTATATGGAGTTTGAAAAGGTTTATTGCCTATATATGTCGTTTTGATGGATGTTAATGTGTTTGGTTCACCAAGATCATGTTAATGAATTCTTACTTGAACTCATTCTCTTTGGCAGCACCTGAAAAATCTTCCATATCGTTTTTCACATGATACACTTTCAGAGAATGATATTCGGGTAAGTTCTTCAGGCATTTATCCTGATATTCCAGCAGTTATATAATTCTTGATGTGCATTGGGTTCAGAAGTTTATTAATTTAGTAAGAAACAAAATCCATTTTGACAAGTTAGATGGTTTCATGTGTTCTGAATTGTAATGTTTGTTTATTCAATTTCTATGCAATGAGCAAATTACACGGGTTTTTCTTCTTGTTATGACCAGGAGAGATCTTCTCATGAGTTGAGCTTTGTCCATACACACGTGACGGTGCATGTTGAAACTATAAAAATTCCACTTCTGTTATTGTATATCTTGCATCAATTCATGATACCGAATTTCATCCTTTGATTTTTTTGGGTCAGATGCCTAAACTCAGATATTGTTTTAACTTATCAATGAGATTCACCAAGTGTTAACTGTTAAGCCACAAAACCACTCCTCTAATACCTTCCTTGTATTATGTCTTAATCATTGAAGCTAACCTAACCAGACCAGTGAAACTGAAATAAACAACACTAGCGAAACCTTTATTTATTGGTGCCTTCATGTTCTCCTCTGTTCTAGATGTCCTTCTTTGTTGTAGATGTTTGCAAATATAGGGTTGTATTTGTTGTATTTGCTATTAGGCTTTGTTTTGCATGATATGTTGGGCAATTATGCATATTTTGGGTCTTGGTAAAATGTCAGTAACTTGGTCGTTGACCTTGCCTGATAACTCTGCTCCATTTTTTTTTTCTTTTTGTTAGAATTTTTTTGGTTTCTTATTGTCCATCGGCTTTTAAGTTAGTAATTTCACCAACTTTTACTAACATCTACTGTGTTACACTTTGTAATTTACTTAAACTATGTCAATTTACTTTGTTTTGTAGTTTAGTCAATTTACTTAAACTATGTCAAGTTACACTTCGTAATTTACTTAAACTATGTCAAATTTGTTTCCACTTGTAATGTTTCAGATTTTTCATACCCCTGAAGGCTTGCTTTCCAGTGAGCAAGGTGTCTACATTGCAGAGTCTGTCGCTGCTACGAACATGAAACAAGCAAAGGGCCGTTTTCGGATGTATGAAGACCTAGATGACATGGTACCAAACAGTTTCTTTTATTTATTCATGTCTACTTTTTTTCGAAAGTAACTCTTAATTTTTATGGTGTCGCATTTGTATTTATTCACAGGACCATGGTGGTTCTAATCATTCTGCAAAAGCTGAGCAAACCAATAATTCTGTGGGTAAAAGGGAAACTGGGAAGTCTGCAAAGAAACCTGGTGAATTGTTGTTGCCTCTGTTTTTTAACTGGAATTTTTTTTTTATGTTTTTATTTTATTTATTTATTCAGTAGCGTTACAATATTTCGATTTGCCAGATAAAGGAAAGACTGCAAAGGAGGAAGCGCGTGAGGTACAACTTAGGGAGGAGGCATCCATACGTGAGAAGGTCCGAGAAATACAGACAAATCTGTCTTCCATACTTGCAGCTCTTGGGGAAATGGCAATTGCTAATCCTATTTTCGCGCACAGTCAGATTCCTTCCTTGGTATGCTTCTAAGAGCCAGAATATGTGAAATCTTTGTTAGTCTTTAAGTAGTTCATTGAAATATCCTTTTGTTTCTACTTTTCATAGAATATAATTGGGCTTGCTGATTTGCTCCTATCTCAGTGGTGTATGATCTTCGGCCTTCCTTAATATTGTCAATAGGAAACATTTTATAATGTCAGGAATTTGATGATTTATTTCTGCTTCCGTCTCTTATTTTATTGCCTATATCCCTTTATTTTCCATTTGTTATGAACTTTGTTAACATATTTCAGACCTGAATTATGTGTGTAATATATTGTGTTAATAGGTTTTTGACCTGTTATCTAATATCAGGTTAACTATGTTGATCCATTGCTAAGGTCACCGATAGTCAGTGACGTGGCATATGAAACTGTGGTGAAACTCTCTAGATGTACTGCTCCACCTCTTTGTAATTGGGCTCTTGACATTGCTACGGCTTTGCGCTTAGTTGGGACTGAAGAAGTTCGTCTTGTGTTGGATATGGTTTCATCGGTTGGTGAAGGGGAAGCCAATGAAAGACCATCTTTGAGTCTTTTTGAGCGAATAATTAATGGCCTTTCTGTATCTTGTAAATCAGGACCTCTTCCTGTAGATTCTTTTACCGTTGTGTTCCCTGTAAGTTTTCCTGCTTTCCCATTTAACTGATTCAACAATACTGTGCTTCTCTCTGGCTAATCCCTTTTGATGTTTATGTTGTCAGATACTGGAGCGAATTCTGTTATGCTCTAAGAAGACGGGACTTCACAGTGATGTGCTTCAGATTCTGTATCTGCACATGGACCCCCTATTACCCCTTCCAAGGGTTCGAATGATTTCAGTTACGGAATTTTCCTTCAGCAAAAATTCTCCTTTTCCAGTAATTTCATAGTATCCTTATTTGTTTTTCTTCTCTAATTCACTTCTTTTTACAGGTTCTTTATCATGCTCTTGGTGTTGTTCCAGCTTATCAAGCCTCTGTTGGACCTGCGTTGAACGAGTTGTGTTTGGGCCTGCGACCAGATGAAGTGGCAGCAGTATGTTATTTCTATTTTTACTTTAATTTTTTTCTTTGATGTGCGTTGATGATACTCATCCTTCATGATGTCTCTCTTCAGGCTCTGTACGGGGTTTATGCAAAAGATGTTCATGTTAGAATGGCCTGCCTTAGTGCTGTCAAATGTATTCCTGCTGTTGCCAGTTGGTCTCTTCCTCAGAATGTTGAAGTCGCTACAGGCATTTGGGTTGCTTTACATGACCCAGAAAAGGTTTGGTGTACCAATTCTTTTTCAAAAGTTAAGAGTGTATATGTTGACTAATGGATAAGGGTCCCATCTTATGGCCAAAGTTTAAGATGGAGATTTATCTGTATTTTAGTTTACAGTTATAAACTTTTCTCCTTCACTAATATAAAATATTCTATTGCCATGTGAACATGTTTCTGGTCTCATTTGTTTTCTTTATGCTTTTGCTTTAGTCTGTTGCAGAAGCAGCAGAGGATTTATGGGATCGGTATGGGCATGACTTTGGGACTGACCATTCAGGCCTTTTCAAAGCACTTTCCCATATC
Organism: Malus domestica; assembly: GCF_042453785.1. Lineage (NCBI taxonomy): Eukaryota > Viridiplantae > Streptophyta > Magnoliopsida > Rosales > Rosaceae > Malus > Malus domestica. The sequence continues at coordinate 30,696,520 of NC_091664.1, read as the reverse complement.
AATTATAATGTCCATTTTGCTGCTGCGGAGGCATTAGCAGCTGCTTTGGATGAATGTCCCGATTCTATACAGGTTTGTCTGACTTTGAACTATCAAACCTGCATTGACCTTCTTATACCTGTCTCTCAAGTAGTAATGTTATAATAATTTCTGTAATGCAGGAGTCTCTTTCTACTTTATTTTCTCTGTATATCCATGATGCTGGTTTGACTGAGGAGAATGTTGATGCTGGTTGGCTGGGTCGACAAGGTGTAGCCTTGGCATTACATTCTTCTGCTGATGTACTCAGAACAAAAGACCTTCCTGTTGTTATGACATTTCTTATTTCAACAGCACTGGTAAGATTTACATCACCGTTGTTTCAAAAGCATGAACAATGCATTCAATTGAAAAGAGATATTGTATAGTCCTTGTCAGAAAGGAGACATGGTTGACTTTAATCAGTTTGCCATTGCTTCTCAATATGCAGGGTGATCCTAATGCCGATGTTAGGGGAAGAATGATCAATGCTGGTTTTATGATTATTGATAAGCATGGCAGGGATAATGTTTCCTTGCTATTTCCCATCTTTGAGAACTACTTGAACAAAAAGGTTTTTCTCATTTCCTAACTAGTGATGGTTGCAAAATTATTGGAGTTTTTATTTCAGGTCATGTCTGTTTTTGTGTTAAATGGCTGGAACTGTTGTTTCCATGCCAAACATTTGGCAAAGGTGCTGTCTTTACTGTTTCTTTTTTTTTTATTTCATCCCTTCCCTTCCTTTTTCTTTTGTGAGATAACCAGTGACCACGGCTTTCTGGAATTCACAGTTTAGCGTTTGTCTGTACTCTGGAACAGGATGATCCAAAAGTTCATGTTGTTGTCGAGAAGTTGTTGGATGTGCTAAAGACTCCATCAGAAGCTGTTCAACGGGCTGAATCTGCATGCCTGTGTCCACTGATGCAGTCAAAGCAAGTATGACACGACTCAAGTGTATCTACAATAGTTTTCCTCTTTGATCAAGTTTTGTTTTTTCCATTGTCTTATGACATTGTTTATGTTGATAGATACAGTATTGACGTTAAGAGGAAAGCTAATCCTATTCTTTTCTCTGTACAAGGATGATGGACCAGCTCTTGTCTCGAGGCTTTTGAATAAACTGATGAAGAGTGACAAATATGGGGAACGCCGTGGAGCTGCTTTTGGGCTTGCTGGAGTGGTCAAGGGATTTGGTATTTCTTGCTTGAAGAAATATGGGATTGTAGCTCGACTACAAGAAGGACTTGTAGATAGGTTGGATTTCTAACCCTGGTTTAAGAAGTTGACCGGCATTTCTATATATGTTGTAGACAATTATATTTTGTGAGTTTTGTATAGTGATGTTTCCAAACATATACTAATTAGTCATTGAATGATTGATAGATATCATCACTGTGTCGTTGGACTACTTTTAGGCTAGTATATTCTGTGGGGACAAATAATTGTTGATTCTGAGGTTGTGGAGTTTTCACTCCTCTTCTCATCGGTTATGAATCTTTTGAAACTTGTGTTGCAACTTCTAGAATAGAAGGGTCTTGGCATTATGAGTCATTTATTGTTGCAAGATTGCTAGATTCCTCAAAACTTTTGTTTCTTATGCATTTTATTGTTTCTATTTTGTTATTATTTTGGAGATGCAGCTTTTCATTTTTGTATTTCCTTTCCATTACAGGAATTCAGCCAAATGTCGTGAAGGAGCTTTGCTCGGATTTGAGTGTCTCTGTGAATCACTCGGAAGACTATTTGAACCGTAAGTGATAGGTTATGATCAAGGAAGTTTTCTTTATGGACTTTAATATTCACCTGAACTCTCCCTCTATCTGTCCTCCTGTCATCTTTCTGATGCAGGTATGTAATTAAAATGTTGCCACTACTGTTGGTTTCATTCTCGGATCAAGTTGTTGCAGTTCTAGAAGGTGCTGAGTGTTCAGCTCGTGCAATGATGTCTCAACTCAGTGCTCAAGGAGTTAAACTGGTTCTTCCATCTCTTTTGAAGGTAATTATCTTATACCTTACCCATTTATTTATAAACTTATTGGGAAATTTTCTTAATCGTCAAATTTGTCATTTTAGTCTCTGACCATAATGTATAAATACATTATTTTGATAGGGTCTTGAAGATAAAGCTTGGCGAACAAAACAAAGTAGTGTCCTGCTGCTTGGGGCTATGGCCTATTGTGCTCCTCAACAGCTGTCTCAGTGTCTCCCGAAGATTGTTCCAAAATTGACTGAGGTTTGTCTTTATATGGACATGAGTTTATGTGGCACTTTTAGAATATGTGTATTGTTGTCGTATACTTTATTCTTAACCTTTTTATTGCACTTGCAGGTTTAACAGATACACATCCTAAAGTCCAGTCAGCAGGACAAACGGCAGTTCAACAGGTTTTTAAATTTTGCAATGAGTTACCTATTTATACTTTATAATCATTGTTAATGCATTTTGTTTTTGTTCTATTTTTAGGTTGGGAGTGTAATAAAGAATCCTGAAATAGCTTCCCTTGTTCCTACTCTTCTACTGGGTCTTTCAGATCCAAATGACCATACAAAGTACTCTCTTGATATTCTCTTACAGGTAAGGATTTGAATGGTGAACTCTGCTACTTTATTTTAACTTTGTTTCCCTCATTTATTTATTTGAACGTTTTGAATTCTTTGCAGACCACTTTTATTAATACAATTGATGCTCCTTCACTGGCACTGTTGGTGCCAATAGTACATAGAGGGCTACGGGAAAGGAGTGCTGAGACTAAAAAGAAAGCAGCACAAATAGTTGGCAACATGTGCTCATTGGTTACTGAACCTAAGGATATGATTCCATATATTGGCTTACTTCTTCCTGAAGTGAAAAAGGTACCATTTTTCAAGAGTGGTATGTTTGACTCTTCTATATAACTGTTTTCTAAGTACTTGTATGCCCCAAAACTAGTTTCTTGTGGATCCAATACCAGAAGTTCCGTCAGTTGCAGCAAGGGCCCTTGGATCCCTTATAAGGGGAATGGCCGAAGATCATTTCCCAGATCTCGTTCCCTGGTTGTTTGATACACTTAAATCTGATAATAGTAATGTTGAGTGCTCTGGAGCAGCTCAAGGGTTGAGCGAGGTCAGTATTACTCTTTAAACTAAGAAATTCTTTCTTTATTTTTTTGTCTGAGCATGATTAAACTTCTGTTGCATATCATATTAATTGTTACTTTGAAAAGGGAAATATAATTGCATGCTCGAAAAGCTGGGAACATGGTCATATTTATATCTGGTATTACATTTATTAGAAATATGCTATACTTTGATTGTAGCTTTTTGTATATTGAAAGTAAGAGTGAGTTCTTTTGCACTGCTTGGTAACTTAAATGTTCATTGGTTTCCTTTCACTCAAATCCCAGTAAGTTTTAGATAATGCTTTCACTGTAATGTTAATGATTAGAAGCCAATTATTTATGCTGTGAATTATAATGTCATAACTTAGTCCATTTATTTCATCCAATGTATGCTTTATTTTTATCTGATAATTAAATGACTCTCCGCCCATTTTACTTTCAAGGTATTTAGCGGAAATATCCTTATTGAAACTTAAATAAAAAAAATAGGTCACAGTATATATATACTTGTAAGCTGGAAAACATGTTATCCATAGTGTCAATATGGTGGGCATTTGACAATGATGATTCTTTATGCAGACGTGTATTTATTTTTTCCGTATATACCTGCTATAATTATTTCCTTGCTTTGCTGAGAGACATTTGATCCAATCCAGGTGTTAGCTGCACTTGGAACTGAGTACTTTGAGCTTGCACTTCCTGATATTATCCGAAACTGTTCTCATCAAAAAGCGTCTGTCCGTGATGGATATTTAACATTATTTAAGGTGAAGACAGTATGTTTTAAACATTCTAACCACTACTGCAAGTATTTGTTTTACCAGCTCTGTTTAATGGTCATGTATTGTTTGGGAATTGATTGTAGTATTTACCAAGGTCATTGGGCGTCCAATTCCAGAACTATTTACAGCAGGTGCTGCCTGCTATTTTAGATGGTAAGTACAGTGTGTGGAGTTTTGGTATTCTGTAAAATATGGTATCATATATCACAATAGGACTCTGGTGCTCTATTTAAACTTAATGGGAGCTTATACTCTTACAGGTCTTGCCGATGAAAATGAGTGTACGTGAAGCAGCACTAGGTGCTGGGCATATCCTGGTTGAGCATTACGCAACAACGTAAGCACTTCCCTGGTTGATCATTGTGATAGCTCTCTAATGAATTGTTTGTCAGAGTCTTGGATATTTGTTCTAGTCTAGAAAAGTATTGAATAACAAGGTAATTGTGGTCCATTGGAGGCCCATTGAACCTATATGCTACAAGACAGGAGGTTGATCTCTCTTGTCCAGTGAACATCTAATCCTGGTGAAGGTGGGGGTTCAATCTTGTGGTTGTTGGACAGTGCCATGGGTTTTGCCAGTTAAAGCTACTTTGCTCTTTAATGACCTTGATGGCAACCAAAAATGAACTTTTCTTAGGAAATTTTACCAAATTGTGCTCAATTTAATTATCATTCCCAAGTCTAGATGTTGTGCAACATTGAATATCTTACCCTTTTGGGAATAATTGGATTATAAATGGTCATTCATATTGCATTCTGGGCTGAGTGCTCATACTTGAGTGGGATGTTCCATAATTTGGGATGCTTCCCTGACGTATAATGTTGTCATGATGGTTTCATCTGATGGGTTTCATTTTGTTTTTCTGTTTTTCTTTTACGTCCAGGTCTTTACCTTTGCTCCTTCCTGTTGTTGAAGATGGTATCTTTAACGATAGTTGACGGATTCGGCAAAGCTCTGTGGAATTATTGGGTGATCTCTTATTTAGGGTAATTAAGTCTTCACCCTGTTTCCCTTTTGTGTGTGTGTGTGTGTGAAGTTTCTAAGTCTTTGGTTGCTGAGATAATCTCTTCAAATCCAGGTTGCTGGAACTTCTGGGAAAGCTTTACTTGAGGGTGGCAGTGATGATGAAGGTGCTAGTACTGAAGCACAGGGTCGGGCTATCATTGAGGTTTTGGGAAGGCAAAAGCGTGATGAAGGTCTTGCTGCATTATATACGGTTCGAACAGATGTCAGCTTATCAGTTCGTCAGGTAGGGAGAGTTTAGCACGGGTTCAATCTTTTGTTTTATTTTCGGAGCATACCTAACTTTTAAGTTAAAATTACCTTTTTTCAGGCTGCTCTGCATGTATGGAAAACTATTGTGGCAAATACTCCAAAGACTCTAAAGGAAATAATGCCAGTTTTAATGAATACTCTAATTGCCTCTCTTGCTTCATCGTCCTCTGAAAGGCGGCAGGTTGCTGGGCGATCACTGGGTGAGCTTGTCAGGAAACTTGGTGAAAGAGTACTTCCATGGATCATCCCAATTTTATCCCAAGGGCTAAAGGACTCTGACGTCGGCAAAAGACAAGTGAGAGTTCCTTTTTTATTTTGTTTGTTATGATGCTGCAACTGTGTTATTTACTGAGCATTCCCATTATCATTTAGTCTCACCCCTGAAAAGGGGTTTGTTTTGGAATTGAACATGGATGTATTTTTGTAGTTGTCTAAGCACATAGAGACTAAAGTATCATTTGGGTTAGTGCCCAACCAGTGCATCAGTTTGATTCGTGTGCTAACAGATTTCTAACTCTCTTGTGATATCAGGGAGTATGCATTGGTCTGAGTGAAGTAATGGCCGGTGCTGGTAAAAATCAGTTGTTGAGTTTCATGGATGAGCTCATGCCAACCATTCGAACCGCTCTTTCGGACAGGTTTTGTCTTCTCTTATGATATTTATGAATTTCCAAATCTTTGTCTAGAATTATTTTTCTTTCCTTCAAAATGCGGCCTTACATTTTAATTGTTAACAGCATGCCCGAGGTTCCTGAGGCTGCTGGGCTAGCATTTAACACTCTTTAAGGTTCGTTGTCTAGTTTATTATATATTTTGATTTTAAGACGGTCATCTTTGAATAAAGTTAAAATATGAGTCACAATGTAGAATGCTGGAATGCAAGCAATCGATGAAATTGTTCCCACTCTTTTGCGTGCTTTGGAGGATGATCAAACTTCTGATACTGCTCTTGATGGCCTCAAACAAATCTTAAGGTGAAATATCCACTTACATTTTACGTCTCTCATTAGCCCTCTCTTACTCGAAGAACTTTTGGTGTGCTAAGTTGCTGTATTTTTTGTTTTAGTGTCAGGATTTCTGCTGTTTTGCCCCACATCTTACCCAAGCTGGTCCAGCTGCCACTTACGTATGTATTTCTTTCTCAAATTACTTTTTTATAATCCTTTATTGATATTTGAAATAACAATGTCCTTGTGGGTGCTTCTTGTTTAAAATTAATTCCATATGTTGTGTATTCTATATGTTTTCCCGTGAATGGCCTAGCCTATTAACTGGAACATGTTGTGTTTATGACCTTGCAGGGAGGGCCAATTGTCATACCTGGGTTTTGTTTACCAAAAGCACTTCAACCATTGCTTCCAATATTTCACCAAGTATGTTTGCTATTCTTTTCCTTGGATGCTCAAGTCAAATGAAAGGCGGTAAATTATTGTCTTGTTGTATGTTACCAACAGTACATCATTAGAGCTAGTTTGTAATGGTTTGGAAATGCACTTCATTTCTATATTTTAATTGTGGAAGTAAAAGGGAGAATCCTTGAGAGGCTGCTTCATGGGCTTTGGTCCAGCTGTTGTTTCAGCAGTTATGGACTTCTAGTCCATTGTGCTTGTTTTGTTTGCTCTTGTTGTGATAAAGTTGTGTTTCTATCGTACTGCAAAAGAAAAAGAAGCTTCACATTGCTTTTTGGGCATGTCATTTTAAGCTATTACCTGTACTGCCTTTAGGGTTTAACAAGTGGATCTGCTGAACTAAGAGAGCAAGCAGCATTGGGTCTCGGTGAACTGATCGAAGTGACTAGTGAACAGGCACTGAAAGAGTTTGTCGTCCCAATCACAGGGTACGTATGATTAAAGAATGGTAGATAAACTTTGTTCCCTAAATTTGATGTCTCATCTTGACCTCATTGATGTCAATGTATAAAATTGTGTCTTGATGTCTTGATTAATGGAATGATTTTGTTTGCTTATTACTCAAGTTTTGTAGAGGCTGTAAAAATAATGAAATGCGTGTTTATATTAATATTTACAATCAATTTTTCTTTGTCTCTGGACATTGGGCTCCTCAGTAATCAAACACATTGTAATTTTACCTTGTATGAAAGAACTTGAGTCTTTACCTGAGGAAATAACTTGAGTCTTTACCTGAGGAAATAATCTCTGGGAGGCAAACTTTTGAAATATTCATGGTCTTTATTGTATTACTAGCTTCGTAAATTGTAGATTCAGTTAACATTGTTTGGCTTTAATGACCTAGGCCAGTATTGTAATGTAACTGAGACTGATATATGTGGGATGCTAACTTTCCATAAATCTGACTGGCTACTATTGGATTGCAACTGCAGGCCTCTTATCCAGATAATAGGTGACCGGTTCCCTTGGCAAGTGAAGAGTGCTATTTTATCTACCTTGACAATCATGATAAGAAAGGGTGGAATGGTGCTGAAACCTTTTCTTCCTCAGCTTCAGACAACATTTGTAAAGTGTCTACAGGATAGCACAAGGTTGGCTTATAGTACAATCATCTAGTAATGTTTTGCTAATGTGCTTTTTGGTTCACGGGTACTTGGTTTGGGTTGTCCTTTAAATGGTGCGTGTCTTGGTAGTGATGTCTCAGCTAATGGCCCGGATGTGAAAATAGCTATAATCATAATGGTTTCAGTTCAACTGCTTGTGTTTCAAATTTCATATATTTCTACAGTGGGCACAAGTAGTTCAGCTTGTTTTCTCCATATATTCTGCTCATTAGATACTTTTCAAGTGCAGAATCGTTCGTTCAAGTGCTGCCCTTGCACTCGGAAAGCTTAGTGCTCTCAGTACCCGGGTCGACCCTTTAGTTGGAGACGTCCTATCCAGTTTGCAGGTAATTGTTAGTTAGGATCTTCTTTCTTGTACTTAAATTTCAAATCTTGATTGAACAAATATCTCATTTCACTGTCAGGCTCTGGATAGTGGGGTTCGGGAGGCAAGTTTGTCTGCTCTTGAAGGTGTCCTAAAGCATGCCGGAAAAAGTGTGAGCAGTGCTGTTAGAACTCGTCTCTACTTGCAACTTAGGGACTTGATTCATCATGAAGATGACCAGGTTCGGATATCTGCTGCAAGCATTTTGGGGATCACATCCCAGGTATGTCATGGATAATTCTGGATTTTAGCAATTACGGATTCTAGATTGATTTTTGACTTAATCTTGAAGTTCAAGATTCTGTACCCGCTCTCTTTTAAAATGGTTTTCTTTATTGTTGACCTAACTTTTCACTACTGATATTCAGTACCTAGAAGATGATCAACTCACTGAGCTGCTTCAGGAACTCTCTGATTTTCCACCATCTCTTAGCTTGTCTGCCAGGCATGGCTATGTACTCACAATATCATCCATGCTCAGGCACAACCCTTCCACTATTTGTTTGTCTCCAGAGTTTCCGTCTATCTTGGACCGGCTTAAGGGCACCTTGATTGATGAGAAGGTATTTAATCTTGATATTTGCGTTTATTTTTTATTTTATTTTATTGATTTATGCTTTACAAAGTAGTGATTCTTTTCTTCAAACAGTTCCCACTGCGTGAAACTTCAACCAAGGCATTTGGGAGACTTATGATTCATAAGCTCCGAAGTGATCCTTCTAATACGTCACTTCATTTGGAAATTATATCATCCTTAGTGTCAGCTTTGCGCAATGATTCTAGTGAAGTTAGAAGAAAGGCATTATCTGCTATAAAACGAGTTTCTAAGGTATGTGCTTTTGGAATTTCATGTTGAAATTATGGAACTGCGCATCCTTAATTTATGCACGGTAAATTGTATTACAGGAAAATGCTTCGGTTATTTTGGCTCGTATCAATATTATTGTACCGGCTCTTGCTGAATGCTTGAAAGATGGAAGTACTCCCGCGAGACTCGCAGCAGAAAGATGTGCTCTGCATGCTTTCCAATTGTCAAAGGGTACTTTTTTCTGCTTAACTTGCACTGTTTTACTGCAACTATCACGGTGTTTCTGCAAAAAGGTTGCAGCTGTAACCGTTTCTGGAAAAATGTGTTTGTCAAAGCTTCCCGAAAATAGGTACATACAATACTTCAAGATATAATAATATATGAGATATAAAAGAAAATAATTATACGATGATGGATTTTACTAGTCCGTGCTCTGGTTTTAGTCATTGGTTTGAACTGCTTATTACATCTGGGAATTGCAGCGATGATAGTGAAGACGGTGAGGACACGGTAAGTGGCTGAAAATTTGGTTCTTTTCCGAGGCGATATTTTGTTTTCCGCTACTTGAGTGGAGAGGTAGAGAAAATCCATATGTTTGGGATGCCTACAGACGTATTCATGCCACCTTTCAATCACAGAAATGCGGATGCACAAAGATCAAATCATAGAGGCTTCTTTACCCATTTTTTGTAACCTGGGTATTATTACAAGTACAATGTATACTCGAGGATCGTGTATAGAACGAGGGCGATGCGTGTCGGCTTGTCCATTTTTGTAAGCTACATTTTGTCTTTCATGTGTTTCATCTTCCTAGTATGCCACTCGCGATCTCTCATCAAAATATACACAAAACGCCCCTTTATAGTGAAGTTCTGCCGCAGAAGGATTTTACCAACGAAACTTTCCTCACTATGTCGTCGCTATAGGCCCTTAATTTGTCGCTGAAAGTAGTCCATGCTGTAGGATAAGACAAACAAATTGCATATCAGAAAATTTTGTAAACCAATTACTAAACCAATAACATGCACATTTTGCTTAAAGACATTATTTAGTTCAAGCATCTTTAGGGCTATGGTTGGGTGATGGACTTCCAAATTTTTCAGGGATTCAACTCAAGTGAGGAAGAAATACATTGCAAAGTACTAGAAATAAGGGATTAGAAATGCACTGCATGACCATTACGAAGATATATACGAGAGATATCAAATAATTCATGATCATAGAGTGTATTTCCAATCGCTCCTATCAATATTTTGTGGTACATTCTTTACCAACTTGGCTGAATCTCTTAGAATTTGGATGTCTTTTCACCCCTTTGTATCTCTATCGATCACTTATTCACTTTGGTTCGTTCCATTCCATACCAAGTGTCTTTACATGGGTGACAAACATAAGGTCTTTTTCTTCCTTTCCACTTATGGGTTGGTAGATGTTTGGGAAAAAGAAAGCAAAGCAAGTTCTAACTAATATTATGATTGGTATCTCTTTCTTAACCAAGGGGTTATGCCACCTTTTAAGTTTCATGGTTATCTTTCCTTAGCCGTTAAAACTTCCCTCAGGACCCTCACCCCATGAGTGATTGCAAAGTTCAGATTGTTCCAACCACAACAGAGAGAGAGAGAGAGAGAGAGAGAGAGAGAGAGAGAGAGAGAGAGAGAGAGAGAGGGGGGTGTTATCTTGGTAAATATCAACAAACTTACATTGTTGGGTGATACTGTTTACAGCCAGGGTCTTCCATTCAAGCCTTCTTGGCTTAGAAGCAAGCCTATGGTGCAAAGACTGAAATGCCCTTTTATCAGTGAGCTGCATGTGCATGAGCGTTTCATATATCATATGAGTTCAGAGTTGTTTCTGGTAGCATTGTGGACTGACTGTTGAGACATGCTAATTGGAATAGAATTCTTTCCCTTCCAAATCTCTATTTCGACGGTCACGATTAAACCATATTAACATTTGGGTGTTCACTTTTTTTTATATATATAGAGAGAAAAAGAGGAAAGTGAAAGAGGAGAGGATTTGAAGGAGAGAGAATCATATTATATACCAAATTATTTATTAGTGCTTAGATCAAAGGGACCCTCCCAATTCTGTGTGGTCATTGTCCAATTAACTCACTTGGCGTTTTAGTACGTACTAGTATCATTTCAGAATTTAATTACACTTGCGAATTTACCCTTCCTTCCAGTTAATTTATTTGGCTTGAATGAAACACAAAATAATAATTTTTTTTAAATTGAAAAAATGCCCTCAGTATTGTCTGTGGGAAATTAGAATCCCACGTTTTAAATGTTTTTAAAATATTGAGCATGTTAAATGGAAACTATCTGAATAATCAAAGAAACCTACATTCTCAACTGGACTAGTAAATTAATACCCTTCATGAGGTTTGAGTTAGGTGGAAAAAAAATATTCTGGGAAAGTTAATATTGGTAAATATGATTTTCTTCCTTTTTGTCATGTATTTCAAATACCAAGCAGCTCCAAATATGTACCAGTCCTATATATCAACTTATTTCCTACTTTGTTAAAAAAGAAAAAGAAAATATTTCTGACTGAAATACGTACGTATATACGTAGCTACCTGTCTTATTTATCATTTTCCATGCATGCATGCATGTCTTTAACTTTGTCGGGATTATTATTTACAGTGAACATATATATATACAAGAGTAGCTAGGGTCTACTCTGCATTTTTTTCTGCACTTCCCATGCTCCAAGGTAAATTGATCGATTCAAACTCATTGGTGTTGGACCACTCTCACTTTGATTACCACAAGGCATATATACCATGCTATTGAATTTTGAGAAAAAAAATGCTCTGTATATACCACCAACTTATATGAACCCAAAGGACCTTTTCTCTTTCGGCATATTTCGATTTATCTCTATGTTGAGTTTTTCTTTAATTTTGTAAAAAATAATAGAGTTGTGCATGAAAAATAAAGGGTGAATGAAACTAGTTTAGTGTCCTAATTTTAGGGTGGATCTACTATTCTTTTCAACTAACCGAAACACTTTTTCGCTTATTATGTCCTTCATATTTTTAAGTATCAAGGATTTACATGGAACAAGTTCACCGTACATATGTCATGATTCAATGATGCATTGTCATGTGTAAGTTTTTCTCCACTATTATTAGACTTGAATACTATAGTAGTGATGACCCATTGCATATAAGTTGTTCTTGATAGCGAGCAAAATCACTTCCCAAACAAAAAACCTTACGAGATGCTATAGTAAAATATCATGAGATGTTGTGGAGGGTATTTAAGCAAAGAGTGCATTTTTGCTCACTACTCTATTTATTACCGTTAGATGAGTTTGAAAATTGAGATTTGTGCTTATCCACTACACGAACCTCGAAATTCAATTTCATATAACGGTGATAACTAGGGTGGTGAGCATACAACACACTAAATGGTGGTGAGCAAAAATGCTCCCAATGAAAAATTTAAAAGTTAAGAGTCAAATCCAGATTTGTGGAGTTAAGAAGATTGACAACCAAAATTTTTCTGTATTAATGAGGAGCAAAGAAGCAGCATTCGAGATTCGAGAATAGAAGGTTACCCATTTATTATGTTAAACACATCTAATATTTTCATATTATTCAATCCATTACTTTATTTACTAAAATTTTGACATTATTTCTGAAATGTATACACACATGGAGAATGGTGCGTTTGTAGCATAGATCAAGGGACACATTGTTCCGATCGATCGAGTACGTTGAATTTTGAATAGTCCTTTCTTTGGGTTTCGTTTTCCTCACCTCAAAGTTCAAACCCTAGACATATTCATTTATTGTTGTAACAACTAATTGGATGCTTGCTGGTTTCTACGTATTTATAACTTTGACGTTATTATTATATATGTTGACAGAAAATGTATGATACAATCCATGTAAGGTTATCTTCAAGAGTAATGCTCGAGAGATTAAATTTGTAGATTAAATTAACAAACCAAATGAGGTATCACCAATTCAAAAAGGAGCATTTTTGCTCACCACTCAATTTATCACCGTTAGATGAGTTTGAATTTTGAGATTTGTGTAGTTGATAAGCACAAATCTCAAAAATTCAAACTTATCTAATGGTAATAAATAGGATGGTGAGCATACACCACATAAATGGTGGTGAGAAAAAATGCACTCAATTGAAAATGAGCACGTTTATCAACGATTAAGTAATAATTCAATCACCAACTTCCATGTCATTTAGTTTATAAAATTTAGTCTCCTAAGCATTACTCTATCTTCAATGGAAAACTTATTAATTGATTTGTCCTTGGAAATTACTATATATTTAGTCTCATTTTACCATTTGAAACAAGTTTGGTAACATCTCACATCGCCTAAGGGAGTGGATCATGTAAGCCTTATATGTACATGCCCATCTCTTCCTAATACGAGGCCTTTTGGGAGCTCACTAGCTTCGGGTTCCATCGGAACTCCGAAGTTAAGCGAGTTCGCGCGAAAGCAATCCCATGATGGATGACCCACTGGGAAGTTCTCATGTGAGTTCCCAGAAACAAAACCATGAAGGCGTGGTCGGGGCCCAAAGCGGACAATATCGTGCTATGGCGGAGTCGAGCCCAGGATGTGGTGGGGGCCCGGGCCGGGATGTGACAATTTGGTATCTGAGCTAATCCCTAGCCGGAAGTGTGGCGACAAGGACGTTGAGCCCCATGGATCTTGTAAGTCTTATATGTACATGCTCATCTCTTCCTAGCACGATGCCTTTTGGGAACTCACTTAAGTGAGTTCGTGCGAGAGCAATACCATAATGGGTGACCCACTAGGAAGTTCTCGTGTGAGTTCCCAGAAACAAAACCGTGAGAGCATGGTCGGGGCCCAAAGCGGACAATATCATGCTACGACGGAGTCAAGCTTGGGATGTGGTGGGGCCCCGGGCCGGGATGTGACAAGTTTTGTCTTACTTTGTCCCCTAAAACTGTTATTTTCATATCATTTAGTCTCAATTTACCCCATTTCCGTTCATTCAGTAAAACAAAGGTTAAATTAAAAGGTTAGAATTAGGATAGTTACATGGTTGGATTCCTTCCAACATAATGTGTGTGTGTGTGTTGTAAATGGTAACATATCATATTCACATTCGGATATACCTACATTTAGGTGAGAAAAGGTGACCGGGCATGCAATGCCATGTGCTAGAAGCAAAGAATACGCCAAATGAGTGTTACTTGGTTGGAAGACTTATATAAGAAGGTACATACAGAAACAAATTAAAAAAAATACTTGCACATAAAAAATAATATATGGAGAGTCTGAGAAGTAAAGAAAGATAAAGATCTAGAGAAGTTAGAAGAATTGGAAGGTTTGCGGTTTCAAGTAAATATTAATGGGAAAGTGTATTGGGGCAGATACACATTGAAGGAGTGCAATAAAAGGTGGTGGAAGTTTCAGTTGGGGGTATTGGGTAGGTTTCCCTTTTTATTTTCATTTTTAATGCTTTTCTAGCCTGTCCACTGCCCACTGCCCTCCCCTCTCCTTAAATTTCTTTACCCTCAACTTGTATACATCGTTTCGTGTATGCTACGAGATCCTGTTAAGAAGCTGCTGATAGAGGTTTATAAAATTTAAAAAAGAAAAGGCAGCAGTGATTCCAATATATATGAAACCAATGTTGCAGGCAATGATGATCTTGATGTTGAAGCTCTAAAGGGTCTCTCTCTCTGCGCTGTGCTCTGAGCTTAATTATCCTTCACCCACCTCCCCTTTCTCTCCATTAATTTTGTAAGTGTAGAGAGAGAGAGAGAGAGGACCCTCTTGGTTGCAAATTGCATCAAGTCCCTTTCCTTGAAGTTTTGTGGTTTGTGTGTGTGGGTGTTTGGTGCAAGTAATATATCAAGCAAAATAGTCAGATTTTGTTGTGTTGTTTGTTTTACCAGTAATGTCAAGTGCTTCTGCTTCTTCTAGCACCTGCTTCTAGCTTTTTCTTTCCATTGTCTCTCATCTCTGCCACTGAATGAGATAATAGCATGGGGACTACTACTACTCTCGGTGGAAGGAACAAGAGAGAAAAGCACTTGTCACCGGTTCTTCTTCTGAAGCACTTTTTTCTCATCAGCATATTTTTCCAAAATTTTTCACTTTCTGTGGAAGCTGCTTATTCTGGAAAGCTGAAATACACAAGGCATAATAAGCAAGTTAGCAGCTTGAGACTGGAAAGGATTGAGAAGCACTTGAACAAGATCAACAAGCCAGCTGTTATGACCATTCAAGTATGTGGATTTTTATGACTTTTTTCACAATTTGTAATAATTATTAAATCAAATTATTTAGCTTATAATTATTTGGTACTTTCATATGTATATACATTAATTTTCCTTTCAATTTTTGCAGAGTCCAGATGGAGATATCATAGATTGCGTTCATAAAAGAAAACAGCCAGCTTTGGATCACCCTCTTTTAAAGAATCACAAGATCCAGGTACAAAAAAAGCTTAAAAAGTTTTCCTTTCTCACTCCCCAACAATTTATTGAATTTGTAGATTTACATTTAATTTTTGTAACATTTTTAAAGATGGGGTTTTGAATATTTATTCCTCTCTCTCTATACACACACACACACACATCACTCTACCCTCGTTAAAAATATAATTAGTCACATTAGTGCTGCATTCCTTTTGTACTTGCGTTTGAATTCTTTTTTGTAATTTAGATATATTTAGTGTAAAAAGATTTGTACCTAAATTTGAGTTTTCCTACATGTAGTTTAGATGATTAGTGAAAAAACAGTTCGTTAGGTCAATTAAATGGTGTCGCAGAATAAATCATGAGCTCGGGTATAAATCATGAGCTAGGGTTTGGTGTTGATGCATTATTCATTTGTTGTGTAATCATATTTATGTACGTGTAACTGCAGAGGAAGGCACCAGAAAGGCCAAAAGCAGTAGTAACAAAGAAGATGAAGCAAAATAATGATGACGAATTAGATGGGATCAAGGATAATAATAATGTGATTAATGCCACTGCTAATCAAGGAGGAGGAGGAGTGATTAAGGGTGCATGGGTACTGCAGCAAATGTGGCATAGAAATGGGACAAGATGTCCGAGAGGAACGGTTCCTATACGGCGGAGCACAATGGATGATGTGCTGAGGGCTAAGTCTTTGTTTGACTTTGGAAAGAAACAGCATCGTACCAGTTTTAATATTAATAATAAGAATATTACTGCTGATCTTGCTTCCAGACGCGTCGATGCCCCCGATGTGGTCAGTGGGAATGGCCATGAGGTAAACCCTAATGATTTCCCCCTCCAAATTAAGCCTCCATTTATTCATCAAATCATGCGTGTCCATGTGTATGTGTTCTATTATATATAATATATTATATCATCCTAATCATCGCTTTGATATGATACCAAGTGTAATTTCCGCAAATGTGAGCTATAATAATTGATCAGGGTAGTGTGCTCAATCATTTTACTAAAGTTTGAAACTATTTCATAGAAGAGAATAATTTAGGTATTTTTTTATAAAAAGAACAATATATTTTCCAACTGCATGATCATCTTCATCGCATCATCTTCTTGGAAACATGTGTTTTTTTTTCTTTTTTCTTTGCAAGTAAGTTGGATTTTAGTTAACAAGTTAAGGAATTAGATATGATGCATAGTAATCGAGAACATTAAATGGATGACACAATTTGTTAGCTATACATAGATATTTTAAATTTTTTGTCATGTTAGTTGATTTCTTGTATAAATTGTTGAAAATTAAATGTGTACAAGTTGTTGAAAATTAAATATGTATGGACCATGAAGTATGATACTTTGACAATATAAATTAAGTTATCGAAAAGCCAATCTATGTTAGATATAAAGATTATATGTTACAATTATCTAACAATTATTATATTTTATGTAGAATATACTTTTTGATAAACTAATCAAAAAATTCAGTATGAAAACTAATTACGTATTCTAAATTGAGTTTTATTTATTTATTTTTAAGGATAACCTTTATTAAAAAGCAAAGTCTCCGGAGCATCCCGTACAAACAGACTCAATGTCTAAGAGAAAGGCATTCCTAGTACAATTAGGAACTATATTTATATAAGGATCATAACGTTGGAGAATCAAATTTTTAAGCCAAATGATATGTCATCAATAGAAAATAAGCACGTTAATCAACACTTAATAATAATTCAATCATTCACTACCCACATCATTTAGTTTAAAAATTTAGTCTTCATAGCATTAATTACCCTTTATCCAAACATGATCAGAAGCGATGTCAATTTACAAACAAACAATTTAGTGTAAAAATGACATAGAAAATACAGATTTTCTAATTCCAAGTAAATGGTCATTAATTGATTATTTAACTGAGATTATGTTGTATGATTGAAAATTATGTAGCATGCAATCGCGTACACTGGAATATCCCAAGAGTTGTATGGCGCTAGGGCGACAATCAATGTTTGGACCCCTTCGATCGAACAAGTAAACGAGTTCAGTCTCTCACAGATTTGGGTTCTTTCCGGGTCGTTCGACGGCACAGATCTCAATAGCATAGAAGCTGGATGGCAGGTAGGTTCTTCTTCCATTTTATTTATTATATTTTTATTACTTATTTGTACACTTAATTAGGTCTAATTACTAAATCACCTCTAATTAAGAGGATTAATTTTTTTAATACTACTATTATCTACTTTGAATATGGTATTAGTTGAATTTCGATTTCCTGAAGCCTTGATTGTTCCACTAGTCAGGTCAGTCCGGAGCTCTATGGTGACAGCAGACCTAGATTGTTCACTTACTGGACGGTCAGATTCTATGCCTTTCTCTCTTACAAATTAGGTGCATATATTTGCCATGATTATTTTCCTAAAAAATAAAATGATTAGTGATTTTCCATACTCAAATCTTTGTGTAAATCATAATTTGTCATGCATACAAAAGCTTTTCTTTGTGTAATTTTAATAAAGTATTTATTACTATATGTCAAACTGTAAATACTTATTACGTACTAAGAAATTACTTGTTACACTTTAATCACATTGCACAAGTGATAAGCCTTTTATATATATTCATCAAATTAATTTGAGTACTAAACAACATGGTTGACAGACAATTACTTATGAATATTTTGATAGTAATTTCAGGAAGGCCGGAATCACTTTTGGGAAGAAGCAGTTTTTATATAAATCATTTTAACCGATATTTATTTTAGAAACACTTGTCATGGAGAAGTATATGGAGGTGCCTCTCTTCACAAAGGAGCCCTTAATAAAAATGATTGGGCGGCCACACCTCTCCTCTACCATAATATTGTAGAGATCTCTCTACATAGAAAACTATGTTGAGTAGGTTTTTGTTATTTAAAGAATAAATAAAAGATTTTATGACAACTTTTTTTTTTTGTGACACCTATGTTGAGTAGGAGAGATTCTTCAATGTGCCGGGAACCCAACCCAGTACATCAACTATAATAATAAAGATGGTTGGCCACTTGGAAAAGAATAATATTTCAACCAATTGTTTGATAACACTTGGTGTACCGAGTAGTATTTCTGGCATATTGAAAAATCGTTGAGTAGGTAGTAATGTGAAAGTCTTCATTTAGGACATTATTGGGAAATGAAGAAATTGGTTCTAACACACATTTTTCCAATTTCATTCAATAACACCCTATTCTAGAGGTAGCTAGAGTAGAATTTTATCAAGTCTAGTTAAAAAGTACTACACATTTTTTGTGCAAATTCTAGTTCTAGGGCATGGGTTTAGAGCTTTGAAAATCTATATGCATGCATGTTAGTCAACAATAAAGATAAAGATATTTGGATATTGCTCTTTGTATCATTTGGCAATATGGGCTCCATTTAATTCTTTAATATTGTTAAGAGGCTTCAATGTCAATGAATATTCATATATTAATTTGTTTAATTATTCGATAACTTGAGTATACTTCAAAGAATACGAAGAAGTAATATCGTCTAATCTTCTATTTTATTTATTTAATAAAAAATACAGACAGATTCATATCAAGCGACTGGGTGCTACAATCTTTTGTGTTCCGGATTTATCCAAACAAACAGCAGGATAGCCATTGGAGCTGCCATTTCCCCAGTCTCATCCTATGCCAGCAACCAATACGATGTCACCATTCTCATATGGAAGGTAATTCAAATCATCCAATATTAACATACAAATTAATTAAGGTGGAGGAACAATTTGGTTAATGAATGCATGTGTACGTTTAATTATAGGATCCAAAGCTAGGAAATTGGTGGATGGGATTTGGAGACAATACCCTGGTAGGGTACTGGCCAGCAGAGCTATTTACACACTTGGCGGACAAGGCAACTATGGTGGAATGGGGCGGCGAGATTGTGAACTCGAGGGTCAATGGCGAGCACACCGCCACCCAAATGGGTTCGGGTCATTTCGCTGAAGACGGTTTTGGGAAAGCAAGCTATTTTCGAAACCTAGAGATTGTGGACTCGGACAACAGCCTCAGCTCGGTCCGGGATGTGTCAACTTTGGCTGAAAACACCAATTGCTACAACATCAAGAGCTCCTACAACAACGAATGGGGCACTCACTTCTACTATGGTGGCCCTGGGAGAAATGCACAGTGCCCTTGATGACATCATCATCACCATCACCAATGATATATTTGAGTACCATATTATTAATTGAGTAATTGATCTAGTTTAGTTAATTAATTGCTATAAATATAAGCAAATTCTTTTTAATATTATGTAATTATAGATGTGCTCTTTCCACTCTTGTTTCTGCTATTCCGGGCCACAGTTTTCATTTTGCTAGGAAGGAAGCTAAAGTTAGATAGGGTTGTGTATTATTAGCTAAATAAGGCAAACTAAGAATTGCACAAACAAGCATGGAAATAGCGAACTTTGTTTAGAATTCATTTTGTTTTTATGCTCTGGTAGAACTTTCCCCACCGTTTTCTTCACGCCAAAAAGAAAAACAGTTGCTTATGAGTTTCTTCTTTCACCGTTGACGATATGTGACGAATTTTCTACGTAACTGTGGGCGACTTAGCCACATCGAAAATTATTCCTCCGCATATTTTTATTCTCGACGGAATAGTTTTTATTTAACTAAATGAGCTCTAATTAAATCTTTAGTGCTCTTTTTGTGATATAATGTGTAGGAGAACAAGCCTCCACCAGTGACTCAGTAAGTACAATTAAGCGCAAACCGAACCCAAATTAAACACACGGACGCTGAAGATCAGAGCTTATTCAAAGACAAATCACATGGCATATGGAAAGACAAAGTACTATCTAGTGGTTAAGCTACTCAACGAAAATACAGAGGAAATTAATTAACCATAAGCAACCACCGTGAATGACTTGACGACGACTTCCCTAGACGCTGCATGCGGCAATCGTACGTCCCAATTCCACTCCCTTAATCGTTAGGCAGTCCCAGGACGAGTGTTGATCAAGCTTTCCACAATTAATAAAAGAAGTAGAGACACCTTATTTGATGCCCGCAACACCACCCCTTACGGAAGAAAAAAAAACACTACTTTGTAGCCCTCGCCAACACTAGTTACATGGGACTTGAGTCGATGGAGAGACCAGCAAAATGCACTATAATGGGAACCCGCAGCACCACCGCAAAATAACAGCCTTTTCTTCTTCTTTTTCTTCAAGTCGAAGTCGACTCTGAGAGTCTTGAACAGCCTTTACTTCTTTCTTCTCACCTGTGCATACATTTGTTTGAGAAAGTTAATGCGCAGATAAGTTAATAACATACACACACATATATGTAATCAAGCTATGTGGTACACAACCAAAGGCCCTTTATGACTAGTCTGTATTAAATTCTGGATGGACTTCATTCAAATCATCAAATACTTACTACAACTGCATGCTGAATTCATGTTCAATTACATTTGATTTATTCTAGCTAGGCTAATTTGTCAGTTAATTAGGAGGATAACAAAGCCCTGCATATGCATGCCATACTTGAAATTAATACTCCCCAACTAAGCGAATTCTGTGGAGAATTCTACCCAGGTCAGGTAAGGTAACCGATCAAATGGACAAATTAAATGTCTAGTTGTATTCCTATTCACTTGTAAGTAAGAGGACTTAAAATTAAACTTCATAAATGGAGAGTGCATAACCAATTTATTTCACCACACCTCTTACTGTAAATTTATCATTGTATAAAAAGGATTTAAAAAAAAATTAGGGTAAAAACTCAGTTAAAAATACTAAAGATGATCAAGAGCATATTTGTTTATTATTATTATTATTGTCTAGCAGAAAGATAACGTTGTGAGTTAAAAAGTTAGTTGTTAGGGGTCAAGAGCACATTTGTTAATTTTTTTTTTTAATAAAGTGATAACGTTAGTGTGTTAAATAGTTAGTTGTTAGGGGGTAGAGAATTGGTGAGAATCGACTTGAGCCATATTACATAGAGGATGATTGTTTTCTACCACTGTGTTAAAACGTCATTTGCTTTGTTAATTATTACTTGGCAGTCAAGTTAATTACTTGCTTTTTGGCCTTCTCTTTTACTTGTTTTTGCTTAGTTACTAATTAGTATTGCAGTGTCAGTCAAAATTAAATTGACTCAAAAACATTCACCCCTACTTACAGTACGACAAGGAAAAATTCCCACACGTTTAGGAAAACTACCACCAGTGCCACCCTTTAGGAAATAGTTCGTGCTTCTTTTACTTGATCAACAAGGACTGTTTATTTTCTTATAAAAACCATACACCTAAGAACTAGAACTAGTGATCTTTGAGTTCCGATAACATGGGTGTTGGATTTTTAGATCGCCAGGCCCGCTCCACTCTAATGACACCAATACTGTCCCCAACTTTACCACCTGCCTAATCCGTCAGGTGTAAGATTTTACCACAAAAAATCTCGGTATTAGTTAGAATAGGGTAATCTTATTTAAACCCATTGGGTTTCTTTGAACCCACCGATATGGGACATTTAACAATGGGATGATGTGTGAAAGCTTAAAGTTGAGTCTTTCAACAAACTTCTGGCGGAGGTGAAAGCAGTCGCAAGAGACCGAGACGAAGAACTTGACTTGCTCCAAAAGAGAGTTGTGATTGATTTGGTTGAATTTGAAAGAAAAGCCGCCAAGAAATTCAGAAAAACCTGCTTCTGTTTCTTATCATCAGAAAGACAGGAAGCTTGATTACAGAAGCAGCAGCCGAAGGAAAGATGAATACGAATACTATAAGGATTGTGATGAGGTTCTTGAAGAGCAACCTAGCATGTCGATGATGAAGAAGAAGAAGCAGAAGCCGGCCAAGAAAGTGGCGAGCACAAAACCATCCGCTCCATCAATTCCCTCTCCAATACCGGAGTTGCCTAATGAATTCAAGGAAAAGATTGCATCCTTGCATGGTTACCAAGTGCAATTGGTGATCCAGAAGCAACTTTTCAAGACTGATTTGAGCAGTGGTCACGATCGTCTCTCGATGCCAGTGAATCAAGTGATTAATAAGAACTTTCTCGGCGAAGATGATAAAAGATTGAACGACAATGGATTGGTATATGTGAAAGTGATAGATCCATGCTTAAAGGTGCATGATGATTTAGGGTTGACCAAGTGGAAAGCTCGCAACAACGATAATTTTTCCTATTCCTTAAACAGGGGTTGGAAGTCAATTTCTAGGGATGAGGGGGTTGGGTTTAAGATAGGGGATACGATTCAGGTTTGGTTTTTTCGAGTTAACGATCTCAATCTTGCCAACAAAGACTCTATCCACTTTGCAGTGGTTAGGCTTAAAAAAAGATGTTAATGCTTTTACTAGCAGCTCTATTGATAGGCAGGAAGCTGCTGAATCGTCGATGACAGAGAAAAATGAGGAGTGGAAAAAAGATACAAACGGTTGTAGTAATAGTAGTAGTGTGAGTGCCAGCCAGGAAGTAATTGAATCATCCGCGACCATGAAGCCATTGGAGTCTGGAGCCACCAGACAACATGTCAGTATCAAGTTCCGAAACGTAACACTTGCAAAATTGAGACTGCTGTTTCTGTTTTGCAGATCCTTTAAATTTTACTGAACGGAAGAGTTTTTTGTTCATATATTTATGGAAGATTAGATGGTTATATGTGATTATTCTTATGTCTTCTTTCTTCCGTATGCGACCATTGACAAATGTTTTGTTGAATTGTGGCCAAGTGGCCATCACCTTTCCTAATAAACAAACCAAAAGAAAAAAAAAAAAAAAAGGACAACATGATTATGTTTCCTTGTTTTGTGGCTTGTTTTGTGGCTTTTTCAAAGCCATAAGTATTTGGTTTCGGAGAAGAAAAATGTTGTAGAAGAGTGCACCATTTTTCTGTTTTAGTAGCCCATCTTTGAGAGAGGAAAGAGAGCTGCAGAGAGCAGAAAATTGAGAGCAGAAAGAGAAGAAAGAAAGGTGATTTCTTTCTTTGTTGGTACTCACTCAATCAAAGTTGTATTTGTGTATTAGCTTTGAGCTTTGTATAAAGAGGAAATTATTCACTATATTTCCCTCTCTATTTGTTTCTTTGGTGAGTGAGAGTTATTGGGTGTATTGGGTTATTTGGGTTGTGAGATTGCCAACACTTTGTAAACTCCCATTTGGTTGATAGTGGATTACATGGGTGAGCTCCTACTGCTTCGATGACGTACTCCAGTTACACTGACTATTAAGGAACCTCGTTAAAATCTTGGTGTCTTTAATATTTTGTTCTTGCATTTTCATTTGATAAATTTCCTGTGGGTTAGCTTGAGTTGGTTCCAACGGGTTTGGTGCTATCCTAGCACAACAATTGGTATCAGAGCACTGGTTGCTCTTGGGTATTGTCTAGTTGCCAAAGATGTCAGACGGGCAAGATGAAAATCCTTTTGGAAGCAGCTCCGGGTTTGCAAGAACTACGGTGCAAAATGCAAAGTTCGAAGTGGAAAAGTTTGATGGCACAAACAACTTCGGGATGTGGCAATGTGAGGTCGAAGATGTGTTGGCTCAACAAGATCTACTTACCGCTTTGGGAGAGAAGCCAGAAGCTATGTCGAAGCCGGAATGGGAGAAATTAAATTTGTGGGCTTGCTCTTCAATTCGGTTGTGCCTTGCAAAAACTCAGAAGTATTTTGTGATGCGGGAGACGGTAACAAGTGTGTTGTGGCAAAAATTGGAAGACAAGTATATGACGAAGAGTGCAGAGAACCGGCTACACTTGAAGAAAAAGCTCTACCGTTTTCAATACAAAGAAGGTACAAAAATGATTAGACACCTTGATGCTTTTAATAAGTTGATTGCCGACTTGTTAAATTTAGATGAGGATATTAAGGATGAAGATAAGGCCTTAATATTGTTGAATTTCTTGCCGGACTCTTATGAGCATTTTGTTACCACTATTATGCATGGTAAATAAACTGTGAAATTTGAAGATATGTCAAATGCCTTGATGAATTATGAAATGAGGCATAGAGATAAAAATCATGATAGTACCTCTGAAGCTTTATTTGTTAGAGGTAGATCATCGGAGAGGAGGTCATCTTCTAGCAGGAAAAAATCACAGTCTCGACCTAGAGGAAACTCTAAAGGTAGAAAACCTTTGGAAATGAATGAATGTGCCTTTTGTCGTAATAAGGGTCATTGGAAGAAAGATTGTCCTAAATTGAAGACCAAAGGCAAAGAAAGTTCTGAAGCTAATGTTGCTGAGGTTGAAACAGATTTTTCTGATTTTGCTTTAACCACTTCCTCATCATTTGATTGTGCTACTAAGTGGGTGTTGGATACGGGTTGTACTCATCATATGACTCCTCACAAGGATTGGTTTTCAAGCTTGAAAGAGTTTGATGGTGGCGTTGTGTTCATAGGAGATGACAATCCTTGCACAACAAAAGGGATTGGTACAGTTCGTTTGAAGTTGCATGATGGCATGGTTAAAGAGTTGTCAGGTGTTCGTTATGTACCGAATTTGAAGAAAAATCTTATTTCTTTGGGTACTTTGGAATCCAAGGGCTTCAGGTTTCATTTAGATGGACAGACATTGAAAGTTACTTATGGTGCACTTGTTGTGATGAAAGCTCCTAGATGTGGCCATTTGTATTTATTGCAGGGAAGCACTGTGACAGGTGAAGCATCTGTAGTATCTGAAAATATGGGCACATCTAATTCAGATACTACTAGATTGTGGCATATGAGATTAGGCCATGCCGGTGAGAAAGCTCTACAAGGGCTTATGAAACAAGGCCTTCTAAAAGGTGCCACGACTTGTAAGCTTGATTTCTGCGAGCATTGTGTCTTGGGGAAGCAAACTAGAATGAAGTTTGGTACTGCTGTACATCAGACGAAGGGCATTCTTGATTATGTGCATTCAGATGTTTGAGGTCCTACAAAGACTCCCTCTTTGAGTGGTAGACATTGGTTCGTGACCTTTGTTGATGATTATTCAAGAAGGTCTTGGGTCTACACTATGAAGCATAAGAGTGGGGTGTTAAGCATTTTCTTGGGTTGGAAGAAAATGGTTGAGAACCAGACTGGGAGAAAGATTAAGATTTTGAGATCGGATAATGGTGGTGAATACACATCCGATCCTTTCTTTAAAGTTTGCAAAGAGGAAGGAATTGTGAGACATTTCAGTGTTCGGGGAACTCCACAACAAAATGGAGTTGCAGAAAGATTGAATCGAACCTTGCTTGAGAAGGTTAGATGTATGTTGTCTCAATCAGGTTTAAGCACGTCATTTTGGGCAGAAGCAGTTAATTATACATGTCACATCATCAACCGGTTACCCTCAGCTGTTGTTCAGTGTAAGACACCAATAGAGGTATGGACTGGAAAACCTTCTTCTGATTATGATCATATTCGTATTTTTGGTTCACCTGCTTATTTTCATGTAACTGAAAATAAACTTGATCCTAGAGCCAAAAAGGCTATCTTTCTTGGTTTTAGTAGTGGTGTCAAAGGTTACAGGTTGTGGTGCCCAGAGATGAAGAAACTTGTAATCAGTAGAGATGTGACATTTGATGAAGAAAGTATGTACAAAGTCTCTGAGAAGAATGTGAAAGATGTCCAACAAGTGGAGCTCGAGAAAGTTGCCTCTGGTACTTCAAATCCTATTTCCGCTGATGTTGAAGTCACTACAAGTGAAGAAGTTGGAGACCATGAGGATGTTGAAAAATTTGAACTTGAAGATTCTATTCAAGTTGAAGAGCAAGTTTCACCTCAAGAGTCTATTGCCAAGAACAGAGGAAATAGACAAATTACCAAGCTAGCTCGGTATAGTGACTATGTTGCTTTTGCTCTTCCTATTATCACTGAAGAGATTCCATCCAATTTTGAGGAAGCTATTGAGAGTGAGGAGAAGAAAATGTGGTGCAATGCCATGGGTGATGAGATGAATTCTCTCTTGAATAACAAGACTTGGGAGTTAGCTAAATTGCCTAAGGGCAAGAAAGCTATTGGTTGCAAATGGGTGTATGCCAAGAAGGAAGATGCTGATGAGAAAAGCAATGTGAGATTCAAAGCAAGATTAGTTGCTAAAGGGTATGCACAAAAGGAGGGCATTGACTACAATGAAATCTTTTCTCCGGTTGTGAAACACTCCTCAATTCGCATTATGTTAGCTCTTGTTGCACATTATGATCTTGAGCTTGTGCAACTTGATGTGAAGACGGCTTTCCTACATGGTGATTTGAATGAAGAGATTTATATGTGTCAACCGGATGGGTATATAGTGAAAGGGAAGGAGAATTTGTTTTGCAAATTGAAGAAATCACTTTATGGCTTGAAGCAATCTCCAAGGCAATGGTATTTGAGGTTTGATAAATTTATGAGAGGCCAAAATTATTCTAGAAGTCAATATGATCATTGTGTGTACTTCAAGAAGTTGCAAATGAGTCTTTCATTTATTTGTTGATATATGTTGATGATATGTTGATTGCCTTAAAGAATATTGAAGAGATTGAAAAATTGAAGAAACAAATGAAGAATGAGTTTGAGATGAAGGATCTTGGTGAAGCAAATAAGATCCTTGGCATGGAGATCACTAAAGATAGAGAGAAGGGTTTGGTCAGTTTGAATCAAAGACAATACCTTGAGAAGTTGATTCGGAAGTTTGGAGTTCATGATTCAACCAAACCGGTTAGTACCCCTTTGGCTCTTCATTTTAAATTGAGTTCTCTACAATGTCCTAAAAATGATAAAGAGAAGCTGCAAATGAAAAATATACCATATGCAAATTTGGTTGGTAGTTTGATGTATGCAATGGTATGCTCTAGACCGGATATTGCTCATGCAGTTGGCATGGTGAGTCGATATATGCATAATCCAGGTAAAGAGCATTGGCAAGCAGCTAAGTGGATATTGAGGTATCTCCATGGTACTCGAGATGTTGGTTTATGCTTTGAGAGAGATGACTCTGGTATTGGTCATTTTGCAGTTGGTTATGTTGATTCAGATTATGCAGGTGATCTGGATGGAAGGAAGTCTACTACAGGCTATGTGTTTACTATGGCTAAAGGGCCAGTTTGTTGGAGGTCCATTTTGCAGTCATCTGTTGCCTTGTCTACTACAGAGGCTGAATATATGGCAGTTGCTGAAGCTATAAAGGAGGCCATTTGGATACATGGGCTGATTAGAGATTTGGGGGTTGATCAGAAGCAGGTGGAGGTACATTGTAATAGTCAGAGTGCCATTTATTTGGCTAAATATCAGGTTCATCATGCGAGGACCAAGCACATAGATGTGCGTTATCACTTTGTTCGTGAAATTGTTGGTGAAGGGGAAATCATTCTCCAGAAGATTCCAACTAAAGACAACCCCGCTGATATGTTGACTAAGGTTGTTGGTGTAGCCAAGTTTGTTCACTGTTTGAACTTGGCTCACATTATGCCTATATAAAGAAGGCGTTGAGCAGTAGGAGTTTTGGAGCATTTGGCTCGGCATGAATTTTTCTCTTGCTAGTGTTTGGGAGTGATTTTTGGGTCAATTGTGTTGGTTGGCTTATCATGGCGTTTTCGGAACTTGGCCAAGGTGGAGATTGTTGAATTGTGGCCAAGTGGCCATCACCTTTCCTAATAAACAAACCAAAAGAAAAAAAAAAGGGAAAGGACAACATGATTATGTTTCCTTGTTTTGTGGCTTGTTTTGTGGCTTTTTCAAAGCCATAAGTATTTGGTTTTGGAGAAGAAAAATGTTGTAGAAGAGTGCACCATTTTTCTGTTTTAGTAGCCCATCTTTGAGAGAGGAAAGAGAGCTGCAGAGAGCAAAAAACTGAGAGCAGAAAGAGAAGAAAGAAAGGTGATTTCTTTCTTTGTTGGTACTCACTCAATCAAAGTTGTATTTGTGTATTAGCTTTGAGCTTTGTATAGAGAGGAAATTATTCACTATATTTCTCTCTCTATTTGTTTCTTTGGTGAGTGAGAGTTATTGGGTGTATTGGGTTATTTGGGTTGTGAGATTGCCAACACTTTGTAAACTCCCATTTGGTTGATAGTGGATTACATGGGTGAGCTCCTACTGCTCCGAGGACGTACTCCAGTTACACTGACTGTTGAGGAACCTCGTTAAAATCTTGGTGTCTTTAATATTTTATTCTTGCATTTTCATTTGATAAATTTCCTGTGGGTTAGCTTGAGTTGGTTCCAACGGGTTTGGTGCTATCCTAGCACAACATGTTTTTCTGCACACGGTCGTTGGACGTATCACGTACTGAAGATGGACCGACGGAATTCACATACTTTTAAGGAATGAAATTTTTCTTGTTATAAGAGGTTTAATTTTGAGGACAAATAGTCTCTGTCATGTCAGTAGAGCTAGACAAACAGTGAACCATTCAACCGTAGATGCTTGAGATCAATGAAACTAGAACCTGCGAAGATCGATAAAGTTAGAATCTTTGTTATCACTTGCACATTACGGGCTAGTTTAATTTAAGGCCATGTTAATTAACAGCAAGCTAACTCTTATGCATGTATTAATTAATTTGCGTTGTAATGAAATCTTTTGCAGTTACACGCCCTGTGGTTATTAGCATTGATCGTTTGTCAGATGTTTCAATGGAAGAACCAAGTTTTTCTGTTCAGCAATTCAAACCGTATATGAAATGGCATTTCCTCTGGTAGTGATGTGCTGCAGGCTGCGATCTATATATCACGGCCCCCATCTACTTCATCAATGATTCATGGCTTTGGAGGATCGCAGTGAGCTTCTGTCGCAGGCTTCCCACCCCTCCTATCATTGCGACTTAATTTATAATATCAGAGGGAATATTTTAAGAAGGAAAGTGGTGTGATTGAGCGTTTGGAATATGAATTGTGGTATGATTGTGCGTGTACTTGCTGCTAGTTGCCAGTTATGGAATAACGGCAATATATATAACATTGTTGGTTTATATGCAAGACGTATATAAGTAGGTTAAGTCTTTGATCATCATATATAAGTAGTATTTGTTTATCTCAATAATTTGTTGAAGCATTTATGTTGCAATTTAATCTTATGCGCTTATGCACCCTGTGGTTCTTGGATTATAAAGATTAATTAATTCTGCCTAATAGTTGAGTTCCTGTGCGATGTCTATATATTATACTCGAAGATTCTTGGTTTCGCCCGGTAACGATTAGTTTATGTCACTACGTAGCCATTTGAAGTGCTTCTTTGCTTATATTATGATAAGAAGGAAGGTGGTGATTGTGTGTTTTCAAAAAATTTCCTCTATTTTGACAATCAGCATATCATTATTTCATTCATGCGATTATGAAATATAGTCCCAAGACAAAAGGGGTAGAGAAAAACCTAGAGAAAATTTGAATGAGACCAAAAAAGATATGTAGCACTTTGAGCTAACAAAAGACTTGGCGCAAAATTCAGGTCAATAACGTTCTAAGATTCATACAATCGATACCACTTAATGAGATAAAGCTTTGTTGTTTTTTTGTAATAAAGAAAATTCGTCAACTTCTGGTAGTCACTGAAGTACTACTGCTGAAATAAAGACTTATATTTGGATACAAGTGAATTCAAACTGTGATTCTATGCTGAAAAGACGATATACATCTCTGAAATGAATTCCCTAAATTAGTTAACTGCAAAGAGAAATAAATACAAACGTTTTCGGACCCCTCGGGCCGTGGACCATGGTGGTAGTGTTTGGCATTGGCAGCATTGTTCTTCCCAAATATAAGTCTCATCTCGGAATTTAATTGCATCCATTATTTGCTGGTGTTTTGCTAAAGTTAAATCCCTTGAAAAATTAGGTTCTTGCATTTGACTTCGTTTGGATCCCAAATTCGTACGGACTCATACTGGACAGGAAAAAGAACAAATTTTGGGAATAATGTACGTAAGAAATCCCAATATCTTATAGCATCTCCACCAGTTGGTTGGAGGGCAATGACAATTGGATGGCAACGATATTAAAATTATTCTTACTTTTCACTCTAAACAGTAATTGCTTTTTTGCAAATCCAGTAATTTGGAAGGAGGAACCGCAAGTACAAAAATGTGATTACTATTCACAAATATATTTTTAAATTAAAAAAAATTATTTATGTTTTTACTATATAGTTGGGTATTTGTAGAAAAAAATTGAGTTTTTTGTTTGGAACTTTTAGTCATTTTTTTGAATATTTTACTTTAGAATAATATTGACCGTTAGATAAAGATGCAAGTGACAGAATAAAATATACAAATTCAATAATATATTTATAACCTTTTGTCCACCAAATTAAAATTTGAAAGTCCAACTAAAAAACATCGAGTAGGATTCTCTCATCTTCTATTTCCATCTCCTTCTCTCTTCTCACGCTTTATTTTTTGTTTTATTGTCTCTATGAAAAAATCAATATAAGATGTTGACGTGGTTTAACTGTAACTGTGGAACCAAAAATAATCACAAGGCGACGCGTGGATTTTTTGGTAAAAGAGGATAAAAATACCCTTGAGGCATACCGAGATTCCTATGGGCGAGCAGCGGACAATCATCCTCAACCAAGTCAAAAATGCTCCAAAAAAGGTAATCAATTCCAATTTATCTCATCCATCCTCATTATAGGTAATTACTTCATAACCTATAAATTATCCCATAAAAATAGAGATTAATTGGCTAATTAATGAATTAATTCCTAATTAATGAATTAATCACCAAATTAATCACCCATTATACCCCAAAAATCACACCAAGGGCCGGCCATTCCCATCCAAAAAGAGCCTATTATATTCTCTACCTTTTCCACCATTTTCCCTTTTTAATTATTTGGTAACTCCTAATTAAACCTAAATTAAACCCAAAAAACCTAGCCACCTCTATCCCTATAAATATACTCTCATTCTCACCAAAAAACAAATTCCAACACTTTTGGCAAAAATCCTAAAATTCTCTAAACACTCTTTTTCTATAAATTCTAACTTTGGCATCGGAGGTTCTTCGGCCAAAGCCCCCCATTCATCGTAGGCGTGTGAGGCTCTTGGCCTTAACCTAAGGTGTTAATTGTTTTGTAGGTGCAAAATTGTCCAAGATCAAGGAGGAAGAAATTTGCATCCACAGTAACCATTCAAGTAGAAAAAGAGGGAAGGGAAGAGAGATTAGGAGCGGAGATAATCATCCTCCAAAAAATATAACAGTAATGTTGCTCTGTTTGGCTCATTTGTCCTTCACGTGGGTGGGACCACGGTTGTTTGCTGGTGCAATTGGGGGCGCCTACCTTTGTAATAATTGGCAGGGCAGCTGCCATGCCACCTACCCTCCTACCAATTGCTCTTTCAAATTTTCACTGTTGGAACTAATTTTTATGGGCAGAAAGCAGTTTCACCCAATTACCAAGGCAATTGGGAACTGGTGGAGATGCTCTTAATAATGTTTACCAAAATTCAGTAATTAGCTGTTTTAATTTCAATCGACATGAAATAAGAATAGAAAAGTTTATTTTAGTATATCATAATTATTGTTCTTTTAGGTTGAGGAATACTTATTCTTTTGCTTGTTCACCAAGGAATGGGTTATGCCTATATCTCCAAGAATCCCTTTGAAATTTTTATTCAAGTAACATTACTCGGTTCTCCTCCTTTCAGTTCTTTGTTTCGGAAATTAATCAATTAAGAACTGGTGTTTTCTTAAGTTCCAAGGAACTAAAGAACAAGACGGAGGTGGCGATGGTCTGTGAAGATAGGGAAAAGATCCACAAGTGGAGTTTTGAGTTTTTTAACAGAATTTTAGAAGAGATTAAACTAGTAGCAAGAGACCGGAACAAAGAAATTGATTTGCTGACGAAAGAGAGTTGATGGATTTTATTTAGTTTGAAAACAAATCAAAGAAAACAAAATTGATCAATCATGAAAGTTGCTTCTACTAGGGTTTACGAGCGTTAGAAAAGCAAAAATAGTGGTTTTAGAGGCATCAAAGATCAAGATGAATATAAGAAGTATTATGAAGAGAAAGTAAATGAGTTGATGAAGAAGAGGGAGAGAAAAACGACAGAGAGAGTGAACATGCGACCGTCTTTATCGAGTCCCTCTTTCCAGCTCGACTTGCTTATAGAATTCAAGAACATGATTCACTATTTGCGTGGTTCTTAGGAGAAATTGGTAGTACAGAAGAATATTTTTGCTACTGATTTGAACACTTATCACGACCGTTTCTCGATGCGAGAGAACCGAGTGGTTGATAAGAAATTTCTCTATGAACAATACAACCAAGAATTAAAACTTAGTGGATCACTGGAAGTGAAAGTAATTGATCATAGTTTGAAGGTGCATGATAAATTAGGGTTTACCAAGTGGAGGGGGAAAAGAAAGAGTAATGGTAGTGTTGATAGCAGGAAAGGTATTAAATTGTCTATTACCAACGATGAGGAGGAGAAAACTATTGTTAATGGTAGCATTGATACCAGGAAGTTATTGAAACGTCAATGACTAGGAACAACCAGGAAGCTTTTGAATCATTCATGACCAAAAACCAGTCAAAGTTTGGAGCCTTGGAACATGTCGGTAATCTCAAGTTTAGGATCAAAGTTAACATCACTTGCAAATATTAATAAGATTGTTGCTTCTGTATGTATAGATCATCAAATGGATGGAGGGTTTGATCATATTTTTGAGGAAAATTGTTGTTTGTAAATCTTAAGAATGATTTTTCTAATTGCTATATATATTGATGGATGTTTTCCAGTCAAGATATTACTGATGACGAAACAATAGATTTCATATGCTTAAGGCCATGTTTTAGCATCAAGTACGTCTTAACAAGATTCATAAGTTTTACCTAAGGGTTGGTTTGGGATTGTGGTGCTTTAAAAAAAATAAAAAAATAAAAAATAAAAAGCTTATTGAAAAATCTGGAACATCAAATGTGTTTTGTAAAACAAAAAAAAAATGTTTTTTTTTTAAAAGAATTGTCGTAAATGACAGTAGAAAAGCAAAAGTAAGGTCTACCATGCTTCTAAAAAAGTTTTTTTTCTTTTTGAAAGCATAGTAATCAATGCCCATTTAATGAAAATTTTCAAATAGCAAGTATACCCTCACATATTTTACAAAATTACAATCATTGCCCCTACATTATTTTCTTTGACAATTATTATATCACATTAAATACCATATCTTTTTCAGTCATTTAACATATTTACACCAATTTATATAAAAGTTTACCAAACACTCAGACACTATTTTTTTGTTAAAATCATTTTTACAAAAAAAGTTTATTACAGTTGTTTATTCTTACAGCACAGCAAAATCAATTTTTTTTTTGGGTGTGCTATTCACACACCTATTTTTACTTCTCACACACCCCTTGTTAATTTATGTCTGTTGATCTTCTTCAATCCATCCGATCCGATAGCCGAAAACCAAAAAGGTGTGAGAGAAGTAAAAAGGGGTGTGTGGATATCACACCCCTTTTTTTTTTTAAAGCACAGTAAAACGCTTTGTTTTGGTAGATAAAAGGCAAAGTACTGGTATATGCTTCAAATGGCTACTGTGGTAAATGGCAAAGTGATGATTGGTTCATCTCTTGGAATTATAAGTACTCACAAAGTCTTCCTATTCCATTGTAATTAAGCATCTAATCATTAAAGATAAAATTCTGAGAATGTTGAAACTTGCATTGAGAATTTGACAGACAAAGTTGCCCAATCGGACATTTGATCACAGTCCAGAGAGTTGTCTATAGCAGGCACGAATTTGGGAATCAATTCCTCTAATAGTTAAAGATAAAATGCTGCAGCCATGCCGTATACTAACGTTCATTGTATGCAGCATTCATATGTATGTATGGTATATGCCTCCATATTTATCTCCTTACAAAGGAGAAAACTTAATTGAACAGGGCTGTCTGACCGGCTTGATTGTCAGATACTCTTGCAAAAGACTGACATCATTAGATATTATCCGACTTCACTTAGGTACACACCAAATAGAATGCATATAGTTTATCCTCCTTGAACAGCACGCACGCGCACATACATATATTTCTTATTATCATATTGAATAAATAAAATTAAAACAATACTAAGAATTAAGCGGAGATGTTTGAGAAATTAAAAAAGTATTTTTATCATTAATTGAAAATATCTACATATAAAATATCATAATTATTTAATCATAAAAAATAAATAAAAGAGTAAATTACGTGTTACATTCTCAGATTTAGATTCTAGTTTAATTAAGCTGTACTATGATATTTAAATCGTAGAATTAAGGATTCCAAACTACCAAAAGAAAACAAGCAAGTCAACGTGTAGCTAGAAACCATTGTGATCTCGAAGAGCCAAGTTCTTTGGCCATTCAATGCGAACCGTGACGTGTATCTTGAAAATACCATTACGAATATCTATATTTCTGACTTCTGAGACTTAGAAAAAAAAAATCAAAGATATTATTTTACTAATTAGTGTCATTATTCATGTTAATTACAAATACTTGGTCAAATAAGTACGTAAAAACAAATAGAGTAATGTTAGGAAGACTAAATTTACAAATTAAATAATGTGTCATCAATAAGAATGAACACATTTATCAACGCTTAAGTAATAAACCAATCATTAACTTCCATGTCATTTAGTTTTCAAAATTTAGTCTTCAAATTTAGTCTTCTTAGCATTACTCAAACAAATATAGTGAAGGGTTAGTACTTAATTATGGATCTACCAATGATATAACTCTAACAAGTAACATGCCCACATGACGCATCAACACTTTGATGCTAAACGTTCAATACAACAACAACAAAATCTTTTCTCACTAAATGAGGTCTAAACGTTCAATAATTTCCAAAAATACTTACAAACACTGGATTAATGACATACTATTAGTATTATAATCTCGTTTGGCCAGACACCGCAACGGGTATTGAAGTGAAAGTGATTGCTAGCTAGATTCACTTTTTAGATGTCCATGGCCTAGAAACCCCTTTGATATGCATTTGAAAATCAAGTGCACATTGGTGAGATCCCATTTCCTTGTCAATTTGGAGATGGTTTAATCATTCATATATATGAATAAAAGAATTAATGATTTATGAGAATGTTACTTATTATCATAATTGTTAATTTGTATGACATATATAAATGGCTAATATTCTCCAATTAATTAAATTTTTACAGATGACCTTTATAAAGAAAATGAATGATCCCGACTTATATATCCGTATTATATGGTGAAATGATGCCATGTTAATGAGGAAGGAGGACTTTTCTTCTCGAAAATGAAGTATTGTTCGTAAATATATATATATATATATATATATATATATAGCTTCATAAAAAAAATACAAAAATGGGAACCTCCCAAGAGCTTGCGAAATCAAACTTTGTCATCTTAATTTACTATCATATATTACTTGGTGAGAGACATATATAGAACTTGGAAATGCATAGTGCATAATGCATGCATGTTATGCACTAACAGTAACAGTAATGAAACATAAACACACTATATATGCGACCATTACACATTTTAGGTTGCTAAGTAGAAATTTATCACGCATGAACGATTGATTTTAGCACAATTATGTAGTGTAGATGTATTACGGAGTCACTTATGCAGGACTGGCATCATTAACAGGCTCAACCCTCCTCATCATAAACTCAGGTTTAATGGATGGATCATCTTCATCATGGTAAACATAAGCAAATCCACCATGCCTTGTCATATCCATCCCTTGAGTCTCATCCTCGCTTGAGATCCTCAATAACTTCAACTTATGAAGCCCATAGAACAGCGGGCCCATGGTAGCACTGACCCACCCTGCCACCACCAAAATCTGCACAATTTGCGCCGCCAACAGCCTCCCACCACCACCCATAAACAACCCATACGGCCGCCCTGACCTGCCGGAGTACACCTCATTCACATATTTTTCTGTTGCAAACAACCCTGTGAATATCAGCCCCCAAGCTCCACATCCACCATGCAACTGAGCAGCCTCCAATGGATCATCGTATTTTAGCTTCTCCGCCACCTTGTTGCATCCTATCAAAACCCATGCGGCCACGAACCCGCACACGATTGCCGCCCACGGTTCCACCACCGAGCACCCGGATGTGATCGCGGCAAAACCACCCAACAGACCGTTACAAACGTCGAGCACGTTCCAATGACCCACCAGTAATCGCTTGCTGAACAAGGTAGTGAGAGCGGCTGTGCAGCCAGCCAATGTCGTTGTGACAGCTGTCCTACCAATGGCACTCCATTGACCGTAGTAAGTACCACCATCGCCGTAACTCTTCAAAATCGTGAGAAATGAACCGGGGTTGAACCCGTACCACCCGAACCAAAGCAAGAACGTACCGAGAACCACTAGGGATGCGCTGTGACCCCGCAAGGCCACAGATCGGCCAGTTCGATCAAATCTGCCAATTCTCGGGCCTTCGATCACGGCGCCCCATAAACCGGCTATGCCTCCAACCATGTGGACCACACCCGAACCGGCAAAATCAATTGAACCGGAACCAAAGAGTAAGTTATCGTGCCGGGTTGGACTGGCCCATCCATCAGCGGACCAAAACCAATGAGACACGACGGGGTAGACAAAACCGGTTAGGAAAGAAGAGTAAATGAGGTAAGCGACGAATTGCGTTCTCTCAGCGATAGAGCCGCTGGTGATGCCAGCGGCGGCGATGGCAAAAGCCCATTGGTAGAGGAAGAAGCTGTAGTCGCCTCCGGATACAGAGGGGAAGTCTCGGAGGCCAAAGAAGTGTCGGCCGATGAAGGCGTTGGAGGGAGCGCCGAAGGCAAAGGCAAAGCCGAAGAGGTAATAGGAGAGGGCACCGGCAGCGGCATCAAGGACGTTGGTGAGCATGATATTCATGGTATTCTTGGCACGAACGGAGCCGGCGCATAGCATGGCGAAGCCGAGCTGCATGGCGAAGACAAGGTAAGCGGAGAAGAGGAGGTAAGTGTTGTCGATTGCGTAGGTGGTGTCACTGAATTTGGTGGAGATTGTGTTAAAGCGACCGCAGAGGAATTCGGAGAGGGCAGTGGCATTGAGGGCGGTGGTGGCGGTGGCGAGAAGTGGGGCTAAGTCGGAGGCTGTGCAGGTCAGAGTGGCCATGATATGTTTTGTGAGTTTCGTCTCTGAGAGAGGAGTGAAGAAGTGAAGACTTGAATTTCTGCTTTATATAGAGAGAAAATCGACTGTGTGGACATGCACTAATGCAACTGTGCTATTATGGTGGGCAAGAATATAAGAAAAAGAAAATCAGTGTGGACCAAAATTGATGAAATGGAAAAACACTTTATTTTTCAATTTTAAATTGAAGAGATTCTAAATTACAACAAAGAAAAATTAGTGTGTAGAACCTATGATGTTATATAATGTCACCCCCTTGACCTAAATATATACGGTCTCTAAATCCCCTACCCCAACACACACACACACACTATATCATTCTAAAATGTGTTAGTACTTGTTTTCTATCAATGATAGAGTCTTGTATATGATGTGTCCTTTAAAGCCAATGAAGGAGTAATTAAGCAAATTCGGTTGAATGTAATAACATGTTAGGGTTTCTCCCCTTGGAGCTTCATGCACGTGAAGGGGCAACGGCCGGTACAGATGAATGAGTTTGCACGGTATTTGGTACGTAAAGTACTCCTCCTTCATGTTTGGTACTGCTAGTGAAGAGATTTTTTAGTGTATCAGAAATACAGTTCAGTACATTAAATGTTATAATATAATTTGATGGAAATTTGAAAAATAAAAACTTCTCTCCACTTTTACTATAACAATGTACCGGGTCGTGTTTCCGATATAATAAAAAAATCTCTCCTGCTAGTGCTAGGTGTTTTTTGTCAACTACATGTTAATCAGTTGAATCACTAGCCGAATATTCCAACCGCTTACTTTCTTTAGTAGCTAATTGTTACTTCTTACAAGTTACATATGCTGATTACAGCAATTAACTACCCACATGCATGTAGACAACATACAGTTTGGGACTTGTTAATTTAATTGTACAGTCGCATTCATGCTGAAACCATCGTGATAGAGACAATTATATATTAAATATAATTGCGTGTTGTTAGGTAACACTAAATTTAAAAAGTTTGGATACTCTTCATATTGTCAATTAGTTTCATGATGAAATCTCAAATTTTTTTTCATGGTATTAAAGAAGGTTAGCTCACGTATAAAAGCCCATCAGCCAATAATTCAGGTCACACAATTTGTGTTGTATAATTGTTAGACTTGAAAATTCACCACATGCAAAGAGCGTATGAGAATGTAAGGATAAATTCTCACATATCAATGAGGGACCGATTGGTGTAAACTTGCAAGTGCACAAGATAGTCGTAATATAGCGTGTTGCAAGTCCAAGTATCGTTCCCACGAGGATTCTAATTAAATCTCCAATTTGATAAACTAAACCAAATCTAATAATATTAATGACACACAACCCCAAACAACGAACTAGACTCGATCTTAATTAATAAATCAATCAAGGATGTAAAGAATTTGTTGTGATGATTTTATAAACGAACAAAAACAGAACCTTAAGTAAAAACTGAAATCAAAGAAAAGAAAACGTTGTGTTATAAGGCAAGTGATGAAAATCTAGGGATTCGGAATCAACCACAAGCAATCTAATTTAGGTTGCAATGCATTCAATGGATCTTTCAATTCTTTAGATGATAATTCCCGTATCTAAGTCCTTGTCAGGCACATTAGACCATAGTTTTCCTTAAGTGAATGATTCTCTCCTAGTTCAGGCAGAGGTCGTATATCCTAACATGCAGTCTATCCTGGTTAAGGCATAAATTTAACAAGTAGGACTCTTTACGCTCTAGAAAACAAGGGAACCAAGCAAACCATTATTCTTTGTCAAGCAATAATGTAATTTACCACACTTAACCACAAGAAGCTAATTGAATTATATTGCTAGTTCAGCCTCAAATTCATCTTCCAATCTTACTAGATGCAAAGCCCTAAGGTGATCAATCAAAGAACTCATACAAAGAGTAACAATTCAAACAGTGATTAAGCATTCATCTAAAAGAATCTAGAAATCCAATGAATAACATTAAAAACCATAAACATTCATGCTAGGGCATCATCTTAACCCTAGACAAAGAGTTTAGTTACTCATAAAATCTGAAAACATAATTAAAAATCTGTAAAACATGAAAAACTTCGGAAGAATGGAAAACGGCTGCTGCTCTTCCTTTTGGTTCCTTGCTGCGACCCCCCTTGTAACGCACGTTCCCAAAAAAACCCCCTTTATATGGTAGACAAGTCCCCCCATAATTAGGTCTTGTGATATC
This sequence comes from Malus domestica, assembly GCF_042453785.1. NCBI lineage: Eukaryota > Viridiplantae > Streptophyta > Magnoliopsida > Rosales > Rosaceae > Malus > Malus domestica. The sequence goes on along the minus strand of NC_091664.1, from coordinate 30,656,940 downwards.
CTTTATATTGCATAACTGAATGATGTGGCAAGTAAACTTCCCAAATAATTACTTCAAACCCATTCGAAATAGGATTATAGTCAGCTCAACACGTTCTATCTTGGGCTTTGGACTTCGACTGAATTATGACTCGAAAAACCCAACAGACTTTGCAATTTCCGCATAGACTCGGCTGACCGACGTCTTGTACGAAAACCTTCATAACATTGTCTAGAAAACTCGAAATCACAGTCCGTAAAATTCCTCTGAAAGCTAACATCCATATCTTTCCAATGGTATAAGGCTCAACAGCTGATTCATTCTGAGGAAGTACAGTTTAATCCGTAAAGTTGACTGATCACAAACAGCTTCTGCTTCCAGCATGCCAACTCATTTTAATCGCAAAAGTGCTCATTTTTCTTCTTTCTTCATCTTCACTCTTCAAATCTAAGAAAAACATAAAACTAAGTGAAACAAACTAAATTCACTCAAAAACATAACAAGAATCAAAACTAAAGGGCGTTAAAATGTATGCAATATTGGTCGTATCACCGATCCATGCAATGGCTTATAAGGAGTTGTACTACACTCTATATTGTCAATTGGTTTTATTAATATATTGCAATATTCAATCTATTAGACACAATAATTGGTGAAATAATTCAGTCCTTTTATTAATCAAAAGTTTAAGAAAGTTTATGCATAAACTAAGACGTGGAGACTTGGAGATCCGACTATTGCTAGACAACAAGTTTTTATAGAAAAGACAACACTTAATTTAGTAAACTACAAGTTGCAGTAGGTGTCATCGTCGGTATTATACAACGGTCACTCTCGTTTGTCACCGGCTAATTGGCAAATTGGGTTTTATACGTATTTTCCATGCTTACTTTATATCAAGTGAAGCAACTAGCTACAATTATTTCGTTTGTTTATGATATTAAATATAGGAGTGGTCCTAAATTTTCTCTATGTCATTTCAGAAATACAAAATACAAGACACATAGTATAGATGCGGCGACTTGGAGATCCGACTATTTTAATTTTAATAAATTAGAAAAAGGAAAAATTAGGTTCCCGTCCTTAGATATCAATATCCTATCACTGAAACCTTATTGGTTTTCATTTTTTGATTAAGGTCTTTGGACTTGGTACACATAATTATTTTAGTATTAATATATTTGCAAGTCAGTTATTTATTTTTAACTTAAAAATTGTAATTTCAAATTCAAATAAATAACTAATTTATTTTCAGATTTCTTTGTTTAAAAACAATTAATATCAAAGTTATTCATGAACTACTCATTTGGTGTGTGTGTGTGTGTGTGTGTGTGTAATCAATTGTATATTATACACAATACACATAGATTCATAGATAGTACTATGTAATTGGTACAATAATTTTTTCACTTGTAGCTTATGTACCCATAAGCCTTTTTATCAATCATTCAAAATATATCCATATTAATGTACCCATACTAATATGGGTACATTAATTGATTATATGTACCCATAATTATTAGAATTGTTAGAATCTATGGTTGGATACATTTTTCAAATGAAATTATATGTTGTTTCTAACGTTTTTGTCTCTTTTGAGCCTTTTAAATGCCAGAAAGTGTGGGACTTTAAAATCCCTTTGAATTGTGAAATTAAATTCCATAATTTGTTTTTCAAAACAATTTTTACTAGTTTCAATTGTTTTAAATTATAAAGAAAACAATTTTGAAATGGAAAAGACATGTGGCAAGGTGTATTAAGAGTTAGGGACTTGAATAAAAAAAACCACTAAAGTTTGCAAATTCAAATGAAAACGACAGAGGAATCCAAATTCAAAAGAATTCGACAACGACAAATTTAAAAATACAATGGACAAATTCAAATGACCTACACACAAATTATTCTTCTACCATTTCAATCGAAACATAATCTTCTACATCTTCCGTAGAAGCGTCATATTCCACCTGTTCAATGAAAAAGTCATCTTCTAAGTCCATTGGTATTTTTTTACTTTCTCTAAATGAAAGGAGATGAAAATATGGGTTAAGGTTTAAGGTAGACAAATCGTCTCCCACGCCCAACCTTTTTCTTTTTCTTTTTTAAATTAAGCAATACAAGATAATTAATGTCCTTATCAGCCTTTTTGCAAATGGACATTGGGTGGGAATAACATCACTCTAAAAAAAATTAAAACAAACTAGGTTTTAGTCTAAAGTTTGAGTTGATTAGGGACCGCATTCCAAGTGTCCAAGCAGCTGACAAATTGGGTTTCATACGCATGCACTAATTTATATCGATCAAAGACGTTTTCCTCGGATGGAGGGATCGATCAAGTGAAGCAATTAACTAGCTACGCTTATTTCGTTTGATTATGATAAAATATAGAAGTGGTCCTAAATTTTGTACATATATATATTTTTTAAATACAAAAAAAAGACACAAAGTGTATCATTTCACATGTTGTATTTAGAGTGAATGAGTATTAAAAGGACATATGAATCGCGGTGCATAACGATGTAAACCTGTTGGGTGTAGTTCATAGGTTGCTTCCATCCATGTGTGATTTTCAGGTTCTCGATAACCCTTTTTATGTAGTTGTTTTCTTCGCCAGTTTTCCCGAGTATATCATCACGGTTCATAACTAGTCAGAACGTATTATTTACAAAATCAACATCATAGTCATTGAGTAAACAAATACCGGAATCGGACCAAAAATCTGAAGCAGTAAAGTAGTGGCAAAATAGATAGCTCTCAACCTCTATGTCCAAAACAAGCCTCAAGTTAAAAGCTAAAACGTGCAATCATTAGTACAGTTATTTAGATAATATACTGAAAATTAAAATGACATTGCAAATGACAACCTTGTGCAAACTGAAGAGAAAAATTGTTTGACCTCTCAATAAAGCTGGAGTCATCCAAACCAATAGAATGATCATCTGGAAATAATTTTATTTTTATTAGCTCTTATTCAACGTAGGCTACGCTAGCAATGATTTAGGATGTTGCACTAACCAGAAAAACCGAAAGGTATTGCCTCATTACTTTATGACAGAATTAATACTCCCAAGCACGATAGATTAACACAAAATTTAAGAAGTAGGGCTACTCCCATTGCAAATTGGTTTATCGGAGAACTTCACCTTTCTTCATACTCCACATCACTCAATTTGTGTTGTTCATATGTTAGGCTAGAAAATTTACCGCACGTGAAGGGACATGTGATAATGTGAGGATAAAGTTTGACATAGGTGAGAGACCAAACCATGCAAAAGCTTATAATAGGTTGAACTACTCTCTATATTGCCAATTAATTTTCTAGTGAAACCTAACTTTATTCAAAATTTATTAATTTGTTACAATATTCAATCAGTTAGACACAATAATTGGTGAAATAATTCCAGTCAATTTATTAATCAAAAGTTTTAAGAAGGTATATACAATAAACTAAGATGTGGCGACTTGGAGATCCGACTATTTTAAATTTAGTAAATTAAAAAAAAAACACCTAGACAATTACAAGTTTTATAAAATTAAATTAAATTAAATTAAATTTTAAAAAAAACAACATTTTGTTTTTATAGTTTTATTAATCAAAAGTTTGACATTGTCTTAGGCTGGAAAATGACTCTTCTAGTGTTACTTTTGCCCTCTAATTGACTAATTTTGATCCTCTTTGGCCTTTTCGTACGCAATGGTCTATTTGTTTAGACCTCATTCGAAAGATGACTTTCTATGCCCCTCACATATATCGCGAAATGAAGTGTGGTTGCAGACAATTTTGCTAATATGGGCTTGTCTTCTCCAACTTTGGTATGGCATGATTCCCCTCAAAATGACGGTTTGTGCTGCTTTGTTTTCAGACTATGTTGGTTTGCCTGGCTTCTGCTTCTCAATTAATGTCCATCTCGACATACATGTTTGTCTCACTTTCTTGTTTTTTTTCTTAACCTTGTGATGTTGCTTGTTTTGTTTTGTAGGTTTAGACCTTTAGGTTCGGCTTTAGAGGGGTTAAGTTTCATGTCCCCTCCTATTTTCCTTGTATCTTTACTGTTTTTGTCTCAATAAGGGTAAGGTTTATGTCTGCCCTTCTTTTCATGTATTTTTTTTATCATTTTTTCTTGTATTATGAGGGGTTAGGTTTATATCCCCCTTACTATAGGTGTACCTTTTTCTTTTTTTTTATCAATAAAATTTCCTTGTATCATTGAGGTTTTCTTAAAAGAAAAAAATTATATACATAAACTAAGATGTGGCTACTTGGAGATCCAACTATTTTAAATTTAGTAAATTAAAAAAAAAACACCAAGACAACTACAAGTTTTATAAAAAAAAATTAAAAATTAATTTTGTAGTTTCTTTAATCATACATACATACATAAACTAATATGTGGCGACTTGGAGATCCGACTATTTTAAATTTAGTAAATGAAAAAAAAACACCTAGACAACTACAAGTTTTATATAAAATAAAAATAGAAACAACATTTCAATTTTGTAGTTTATTTAATCAAAAGTTTAAGAAGATACATATACATAAACTAAGATGAGACGATTTGGTGATCAGACTATTTTAAATTTAGTAAATTAAATAACACCTAGAGAACTACAAGTTTTATTAAAAAAAAACAACGTTTTAATTTTAGTAAACTACAAGTTGCAGTATGAATAATTGTCAGTATTACATCACAATCTCTCTCGTTGTCACCGGCCGGTTGGCAAACTTTGCATTGCTTTATATCGATCAAAGACGTTCCTCCGGATGAAGGGATCGATCAAGTAAGCAACTAGCTACACTTAATTGGTTTGATTATGATACTAAATATAGGAGTGGTCCTAAATTTTCTTTCCCTTTAGAAATACAAAAATACAAGACACATAGTGTATGAGTTCAAATATTATAATTAGAATGAAGGAATACTAAAAAGACATATGAATCGCAATCCATAACAATGTTAATCTATTGGGTGTAGTCCATAGGCTACCTCCATCCATGTGTGATTATTAGGTCTCGAGAACCTTTTCTATTTAGTTGTTTTCTTTCGTCAATTTTCCGAGTATATTATCACAGCTCCCAACTGATCGTAAAGTACTGATGTAATGGAGTGAAATTTGAATCAAACTTGTGCAAAATCAACACCATAGTTACTGAGTAAATAAACATCTTTAATCGGATCAAAAATCTGGAGCAGCAAACTAATGGCAAAATAGATAGCTCTCAACCCCTACATCCAAAACAAGCCTTCACCTAAAAACTGAAACGTGCAATCAATAGTAACACCAAGTGAAGATATTTTAGATATATTGAAAACTAAAATTATATGGCAAATGACAACCTTATGCAAACTGAAGAGATAAGTTGTTTGACGTCTCAATAAAGCTGGAGTCATCTAAACCAACAAAATAATCATCTGGGAATAATTTTAGTTTTATTAGCTCTTATTCAACATATGTCATAGACTACGTTAGCAATGATTAGGACGTTGTATTAACCAAAAACACCGGCACGTATTGCCTCATTATTTTATGACAGCATTAATGCTCTCAAGAACGCCTTGACATTTTTTATAAGCAAACACACAAATGGTTAGATATTCGAAGAGACGGGTCAATTCATTTTGTCACTTATTGTTATGTTTTAAGTCCTAACTACTTATTATTAAGTGTTGAGTTTTATTGTAAAAATCTCGGTGTAATTAAAAAGTGGAACCATACACTTACATATTGTACTTTATTTTCTCAATCTCTGATGTAAGACTTATATTCAACATGCCTTCTCATTTAGGACCACACACATATGGGCCACATGTGCAATCAATCCCACATCAGACATTAAGCATAGAAACATGGTGTTACATTACACTCAGTAACTTGAGCACAACACGAACAATGTTATGAATAAACTCGATAACTCTGGCATGGTATAGACCCACAAGACCCACAATCAAACCCATTCGATACCATGTCAGATATTCATAGAGACGAGCTAATGGCCCACTCATAACTACAATGATACTGTATCAACTTAACCCTCTATTTCTAGGTGCTAAGTTTTATCACAGAAAACTTCAGTGTAATTAGAAGTGAAATCATGCACTTATATATTTTTTTAATTATCCGATGTGGGACTTGTATTCAAGATTATATATGTGTATAAAGTCTACTAGAAAATTCATGCACTAACAGGTCGCCAAATAATTAGTTTTAATTACTAGGGACGTCGTCGTTGTCGTCGAGTCATCCACGGTGGTTGCTGAACTAATACCTGTCTGTTCATACGGCATGTGAGTCTGTCTTTGAATAACCTCCGTCGTCATTCGTGGCTGGCGGATGGAAAGATACTGGTTTCAGTGGCGGATGTATTGAGGGGCAGAGGGGGTTAGCTGACCCCCCAAACTTCAGTGAACGTCCATGGATACCTTGGGTGTTGATCTTTCGAACTTCGGTGAATGTCCATGAATACCTTGAGTGCTGCCTTTTTGAAGATTAGAGTTGACTTCATACATGCCCTTCAACTGTTTGATAAAATGTCTGAAAAAAAGAGTGAATGAAATGGTGATCTCAGTGAATAACAAAATATCATCATTCTTGGACAAACATATTAATGGGATGCAATGATATCAAACATTGTTAGTGTGTTCAAGATAAGTGTGTTTCTTTGTTAAGCATTCATATGGGAGCAGCCTTAGAACAAGTTAATTACCCTCGCAATGAAGTATTAAAAGGTGTGTAGTATACATTTCCAAATGACTTTGGATCTGCCAAGATTCGATGAAATGGCGATATGCATGATATTTCTGGTAAAAAAATAAATTGCATGCGCTATTCTTACTGACCCCTCTAATATTATTTCCTGGATCCACCACTGACTAGTTTGTTTTTGCTTTCTCCTCAACGTGAGTTTAATTTGGGCTTAATTGTACTTACCGGTGGCCTCATTTTTTATCAATGAATTAGTTAGCAACAGTGAGATATACATTTAGGGTTAGCATTGACTTAATCTCCATGCTTAAGAGAATTGAATTGATGATAATAACCTTTCGCCAGATGCCTGCTTATGCTCAAAACCGTAAACCAATATGGTAAACACGTTGACGTTGAGCCTTCTAAGCCATTCACAATGAGTAAACCAATATGGTAAACCACGTTAACTTGGGCCTTTCAAGCCAGCCATACTCAGTGATGCACCATGTGAAATATGTTTGTAGGGCTCAAAATGCCTTCTTTTTTTTTTTAAAGCAAAAATGCCTTCTTTTACTATGCAACAACTTCCAGTATCGTTTTGATTTCTGGTCTTCTTATGGGTTGGGTGTCATTTGCATCGAAAATCTTGCTCCCTGTAGTTTGGCCCAAGTTCGACTTTGGTCCTTCTAGTTTCTATCGTCATGTTGTAGTTTACTACTTGTTGCAATCTAATGGGTGGTTTGGGAGTGAGGTGCTTAAAAAAAAAGCACCCATGAAAAAAAGCTGTGAGGGTTTTAGGTGTTTGGTAAACTGAAAAAAAAATAGCTTATTTTGGAAGCTGCTGTGAGAATAAGCTGAAATCAAAGGAAAAAGCTGAAACTGTTATTTGCAGCTTTGGAAAACTGTTTTTTTTTTTCAAAGCACACGGAGCTACAGTGCTCCTTTAATGAAAAGACCCACTATCAGACTGCTTTTTTTTTTCCAAAAGCACTTTTACAAAAAAGTTTACCAAACACTCTGCTGATTTATTTCACAGCCGCTTATTCTCACAGCACAGCCGCTTATTCTCATAGCAGTTTTTTTTCAAAGCACAGCAATACCAAACCAGCCCTAAGAACAATAGCTTAAATCAGTCAATTTTTTTTCGATAAACTGGTACATAATTCCCAAAACGATGTGAAAGCACCAACAGGATCCTCTTGGGATCCTTTTGGTGAGAATAGTGGGGATCCGTGAATGGTGTTCATTTATCGTACATCGTGCGGTCATTTTTTGTCAAGTACGTTTTGTGTTTAATTTTAAATAAAAATATTTAAAATGATTTCCGACAGCACGATGTACGATAAACAAGCACGATTCACAAATTATCAGGATCCTCACAAAGAGGATCTGGATTCGTAATAGTAAACAACAATCAGCATTAACACAAAAGAAGAGATCTCAACCTTGTACATTATTCTGAGTTAATTACATGATACAGTTGTTTTGTTAACAAAAAATCTTCTTATGCACTTCTTGAGATTGTTATTGAGCAACATTTAAATTCCACTTATATCGGGCAATTCTATTATAAAATACATTGATCGACTTCTGCATATACAGAGAGAGGTAAAGGCAAAACCGAGGGAGACAGAACACTCAGGAAGCTCACTTCTCGTTTGGTGACTTTAGTTGTCTTCCGGGTAAGAGAAAGTCCGACGGTAGTAAAAGCAGACAATAACGCTGATGAATAGCAGACAGCAAGCAGAGCGCCCCTCAAAGACTGCATTCAAAGATTTTCATATGTTAGTATGCAGCACTAGGTTTAAACAGAAAACAACGGCTACAAGTATGGGCCGGATTATTTTCGAGCACCTTAGCCAGCATCAAAGCATTGTCATTTGCATACTGCAATGAACTCTCAGGGATGTTTTGGATGCCCTGAGCTAGCTCCCACGAAAGAGAAGTAAGGTTGTTACAGGCAAGTATATTTACCAAAAAGCAAAGCTGATTACGGCCCCTATGCTGGCTTTATCTGATGTTAGCTCGAGCTGAAGATCTCCAAACTGCAGTTGGCAACGACATTAATCCACAATTGAACATAGAATAAATGCCTCCCTTGTTACTTGCAACAAGTGCAGTAACATTGTCCACCTTCAGCATCCTGCTTTCCTTCTTTAGTTCATCAGTGACTGTCGATGTTGAACTTTCAGACAGAAGCTTTCCGGTTGTAATCATTACTTTTGCAATCTGAAAGGGTTCAACAGGATCCAAAAATACAGATAGCTTAGAGATGCATGAAACCTAGTTTTGCATTCTGAAGATAATATAATCGACAATTGCTCCATCAAAATCTTAAGTACTTGGATTTCCATAAAGAAAAAAAGGGAAACTAGTCTTTTCCGGCACAGCTAAATATACGTTTTGAACATCCATATAAATATCTTTTAAAAGGAAAATGGCATGTCATAACTCAGATTAGGAAAATGGCATGTCATAACTCTTAGCCCGTGGCTCTTGATAACCAAGGGAACGATTAAATTCGAGTAATTAGAATAGAGAGAGTAATTTTATGTAAGAAATATTCAAAAATGTTTAGTAAACTATAGTTAATCAGTTTCCAGCCCAAGAAAAGGGTACATCTAATTATTTACCAAAGCATTGACCTAATCAACATATGGAATTTAGTTTTTTCAACCGGCATTCCTCAAGCATATCTACATCAGTGCTGTGATATGCAGATTTTACCCTAAAGATCACACCACCATTTCTGTTACTGCTGCAAGGAGCACAATGGGATACATAGCTTTGGGATGTTTTTATTGGAAATGAGAGGAGGCAAAAAGAACTTGAATGCATGCTCATGCAGAAAATACAAGCCAAATATATGTACTTCCCTTTTGGATTTATGATCAACTAGAAAAAGAATTGAGCATAGAAATTGAGAATGCCTGTGAAAATGATAAGAAAGTAGCAAAGAAGATGATCATGGTTGCACTGTGGTGCGTACAATTGAAGCCGGCAGATCGCCCTTCTATGAGAAAAGTTGTGGAGATGCTTGAAGGTGAAGTCGAAGACTTGCAAATGCCACCGAAACCTTTCTTCTGTCCCCAAGATATGCCGATGGAGGATCCACCTGATGAGACGGATGTCGAAGAGACATGTAGGCTTACAGATACTGCTATAGAAACGGCTTCCATGGTGCAAGTAAAATGGAGTCCCATATAAGTCTTGTAGTAATATCCCTACATCTTTGGAAAAACTAGAGATTACTCATATAAAGCTTCAATTTTACTGTTTGAAAATTTCTATCAGATCAGCCATTAAAAATTTTGGGAGTTTCGAGAGCAGGGTTTCTTTTAGGCAAAGGGAATTGTCTATTACTCGGAAATTTGGAACGAGTTGAAACGGGTTTTGAATCACTTATTTTATGCTAAATTTTTTATAGATACGTAATCCTTCTTAGTATAATGCTGCTCTCTTTGGCATGTGGAGAAGTTTAATGTGTGGCAGTTTGTAATTATGGGAGTATTGTTACAGTGGAATCTCATGCATAGATAAGTTTTTTTTTCCTTTTTTTTGAGTCGAGCGATAAAGTTAGTAAGTTAGATGTTAGATTAATTACCGACAAAATTCAAACTCATACCGTCATACAAGGATACAACACATTTCCATCACAATTGAAAATGGCCACTTGCGTGCATAGATAAATTAGTTTTCAAGTTTTAGGGCCAATCCAAATTTAAGTTTAAATTTGTGTCCCAAAAACCTCCATTTAGGACGCATACTTAAATGGCCTATGTCTGCCTCCAAGAACTTAAGCCCGGCCCAAAAAGTTGTTGTGAAACAAACAAACACGACAAAATGCGGGCCGGTTGAAAATAAGAGTGAGTAATTGATAGTGGATTGCCTCCTGGTTGGATAGGTTTTCCTCCTTTTTAAGTTTAACTTGCGTATTCCGGATTCAAACGCTACCCTCTTCATGGGAAATATTAATATCGCTTGTAATCACGAAACAATATAGTTTTGAATAACAATACTAATATCGCTTGTAATAAGAAGAAAAAAATGTAGTGAACTACAAGGAAAAGTAGAAAAGAAGACCTGAAAGTTGAAACCGATGTATTTGGTATTAAATGCTAGTTTGATATTGTTGTACTTTAAAAAAAAAAATTGTTTCTACTATGTTGTGAGAATAAACAGCAGTAAAATTAAGTTGTTGAGTGTTTGATAAATTTTTTTTTGTAAAAGTGTTTTTAACAAAAAAAAAACAATATCTTAGTGTTTGGTAAACTATTATATAAAATTGTTGTAAATATGTTAAATGACTAAAAATATAAATGATATTTAATGTGGTATAATAATTGCCAATGAGAATAATACAGGTACAAAAATTGTAAATTTGTAAAATATGCGGGACTATACTTGTCATTTGAAAATGTTTTTGTTCACTATGCTTTGAAAAAATAAACATTTTTTTAGAAGCATGGTAAACTCTACTTCTGATTTTATATATTTTTCTACTATTATTGATAGCATTTAAAAAAAAATTACATCTTTTTATTTTATCGAACACGTTCTAGATTGTTTTAATAAGCTGTTTTTTTTTTTTAAATACCAAAACTCCAAACCAGCCCTAAAAGGTTCCGAAGACTTTTCAACTTTAATTTATTAATTTGTTGAATATCGGCGTCTCTTTGTCTATTGGTCTAAATGCACCTATCAACTATTATTGTCATTGAATAGTCTGTTCAAAGTCTTCCAAGGAAACTTGTAAGTTATTTCATCCAAACTCCAAACTCCATTGGTGTGAATAATTGGTCAATTAATGCGTTATGTGAAAAGAATACATTTCCCATGAGACCAAATCTTCTGCACTTAAAATGGGTGTGGCCTATCTATGATCTCAATAAGTGTCTGACACGTATTCAATATCTTAATTTTTCTTAATTTTGTTGTCATGAATTTAATATGTGTCAGATACTTATTGTGGCCACAAAGGCCACACCCATTTTAGGTGCATAATATTTGATTTGATCTCATTTCCCATTTGATCTTGGCAGAAATTGTTGTGCGGTTTCTGGATGGACTTGTCAAAATCCTAGCATCATTATGCGTGTTGTGTCCTATTATGAAATTCAAACGTGTCACATGGGTTCAACGCGTTTTGTTTAAACTAGCCTTCATGTAGAAGATATTTTTTGAATCACGACGTGTTATTTGCGACTTATATGTTTTAAATGTATTTATATGCGTAAATTGACAAAAGGAAAGTCAAATATTTGAAGTAAATGAATAATTTTAGATCATGCTAGAAGAAATCACTCACAAGCTAATTAAAGCAGTTGAATTCACATCATAAAATCGATCTCTATAGAATTTACATTAATAATAAAGAAAATAATATTTAATAAACAATTAATTGAATCATATTATTGCTAGCCTATTGTGAGGCTAAACTCATCATCTCTCCCTTAGTGTAGATAATATCGTTCATTTATAAAAATAAAAAAATCATTTGACAATTAATGGACAATCTGGGTCAACACAGCTCGATTCAGAGCCTTAGTGGACAATCCGGGTCGGGGTGTGTCAGTTTGGTATCAGAGCCAATCCCTGGCCAGAAGTGTGCTGACGAGGACGTTGGGCCCCTAAGGGGGTGGATTGTAACATCCCACATCGCCCAACGGAGTGGATTATTTAAGTCTTATATGTATATTCTCATCTCTACTTAGCACGAGGTATTTTGGGAACTCATTGGTTTCGGGTTCCATCGGAACTCCTAAGTTAAGCGAGTTCACGCGAGAGCATTTTCATGATGGGTGACCCACTGGGAAGTTCTCGTGTGAGTTCCCAGAAACAAAACTGTGAGGGCGTGATCGGGGCCCAAATTAGACAATATCGTGCTACGGTGGAGTCAAACCCGGGATGTGGTGGGGGCCCGGGTTGGGATGTGACAAAAAACATATTTTGACCCAAAAGAAATGCAAAACATAATACTAAATTAGTATATGCATATTACATTGTCACATAAATATTACTTCAAAACATAAAAATAAAAAAAATATTTGTCTTTCAAGTATTATGTACCCCAAAATATGAGCCTAATGAAAAAACATTAGTACATTACCACAAAATGCCAAATGTTCAAGGATATGCAAAATTAAGGGAGTTAGCCAAATGTTCAAGGATATGCAAAATGAAGGGAGTTAGTTTTTCATGAGATTTGGAGGGTTTTTAAAATCTAAACGACCATGTAATAATCGTTTAAGTGTAACACACATTAAAGTAAAAGGGTAATATGACCCGATTCGAAATTGACCCGTTAATATTATCAGATAATATGACCCGACCCATTACCCGTTAAAGAAAATATATTTTAAATTAATAAATAATGAAAATGAAAAACATAATTTGACCCAAAAGAAATGCAAAACATAATACTAAATTAGTATATACATACTACATTGTCACATAAATATTACTTCAAAACATAAAAATTAAAAAAAAAAATTGTTTTTCAAGTATTATATACTACAAAATAAGAGCCTAATGAAAAATAAATTAGTACATTACCACAAAATGCCAAATGTTCAATGATATGCAAAATGAAGGGAGTTAGCCAAATGTTCAAGGATATGCAAAGTGAAGGGAGTTGGTTTTTCATCAGACTTGTACATTAATGATTATGATTTTTATTTATTTTTTGAACTCCCTTAAAAATAATATTCACAAGGGTTTGTATGGTTTTAAAAACTTAAACGACGATGTGTCCATCCTCAAAGCGTAAAGGGTGCGATCAGTTTACATATTATTTTTATATTTTTCGCACTTGTAAATTAATATTATAATTTTTTTTAATGTGTTTGGTATTTTTAAATTACTTGATATTTTATTTTTAATGTGTTTTATAATTTTTTAAATCTCACTTTTTAGTATAAAAATAAATAAATAAGATTTAATTTTTTTTAATTTACATAGAATAATAATACAATAATACATATTTAGAACACAATATATATACTAAGGTTATTGTATTTTATAGTAAATTTTTTTTAATAGTTTAAAAAATTAAAATCATCAAAATAATTTTTTCTTAAAGTGTCGAAACAGTTAACTAGTGTTTCACCTTCGTGTAAATCTGATAAGGATATGCTATTAACGAGTTCTTATCATGTGACCTAATAACGATTCGATTAGTTATCATGTTTACTTAAAATTCGTTATTTTTCTATTATTTATATATCGTGTTAATAAATCATGTAAAAAATTATCAGGTCTACTTTTCAACTTTAAATTATTAATTCGTTGAATGTTGGTGTCTCTTTGTCTTTTGGGATAAAATGCACCTGTCAACTATCATTGACGTCGAATAGTCTGTCAAAGTCTTCCAAGGAAACTTGTAAGTAATTTCATCCGGAACACTGCCAATACCAGGACCACAATTTCTGACAAAGTGTTCCATACTCCATGACGTGAATAATTGGTGAATTAATGCGTTATATGAAAAAGTATACATTTCCCATTTGGTCTTGGCAGAAATTGTGGTAAATTAATGCGTTATATGAAAAAGTATACATTTCTCAATTGGTCTTGGCAGAAATTGTGGTGGGATTTCTGGAAAGAGAATTTTCTTCAAATTCTTTTTGTAAGAATTCTGAAAATTCTTTAATTATGTCTATTTATAGTACATGATGCGATCAGTTTTTGTTAAATACTGTTTGTATACAATTTAAAATAAAAAAAATTCAAATGATTTCTGACCTCACGATGTATGATGAATGAACACGATTAAAGATTTCTGGAATCCGAACAAAGAATATCCGGAGATAATCCTCATTCCGATTTCTGGATGAATCTGTCAAAGTCCCGTGTTGTCTCCTACTATGAAATTCAAACATGTCACATGGGCTCAACGCACTTATTAGTTTAAATGATTGTGGACCCTTCATCTTTTTCCAATTAGTTTTGAAGTGGAATACTTACATTGTATTTATAAGAGCGGACTATTCAAGTGTTTGCAACATGTGCTTTCATGTCACTCGATATGTATTATTTATGTGTGCTGCTACACATGAGATAGGGGATGTGTGTTGGGAGCGTAATTTTTAAATTGAGGGCGCGTTTACGTAACCGTAATCAAAATAGAAGAATTGGATTGAGAATGAGTCAGAATCAGATTCCTGTTGAAGCTATTTACTTAATGGTTCTAGAATCGGAGTAAAAATGAAACGAAATTCATATAAGTTGTTTACTAATTCACCTGAATCGGAATATAAATTAATATGATTACTAAAATGCCCTTATTTTTTTTTGTTTTATTTGTTTCCCATATATATTTTTAATAATCTTTTCATTAGTTATTTTTATTAATTTGATTAAAGTGAAGAGTTAGAATGGAAGAGAGAGGGAGTTGTTTATATGCTGGAAATGGTGAGGCGGTGGGTCAAGCGAACAGACCCTCATAATCACAACCCCTCACTTTCATCTTCCCCAGCAGAAGATAAAAACTCATCCCTACCCTTTACCCCCTCTCTTTCATCTTCCCCACTCAACCTACCCCACAATCACCACCCCTCATACCTGCCAAGTATTTCAATTTCAAGATTTTCTAGGTTTTGAGTGATTTCTTCACTGGATCTGTGGGTTTAATATCTGGGGTTTGGGTGATAAATTCTTGAATCCGGTTTGGGGGTTGGGTTTTGTGAGGCAGTGACTGGGGGAGTAAGGCATGGCTACACGCAGAGATGGAAGATGTGGCGCAGGAGCGATCGAAAGGAGTACTGAAGATGAAGGGCATTTTGGGAAGAATAATTTGATTCCGGATGGAGCCTTCTCCCCGGAATCCAAATACTACCTTCGTCCAAGGTAATCCAATTCCAACGATATCAGTAATTGAATTCCTGATTTTACGTAGGGTCCGCAGAACTATGCATTCCGCTTAAGTTGGTAAACAGAGGAATAGTCAGACCCATATGTAAACACGCCCTGAGATATTAAGCTTTGCAGAACAGTTTAAAAGATCTGGCCTTTCTATTCATTGTCAATTGGTTTTACATTCTAATAGACCGTTCTAACCGAAAACATGGTAAAAATGATAATTTACTAGCCACTAGGCAGTAAAATTTTATTAGAAAGCACTTGTAATTGTAGTTTTCGTGCTGTTTTTACAAATATGCAGGACACAACTATTTAGTGTGACTATTTAACTTGACAGTGTTGTTCTTGGTTGATCTGTCTGTGCACTAGTGGAAGCAAATGGATTTGGCGGCATGCTCAAGTTTTCAGAGCCTCCTTCTAGCATTCTAACAACTGCTTTCATGGGAGGGCGATTCACCGGGTACCACTGGATGCACCAAAGTGCCACAATGACTAGTTTCTTAGCAATCTGAGTGTCCTCATCGGTATCTAGCTTCAAATCCAACGCTTCTCCTTGAACGAGACGATTGTAAACCAATTCTGGAAAGTAGACCTCATTGTTGCCAGAAGCAAGAGAAGTCTCCTCCTTCCTAGCTCCAACAATCTCAAGCACCAGCATCCCGAAACTGTACACATCTGACTTGTGTGACACGCTCCCGAAGTTCCCGTTAAACACTTCTGGTGCAATGTAGCCCACGGTGCCTCTAGCAGCTGTCATAGATATGATACTGTCTTCTTTGGAACAGAGTTTAGCCAGACCAAAATCTGAGATCTTAGGATTGAAATCATGGTCTAACAGTATGTTATGAGGCTTGATATCGAAGTGGAGGATCATGCGGTCGCACCCTTGGTGAAGATACTCGATTCCCTTCGCTATACCATTGACGATGTTATGAAGTTTCTGCCAATCAAACAAAGTGTTATTGGATTGATCTTTAGATGTGATGAAGTTCTCTAGGGACCTGTTTGGCATGAGCTCGTAAAGAAGCGCACGTTTGCCTACTTCGGCAGAAAACCCTAGTAGACGAACCACATTGACATGATGAATTCTGCCAATGGTTCCCACTTCATTAACAAAATCTTCTCCATTTCCTTTCGAGTCACTGAGGACTTTTACGGCGACTGGAACTCCATTAATCGGAAGCTCTCCACTGTAAACACTTCCGAAACCTCCTTCACCTAACTTTTTCTTGAATCCATTTGTCATCTTTTTAATATCGGCGTAGGAGTATCTTGTTGGTACGTGAGATTTGTGATCCTTTAGGAACCTTTCAACTTTGAGTTGATTCTCTTTTTCCTGTATGCTCTTTGATCGTTTTACATGGAAAAAAAATACTACTGCGGCCACCGCTGATATAAGAGCAAATGAAGCTACGCTCGCTCCCCAGATAATCGACCTCCTACTTGATACATGGCCTGAAATTACAAAGAGGGAAGTTAAACAAAGTGAGTTGAATTGGAGGAAACAAAGTAAATTAATTCAGGATATGTTGTTATCTTGTTATTGCAATTTCTGAATCGAAATGTAAGGTTGGAGAAGTACCTTTTCGCTGTTGCGAAGGATAGCACTCCAATTGATTGCTGCTGTCACTGAGAAAGCAACCTCGTCCACAGTTTTGGCATGATGGGAAATTCCAGGAATCCCATTCCAGCCACAAAAAACTGTCCACTTTACACTTACTGTTAATAGGATCCAGATTTCGTAACGGAAGAGAGAGTTCTCTCCAAGTGCTACAAGTTGGCACAGGCAAATCCTTGACAGAAGCTGAGGGTGGAAAAGCCAGAACTTGGTGCCCTGGGACACTGAGACAGCTGATTGGAAAGTAGTGCTCATTGAAGATTGTGGTAAAGTTTTCATCTGTGGAACAGTTTAATAATGTAACGTTTTCTATCGGTGTGGTACGCGTTGAAGTAGAATAGCAATCGAAATACGTGAAATCATTGGACGGGAAATAATCGGAGATATGAAAGAGCTGTGATGAGTCGATGGGGAGGGTAAAGTTAAGAAGGCGTCTGGGGAGGCAACCGTTCGCATCGTAGACGCGAAACTGTTGCGCTTCGTAATCTATTGTTTGTATGGCAAACAGTCCTGATGACGATGAGAGCTGAATCATTGTCTTGTTTTCCAAGCAAGAAACCTCAAAATCTGGATGGCCACAGTGTCGGGGATCGTCTTGTCGGCGAAAGGGAAACTTGATAACGGGACCATCATCCCTACACCGTGAAATTCGGCAGCCAGCGCCATGATCATCGGCTGGAGCTTGGCTTGGTACAACATTAATGGCCGTGGCGAAGAAAATTACAAGCAAGAAAATCAGAGGCCGAAGGAGCAGGCTATCGGTATTCATCTCTACCTCTCTTTCGGCAGAGCCAAAGGCGGTTGTTACCAAAGTTTTTGCCTTCTTGTAAGTTTATATATTGTTTGGTGTCCACCCATGGCCTTATCACTTTACTAGTCTTGGTCATCTCATCAATACCTGTTTATCCCTGCAATTATGCATTCTTTAAAAGTGCTTTTAGATCACCAAAAACGCTTCTGACTATGTTTGATACACAAAGTTAAAAGTGCTTCGTGTTTAAAAAAAGCATTTAAGTGTTTTTTAAAAGAAACATTTACTATGTGGTTATTTCGAAAAACACTTGAAATGTTTTCCAAGAAACACTTACAATTTTATTATAAATTTCAATTTGCTTTGGAAGACTTTTACTAAAAGTGCTTCTGATAGGGCTGGGTTCGGTTCTTATTGGTTCGGTTTTTTGCCGAAACCGAACCGAAATTTCGAAATAACCAGCCACCTGTCTCCTTGACTAATGCAACCAGCCACTTATCCTCCAATAATTTCCAAACAGGGGACCTTTCTTGGTAAGTTCAAGCAACTTAGTTTCTTGCTTTACCAAAAGTCCATGTGGAATATACAGAATCCGACCTAAATAACGAGAAGTTTTCATTCCTTTTCTTCCTCCTCAGTTCCGTTCATCTTATCGCTTACTACAATGCTGAGAAGAATCCGGTTACTAACATGTGTCATAGCTATCAGCTTTGTAGTGTGTCATGATGCTAAGGAAGAAGAAAACTGTCGTTGGAATGCTTCATGTGGAGATCTCCTAGACATTCGATACCCCTTTAGCCTCAAAACCGGTTCTGAAGTTAATTGCCCCAGCAATCCAGCTGAGCTATCGTGCGAGCATAATCGAACCACCTTAAATCTCTTCAATGCTACATATTATGTCAAAGGGCCAATCGACTATGAGCGTCAAACAATCCATGTTGTCGATCCTGGCTTGCTAAACGATACTTGCCCTTTTAGGCCACTCAACCGGTTAACGTTTGATGATTTCAAACAATCTGGATATTTGCCAGCGGATGAATACAGATACAGCTATTACGACCCAATTTATACCACTAATTATATATCCTTCTTCGATTGCTTGTCACCCGTTGAGTCTCTGGATTACGTAAAAATCAACTGCAGTACTACTAACTCATCATCTGCTACAATCTCATATTCTTATATTAAGGTGAAAGATGGAGTGGACAATCTTCAACCCTCTTGTAATCTGACCGGAATCGTTATGTCTTCTTATGGCATCACACAAATTGGAAGTGGCCTTTCATTTTCTCACATCCGTGATGATTTGAGAAGCGGTATAGAGCTTTATTGGGGTGGATTTCTTCCCGACGGTTCGTATGCAGCTAGCCCCGACGGTTCGTATGCAGCTAGCCCCGACGGTTCGTACGCAGCTACCCCCGTCGGTTACTGCTACGACCGATACCTATCCTTCTACTGTGAGTATGGTTTCATCAGTTTGGCAAACAGTCACGAATTCAAGTTAATTTTATATGAATTAAAATAAAGATTTTTTCTTCAATCTCTTACTGACACTAATGAACTTTTGCAGGTTTCGGTGAAAGAATGTTCCTCGGTAAGTTTTGACTAGCACCACATTTTCTACTAGCTAATGTTATAATATTGGTCTTAAAATTGCTGGGTTTAATCCTTTCCCTTCGTTCTGTTTTCACACAGATCTCATAGAAGCCGCCAAGATCATCGGTAAGTCTTTTTCAAGAATGTTTATGTTCTTTAACTAGCTGAAATTAAATTCCAAAGAATATAGAGATATAAAAGGAACACTTGCTAGTATTGCGTGGTGGATTTTGAAAATTCAAGTTCCAATGACAGGATGAACTTCTAATACCCTCCTGTGTTCTTATGGCAGGGTGGTTTCTGATGGCGCGAATGATGCTCGGCTTTATTTTGTTGGGTTTCTGTTGCTACAAACTGTACTGGAAAAAGTTCCCAAAGCATGAAGCAGTAGAAGAATTCTTGCTTGCTTGCAAGAATCGAATGACAAGGTATTCGTTTTCGGATATCATGAAAATGATGATTGAGTTAAAAATTAAAGTCAGTCAAAAAGGCTTTTGGAAAAAGCTCCTGAATGATTCAGTTCAAAAGTTCTTGGATGCATGCAAGAATGTTAGGAGAAGAAAGTATTTTTATTCGGACGTCAAGGTGATCGTAGTTTCTCTAAAACAACTGAGTCAAGGAGTCTATTCGAAAAAATTCCGAAAGGACGAGGCGGTTGAAGAATTCTTGGATGCATACAAGAATCTTATGCCCAGAAGGTATTCATATTCAGATATTAAGAAGATTACAATGGATTTCAAAGATAAACTCGGAAAGGGGGGCTTTGGTTCCGTCTTCAAAGGAGAGCTGTCGGATGGTCATCGTGTTGCAGTCAAGATGTTGAGTGGATCCAAAGGTGAAGGGCAAGATTTCATCAATGAAGTTGCTACAATTGGAAGAATCCATCATGTCAATGTGGTGCAACTAATTGGATTCTGTTCTGAGAGATCGAAAAGAGCTCTTGTTTACGACTTCATGCCTAATGGATCCCTCGAAAAATATATATTTTTGGAGAAAGAAAAAGGCGTTGTTCTTGGTTGGGATAGAATGCACGAGATAGCTCTCGGGGTGGCTGGTGCAATCAAATATCTACACCAGGGATGTGATATACAAATTCTGCACTTCGACATCAAACCTCACAACATTCTTCTTGATGAGAACCTCAATGCTAAAATCTCCGACTTTGGTCTTGCAAGACTTTACCCTAGAGATCATAACACTCTTTCTCTTACTGCTCCAAGAGGCACGATGGGATATATAGCTCCAGAAATGTTCTACAGAAACCTCGGAGCTGTTTCGCACAAAGCTGATGTTTATAGCTTCGGAATGTTGCTAATGGAAATGACCGGTCGGAGGAAGAACTTGAATGCGCATGCACAAAATTCAAGCCAAATATACTTCCCTTCCTGGATTTATGATCAACTAGAAAAGGGATTGAGTGTTGAAATTGTTGATGCCTGTGAGAATGATAAGCAAGTAGCCAAGAAGATGATCATGGTTGCATTGTGGTGCATACAACTGAAGCCGGCGGATCGCCCTTCCATGAGCAAAGTCGTAGAGATGCTTGAAGGTGAAGTCGAAGCCTTGCAGATGCCTCCGAAGCCTTTCTTCTGTCCCCAAGAGATGCCGATGGAAGATCCGGTTGATGAAACGGACAGTGAAGAGGATACAATCTCCATGGTATAAGGGAAATGCAATGCCGAATCTATCTTTGTAATTTTCGAAACTCCACGTTGGTGTGGTGGATTCTTAGCCTTTTATATGAAACATTTTAATTTAATCTCGAGTTTTTTCGTGCGCTCTTAACTCAAATGAATGAATGATGATATTGGAATAGGATGAATATATGCAGCAAATACAAGTACAACTCAACTCAAGAAGAAACCGCAGATCTCTTGCACGATTTTTCAAAATAGTAAAACGTGAGCGAACCCATAAACCGGAGACTGCCAGTTTGTAAAACCCTTCACATAGAGGTGCATGGGGGAGTCGACGGAGTTACAAAATCTTATATCAGACTACATAACTTCTGACTTTAACCTATTTCCCTGAGCACACCATCTATAAGAAACTCTAAGGTTACACGCTTTCGAAAAAGGAACAAATGGAGAAGAAAGAAGACAACACATTAAGTCTCTGTTCATCTTTTCATCCTCCGTCCTCAGCTACCTTTCTATGCTTGATTTGCCCTGTCCCGGGGCACTGGATCTCTGTCCAGCTTCTTGCCACCATCGTTTCACCTAGGATAAACAAGGAGAAAATCACATCCGAGTTCACATTATGTGGATTCGATAGTGTTACTAGTAAAATGATTATAGCACTAGCAAAAAGTTCAGTGAACACAAGCAAAAAATTCAGTGATACGCGTCAAATGATTATAGCACTAGCAAAAAATTCGGTGAACACTAGAAGAAAATTCATATACCTGCTGCTGCTGCTTCACTCTGCAGAAATAACGCCCAATTCGTTCTTTGCGGTTGACAGATAAGCCTTAGCGTCTCCAAGCAACAGCTTAATGAAAGAATCAAGAAAACTGTTTCCGTAACTAATCACTGCAATATGAACATCAAGCACAATGGACGTCGTATTAAACATATCACCGAAGTTCACCCAAAAAAAAAAATTATCTGCAACGGAAAGGCGTCACAATGTCACCCGGGCGAAAAGATGAAAGCATTCCACACATAAAGGATACAACATGAGCTCTCACAGGGGCATTCCACACATAAAGGATACAACATGAGCTCTCACAATGTCACCCGGGCGAAAAGATGAAAGCATATCTACTTTGTCAATTTCGGTGGCTCTTACATCTTGAAGCCTGTTAATAGAAAACAGCTTATAAACCAAATGACGTTTTGAAAACGAAACAGAACAGCAACTAACTTCACTAGACAAACTACAATCCGAATATGCACGAGATAAATGCAACGCCTATGTAGTCATTATTCAAAAGGAATATTGCATATACCGCGCACAGACTTCGTGCCAAGACACAAAATATCAGCAGAAGCCATCATTTCCATCACTTTGGTAACCTGCTATAATGAAAGAAACGCCGGCAAGATTTACATACACGAATCAGTCCAACAATCTGCATCATGATTGGAGAAAGTGAGCTATGTTATGCAATGATCTTGTTGACGATCCCTTACTCTAGCAATGACAACTGATCCAGGCTCTGGAATGGCACCGTGGGCCTTGTGATCGGTTACTTCCACAGTGGGTCTCTACCTAACCGCAACAATCAATCGATATCATCAACCGAAATTCGAAGGCCACCGTATCATACAAGTTCATAAAATCAATACTACGTTAAACAAACAACAGAAAAAGGAAATGGGAATTGAAGAGTTCCAAACTTTTTTTTTTTCTCCTTAATTTAGTCAAGCACTTCAAGGATTCATAATTTAGGGAGTGTTTCGGATTGCTTCATGAAGGGCCAAAAGTGTTTTCTACCAACCAAAGCGCTTATAAGTTGGCGCTTTTTTCAGAAGTGCTTCCTAAAAAGCACTTGGATTCTAGTAAAATATGAACGTGCATATTAAGAACTGCACAAAAATTGAAAAGATTGTTCTTTTTGGGGTACCGTAAATGGTCAAGGCATCGAGAGCACGCAGAACTGAGAAAAGGAAAACAAGATATAAAAAGATCATGCGTATGATATGATCAAATATTCAAGTCACATTCACACTGGAGTGATGAAAAAGAAGCAAAGAGGACAAACATATGATGCTCTCCCTCAGCAACCCTATCAAAATATTATCTCGTCCAACTCAACTCAACTCTTCCATTTGACTCGTTAAACTCCCTGGCAAAAAGTATGATGACAAAAACACATGTGACATTTGGAATCGTGTGCATTTTGGGAGTGAGCAACTGAAAGCAAAAAATTTCTGCTTTTGCTTGCATTGTATTGTTAATTTGTTGTTGTATTATTTGTATGTCCACATTGTCAAAAGAGTTCGAGATTTCTGAAAATTTTAAATATGGTTTCACGTGCTCAAAGTTACAAAAAGGAGGGCTTCTCTGCAATATTGTGTTGCATGTTAAAAATCCAATTTAAAAATAGATAGAAAAAAAAAATTAGTGTACCAGCAGTAATACAGCTAGGTGCACCAAGTATCATAATACAAGCAGTTAAAATTTCTTTTTAAGTATCAAACTATTTGTATTACGACACTTACTGTGTAGGGACCGTGTTCCTAGCACACAAAAAGATCTCTTAAAAATAAGTTTTTTGGGTCAACAACCTAAAAAATGAGCTGATCAGTCAATAAAGGAACAAAAAAAGCACCTCCGTAAAATCATAATCTCATCCGCATAGGGAGTAAGACCACTTTGCATTAACAAAAGTAGAACTACTGCATTAATCCCTTTTTTCTATCTTGGATTCAAGAACTTAATTAATTGCGGATTTTTTACAACACTTTGGTGTATGAAATGCACTAGTATTTGAACGTTAAGAAACTCAAAATCCAACCATATTAATTTAACCGTTCAGTGCTTCAGTGCATTGTAGAATTTCTGTGTGGAAATTTTCAGGTCGACGGGCCGAGGGCCCACTCTAACAAGACCGATACTGTCCCCACTTAACCACCTGCACAATCCTCAGGTGTGGGGTTTTATCACAAAAGGCCTCGATGTTAGTTAGAGAGGGGTATTTCTATTTAAAGCATTCTATTCTTCTCCCTCTGTCCGATGTGGGACTGAGGGTTCCAACACTCCCCCGCACGTGAGACCCCACTTATGGGTCACACGTGAATTTCCACACATCGGCAACCACGTGGAGCCATGTCGGGACTCACCCAATCACGCGGGGCCAATGGGGACCCACCCAAACACGTGGCATCTTTGGCCTACGTGGACAATCGCGCGGGGCCAAAGGGGACCCATCCAATCACGTGGCAGTACGGGCCCGCCTCCTGGCTCTGATACCATGTGGAAATTTTCAGGTCGACGGGCCGAGGGCCCACTCTAACAAGACCGATACTGTCCCCACTTAACCACCTGCACAATCCTCAGGTGTGGGGTTTTATCACAAATTTCAGGTCGACGGGCCGAGGGCCCACTCTAACAAGACCGATACTGTCCCCACCTAACCACCTGCACAATCCTCAGGTGTGGGGTTTTATCACAAAAAGCCTCGATGTTAGTTAGAGAGGGGTATTTCTATTTAAAGCATTCTATTCTTCTCCCTCTGTCCGATGTGGGACTGAGGGTTCCAACATTCTGCTTAATTACAGGCCCTTCATGTTTAGACATAAACTAGAAGCAAATTAACTAGAAGCTACAGGAATTAATGGAAGATGGCTAGCTTAATTAGTTAATTAGTTAATTAGTTAAGATGATGAAGATGATGAAGATGATATGATCATGAAGAATCGAATTTGTAGTGTTTATCAATAGCAACTGAGACGTCCCATGTGCAACTGAGTCCCTTGGGAATGGTCACAAGGTCTCCAGCACCAAACTCTACAAACTCCTTATCAGATGACGATGATGAGCCTTTTCTAGGGTAAACCTTCACCTTGCCTTTCACCAGATAACATGTCTCCGCTGCATCAAACTTGAATGTGTACTTTCCCGGTGGACACCCCCATCTGATTACACAAATTAATATCTCTATTCAGAATCTCGAGTTCGAAAGTATAGCTAACAAATTAATTGCCAAGATTTCAAAAGGACGATTCAACTAAATGGTCATGAAAACAACATATGTGGTTAGACCGGCCATGTTTGTGTGGCCGGTCCTCAATTCGGACACGAGTTTGAATCTCTATCCTGATGTATTAGCCAGCTAAAGCACTTTGAGAACCAATGTTCAAAAGTATAACTGGCAAATTAATTAAGCGTGTCAAGACTTCAGAGGGACGGACAAGCTAGGAAGCATATATTGTAATATCAAATGATCATGAAAAACAACATATGTGGTTAGACCTCTCCCCGTGTTAGAGTAGTTTAGATTATTGTTTTTAGTCAAGCAAATGTTCAGGAAGACAAACGAATTACTTTACAACTGAAGATCTCGCTATGAGAGAGCTAAGAGAAATTAACATTACTTACTTGGGCCATGAGTTAATACCCAACTCAGATAATCGTGAATTGGAAGGGTTACTTTCTACTACGATTCTTAGATTGGGAAGTGCTTCTGCAGAAGTACTTGATGATGTTGTTGCTGCCATGAGAGAAGGAACAGGAGAACTGAGAGGAGAGGAGGAAGAAGATGAAAGAGATAGATAGGAGGAATGGCTGAGAAAGGAGTTGTAGGCTCGTTGGCCTACTCGTGTTTATATATAAGCTTTTTAAATAAAATGATTCATGATTTGCTAACTCCTCACTTTAGTCTCTTAAATTTGAAATTAATAAAAGGATCATTGAGATTGTCCATCATCAATCATTTTAGTCATTTAGTGAAAAATTATGTTAAATTAAAATCCAAATAACAAAACTACCATCAATATAATAAATAATAGACCAAAATGATTTGACAAAAGTTGAGGATATTTTGTCATTTTATCCTTATTTTATGGAAACTTTTCATAGAAGGAAATGATTAATTGTGGACAAACTCAGGGACCAATTATATCGATTTCAAATCTCAATGATCAAAATGAGGAGTTATGCAAATTTTAGGATCCAATTTGGCTAAAAAGCCTTATATATAAACAATCCAGAGAGAGGAATCTTTACATGAACATTTTTTATCGAGAATCTTTACATGAACTTAAAGCCAATAGAAAAAAATACAGGAAAAAGCCTTATAAGTAAAAATTGTATTACAGATTGCTCGTTTGAATGTGCTTTTAAAATAACAAAAAACGTTTTTCTTGAAAATGTTTTAGAACTAATTTTTAGTAAACATGCAAGTAAATCCTGGAAAAACACTTTAAGTGCTTTTGGAACCCACATTTTTTTTAAAAGCCCTTTCAATCATTTTAAAAATACATCCAAACGAAAACGTGGTTATGTGTTTCTCAGAATCTGTTTATGATGTATGAAATTTGACTAAAAGTGCTTCTCCTCGAGGATAAATACAGAACCAGAAGATAAGTACAAAAGTGCTTCTGGGAAAGAAAGAAAAAAAAAATCCAAAAAGGCCCTACCCAAAAAGGCAGAAGATAATGTACAAAAGTGCTTTTGGGGTAGAATAAAAAAAAAGTCGAAAAATGGAACGCCACCGGAAGCCACTACTATATCAGAGCCAGGTTTCGATCCTGGGACCTGTGGGTTATGGGCCCACCACGCTTCCGCTGCGCCACTCTGATCAGTTGATAATTGTGTAACATAAAATACATTAAACTCTTTTACAATGTTGAGATAAAAAAGTGGGCTCCTAATTTAAAAAGCCCAAGAATTATGATCAAATAAAATTATTTGTTTTGTGTTGTACCAAGTAAAATTAAATTATATTGTAATACCAGGAAATATTTCTAACCAAAATAATTAAGCCGGTTCAAAGCATATAGTAGAAATTGGGTAAACTAAAGAAACTAAATTTTTAGATCAAATTTTTGTAAACTAAATAACATAAAAGTTGATAATTAGATTATTATTTAATTGTTAATTAACGTACTAATTTCTTACTAGTGACACATCATTTAATTTATAAATTTAGTCTAACAATGTTTTTCTCTAGCATTAACCGTAGAAATTTATGAAAAATGCTTGCACTTAGTAAGAGAAATTATTAGATGATACTGTAGCACCAAATGGCAGCGATAAATGGTGGTACTAATCCACTAGAAATTTGACACGTGTATAGTTAAACAAATTTGACACGTGTATAGTGGTGGTACTAACCCTAAAGGCTCTAATACCAAACCAAATCAAAAGAACAAAAAATTAGAAATTGATTTCGTCAATTATATTCAAGAACTTTAACGAAAAGCTCCCGGTACTGTTTACTTTAACGAAAAACCACATTTTTACACTAAAAAGTCAATCCTGGTACTATTTATTTTACCTTTATTTTATCTTTATTGTTAAAATTCAAAATCTACAAGCTCTTTTCATTAGTTTTTCTTTATATTCAATGAATGATTACAGCAAGTGCGGAGCACCCAGACTTTCAAGCGATTTGTTGGCTTCCAGTAACTCCCTCCGCCACCATCTTCAATTAGATAGCTAGGTTTAGATTTCTCCCATCTTCAAGGGGTGCTCACAAAATTGAAATCGATTGTGGCAGTGGCCATGCCTGTCGGAATGGTCTTCATTGTTAAAATTATGTATTGATGAATACAAATTGCACGTATAATGAATGGAGGGCTTAGAATCGTTATGCGTCAGCATTGTCAGCTGGTTCTTCACTTGGTACGTACTTTTACTAATGGGAATTATGGGATACATTTCTTTTGACCAATAATAAAGAGAGCAAACTGCAATTCTTAAAATTAATTAATATCTTCCCATTTTTTCATTTTTCAACCATAAATGGAGTCATTTGATCCACTATAAAATGTTGAGGGGCTCAGATGAGAAGCTCACAACAAAAATCAAATTTCACATTCCTCGTCATATTTATATAAACCCTAAATCCTAATTGTTATTTCTTTCAAAATGGGTTTCGTCGTCTCGATTTTCAGTATTGCCATCTGTGAGTCTCTCTCTCTCTCTCTCTCTCTCTCTCTTATTAGTTTCTTTTTTATATTAATTCCTTTGATTAATATATTTTCATGATGTTTATGTATATTTCAGGTGCATCAGTATTGTTACTAGGAGTATCTGCAGAAGTGGAAGCAAATATTGGGACAAAGGCTGATGACTCGACGGCAGTAGAAGAAGCAGTTGCCAACGCCAAATGTTGGCGAGAAGTCGATTGTGAATATTCGCAGTTCATTGCCCGCCAAGCGACATCAAATTTTGTGTTCATGGAAAATGTTAATAACAAAAATATAGTTAAAAGGGTATTATTGTAATTGGGTTATATGACTATATAAGGGATTGTATAACTATTATTTACTTAAGTTCAGTTGTATGCATTTTTTCTAATCAATCAATACAATCTCTCTTGTTTCTCTCTACCAATTCTTTCTTCCTCTATACCAACTTCATTTTTTGCAATGTAGTTAATATGGTATCAAAATCTTATGCTTCTTGTTTGCTGCAGTCCAGGTGTTTGATAAATTGCCCAGCTCAGAATTTTCATGTGAAGGATCTGCAATTTTTGGTATGGTTCTCTACTTCTTCCTTCCATTGCATTCTTGCACATTATCTGTTTGACGAAATGTCAAAGAGTGATTTCAAGATTATTGGTCTATTTCTTTCTTCTTAGTAGTGTTCGCAGATCAGCTCTCTGAGTTCTATATTTGCCACTGCTTCGTGTTCCCTTCTCTGGTGTGGCAAGATCTTGCAGATTTGGGATGTTGTCAGTTTCTTGATTCTCTATTGTGTCTGCCTTGTGATATGGGATCTTCTCAGGTGATATCTGCTCTACATTCTCGGTGTGTTTTTCTAGCAGTTTTGTTGTATTTTTGTGATTTTCAATCAGTGATTTGGTTAGATTACAAGATTTCAAGAAAGCGTCATTCTTTCTTGATGGTTAAGAAAGTATCATTCTTTCTTTGATTCCATAGAATTTGTCAAGAGTGTCATTCTCTTGTTGCGTCATTCTTTCTTGATGGTTAAGAAAGTATCATTCTTTCTTTGATTCCTTAGAATTTGTCAAGGGTGTCATTCTCTTGTTGCCTTAGAATTTGTCAAGAGTGTCATTCTCTTGTTGCCATAGAATTTATGTCAAGAGTGTCATTCTCTTGCTGCCTAGAAAAATACATCTGATTTGATTTCTGGATTGTACTTGTGGCATTCATCATGGCTTCACCAACGGCTAAAGTTGTAATCTTGTGTGATGATAATGGGGTGAGCAGAGGTTTTGGTCAACAGTTATAAAGGTGCCAGTGGTTGCTTTCTTTTTTGCAGCAGGTTAATTCTTGAAGCATGGCAGACATCTTGCTTTCGCAGTTCTAGATCATTCTCAAATACCTGGCTAGTTCAAACTTCACTTGTATACTCCAAGTTTAGTTTGAGGGGGGAGTAATAACGGATATAACATAAATATAGTTAGAAGGGTATTATTGTAATTGGGTTATATGGCTATATAAGGGATTGTATAGGTATCATTTTCTTAAGTTCAGTTGTATACATTTTTTCTAATCAATCAATACAATCTCTCTTGTTTCTCTCTATCAATTATGTCTCTTCCTCTGTACTAACTTCATCTTTTACAATGTAGTTAATAAATGTGAGTGCGTCAAAGGTCCGAAAAGTCCTCCTCCAGCTGATGGCTCGGCAACGGCAGTAGGAGAAGTTATTGTCGACACCAAATGTTGGCGACATGTCGATTGTGAATTCGCAGTTCAGTGTCCGCCTGGTGACATCAAATTTTGTGTTCGTGGAAATTGTGAACGCGTTGAAGGCCCCAAAGACCCTCCTCCAGCTGATGAGGCGCTTAAATGTATTCCAAGTGGCCTCAAACTTATGATACTTATGGCGAATGCGTCGGAGCCCAATGAAATTAAGCGTGTAGGAAGATCATTGTCCTCTGCACCAATTAATGTTAATCAGCCACACTTTTTCTTTAACTAATGAATAAATCAATTTGTCCAAGAAAAAAAGAGGAATAAATCACTACACATTTCGTATTGCTGTTGTGATTTTTGGTTTGCAATGAATAAATTTACTAAGACCTAGCCTTCTGAACAATCAAATAATTAAACTATTTTTTTTAAAACCGAAAAATGAAGTTGAACAAAAAAAAGTTGAAAAATAATCGAAAATGAAATATTTATACAAAAAAAATTAAATATTTATCTATACAATAAGAGGAGTAAATATTTAAAGTTAATTACATATTGGTGTTGTGGATGCAAATTTCTTCCTCCTTGATCTTGGACAATTTTGCACCTACAAAACAATTAACACCTTAGGTTAATGCCAAGAGCCTCACGCGCCCACGATGAATGGGGGGCTTTGGCCGAAGAACCTCCGATGCCAAAGTTAGAATTTAGAGAAAAATAGTGTTTAGAGAATTTTGGGATTTTTGCCGAAGTGTTGGAAATTATCTTTTGGTGAAAATGGGAATCTATTTATAGGGATAGGGGTGACCGGCCTACCTAGGGTTTTTGTGTTTGATTTAGGTTTAATTAGCCAATTTATTTGGCTATTTAAACATAAAATGAATGTTCTGGTGGTTTTTGGAATTAATTGGCTAGTTAATTAGGGCAATTAAAAAGGGAAAATAGTGGAAAATGTGGAGAATAAGATGGTTTACTTTTCTTGATGGGATTGGCCGGCCACTTTAGTAGTTTTAGGTTTGGATGGGTGTTTCAATTGATAATTAAGGGATTTATTAGGTAATTAATCCCTTAATTAGTCAATTATTATGATTTTAGGAAATATGAAAGGAATAAGTATATTATTTAGCTAATTGATTAGCTAAATAATGAAATGGGAAATATATGAATAAATTAGGTTTTAAGTTGATACCTATTTTGGGTACTTTTAACTTGGTTGAGGGATAATTGTCTGCTGCTTGCACGTAGGAATTCCGGTATGCCTCAAGGGTAGTTTTGTCAAAAGTTCACGTGTCGCCTAGTGAATATTTTTTGCTCCAGGTGTTGTGATTTTTGGCTTGTAAATTTACAAAGACCTGGCTTTCTGAACAATCAAATAATTAAACTACTTTTTAAAAACCGAAAAATGAAATATTAATTTATCCATACAATTAGAGGAGTAAATATTTAAAATTAATTACATAAAAACAATCAATTAATTAAGATTTCAGAGGTTCACGTAGGACGTTGTGATCTATCATCTGTACGTTTATTTTGATGCTTAATTAATGAATATCGTGCGTTTTCACTCATAAAACAATCAATTAAGTCATCTTCCACTGTATAAAATGAGAGACTTAGGTGAGAAGCTCACAACAAAAATAAAATTTTGGATTCTTCATCATCTATATTGCAAGACTACTGCTGCTTCTTTCAGAATGGGTTCCTTTGTCACCCTGTGTTTTGCAATCTGTGATACTCTCTCTCTCTCTCTCTCTCTTCTCTCTCTCAAATTACATGTACAATGCTAGTTTGTAAATTTCTTAATGTATATGTATCTATTTTTCAGGTGTGTCACTATTATTAAGAGCGTCGGCAGAAGGTGAAGCTGAAGACAAAACCGTCGATTCCAAACTTTGTTTGCGTGACGTAGATTGCGAATATGTTATTACATGTCCACCGGGTGGCCTCAAACTTTGCAATACTATTACTCGCGAATGCATTTGCATCGGAGGCCAAACCGGCCCCCCTCTTTCTGTCGAGGCTCCTAACTCGGCAGTGGCAGTAGAAGGACCCGTCACACTGATTGCCGATACCGAATGGAAGGCCAAGAAACTTAAGCGTGCATCGGAATCGTCAGTCTCTAGCCCTAACTAAGTTTTGTCCCCTTACTGCACGTTGCATTATGTAGTTGGACACCCTAAAACCGACCTTGATCGGCTAGGTTTTTTTCTTATCTAATGAATAAAATTAGATACCAATTTCATATTTGAGTTGTGGTTTTTGGTTTCCTTTCTGTAGTTGGTTTGATCAAACATTGACAATAAAAAAGAGTGGGCCAGAATTATTGAAATTATTAATTAAGAAAGGCTTCCTTGATTGGCTGCAGTACGTTTTTCTTATCTAATGAATAAATAGTTAATACAAACTTCATATTTTATTTTATTTTTATTGTTTCCTTTTTTGTTGTGAGCTTGGTCAACGTTACTTTTAATATAGATAAATGTAATGACCTTGATCACTGAATTTTAAAGTGTTAGCTGTGTAACAGCAATATTGTTGGCCTTTCTTTGCTGCGCTTTTTAGCATATAATAAATAAGAGGTTGTGTGGAAGTACTTTTAAGATAATTAATATCGTTTTCAGTTATTTTAAAAATATTTTTAAATAAAAAATGTATACGAATTTTATAGTTGTATTGTGATTTTGGGTTTTGATAGATTTTATTGACATTTTATTTGATCAAAATATTAAAAATACGAGAAATAAAATTGTAGCAAATAAAAAAACAATTAAAGATGAATAAATCAGGATTTGACAGGGGAAAAAAGGCTTCAAGTTCGATTGCGTCGGCGTGGGTTAATTAATTTGGAGTAATTCACAGACGGTTTGCTATGTTTAAATAAAATAACTCTTAATAAAATTCTATGATAGTGGAGATGTCATGTCATAAGCAGATGAATTACCATATAGTGCATTTAGATCCAAAAAATCAAACACAGCTATTAGGTCAAGTTTATTATTACTTTTTCTCCACTCTTTTTTTTTTTTTGGCATTTAAATTTGGGTCTAAAAGGTCAACATGGCTATTAGGTTAAGCTGAGCATTATCTTTTCTTCTTTTTTCCTTTTTTTTTTTGAACTTTAACGAAAAGCTTTCGGTACTGTTTACTTTACAGAAAAACCATATTTTTACATTAAAAAGTCAATTCTTGTACTATCCACTCTACCCTTTATTTTGTCCTTATCGTTAAAACTCAAAGTTTTCAAGCCATTTTCATTAGTTTTCATTTTTTTAAAGGGCAAATGGAGCCATATCACAGAGTATATACATATAGAGGGAGTCAGCCGGTATAGCTCAGGCTCACATCAACAACCAAAGTTGCTAGTCTTCTCGCATAGAACTATGGCTGCTTCTCTCGGAATCGGTTTTGCCACCCTTTGCAGTATTGCAATTTGTAAGTCTCTCTCCCTCACTTACTAAATTATTACATGTACAAGATTAGTTCCTTATTAATCTATATTCTAATTAGTTAAAATTTGTGTCATCGATTTTTTCTTTTCATGTATCAGTATTGTTAACTGGAGCCGCCAACGTATGCTTGTGTAACATTGATTGTGACTTCCTAATTAGATGTAATTCAGGCGGTCTCAAATTTTGCGATCATGGCGAATGTATATGCGTTGGAGGGCACTGTCCTCGTGTTGACAAGGTTCCTAACTCAGCAGTGACAGTAGAAGAGGCTGGTGCCAAAGTTTGCTCTCGTGACATTGATATTGCGACTTCCTAATTAAATGTAATTTAAGAGGTCTCAAACTTTGCGATCATGGCAAATGTGTTTGCATTGGAGGGCACCGTCCTCATGCTAATGAGACTCCTAACTTTGCAGTGACATTAGAAGAGGGCAGCACCAACGTATGCTCTCGTGACATTGATTGTGACTTACTAATTAAATGTAATCCAGGCAGTCTCAAACTTTGCAATCATGGCAAATGTGTTTGCATTGGAGCGCATCATTCTCATGCTAACTAGGCTCCTAACTCAGCAGTGGCATTAGAAGAGGCCGG
The DNA here is from genome assembly GCF_042453785.1 of Malus domestica. Lineage (NCBI taxonomy): Eukaryota > Viridiplantae > Streptophyta > Magnoliopsida > Rosales > Rosaceae > Malus > Malus domestica. Next base: position 30,623,140 of record NC_091664.1, on the reverse strand, counting down.
TGCCAACGTATTTTCTCGTGACATTGATTACAACTTCCTAATTAAACATAATCCATGCGACCTCAAACTTTGCGATCATGGCAAATGCATTTGCCTTGGTGGCAAAACCAGCCCTCCTACCAGTACATGAAGATCATAGCAACGCCGTTTTCTTAAGTTTTGTCTAATGAAAACTAAATGTTGGAACCCCAGTGTTGTCCCACATCGGCCAGAGGGCTCAAGTGAAAGTGCTTTAAATAGAAATACCCCTCTCTAACTAACATCGAGGCCTTTTGTGATAAAACCCCACACCTGAGGATTGTGCAGGTGGTTAAGTGGGGACAGTATCGGTGTTGTTAGAGTGGGCCATCGGTCCGTCGACCTGAAAATTTCCACACTAAAGTATTAGCTGCCTAACAACAATGTAATGTTGCTGGCCACCCTTCGCTACACTTTTTCTTGTCCAATGAATAAATATATACGCTTTTCACAGTTGTATCGTTTGATATTTTTTATTTGCTGGCATTATGTTGATCAAATTAAATTAAATTAGCTTAATAATTAGGTTTGGAGATTAACACATATCAAACATGTGGTCATAATATTTGATCGAATATTTCAGTTTGGGTGAGAGTCGCAGCTGCGATTGAAACTCACTTGGAGTTGGACTCTGCAGTTAATTGTCCCCCAGTGAAATGATCAGCCTCCCCAATTAACCTTAATTACAGTGGACACAAGATAAATAAATAAGGAATTGACAAGAAAAAAAAAAGGTAAAGCTATGTTTTGTGATTTGGGTAGGTGGCAAAATCAATATAGATCTCATATTAGTTTTATTTTTTCTAAACAAAATAAAGTCATATTATATCGACTATAAATATAAGGGTTTAGGATGAAGAGCTCACAACAAAAATTCTCTACTCCAAGTGTGTGTGTGTGTATATATATATGTATGTATGTATTACAAGCCAGAATATATATATATATATATATATATATATATGTATGTATTACAAGCCAGAATATACAGCAAGACTATGGCTCCTTCTTGGCTTCTTTGTTTCCCTTTGCAGCATAGCAATATGTCAATCTCTGTCCCACTGCTAAAATTACATGTACAAGATCATTTTCTTATTAATCTTTAATCTGGTTAATTAATATTTGCATGATATTTATTTCAGGCACGTCAATATTTTTAGGAGAGATTAAATATATTCACACACATCAAATTACTTCTTCCACTTTCTTTTAATATTTTTAATATTTTTTTATATTCTACATACCTCTAACACTTTTTAGATGTGAGTAACATAATTTAGAATGTGTGAATATAATCTCTCTATTTTTAAAATCAACTGCAAAAGTGGAAGCAGCGGTAGTAGAAAATTTTGAATGTAATCCAGGTGACCTCAAATTTTGCAATCATGGCAAATGCTTTTGCGTTAGAAGGCACCGTCCTATGAAAGCGTCAACATAGGTTCCCTTGATACCGATCGTGACTTCCTAATTCAATGTATTCTAGGCTACCTTAAAGTTTGCGATCATGGCAGCATTTGCGTTTAGAAGGCATAAAGTGTCAACGTCAACGTATGTTATATTGACACTGATTGTGACTTCCTAATTCAAGTTGTGTTTTGTGATTTGGTGGATGTCGGCGTTGTGGCGGTGGGGGGATGGCCACGGGGTGGTTTAATTTGGTGTAATTCACACAGTTTGCTGTATATGTTTAAATAGAAAATACTCTATATAAAAGTCTATGATAGTTGATATGTCATGTCTTAAGCAGTTGAATTTTTATAGAAGCATTTCAACTTGAATTAAAAAAATCAACACGACTATTAGGTTAAGTTTATTATTATTCTTTCTCCACTTTTACTTTTTAGCATTTAAATATGTGTTTAAAAATTAAATATTAGGTTAAGTTCAGCATTACCTTTTCTCCACTTTTACTTTTTATACTTATTTTACATTTTTCAATATTATAGAAAAAAATCGCCTAATTTCTACCTCTTTTTGTTTTTTGTTTTTTTTTGTTTTTTTTGAATATTTGAAAATTAGTTTATTTTTAATTTACCTAATGTCTTACAACAAAACAACCTAACAAATACTTTCACAAGAAATGACACAAAATAAGCCCTTACCTACAGATTTCATCCAGTTTGTTCATGGTATGGCTTTGTCATATCCATATATACGGTTTGAAAATGTGACCTAAAAAATTCGAAGGTAGAACGATTGTAAATTTGAAACAATTAAGACATGAAATAACTCACATACATACTCAAATTTAGGGAAAAAAGAAGTTGAGGATATTAATGTAGAAAACTTAGTGTTAGAAACCTAGCACACAAACATGACTTGTGGGGAAATTCTAAACAAAGGAAATGAGTTTTTGCTTGGTACGTAACTAAGTCACTCTTTTGTCATAAAATATGGCCAAACTCAATATATAATCTGTAATTTATAGAATAAATACAATGTTACGTTTTCAAGGGAAAAAAATCGAGTGGTAGACTGATTGTCATAAAATCTGGCCAAAATTAGTTTTAACTCTGTAATTTATAGAAGAAATATAATAATATCTAAGCAAAATAAAGAAGAAGAAGGAATACAAAGATATATTTCGAAGGAAAGTAATCCGAGTAGGGAACAAAGTAAAAGGCCCACATTCCATCTCACGTCCAAATATGGGGCAAATGGGGTCATATCACACAGTATAAATATAGAGTCTTTATCACGTAAAACTGGCTGCCTCTCTCGTTATCGGTTTTGCCTCCCCTTGCAGTATTGCAATTTGTAAGTCTCTCTCTCACTTACTAAAGTTATTACATGCACAAGATTAGTTCCTTATTAATCTATATCTATTTAACATTTGCGTTATCGATTTTTATCTTAGGTGTATTAGTATTGTTAGGATCAACTGCAGAAGTGGAAGCAGCAAAAGCCAAGGAGGCCAGCACCAACGTATGTTCTCGAGATATTGATTGTGACTTCCTAATTAAATGTAATCCAGGCGATCTAAAACTTTGCGATCATGGCAAATGTGTTTGCGTTGGAGGGCATTATCCTCATGCTAACCAGGCTCCTAACTCTGCAGTGGCATTAGAAGAGGCCGGCACCAACGTATGCTCTCGTTTGATTGCGACTTCCTAATTAAATGTAGGCTTTTTAGCTAAAATGGTCCTTAGGATTTGCATAACTCATCACTTTGGTCCCCGATATTTGAAATCAATAGAAGTGATTCCTGAGTTTATCCATCATCAATCATTTTGGTCATTCCATGAAAAGTTTTATTAAATAATGACCAAAATGACAAAAATTCCCTCAATTTAAGAAACAATGGGCCAAATGATTTGACAAAAATTGAGGGTATTTTTGTTATTTTAGCCTTATTTAATGGAAAATTTTCATGAAATGATCAAATTGATTGATGGTGGACAAACTCAAGGACCACTTTTATTGATTTCAAATCTCAGGGACCAAAGAGAGGAGTTATGCAAATCTCATGGACCATTTTGGTTAAAAAGCCTTAAATGTTATCCAGGCGGTCTCAAACTTTGCGATAATGGCAACTGTGTTTGCGTTGGAGGGCAACGTCCTCATGTTGACTAGGCTCTTAACTCGGCAATGGCATTAGAAGAGGCCGGCGCCAATGTATGCACTCATGATATTGATTACGACTTCCTAATTAAATGTGATCTAGGCGGTCTCAAGCTTTGCGAACATGGCAAATGTGTTTGCATCGGAGGGCAACATCCTCATGCTAACAAGGCTCCTAACTCGGCAGTGGTATTAGAAGAGGCCGGTGCCAACTTATGCTCTCGTGATATTGATTGCGACTTCCTAATTAAATGTAACCCAGGTGGTCTCAAACTTTGCGATCATGGCAAACGTGTTTGCATTGGAGGGCATCATCCTCGTGCAGACAAGGCTCCTAACTCGGCAATGGCATTAGAAGAGGCCAGCGCAAACGTATGCTCTCGTGACATTGATTGCGACTTCCTAATCAAATGTAATCCAGACAGTCTCAAACTTTACGATCATGGCAAATGTGTTTACGTTGGAGGGCATCGTCCTCATGCTAACCAGGCTCCTAACTCTGTAATGGCATTAGAAGAGGTTGGCCCCAACGTATGCTCTCGTTTGATTGCACATGTGTTGGTGGCAAAACCAGCCCTCCTGCCAGTGCATGAGGATCATAGCAACGCCGTTTTCTTTTGTGTCCAATTAAACCTCGAGTGTCACCTGCCTAACAATAATGTTGTTGGCCACCCTTCTCTACACTTTTTATTATCCAATGAATAATTCTATACGCATTTCATAGTCGTATTGTGATTTTTCGTTTGATATTTTTTATTGGTTGGCATTATGTTGATGAATTTAGAAATTAACATATCAAAATGGTCATAATAGTTTATCAGATATTTCAGTTTGAGTGAGAGTCGCGACATGAGAAACTCACTTGGACTCGAATAGGAGGGGAAAGGGGATTGGATCGAGTTGAGCTCATTTACGGGTGTTCATTGACAGATGTGTCATGTCTTGAGCGGTTAGGTTATGATATTAGTCTAAATATAGTGAAGTGTATGGAAACACACAACTTCAAAACGTAGAAAATTGGAATTTAATTGGGCAAATATGCATGTATAAGATTTAAAAGGTGTGCCTGACGTAGTACCCACTTTTGATGAAAAAACTTACTTATTCTAATTTGATATCCTTGATGTTATCGCACATTACGTACGAATGTACCAGACATTGCATGTAAACGGAAATTTCTCTTAATTTCCAAAAAAAAAAACAAATGTGGGAAAACTGAATTAGAAAGTTGATATCAAGGAAGAATATTTGAAGCGAAAATAACTGAAAGAGATGTTCACCAAAAACACATATGAAATCGAAAGAGATGTTGGTATTATATACCTACATGGATGGCAAAATCCGAAAATGTTGAAGTTGTACAAACAAGGTCCTTGTCGTCCACCTTCTATGCCCAAGTCTAATCAAACAACGTGTCAAATACTTTCACTAGAAAATGACACAAAATTGACCCCTTTCTTTTCATCCCTTTCCTTCATGCTATATATCTTTGTAATATCCATTATTATCCATGATAGAAAGTATTATTTTTTAGCATTAATTGTGATTTCGTATGTAGCTTAGGCTCTTTAATCTTTCAAAATCATATTATTCTTATTATTTTTTTTTACAAAATCGTATTATGTTTTAATTTTATAGAGAGTAGGATTAATCGAGCTAGGCTGTAATATTGAGATTACACTATCTTGACTAAGTAGTTTAACCGGCGTAATATTAAAGAGAGTTAATTACAAAGTAAACTCTGGAAGTTTGATGTCACTTTCACAAAACACACGGTTTTTCAATTTTCTCATATTAATATTTACAATATCAAATTGTTAACAGTTCAAATTGTTTTAGTCCTCCGACCTTAATTAAACACAAAAAAAAATGACTTGAAATGTTAAACCTTTAATACATGGATTAGTAATGTGAAAAAATTGAAACATTGCACCCCCATTTCAATGTTACTGTAAACTTTGTCAGTGTATTTTGTAATTAACTTTTTTGTTAAATTTTTTGTTAATTAGCTTTAAACTTCATTTGTACATCGCATATCCTCTTATTTATTTATATTTTTTAAATATTCTTCAATTCAATCAATTCGACAATCTAAAATTTAAAAAAATATATGAAAAATAAAAATGATGTGTGTATAACTTTACATCAAGTGCTTGAATAAAACAGAAGGTGAAAAACAACCTCCATCAGGTTATAGCAGATTAAAACTTCCTCTCTTTTCACACACCCCCACTAACCCACACAGAGACACAGACACAGAGCTCTCTCTCTCTCTCTCTCTCTCTCTCTCTCTTCCGCTTTCTTGATTTTGATGCGCAGACTCTTCCCTCCAAACCCAATCAAAACCCCAACTCTCTTCAACTCCCTCCGTCTGCGATTGAACTCGCTCCGATCCCACTGTGCCAACTCAATGGCCTTACCTCCGCCGAAGTCAGCCATGGCTTCCGCCGTCGTCGACAACGAGGTGGGTCTCGCCCGCCGCTTCTGGATCAAGTTCAACCGAGAATCGATTTTCGCTATGTACACTCCCTTCTCGCTCTGTTTGGCTTCTGGGAATCTCAAGATTGAAACTTTCCGCAATTATATTGCCCAAGATGTTCACTTTCTCAAGGCCTTCGCTCACGCGTGAGTTGTTATTGCTTTCTTTAATTTCACTTATTGTTTCTGTGCGAATTTGTTATGTATTTTTCATTTGGGGTTTTGGGGACTGTTTGGTTGCTGGGAAAATGTTGCGATTGAATCTGAATCCGAATCTGAATCTGGGTTTGTTTAATATTTCAATGACCCTTTGAGTGTTTAAGCAAATAAAGATGGATTGTAAGTGTGCCAAGAAAGTTTAGCTTGGAGTATTCATTGTAATTCTTTGATTTTCTTTTTTGTTAATTTGGAAATATTTGCTTCGTTTTATTGAGTTTTTATAAGTTAGAGTGCAATTTTAGGCAGAAAATTTCATGAATTGCTTGAAATTGCAATTTACGGTTTTACTCCTAACACAAATAGTAAAGGTTTGGTAGAAAATTTCATTGTTGTGGTCTTCATGGTGACGGGAAAATATGGGAAAAGAAAGGAAATTAGATTGTGAGTGTAGAGTTTTAATCAATAGGAGGAAAAATGTATGGTTTGATGAAAGCTCAGTATCGATTATATGTTTTCCAGGAGATGGAGTTCTTATGTTTCATTTTACAGATTTTAGCTAAAAATCAAGAATGGTATTCTTTTTGTTTATCTGTTATTGACTTCTTGCTCTCGTTGGTTGCTGAGGAAACATAGGAAGCAAAAGAACAAAACTTAAATCTTAGCTTTTGAATGGCTATAATGGAGAGAATTATCCTGAAATTTTGTTTAGCATAATTTAATTGATTGACTAATTTGGGCGATTCAATAGTTCTTTAGTGATAGGAGCAACTAAAATCATATTTGATTTCAATTTTTATTTTCATTCCTTTTTTTTTTCCAGTCTTGTCAGCAACCAAATGGAGGGTTAGGTATTTTGGAAATATTTATATGCATCGAATTAGGTAAAAATTTTGTTTTTTGTTTACACTGAAATCCAAAATAATATAGAAGATAAGAAATTTTTTGTTTTAGGTTTCTTCAGAACTGGTGGAGTTGGATTTGTATATGTTATTTTGTGCGATTTATTTGTTTGATCTTCTTTTGTGCGATTTATTTGTTTGATCTTCTTTTATGTATGAATATTTAGGTATGAATTGGCAGAAGATTGTGCAGACGATGATGATGCAAAGCCTGTGATTTCTGAGTTGAGGAAGGCAGTTCGGCAGGAGCTGAAAATGCATGATTCATTTGTGAAGGTACAATGAAGGGCTATTTTATCTATGACACGGGAGGAGACATGTAAATTATAAGTGATCTGCAATCATCCAATTGAGTATTTTGAATGCAAATGTTGGCAGAAAATTAATGTTTCATATTCTTTTGAGTTACGTTTTGCATTGTCTAAAATAAAGAGAGCCATGCAGGGATGGGGTTTACAGGGTGCTAAAGAGGCCCCTATCAACTCTGCTGCCGTGAAGTACACAGATTTCTTATTGGCAACAGCCTCTGGAAAAGTTGAAGGAGTCAAGGGTCCTGGTAAACTTGCAACTCCATTTGAAAGAACCAAAGTTGCTGCTTACACCCTTGGCGCTATGACTCCTTGCATGAGACTGTATGCCTTTCTTGGTAAAGAGTTCAAGGCCCTTCTAGATCCCAATGAAGGCAGTCACCCGTACTTGAAGTGGATTGACAATTATTCTTCTGAAAGTTTTCAGGTTCGTCATATCACCTTGTTTTCTTATGGTCAGTCTGAATTTACTCTCCTGATTCTGATCTGAAAGGGTGATACATTACATAAATTGCCTTCTTTTACTAACAGTTCAATTACCGTTATCGTTGAATTCAGGCATCAGCTGTACAAACCGAAGAGTTGCTCGATAAACTAAGTGTCTCTTTGACAGGCGAGGAACTTGACATAATCGAAAAGCTTTATCACCAAGCAATGAAACTTGAAATAGAGTTCTTCTCTGCTCAGCCCCTTGTTCAGCCAACTGTAGTTCCTCTGATCAAAGAGCATAACCCTGCAGAAGATCGGCTCGTGATATTTTCTGATTTTGACTTGACTTGTACGATCGTCGATTCATCTGCCATTTTGGCTGAAATTGCAATAGTAACAGCACCAAAATCTGATCAAAAATCTGATCAACATCAGCCCGAAAATCATATTGCTCGGATGTCATCAGCTGATCTCAGGAATACATGGGGTCTTCTTTCCAGGCAGTACACAGAAGAGTATGAGCAATGCATAGAAAGCATCGTTCCCACTGAAAAAGGTATATTAACAATTACTGTAGTCTTGTTTGCTATTCATGAATGTTCAACTTTATGTTTGAAGGCGTGAAAAATTGTTACAGTAGCACTTTTGTAAAGGTTACTTGCTCAGGTGTGACCATTTGCCCTTCTGTGGTTTTGCAGCGGTGTTTGACTATGAAAAGTTGCATAAAGCACTAGAGAAACTTTCAGATTTTGAGAGGAAGGCAAACAATAGAGTTACAAAGTCAGGAGTACTCAAGGGTCTTAATCTCGAAGATATAAAAAGAGCTGGTGAACGTCTCATTCTTCAAGATGGTTGTATTAATTTCTTCCAGAAAATTGTCAAGAGTGAAAACTTGAATACAAATGTTCATGTTCTTTCGTACTGTTGGTGTGGTGATCTCATAAGGTCGGCCTTTTCATCAGGTATACTTTCCTTCTGAATTGTTTCTTTATATTTGAGTATGCATTACTCAAACCCAATTTACTCTTATTCTCTTGTTATGAGATAGTAGATAGTTTTATTGTCTCGATCCCTATAGTATATCCTGATTGATATGAACAAGCCGGGTTGGTTATTAAAGTATGATTCTTCTTGCCTCTGTAGAAATTGACTGGAACTTGATCCTAAGAGAATCTTATGTTTCAATGTATTGCGTCTTTTCTAGGTACAGTTTGAACAAAAATATATTCATAAGACACCTTGAAGTTGGTCTACCTAGATTTAGGAGAAAATTCTGGAACATATGAGTTATGGGAATTTATTGGACATAGATTTTGCCGTTGTTCAGAATCTTTAGAATCTGACCTTTGGTGGACATATAAGATTTCCAGTGTTGACATTTGAAGTGCATATTTATCACCCTTAGCAACTTTATAGACATGCCTCTCATTCTTGTTTATGTGTTGTTTGGAGCAGGTGGTTTACCCGAGCTGAATGTGCATGCAAATGAGTTTACTTTTAAGGAATCCATATCCACAGGTGACATTGTTAAGAAGGTGGAGTCTCCTATTAACAAGGTTCAATCTTTCAAAGAAATATTGAAAAATTGCAGCAATGACAGAAAGAACTTGACCGTTTACATAGGAGACTCGGTGGGTGATTTACTGTGTCTGCTGGAGGCAGATATTGGTATCGTAATTGGGTCGAGTTCAAGCCTTAGGAGAGTGGCGACTCAGTTTGGGGTATCTTTTGTTCCTTTGTTTGCGGGTTTAGTTAAGAAACAGAAAGAATGCACAGATGGAAGGTCTTCTAATTGGAAAGGGTTAACCGGTATTCTTTACACAGTGAATAGTTGGGCGGAAATACATGCCTTCATTTTGGGTTGTTAGAATTCATTTTCTTCTTTCCGGTTCTTGTGCACTTAAACAGCGTGCTTGGACAAACGAATCGTATTCATATATAGTGGAACACAGATTAAAGTTGGTGTCTTGTCAAAAAAACAAAGATAAGAAGTTCGTGGCTGATTTTATAAGGGCCACAGATTTGCTGCTGTCTTGCTGTTCTCTTCTTTTCTTTTTGTAAACAGGGGGATCTCTTTTGGAAATGTGATTATGGCCAATTGGGGTGCTGTAAACAGGGTACGTGCACTTCTCCTCCGCTTCTTTCATCTTTTTCCTCAGTCTTTCACATTCGGGATTATTGTAACCGCGTTTTCTTATCAGTTTCTTGAAATCCTCCTTCTCTTTTCAGGTTTGGAGAGTTCTCAGGCAGCAATGAATTCAAACAGAGATTGTTATATCATCATTTGTCCATATAAACATTTCAAGTTCTGTATCTGTAATTTTGTTAGCCGATTGCTATTCGATATTTCGGATGAATGGCAATTTCAGAGTGTATTTCCGGTCATGTAATACTTACGTCCTACCATAAATGCAGATGCAATTGTTCATGTCAGCTTGTTGGATCTATTCGTTGTTTTGGTTGGGTGCCCATATTTTCTCTGAATCCACTGTTTGAACTGCATGCTTTGCTTGCTTGCTTGCACCATACTCTTAGAAAGAATGTAAAGAAATTTATACATTGCTTCAAATTGGAAATATCCATGATATGCACTATTGGATTTAGAATCTTAAGTTGAAAATATTTATGTTAAACATTTTTGCTCGTAAACGCTTAAATTGGAAAAGTTTATATTATATATTATGATGAAATTTTTATTAAAAATTTAGTTCTTTGAAACAGGTGATTCTTTTAAAAAGCATGTCTAGATGCTTTTTTAATTTAGAGAAACACTTTTGCCAAACGTTATTGGAAGTGCTTCTTTTAAATTGGAAAAGTTTCTATTAAATTTAGAATATGAGGATCCTAAATTTAAAACCTGATGATCCGTTTAAAAATGTCTCTAGATAATAATTTTGATGATAAACACTTTACATAATTATGTGTTTTTGTAATTCTAAACCAGTGCTTCTTTTAAAAAGACTTCTAGGGCACGTTTGTTTGACAGGATTCGCTGGGACTGGACTGGACTAGACTATAGTCCAGTGTTTGGTGGGTACCGGGATTAGCTTTAATGAGCTTAGGTGGGATTCGCTAGGACTAAGGGGGGGCTTAGCCGTTCTTCACGAGGGATCCCAAATTCGGGCGGACTCGTAAGCCAGAGAAACCGCGTCTTCCCACATCTCACATCCCACATCGTCCTCATCTCTGCGTCTGCCCTCGTCGTCGTCCTTGCCGTGCTCCCACATCGTCCTCACGCTCATCGTCATCCTTGCATCTGGTCGCTGTCATCTGCCTCTAGTCGGTAAGCTTCGAATCTTGGATTTTTTTTCGTCGATTTGTGTGGATTTGTTTGTGATATTAACTGAGGTTTATTTGATTTTGTTGTTTTGGGTTTGAGAAATTCATAATATACAAGTGGATTTGCAATTGAACAAATTAGGGTTTTGTTATTTAGGTGAAATTGAGATTAGAATATGGGGTTTTCATAAGATGAAATTGAGATTAGTCTCAGGTGTATGCTCTCTGTGTGTGTGTTTGTGTGTACTGAAAAAAAATTTGTCTGTGTGTTTGTGTGTGTGTGAGTGTGTTTGTGTGTGTGTGTGTGTATGTAATCTGTGTAACCTGTGTAATATCTGTGTGTGTGTGAGTTGTGTGTGTAAAATGTGTGTGTAATCTATCCGTGTGTGTGTGTGTAACCTGTGTTATTTGCAGTGTGTGTGTGAGTTGTGTGTGTAAAATGTGTGTGTAATATGTCCGTGTGTGTGTGTGTAATCTGTTTTTGTGTGTATGTGTGTGAGTTGTGTGTGTAAAATGTGTGTGTGAGTTGTGTGTGTAAAATGTGTGTGTGAGTGTGAGTGTGAGTGTAAGTGTTTGTGTGTGTGTGTGTGTTTGTGTGTGAGTGTGAGTGTAAGTGTGAGTGTGAGTGTGTGTGAGTGTGAGTGTGTGTGCAGTGTGTGTGTGTATGCAGTGTGTGTGTGTGTGCAGTGTGTGTGTGAGTGTGTATGCAGTTTGTGTGTGTGTGTGTGCAGTGTGTGTGTGAGTGTGTATGCAGTGTGTGAGTGTGAGTGTGTGTGAGTGTGAGTGTGTGTGCAGTGTGTGTGTGTATGTAGTGTGTGTGTGTGTGCAGTTTGTGTGTGTGTGCAGTTTGTGTGTGTATGCAGTGTGTGTGTGTGCAGTTTGTGTGTGTGTGCAATTTGTGTGTGTATGCAGTGTGTGTGTGCAGTTTGTGTGTGTGTGTATGTGTGTGTCCAGTGTGTGTGTGTGTGTGACTGTGTTCAGTGTGTATGCAGTGTGTGTGTGCAGTTTGTGTGTGTGTGTGTATGTATGTAGTATGTATGCAGTGTGTGTGTGTATGTATGCAGTATGTATGCAGTGTGTGTGTAAGTGTGAGTGTGAGTGTGAGTGTGAGTGTGAGTGTGAGTGTAAGTGTGCAGTGTGTGTGTGTGTTTGTGTGTGAGTGTGAGTGTAAGTGTGAGTGTGAGTGTGTGTGAGTGTGAGTGTGTGTGCAGTGTGTGTGTGTATGCAGTGTGTGTGTGTGTGTGCAGTGTGTGTGTGAGTGTGTATGCAGTTTGTGTGTGTGTGTGCAGTGTGTGTGTGAGTGTGTATGTAGTGTGTGCAGTGTGTGTGTGTCTATGCAGTGTGTGCAGTGTGTGTGTGTGCGCAGTGTGTGTGTGTGTGTATGTATGCAGTATGTATGCAGTGTGTGTGTGTGTGTGCGTGTGTGTGTGTGTGCAGTGTGTGTGTGTGTGTGCAGTGTGTGTGTATGCAAGTATGTATGCAGTGTGTGTGTGTGAGTATAAAAACAGAGTGTGTGTGTGAGGGTAAGAGTTTGTTGCACTCTGTCCCCGTATGTGTGTGTGTGTCACTGTGTTCAGTGTGTGAGTGTGAGTGTGTGTGAGTGTGAGTGTGTGTGCAGTGTGTGTGTGTGTATGTAGTGTGTGTGTGTGTGCAGTTTGTGTGTGTGTGCAGTTTGTGTGTGTATGCAGTGTGTGTGTGTGCAGTTTGTGTGTGTGTGCAATTTGTGTGTGTATGCAGTGTGTGTGTGCAGTTTGTGTGTGTGTGTATATATGCAGTGTGTGTATGTGTGTGTCCAGTGTGTGTGTGTGTGTGACTGTGTTTAGTGTGTGAGTGTGAGTGTGTGTGTGTGTATGCAGTGTGTGTGTGTGTGTGCAGTGTGTGTGTGAGTGTGTATGCAGTTTGTGTGTGTGTGTGCAGTTTGTGTGTGAGTGTGTATGCAATGTGTGTGTGTCTATGCAGTGTGTGCAGTGTGTGTGTGTCTATGCAGTGTGTGCAGTGTGTGTGTGTGTGCGCAGTGTGTGTGTGTGTATATATGCAGTGTGTGAGTGTGAGTGTGTGTGTGTGCAGTGTGTGTGTAAGTGTGAGTGTGTGTGTATGTATGCAGTGTGTGTGTGTGTATGTATGTAGTATGTATGCAGTGTATGTGTATGTATGCAGTATGTATGCAGTGTGTGTAAGTGTGAGTGTGTGTGTATGTATGCAGTGTGTGTGTATATATGCAGTGTGTGTGTGTGTATGCAGTATGTATGCAGTGTGTGTGTGTGTGTGCAGTGTGTGAGTGTGAGTGTGTGTGTGTGCAGTGTGTATGCAGGGTGTGTGTGTAGTGTATGCAGTGTGTGTGTAAGTGTAGTGTATGTAGTGTGTGTGTGTGTTTGTGTACTGTGTATGCAGTGTGTATGTATGCAGGGTGTATGCAGGGTGTATGCAGTGTGTGTATGTATGTATGCACTGTGTGTGTACTTGCAGGGTGTGTGTGTAGTGTATGCAGTGTATGTGTGTAGTGTATGTAGTGTGTGTAGTGTATGTAGTGTGTGTAGTGTATGCAGTGTATGTAGTGTGTGTATGTATGTACTGTGTTTGCAGTGTGTATGTATGTACTGTGTATACAATGTGAATGTTTTGTATTGTGTGGGGTTGATGCTGAATTGCAATTTGTTGTGGTTGTTGGTTGCAGAGAAGAGGAGCATAAACGGAAGGCTAAGGCTAAGGCTACTGCATTACAGGTGTCCTTTAATTTCCCTTTTCACATGCAATGCCTAGCAATGATAGCAATCCTCATACTAGTGTTCTTAGACACATGTTTATAGATGTATAAGAGTAGAACATTTTGAATATGATGCCTCGGGTTAATGAAAACTTTTTTTTTTCAACGCCATATGTATATTTGTTGCCTCGGGTTAATGATTTAGTTAATTTGTTTTTTGTTTTTTTTTTGTTTGGATAGATATGGATCGAAGGAAGCTTTTATTGATCTTATTGTTAGAGATGTCTTATTTGGAAACAATTTGTATTTGTACGATTCTTGTGGTGATGATGCTACGTGGCAAACAGAGACATGTTGAACGACCCACATTGACTAACCGTTCACTTATTAGACGAGAGATTAGTTTGTGTTATCTGAATGGTATAATAGGGAATACTGATACTGAATGTGTTAACGAATTGAGAATGGATAGAAGGACTTTTGGCATATTATGCGACTTACTTCGTCAAGATGGGAGGGTAAAAACTGATGGTTTGGTGTCTGTAGAGGAACAGGTGTGTATGACTTTACAAATATTAGCACATCATACTAAGAATCGTAGTGTTGGCGGTAGATTTTATAGGTCGGGAGAGACTATAAGTAGGTATTTCAATAGCGTATTGCAAGGAATTTTGCGATTACAAGGTTTCCTACTAAAAGTCCCACAGCCTGTGCCTATTGATTCTACAGATGCTAGGTGGCGATGTTTTAAGGTATGATGAGAAATATTTTTCATTTTCCTTAAGCTTTAACTCTTCATTCCCTTTGTATAAATTAACAAAAAGTTTTTTATTTTTTATTTTTAAGAATTGCTTGGGAGCATTGGATGGAACACACATTGATGTGCATGTACCTGAAATTGACAAACCAAGATACCGAACAAGAAAGGGTCGAGTCGCAACTAATGTGTTAGGTGTGTGTTCAGGAGATATGCAGTTCATATATGTGTTTCCGGGGTGGGAGGGTTCCGCATCAGACTCTAGAGTGCTACATGATGCAATTAGTAGGCCTAATGGTTTTAAGGTACCAGCGGGTAAGATTATTACTTAGTCTCAACTTTCTAAGTTAGGTTTAGTTCTGTTTGTCAACTACAAAACACTAATAAGGTCTGTTTTTTTTTTCATTAGGTTGTTATTACCTTGTAGATGGTGGTTATACAAATGGTGAAGGATTCCTTGCACCCTATAGAGGAATACCTTATCATTTATCTGAATGGGAGGGACGAACACCTTCTAATAAGGAAGAATATTTTAACATGAAGCATTCTAAGGCAAGGAATGTAATTGAACGCTGTTTTGGCTTGCTAAAAGGAAGGTGGTCGATACTAAGGAGTCCATCTTTCTATCCGATAAGGACACAAGGTCGAATAATTACCGCTTGTTGCCTACTACACAATCTTATTAGGCAAGAGATGTTAGTAGATCCAATGGAGAATTTGCCAATAATAGAAGATGGACAAAATACAGAAGAAGGTGAATATGTTGGTAGTGTTCAATCATCGGACCAGTGGACTGCAATGAGGAATGATATGGCTGAGGAAATGTATAATGAGTGGAGAGCAATTAGGAACCAGCAACCGAACTAGCTATATGTTTTAATGATAACATTTTATTTTAGTATTCCTTTTTATCATGCATTTGTTAGATATTAGCACAATGATTGGATGGTATGCAAATTAATTGGATATTATGCAAGTTGATTGGATATTATGCAAGTTGATTGGATATTATGCAAATTGATTATTTGTATGGTATTTTCCTTCATTAAAATATTTTTTGTTTAGGTATGGATAACGAAAATATTTTGAATGCTACTCAAGAGCCAAAAGGAAGAAGGCGTAAATGGGAAGCATTTGAGGAAGAAGTATTACTAGGAGTTCTTGAGGATTTTGTTGCTCGGAAGCAACGGTGTGACACCGGTGCTTTCAAACAAGGTACTTTGGTTGAAATAGCAAAAGCTGTCAATGTTTTATGTCCTCATTCAAATATAAAGGCAAATCCACATATTGAGTCCAAGTTGAAGAAATGGAAAAAAACATATAGTATGGTCGTTGACATGATAAACACAAGTGGATTTGCATGGAATGATGTCAAAAAGTGCGTTGAAGTTGACAGTGATGACGCATGGCAAACTTATGTGCAGGTTCATATCCTATTTTATTTATGCATTAGTTATATTCTTGCTCCTATATTTGTTACGCATGCTAAATTTTAGTTTTGCTATGTTGATATAATCTTAGAGAAATAAAGAAGCCGATGGATGGAGAAGCAAACCTTTTCCACTGTTTGATAGATTTGCATATATATTTGGAAAAGATCGGGCTACGGGTAATGTAGCCGAAACCCCTGCTCAAATGGTGGAGGAACAAAGTCATGATCATGTTGGTGAAAGTGATATTGGAGGTGATAATTTTGTTTCTTCAATGAACCAACAAAGCCAACAAAGCACCCCATCTGAAAATAGCCAAAGAAAGAGGAAAAGAGCTGTGGGAAGTTCAAGTGATGGAACCGAGGCAATTATCAGTGGACTGAAAGATTTTTATGTTGAAAGTGGGAAGAGGATGCAAATGGTAACTGAAGCTTTAGTTCAAGGTACTGCAGATCATACTGACATAGCTAATGAACTTGAAGCAATGGGTCTCTCTCCTATGGATCAAATTGATGCATTGTCTCTTATTTTGGATAAACCAAAAAATGTGGGAGTGTTCAGGGCAATCAAACCGGAACTCAAGAAAGTGTTCGTCCAAAGACTTTTAAGAGACAACGCAAGCGGATGAGGATTTTGGCTAATGTTAACATGGATGTATTTTATTAACGTTAACATGGATGTATTTTATTAATCATACAGTCTTATGTTATGACTTATAACTTAGCTTTGCACTAGTATTTTGGCTTATGTTTACTAGCCATTTTGTAAATTATGGAGATCTATTTTGGCTAATGTTAACTAATGTTAACTAGGATTTTCTAAATTATGGAGATCTTATGTACTTGTATTTGTTGAAGTTGCATGTATTGGCCACTATTATTTTTCTTCTGTTGGGTGATAGAGTTTAAATCAAGCTACATTTGCAAATTAAACCCAATTCTATTAGCAGGTAATAGAAACAAAACAATTGTCAATTTTTTTTAAGATTCATAATATACATGGCAAAAATATGCTCCAATTAACCCATATCATGAGATTTGTAGCATTACTCTATTACACAATGACAAAAATTTGTAGTCCTAGTCTAAGCAAACACAAATCTGGTGAACAATATTGTTTTTCTTATCCTGCTTCTTAGTCCGAGACTGCACCAAACGCTTCACTAAGTTAGTCCAGCTTAGTCCAGTCTAAGCCAGTCCAGCTTAGTCCCGGCAGCTAGTCCAGTCCGAGACAGTCCGGCGCAACAAACGCACCCCTATTGTACAAACTAGTATTACGGTTTAATGATATTTTTCTTCACTTGTAAGTGAGATAACTCAAGTTGACTCACATGAATAAATGATAATGATGAACATCGTTATATAAAAAAATTTAAAAAAAAACATTTCACTTTTTTCTGTCAAACTAGTCGAAAGTACTTTTAGTTGTCTCAAAGCACTTTCAAAAAAAGCTCTTAGACGGCCACGTGAGTCTTGTGTTTCGACAAGTGGAGTCATAACAAGTCCAACATCAATGTCAAAGCAATTGGAGGGGAAGAAATATGAAACAAAAACTCTCTAATAATTCTATAGTGTATAGTGAACAAATGGATAAATGAGTGAAGTAAAGACAGGTTGACCACTACATCTTGTCATTTGTTTATGTTTTGAACTAATAAAACAAGGATGATAATCGATTCCATGTAAGGAAGGCTTAGACAGTTGATTAATAGTAGTGTGTCCATCTTTACATCTGAACTCTCTACTTTGTTTGTTCTTTTTTTATTTATTTTTTATTTTATGAATGATAAGATACGACAAGTTACAACGATACTTAACAGTGAATCACAATTTAGTATTTGAACCCAAGGACGGAGCTATTTATAGGCTCTCATCTCAGGGGCAATAACCTAGTGCAATTCTTGGAAAAAAAAAATAGAATAAGCTACTAATATGTAGCATAAATTTGTGAAATACAAATTTTTTGCCCCACCCTATATATAACATACACTTCATGCTCCAACACAGAATATATTAACCCACACCTATAAAGTTTCTAACTCCGTCTTTGATTTAACTCAATACAAATATATATCGTTTTCATATCCATACGAATTAAATCTGAAGCCTCTTCTAATGAAGTGAAAATTGGACACCGTTAGGCCATAGTTGTGTGCTCGATCTCATTCCCCAACACATGGGTGGTTTATAACATCGACATGTTAAAAAACCTTGTATTTTCTTTGGTCACATTAGAGAGTTTTCAACTCTAAGTCTAACGTACTCTTACCCTTCATTCTTACTCCCTCTCACTACTGAGCTAACCCTAATAGAAACTTCCCCTTTTCTTTTAACTAACAATTCCTACTTTTTCACATATCACGCTTAAAACATCTTCAATGGGTCCTCTAAATGAGCTAGCTCACCAAAATATTAAAAAAAGTTGAAAATTTTCTTGAATCACACTTCCTATCATGCTCCTAGTATAGCCAAACTTCTAGGAGCTCCTAATCTATGGAGTGAGAAAGGAGCTCCTAGCATTAATTATTACAATATTAATTTTAAATAAAAAATTTAATCCTATTGGTTCACAATTATTATGACTCCCTAAATTAGAGAGTATAATTGGAGTTGAAATTTACAAGGAGCTCTTAAAGTAACTTTTCAATTAGGGTTGTGATTTTCACACATCCTTAACTACTTTTCCCACACCCCTTCCTATTTTTTAATAGTTAATTGGTATCCTACTATTTAATCTTCCATATATACCCTTCCTATTTTTTTATGGTAATTAATGAAAGATTAAATAGGGAGGGGTATATATGGAAGATTAAATAGGAGGATACCAATTAAGTACTAAAAAAAATATAGGAAGGGGTGTGGAAAAAGTAATTAAGGGTGTGTGACAATCACAACCCTTCAATTAAAATTTGACTCGAGACTACAGAGCATGATTAGAGATGTTTGTCCTTGTGCATTAAATTTAGAAGAATTTGGCTTCCTAGAAATTCAATTTTCTTTCCTTTTTCTTTTTTAACGGTGTCAAGGTAGAAAATTTTGTTTGGTGGAAATCGTGATATATGGTGGGGTAGTTTGCCCAGTTGTACGAGATTGTTGTTTAAAAACTGTTTAGGATTAAACCATCATCGTCACAGTTAATGATGTGCTTCGTTCTGAAGATTTCATAAAATCATTATTAAGTTGAGTTTCTTTTCCTTTTTTTAAAGCAAACTTTCGAGTTGGGTTGTAGCTTTTAGGTTCTGAATTCTGATGCACTTAACCTCTGTGTGTTTCGACATGTTCCGAAATCCGATTGGTTCGTGAGTTTTTTCAGTTGCATTTGTAGGGTTGATTAGATTAGCATTTGGTCCGGGAACCGGATCCCCTCTGGACCCAAAGGAACTGAACCCAATAATCAAATGATCCGGACTATTGAAATTTGATCAAACGGCTATAATTATTATAACTTTTAGAGGAACCCTTGTTTGTAGCAGTTGGATCAAATTTCAATGGTCTGAATCATTTAATGAGTGGGTTCAGTTCCTTTAGGTCCGGAGGGGATCCAGTTTCGTCCCGTCCAACCCAAAATTAGGTTTTAATTAATAAAAAGTCCCGCACTTTACTTGAAACATCCACCAATCAATCTGAACAAATCCAACAGACGTGCCCTTGACTTTGTTAACTCTTGTCCTTAATCCTTGTTAATTATTCAAACCACATGTTTACAGTAAACCCTCCCCACTAACGAGTCCTTACAAATTAATGGTATCTATCTCCATTAACAAAAGATATAGAGTACGTAAAGCTAACAGAATATTTGATGCAAAACTGAACATAGTAGTTTTTTAGGATTCATGCAGCTGATCCCACTTAGTAAAATAAAACTTTATTGTTATTGTTGTATCTTCATTAAAACGGATGGAGGGTACTAAGTCCTCTCGGCTAGTTCAAATGGTGAGAAAAGTTGAATTGGAAAGTAATGAGAAAAATTGACATAATGAGTTAGGATTTAAGGTTTAAGATTCGGTTCCTTCAAAATGTGATCAAACAAAGGAGGATGAAAGTGTATATGCATGATAAATTAGATTAGATTTTTATATAATTATTAGCTAAAGAAACAAGGTTGATTATCTTTTATGAGACCTTAAGCAATACTAAAAGTTTATACCATGCCTACCTTGGAATAATGATTCTAAATTATTATGACACGACAGATAAAAAAGAATGAGTCGATAATGTGACTCTTTGTCATGCATGACACACCTATTATGGACATAAGCATCCCTATGTTTCTTTCATAATGCATCATGAAAATGACGAATTTAACCTAATTGAAATGGATTTAAAGAAAACTTGTTAAAATGATCAAAAATTAAATCTCAATTGTTGAACTGATCAAAATTAAAAATTGACGCCGTTAAAGATTGAGGACACAACAATCAAATATAAATGATGTACTAAAAAACTAATCCTTTCAACAATTGAGATTGAAGAGTTGAAGACCATTGACACAAGTCACAACGCTTACTCCATTTAATCTAATAAAAGTTAAAAAAAAAAGTTATAAGTTCGTTGAAATTGAAGAAGTTCTTTTTCTTTTAATAGGACACCCACCATTTACTAGTTCAAAGCTTAATTGATAAGTGGGAGACAACATCCGCGTGCCGGACCCGATTCCATCACCGGAAGACGCTCGAGGATGGCTCGCAAAGTCAAAGAGGGAAAACTACAAGAACCTCTAGAACAATTACATAAGCAACCAAACTAATGCTGCCAATTCTTATATAGAATGTCTCAATTAGATGAAACAACCGAGATCTATCTTGTGTTATTGTTATTGTTATTAAAACCCTAGTGATTGACTTAATTAGAGGCCAGTTTAGGTTGTTCAATAGGAGAAATTTTTAGTTGTAAATGGAATACAGATGGTACACCACCTGTTTTTATGTAAGTGGTGAAATTTTTTAATTTTTAAGTTATTAACTTTTTAACATACATAACTCACCATTTATATAAAGACACATGATGTACCACCTCGTGTAACAGTCACGCTAAAAAATCTCTCGTAGGTTTTGGCCAACTAAAGCTCAAAAATGAATATTGTTTTTGTTTTAATTAATGTTTGGTACGTGGATCCAAACTGGATAGGTCACCTCAGATTCCAACTTTAAATTATAAGGGAGGGGGTGCTTCTTTACTTAATGGATATTCCTATTATCTATAAACACATCGAGGACATGTGAAGTAGGTCCTCCCCATGTACGTACGTGGCCTAAATTATATCATTTTCACACCTTTGTTTCATCCGTCTCATTATATAAGCATGACCAACCACGCCAAATTGTATGGCTTCACCCTCTCTCTCTCTCTCTCTCTCTCTCTACACCTTAATTCTAACTTCTACCTAAGTGACCAGTTTCTGAAGGAATTCACAGGATCAGTCTCTGTCGTCGTTCAATTTCTTTCTTTTGGTGTCACTGAATTTGTCCAAGGAAAGATGGCGATGGTGCTTCAAAAGCTGAGAGGAATGTCATCAAGAGGAGATTATCAGTCTTCGATGTCGAAAAGTTGGGGGCCGGAGGAGGAGGAGGAGGAGGAGGAGGAGGACGGTGAGAGGAGGATTTAGGGTTTTCATCATCTTTCAGCCATGACCTAATTTACAGCAGTAAAGAAAGGTGATGAACTTGAGGAAATGTAAACTCAGGCAAGTCTGATATTCTTGGCTTATCATATATGATATATATAAAATAGTTACTATATCATCCTTAATATTCCCTGACCTCTTTCTTTCCTTTCTTTTCACCGGATGAATGACCTTTTCTCCTGATTCTCGGCTTGGTTGCCAGGAAAATAATTTATGGAGGAATTACTGAAATAAATTATGGCAATATGTTAGCTCCTGTAGCAGGTTGAACAGAAAATAGATATAATTTTGTGGTTTCTTTTGTTTTTCTCTATCTTTATGCATTTACTAAAAGATTTGCTTGTATTTTCCGTGAGAGTAAGATCTTATTGATTAATGAATCATTGACTACTTGACACCTCACAATTGCTATATTATTTTTTCCTATTTCTCATATTATATAAGCGCTACATACTTATCTGAACTGGAATCCTTGATGTCCAAATGCTATAATTTGTACGTACATGATCAGCCGATCAGGGTCGAGGATAGAATCTTAGTACGTGGTTGGATGAAAAGGCTCCTTCGTTTTGATTCGTTCCAAAGAATAACTTCACGCTATACACACACACACACACACACACACACAAATATATATACATGTATATATATTCCGTTGAATGATTGGCTGCCTGGTTTTTTAGCTGTCCATCTTCCAGTTAACTGGAATGGCAGCAGCAGTCTTAATCTTTCAACATCTCAAAAACCTAAAAACTTCGGTAAATGAATGAAATGCTGGAATCCAAATTCTCAAATTTATTAATATATATATCCCCATCTGAAATCTTCACATCCAGATTTTTATACAACATTCGAGCATTTCTGAGAACGAACTATGTGTGTACGTCTTTAAAATGATCAAGGGTCTTGATTAGTTTTATATCACTAGATAACGTGAAGGAAGATTGAACCAGAAGATGATGTAGTAAGGACTTTCTAGTTTGTGACTAAAATATGTGACCCCTACCATTGTTCCCCGGCACATGTCTAGCTAGGGCACAAGAATAAAGAAGATTTGAGATCTCTCAAAAAGTGAAGGGCCAGCAGACATGATAAAATGTTGACGAAGTATACCTGGTATATATGGCAGGGCAAGCTCCAAATAGTTGGGAAAAAAAGAAGAAGAAAACACCTTGGATGATGTATTAAACTCCTCTTTAGTATATAACATGCAAAGTGGACTACTGCAGATGCGATGGTACCAGTATATCTAGGCATTCTATGTTTGGGTAACATATAATGTGGACTAACATGGAATGCTAGTCAATATGCAAAATATCTACATTTTATAGAAATTTGGAAAATGTTGCATGCGTTTACTCTAGGTGAGTGCTTTGTTTACATCAATAATAAAACGCCACGTAATTTCGTTAACGGTATTTGTGTATGTATAGTGCATTGATAATATAGTAAAAACGCAAATTCGTATCACGCTGAACAAAATCTAGTATGGATTCGTAGACCCTTTACCAATACAAACTTAGAATTGTTGAAGAATCCTAAAAGAAAATGAGGGGAAAAAAAAGGAATGATTGGAGGATAGGGATTTCTTTCCCAATGATGCAATAGCAAAGAAGTAATTTGAGAGTCAAGGCTAATATATGGTTTTGGGAATCAGGTGGTTTTAGGGCATGTGGGGTCGGTGAGTGCCTTATAGGTCCCTTGAATACACATAGCAAGCTATCCGTTTTTATTTGAGGCATAGTAATGCCATGGCTAAATGATTGTGTTTTAGGTTAT
Organism: Malus domestica; assembly: GCF_042453785.1. NCBI lineage: Eukaryota > Viridiplantae > Streptophyta > Magnoliopsida > Rosales > Rosaceae > Malus > Malus domestica. The sequence goes on along the minus strand of NC_091664.1, from coordinate 30,599,717 downwards.
TTCTTTCTCATTGTATAAATGAGAGGTCTCCTCCCCAGCCACACCTCCTATTTCGTTGCCATGTTTGTAAACCCTTCCTCGCTCCCTCTCCCTCTTTCCTAGTTCATATCTATCCCTGTTTCTTTAGCTATATATGTTTGAAAGAGAGCTAGAAATGCAACTGTGACGGTACACAAAAATGGTAAAACAATATAAAATGTTCTCTACATTAAACACTTATCTACATGAAAAAAAGGACACTCTCGAATGAGATCCACTCCGGATCTCTATGTTTGTTATCAGAGATCGAGAGATTCGGATCATTCAAGAGAAAGAGAAAGAGATCCAACTGTTAAATTTTTTGAGTTTTTGTGATGGAGGTCAGTGTGATGATCTAATGGGGATCGTAGATATTGAAATTAAGCGGTCCAAATCTCTCAATTTACATGCTCCAAACAAAGAGATCCGAAGAGGATCTCAATCCCTTTAAGTTGAACCTTCATGGGAAAGATGGAATCTTTTGGTACTCCAACATCTTTCACATTGTAAAAGCCATAACATTGGGTGGGGGTGGGATGTGGGGGGATATGAATTTGTAGCTTTTTCTGCATCTTTTTTTCATGTTAATATTTATAGTACATGCTTATCCACTAATACATACACTTTGGATAAGGACGACGAGGGATCACTAGTAAAGTCTAAACCCTCCATCATATTTCCTCTTCTTTTTTCCTTTTCATTATTTAAATGTTGAGTTAGTCACCATGTGTGTCACCTAGTGCCAAATGATATACAACTACAAAAGAAAAAGAAGAATAAAAAGACAAATTCAATTTGATTTTTCTATTGGTCCGTGACTCATCATAGACTCAGTGACAAAGCTAATAAAAAAATAAAATGAAATAAATAACTGTTCATTTTTAACTGAGATCAAATTTTTTGCACCTATTTTGAGTGTGACATTTATGTGGTCTCTATTATTGATTAATACGTGTTAAGTTTATAACAATAAATTTAAAAAAAATTAAGTTTATTAAGACATGTCAATTGATAATAAAAGCACAAAGCTGCAACATACAAAATAAATACAAAATATTTGAACTCTTTTAAGCTGATTGAGATACAGAATCCCATGAGCAAATCAGAGAAGACAGACCAACTTCCAGGACCAAATCAAAACTCTTGTTGTAGCTTTGACTTGGCATCTCCTTTTTTTCCCTTCAAAGTGGCAAAACAATGATGAACCATTATGCATAGAAATATTGCATCTTGGTGAACAATCACATTGTTGGGGGGTTGTCCGTACAACTTTAGGGTTTATTAAATTCAGCGAGTTGGATTGGTTCAAAGAGATTTTTGAATCCAAACGTATGGATTGATTGAATTCAAAAGGTGTGTTTCCATCAGTGGAGGGGCCGGCGACGGCTAATGGTGGGAGACTTTTTTTATTTATTAATTTTTTAACTGTTAAAGCATATAGTGAACACCTCCACATTTTTCCGTTAAGATGATTCCACCTCTGCAATTCCATATGAGAGAAAGGCTTTATTAGGACAATCTGATCAAGAGTTGTTAAAAGCCACTCTCTCAAAAAGCAAGCTCCTCTATGTTTAAGTAATACATTGCTCCACATACGTACACTCCGCTAAGCACAAGATCGGTTTGGGGTTACTTAAATTTTTTTTAACGCAACTTCTTAGAAAAGTTGTTTGGAAAATGAAAAAATAAATATTTATTTTTCAAAATCATTGGTTCAAAATAGCAAAAAGCAAAAGCAACTCTATACATGCTTCTCAAAAAAACGTTTTTTTTTTCATTGGAGCATGTGAACAATACCAACTTTAAGCATTATAGTTACCAAACACTTACCTACTTTTTTTACATCTGTTTATTCTCACAGTACTATAGAAGCAGTTAAAAAAAAAACACAACAATCCTAAACTAACCCTAAAGCTTTTCTCGAAAGCAATTCAATGTAGGTCGTAAATACAATCCCTACTAAAGCTTTTCTCCATGAAAGCACAATCCATGAGACACAAAATCTCATTCTCATCAGAGTAGCCTAACCAACTACATGATCAAGTTACCTTACTAAAACTTTTCTCCAATTCAATTCAATTATAGACCACAACACTTGATATTTGTTAATTCAGCCATCTTTTTTTTTTTAGTACATCCATATTTTTACACTAAGGGGAAAGGGAGTTCGGTAAAGCCACACAACGGGCAACCTAATTTGGTATCGAATTCGTCATCCACAACATTCGAACCTAAGACCTCTCACTTTTAAATGAAGAGAAATCCCACCAGACCGTAGTACTGAGTAGCTTAATTCAACCATCTTATAACACATTATTAACTTATTTTTATATTATATTTTAAATTCATAGTATACCAACCTCATCGTCTGCTCGTATCATAACATAGAACTCTTTAACAAAGTGGGAGTATTTTGAAGGGTAGTGCTATGCACACCCTTTAAATTTTGTCCACAAATGAGGCGCATTTTGAATGATTCAAATAGTAGCTAGGTTAGGTGAATGTAACAAAATTTCTTGCATGGAAAGCCAAAACAAAATTCTTAAATCAACAAACTTTCTGCAATACTTTACAAGCTAATCGTAGGGAGTTCCATGTGAAACAGGTTACAACAGAAGGAATCAAACACTGGTTACAGTTACATGTTTACACAAACTCGGTTTGCTCGCCGGTCAACAAAACAAACACAAGCTCCTACTTCTAGTAGCATCTCGGTCTTCGAAGCCTCTCAAAAACGACCTAGTTGCAAGGTGCTCTGAAGCATAAGTCATGAACGATGCCAAAACTAGGCCTCCGACGACCATCAAACCCAGCCTGTTAAATGTCGTAGTAATACATATTGTCATTCATCGTTCTCTTTGAATCGCATTCTTTTCAAAGATGAAAAAGTAACACAGGAAACTATGAATGGTCAAGCAAATTACCGTAAAAATAGAGCTGTTATCCCAAAAAGACATGGCAAAGATGGCGCAGCAACGGCCAGAAAAGCCATTCCTAGCCCATAATAGAATGTAGCATTATCGCACAAAGATGCTTGCCGTTGATGACCTATCACAAATCCAATAACCGTTGTTTGAGTTGGAAAACAAATAAACAATCAAACAAGGAACTAATTAGCTGAACTTGGTTGTGAATGTCGGCACCGGATTAATCCAAGCCAACTTACCTTTTCCAGAGTCATAATCAACTGATTCAGGACCAGAAGGCGAGGTTCCTGCTTGCACTGCTGTTGTCTTTCCCCACTGATAAATTAGATGCAGATACCCTCCAAATAATATAAAGAAGATTGTGAATGTCCACTCGTACATCAATAGTAAACCAGTCCATGGCATAACTTGTCGAGGCACAATTGCAAGAGAAAGGGCAAGGGCCACCAGGGCAGCCATGAAACAGACAACAATAGAGATCCCACCCAAGTACACCGGCACCTTGGTCTGCAACACATTAAGGATTGTTTCACAGCATAAGTCTTTACAAAAAAATAATTTCTAATGACAATAGAACATAGTAAATTTGGAATGTAAAGAAGAATTTATCTTATATATGAACTTGAATGTCAAAGAAAATTGGGCCAATTCAACAAACAAAATTGAGACAAAAGATCTAACCTGATGATTGGGATTGATGGAGGATGATGTAGAAACAACAGTATAATTAAGCGTCCCCATAGATCTAATTTTGTAGTAAATGTGTTTGATTTGATCATACAATGAATTTCTACACAATGAGCCAAAGTAATCCTTTGTCTGCACCAAAATTGACACACCTTGATATCCAGAAAACAAAATTTAGGCCAAATTGATCATGTAATTACTAACCTGAACACAAGACCGATAGTAACAAAATAGTAGAGCACAAAATGGTAGCAGGAAAAGAAACTTCACAAGAAAAGCATCATTTGGATTTCCGCCACCTCCAGTTCCTGGAAGGGTTTCCCTAAGCTGTACCCTAACATTCTGCAGTATAAATGACGGTCATTGTTTACAACCTCTTTGAATGCAAAAGTTACAGTATAATATTAAAATGGAAAATCAGACAACCATAGATAACTAGAAAATTGAATTCAAAGCAATACCTGCCAGACATCGACCGGCTTCAAAAGCCAAGAAGTCCACCAATCCCAAGGTTTGAGGGGGCCCAGTGTATAGTGAATGACATGGAGTTCACTTTCATCTACCATCCACTGAGATTATAAAACATAAACAGATTAGACACCTTAATTGGCATAAAAAATAGAAATCAAAGGTCCACTCCCATTTAGCCACTTCATATGTGTCATCACCTTATTGCTCAAAAGGACAAACTAAAGAAAATTCTAATCTAAAATGTAGAAATAAGACACCGTTACTGGTCGAATTTGGAGTTCCCTCTTCAACCATATACATGGGTCGGAAAGTAGCACCACAGAACCTGTGATATTCTTAGCAGTTTTTTTATCCAATTAGCTTCACATGCACCACTTAAAGAGTTGCTTTTATTTTATCTTTAGACTCTCGTATAAAGGTTGTACTTGGGTTCCACCCCTGAGGTTTCACTATTGAAAATCCAATAACATCTCCAATGCCAAAACTTAATCCTAACGAGTACACAATATAAATATTATCTCCTTTAACGAGAAGCATGGTAGTGGAGACATGCAAACTAATCGATCAGCATTACTATAACATGTTGAATAGCTACTGATACGTACCTTGTTTGCCAGCATATAAAGACCGACATCTGCATTGTATAAAGTGGAAAGTCGCTCCATTTTAGGAACTGGTCTAGACTTTCGCACCTCTTGTGATAAATTTGGCTCAAAGACATGGGCGTTTGGAAAATCAGAATAATATGAATTCAGAAACCCCTGATCTCCTGTAATAAATAATGAGGCACATAAAAGTTTAGAGAGAAGGACAACTATAATGGATTAGAGCTTTCTCCAAAGAATACCTAATGCCTGAGAAACATGTAATACACATTATAACAATCAACTTGACACTAAGCATGCACTTGAGTATTTAACTAGGGATATCAAGGAACTCTTGATACCACGGAATTCCTTTTGACAAAGTGACATGTATGTATCAGAAATTATTTGAGCCATTGACGTCAACAGTGCAATCTAATTTAATCTGAAATCAGTTTCTACAAAACCATATCAATAAAGTTGAACTAAATTCCTTTTCCTAAACATAAACTTGACTTGAAAGCTCAGACTTTTTTCTCACTTTGAGTTTGACAATTCATTTAAACTCTGTCCAACAGTACAGAACAGTTTTCTATACCATATACAGATGGAGAAAGAATTATACTGAAAGAACTAGCAGGTATTGCAAAGTGATTAAAATTACATGAAGAGTTACGTTACCTCCAGTGTAAGAAGGCAAAGTGGTCACTTGTCTCATCATGTCATTAAAAAGAGTTTCCGATGGTTCCACTACCATCACCCCAGAGTTCAGCCTCTCAGAATGCTTCAAGTTAGCACAGAATTTACTGCATTTGAAAAGATCCTCAATGCTCTTGACAACAACAGTATCCGCATCAAGATACACAACTACATAATCAAACTCCCGGAGATAAGAAACACACAAAAAAAGAGTAAAACTTCAAATTCTTAAAACTAAAAATATTGCATCTTTGATTTGTTATATCACATGAGAACTATGAAATCAAAGATTTTACCTTTCTTGTAGTTTGTCATGTTAAAAATTTTGAGCTTTGTGTAGACACCCCAGAACCTCGTCGGTCGAACTTGATTAGGATTTGCCAATAAACTAATCTTCTCCACTATCCATCCATCAGCCTGCACAGTCATTCACCAAAACTAATCAAGCTTACAAAAAAATCTGATTCAGGGGTTGTTTTTCGCAGCTCAAACATCACTCAATCAAATAACCAATTCATGATAAAGCACCAAACTTCAGCTTTTTCCCAAATCACTTTTCGATTCAGTAAATCCCTATTCATTTAAATCCAACTTCACTAAAACCAAAACTCGACTTAGGAAAAAGCAGCTTTTTTTTCTGAAAACACTTCTCCAAAAGGAAATATCAACTCCACTAAAAGCCTAAACTCAAATTAATTTCCTTAATTAGAAACTGGAACAAATATTAATCACCTGGAGAAGCTTCATGGCGTAATTGGAGACGCCATCAGAGACCAGAGCCACCATGTCCTTGGTCGATCCAGTGTCCCGTATCGATTTCCCGAGGACTCGAACGCCCAATAGGAACTCATCTCCGTACAGCAGCGTGACGTAAGCCTCCGGCGAAGTCTGGCGCCGGGAAGACGACGACGAGGAATCAAACGCGGCGTTTTGTTGAATCACGGCGGCGGCGAGCACAAGCGCCGTGAGCACAAACCACGCCTTGAGTCTCATTAATATTGACCCTTTGAGTTTGGTTTGATTTTGCTTTTTCTCGAGAAAATTGGGGATTTTCTCGAGAAAATCAAAGAGTTTGGGATTGGGAGGGTTTTTCGTTCGAATTTGGGCTTGATTTCATTTTTCCATGGGGCGCGTGTTCTGTGTTGCGTTTGTCGTCGCTGACCTGGCTCAGGATAGTCTAACTAGTGTAGAACAAAAAGATACCCATGGGTCCGCTTGGGTCTACGATACCATTTAGAAAGTTTTAGATTCGATTTTCGTGAATTTTAATATTTTGGTTTCATGCATAAATATTGACGATAGTTTAAAAACCATATACACGTTATTTGGTTTTAAAATTTAGTAGTATTTATTTTTATTTTATGAGTGATAAGTTTTCATTTCGATTTAAAATCGTTGAATGAATATTCAGTGTTAAAGGAAAAAAAATATGATTGCTCTAGTAAATGAATAAATTAGCAGGCTTTGAAAATTATTATTAAGACCTTGGTTTTAGTTACTCCGTAATAGAGGATGGGTGACATTTTCGCTGACGTGAATTTGTTCTCATCATCTCTTTACACCCCAGCCAAATAGTTTACTAATTTATACGAACAAACAGAAAAAATCAATCATGAATTTCACAATCAATTAAACGTAGAAGAAAAATCAATAAACAAAGATTAACACAAGGCAATTACCTCTACAATGAAAATTCTTGAGAACCTCCTTCTCCCTATCAATCAAATGATATTTCTATTCCAAACTATTCATGAAATTCTCTTCCACTCTAAATTATTCAAAACCCCTCAAGTATACCTGCAAAACAAAAAATTCAGAATGGAAAAAAAAAGCTTCGATCAAACCAAATGAAACAAGATTTATCTTCTCTCTAACAAACCTTTCTTTCGGTCATCTTGGATAGCAAGGAAAAAATAGACAACAAAAGATTATGAAGAATGAAAGAAAGAGTGGGGGGGGGGGGGGGGTTAAGGGCTGGTTTGGTATTACTGTGCTTTGAAAAAAAAATTTGATTCTGCTGTGATGTGAGAATAAGTAACTGTAAAATAAAGCAGCAGAGTGTTTGATAAACTTTTTTGTAAAAGTGCTTTTGAAAAAAAAAAACAGTATTATAGTGCTTGGTAAACTTTTATGTAAAACAGATGTGAAAAAAAACCGATTTTTCAAAGCTGGGTTTTGCAGCTTTATGTTTTTGGCATTTTTCACCCAAAACTGTGAAAAAAAACTGAAGCTAAATGTTTACCAAACACAAAAAAGTTTACAGTTTTTTTTTGATACCCACATTTTTTCAGAATTATTTCAATACCAAACCAGACCTAAATATGCACAAGAGGAAGGGATGGGAAGAAAAATGAAGGAAAACGGGAAAAATGATGAACTGTGCGGCATTGGAAGAGTGAAAAGCGAAAAATGAGGGTAGTAGTGGGTATGTATTGGAATTAGGGTTTAGATAATTAATGTTTATAAGTATTTGAATTAGGGTTTAGATAAATAATGTTTTTTTCTGGTAAATAGTAATATCCTTCATTTTTATTTTTTTTGTAAAAATTAATTAGTAATTAAACATATCCGTCTTAAATACAAACAAAAAATTAAATAAATAAGTACAAAAAAATCCGCCTCTAATGAAATTTAAATAATTATTAGTTGAATTAGGGGCTAATTGAATTCGCCTCTAATAGTTAATTTTAGTAAAGGCAGTTTTTTTCCGCCCCTAAAAGTGATAAAATTAATAGAGGCGGTTTATTGTTTGTCCCTATGACTTTAATAGAGACAATTGCATGTCTTTGCCCCTAATGAATACTATTAGAGACAAAATTTTATTTCTGCATCTAATATTACACCCCTAATACTCGTTTTTCCCCATCTCAAACGTGCCAACACCCTCAAAACCACGTCACACCGACACCCAGTTCCCCGCCTCAGTCACCAACCATCGCAATACCACCATGCCTTAAAACCACTCCGGTGCAGAATCTCTATTACTATCCTTTTTAATATAAATCTTCTATGAAATCTTCCATAAAATCCTCTATGAAAACCTCATGACAAAAATTCTGACAACTCACTCAATATTGTGTTCGCCTTCCTCCACTTTGGTTCCTTGGCAACCAAAGAATATGAAACCAGTAAATGCAAGGATGGGGAAACCAAAACCACCAGATCCTATTGCAATGACCATACAAATACATATCCTGACAAGGATTTTTCATTGCATTGAACTCAGGTTATTTGTATTAACACCGTGATTTATTTAAAGAATTCCAATCCGTACGCACGCTATGAATATTTCTGAACCTTGTGCTACAATAAATTGAAAATAAATGTTAAAAACATTCATAAATCAGATGAAGAACACTTAAGCCTTACAAGTAATCTCCACAAGAACAATTCCCATCTTTAAAGTGATGAAATCTACTAGCTTCATGTACTATGATCTCTCGGTTTTTTTTTTTAGCGATATGTACTTAATAGCAACATGACAATCAATGCAAACCCGCAAATTCTTCATCACCCTTTCCGGTACACCCTCAGGAATGTTCATTAAGGCGAAAGCACAATCGCCAACTTCTCACTATGATGTTTTAGGTTTCAAAACTTCAAAGTATATAACTAATAATTATGTGGCAAAACTTGGCTGGTTAGTCTTTAGGTCTTTGGAGGTCATTTTACACAAGGATAAATTTGTCAACAAAATTATTATTTCCAAGTGGGTGAAAAAATAAGACAATGAGGTGAGCTTAGCAACATTCTTAAAATATTACGTTTATTTTCAATATTCTAGCAACGGATGTAAACCTTTCAATTAGAATTTAATAAGATCTATCATTTGACAAACAAAAAAAAATGAAAAGTTGACGATCAAGATTATGGCCGTCGTAATGGCTAAAAAGCAACAGATTCATTCCACACTGCGAAAAACATTCAGGAATCCCTGCAATATGAAACACTTGATTACTTGTGTTGGACGTAATGTATCCAATTGCTACGTTGTTGGTGCTCGTCGAAACTCCCATACCCTTATACTTTTCGTATCCCAACGAAATCTTGCCCTTGAAGTTGGTCTGGTACCAATAAGGGAACAATTATGAAACTGGTTCCTAATTCCGAATAATTATTGTTGATCTCCCTTCAACTTCAAGCAGTGCCCAGAGTGTACACCGCGCAGCGCCCTAAGACGATGGCAAATGCAGCCATGATCATCGAGTTGTTCGTCATCAAGAACTGCAAGGCCGACGAGTGACGAGTATGTAATTTTTAGATTTGCGATCATGGCCGAATCCAAAAACCTCTATATCACACCTAAATTAAGTCTAGTAGCACCGAATCGGGGACAAACTTGAACTCGTTGATTCCCGGATATTGTAGAAAACAAGGACCTAAAATGTTTATCTCTAACATAGGAAACGGTACGATCTCATTGAGTTGTCCCCTAGTCTTTGGAGTCGCATGGAAGGTGGAAACTTGATGTCGTCAACAACAACAGGAGGAGGATGCATGTAGGTAAAATACATCGTCACCACTTCATGATGAGTAGTGCCGTTGTCAAGATAAAGGAATGAAAATACAACATCTTCGTTGTTGGTTTCACTTAGATTTAAACCACACGCTTGGAAAGGATGCAGGTGGAGGAAGAGGAGGAGGAGGAGCAGGTGGAAGAGGAGAGGAGATTTTGTTGTAATCGCATCAGACTCAAGATTGTCAATTAGGGCATACCATTGACTAAAGGACGCTTACTTAAATGTTAAATCGCATCGGAGATTTGGGAGGCACAGTCTTGAAAGTATTTGCACCAACATCACTTCTGGCATTTGGGAATACTGATTTCATTTGGGACTTGAGAAGCTGCAAACTCATTATTTCTGCTGTTGCTTTGATTTGATTTGATGCTTTTTTTTGGTTGAACAAAAACTCTACTCTTTACACCTAAGTTTGAATCATTCGTTTTTTGAAAAAAATTAAATATAAACATTTGGATCATTTAGCTTTTAGAGGGATTCTCGAGTGTTACCGCTCATGAATAATTTCTCTCTCATTGCATGACATAGCACGCTTAAGTCAATATTTGGTGTGCATTAAACGACATAGGGATTACTAATTAATTCTTATCATTCGTCTCCATCCTTCCATTTCTTAGTTTGTTCTGGATGATCTTGAACCAATATTTGTGTGGAAAATTTAGATAAATTGTTTACAAAGCCAAACCAAAGATCATTCTTCATCCCAAAGAAAGACCTTATACATTACTAAAACTTGAAGATTAAAGGGTCAAAAGGTTGAAGGGTCATCGTCCTCCTTTTGTGATTGGAACTTTTTTTCCCTCCCTCTTTTAGTTCCTTTTTTGTTAACAAGACATGTCACAAACTTTATCCCCCCCCCCCACTTTATAAAGGACTATTGAGAGACAGCAAGAAATTGGGTAATAAAAAACAAGATTCATCAATTGTTCAAGTAGCTGTGGGTTATTGGTGGCATAGAAACTTAGTATATTCAAGACTATTAATTAATATCATCATCACAATCTTAGTGGTCATAAGCATTATGATATGAAAAATATTGGGGGAACGTGTTTTTTGACTATATTTTACAGACTACATGATGTAACGGTTGATAGTTAGATAGCTTCTTTAGTGATTTAATAAGGAATCTAACCAACAATTGATGCATAATGTTTTAAGTAAATAGTCACTTTAGCATTACCCAATATAGAAAATCTTGGTTTTAAGCCGTAAGCTTAATTATAAGATTGAAAGAGTAATGCTAGGAAAACTAAATTTGTGGACAAAGTTTTGAAAACTAAAGGACATGAAAGTTGATAATTGGTTTATTACTTACACGTTGAGAAACGTGCTTATTCTTATTGGTGACACATCATTTAATTTACAAATTTAGTCTCCTTAGCATTATCGAAGATTAAAAATATGTGTAGCACTCAACCAACTGGGTCTGTATAAAAGAAAGAAAAAGTAGAGATTGCATCCCATGATAAGATTTAATTGTTTAGGGCATTAATTTTCTGAATAGTGGTCAATTCGCACCCAACAAATATGCACCAAGCACTTGTATAGAATACAGATGGCGGGCTTACACCATCTCCAACCCTGGGCTAAAAGCCAAATTACCCCCAAACACTCTCCAACCCATGTTAAAATTTTAGGCTAAATGCCAAATGCTATTTCTGGGCCAAATACCCCCTCCAGCTTTCCCTCCGGGCTAAATGCCAAATGTTTATCGGAATTTAAATTTTTTTAGATTAAAATGTTCATAAAATTAATTTACAATAATCTACATATATTTTTTTTTTTAAATTGATTTAAGAAAAAAATTAGCCTAAGTTCATTCTTTAATAATTCCGGGCTAAAATTTTAGGGCAGAAGGGTTGGAGCAGAAAAGATGTTTCTGGGCTAAAAGCTAAATTTTCCGGGCTAAAAAAATTGGCTTTTAGCCCAAGGGTTGGAGATGGTCTTAGAGGATACGAAGCTTTCTCATGGGCCTACAAAAGTTGGTATACATTTAAGACTCAAAAACCCTAATTTCAAAGGTTCACTATATATTGATAGCAACTTATATTGCAGAATCGCAAAACTATTGTGGTGTTTTGTGTCATATACAATGTCATGTGTAGATAATTTTTAACATAACATTGTATTACTGGAATAAAGTGGTGTTACTGTTTCGTTCTCTAACTCAAAAAACATAAATATTATATATTATTTTATTTCGATCCATACCCTTTGGGACTTGTCATATACCAAACCAAAGAAATTCTTACCCCCACCCCCTCTGCTCTCTCTCCTCCTCTCTCTCTCTCCCTCTCTAACCCCACCAATATACAGCTAGCCAACAATTCCACACTTACCACTAAGAACACAAATATAAAGTACCAAGAACGTTTTGTTGCCAAGCAAACACCGAAAGAGGAAGAGGAAGAGGAAGAGAGGGTCATGCCAACTTAGATAGTTGATCAGCAGAAGAACTCGATCAACTTCATCTGTAGAATCATGTACTTCAAAGACTCATCATCTTCAGCTTCCATGAAAAGAAAGAAGGTTAGACCGAGAATTCTACTATGCTCCAGTATATCCTATATGCCTGAACTTTCAGCTGCAATGGCGAAGTACTACTGCTCAAGCTCATCAGAGAGACATGGGCATAAAAGGCAACCAAAGTAAAGGGGATGAAGAGGAAAAAAGAAGGAAAAGATGTAACGTCCCGGCAAGTCTGGTCCTTGGCTCATAATAATTACTTTTTATTTAATTAATTTCTTTGTTGTGCTCTTCCATATCTCCCCAACACATGGGGATCCAAACTCCAACTTTATATTCTCATCAGTTCATGTCTTTTTTCCCTTTCTGAATTATGAATTAACCATTACTTTCCAGTCACTGTAATTTCTTTGTTCTTTTGAAAAGGATAACCTAATTATAATATTTGAATGTTTAGCTTCTATTAGAACCTAGATTAGTGCCATAATTATTTATTGTTATACAACAATATAGGGGTAGGGGCATAGGATATATAAGCCATCAAATGAACTCGCAATAATTTAATATTAAACTCATTATTTATGAAAGTCAAATTTAATTTACTTTTTACTTACAAGTGGAGATTACTCGACCGTAATGCTAAAAGTCACTAGGCACTAGTCAGGCAGTGAATAGGGACCTAATGCCTATATGGTTTTTTTTTTTAATTTTTACTACATTAATTATATATCGAATAAATAACTGTCTACTTATACTTAAAAATATACATAACAGAATATAATGAGTGACAGCACCAACCGCCTAGCACCTAGCCCAAGCGACCTTAGACGGAACTTTTTAGAACATTGCTAACACTTATATATTATATATATTAGCGCACAAGGTCTTTAGGACTTTCACTTCTTTCTTTTGGGACTCGGTTCCAAGGATTTAGAATGCTATTACTCGGTTCCAACAATTAGAGTTGTTTAATAAATGTTTGTTCATGATACTGCGGTCTAGTATATTCCTCTTCACTTGTAAGTATAAGATCTTAGGTTCGATTCTCGTCAAATGCGAATTTAAACCACATTTTTGCTAGCTCATTATGAGGCTAAGCCCACCTCTCTCTCCTTTAGCATAAATAATATTATTTGTAAAAATAAATAAATAAATAAACTTATTTTCTCATGAAGTTAAATTGACATATATTACATATTTATATTTCGTTATTCTCTATTAGCTTATGATTATGATTAATGTGTAACTCTTGTTTGTTTTCCAATCTCCAATCCCAAATATAACTGGGGATTGCAAATGAGGACATTCATACTTTAGCATCTCCTTATCGAGATTATTATTATTTTTTTTAACTTGACACTTGTTCTAAGCAACTCGATTTTATCCGTAATGCTAAGCTTAATAGTTAATACATTTTAATATCACATAGTTTGACATGTGACTTATGTACAAAATGACATTGAAAACAATTAGGAGCTCATATTTCCATGAATCAAGATACTAAGAAAGAACCATGATTCATGGAAGTGGAAGGGAGTTTATCCGGTGCATATGCATCGGTATATAGTATGTACAAGTCTCTAAACAACTAAATTAAGATTGTCAAGATTCAACCATATAAATTTAGTCATTCTTTCGGAGTTAGGGGATGTCGGGATCGTTTATCATGGACTTAGCCCTTCTGAATTAATCTAAGCGAGAACAAAGTAGCATACTTTGTAGTTGATGACTAATCTCCGAGTCTTAGTTCTTTCTAATCACCTTGTGCGGTTTTAGAACTAAACATAAGGCTATTATTGTAGTCTGATGATCAAACCTTATGTGTAGTTTGATTCGCCTAATCCATTATCATCCTTCTGTTAAAAAATTTCAATCATCCAAAACACAAGTGCATCACATATACTGGTGGATTGTAAAATTATAAAATTATAGCCTCCGGCTGTACTGATTGATCGAGTAGAGAAGTCGACAGATGACAAGTTTTGAGTTTCACTACGTTGGGCTCTGTAGTCGTGTTGTGACCGAGTATTGGGATAACCAGAGCAGAATTGGGCACACCACCACAGTAGAAGTTTGTTAGGTCTGTCCACTTTGGTCCTGATTTTCCTTGGACCTTTTACTTCAAGCCCAAAGGTCCAGAATCAACCAAACTTATCTACCATGGTGTGAAATTGTATGTCAGCGTTAAGTGCTAACTAATTTGTAAGTTAATACATTGTTCACCGCTTATTTGAGTTCACTCCATAATTTAATTATAATATGCAATTCATATTTGAGTTTTTCTTCAAAGATAATCTTAGCAGGTCATTTAGTACTATAATTTAGTAATATTCTTCTTCACTTGTGAGTATGTTCGAATCTCATAAACAATGAGGCCGCAACTAATTTATTCTCCCGCCTCCTTAATGTAAACATAACTTCGTATAAAAAAATATCTTAGCAAAAAATCACCCTAATCTCAAATAAAAAATCATTTAGCTATTTTAATTTTTGTCGTGAACATTTCATTATTTCACATATCGTGAAGCGATCTTAAATAAATAGTTAATATTCGTATTTTTGTTTAAAAAAAAAGGATCAACAAGTGGCATCACCACGGCAATCCATCTTTTCAGGGATTGTGAAAACTCACATATACATTTCAACCTTTCATGGCCACCATTGTGTTATTCACCAACGCTAGAAATCGGACACAGAACGTGTCATATCGAATACGAACCTGAAATTTGTCATCAACCACTAAAATATCGTATCAACCTACTTACTGACTAAGAACTACTATAATTCCATATCTCGATTCATGCAGTGTGATGCCCACAATTTCATTGATTCCCTCCTCCATCTTGATTTGATAAAATGGATGGATGAATGATTAGTGGTGGTGGCGGCGGCCGTGGCGGTGGCGCTTTAGCTTTAGTGGCTTTTGTTTTTTGGCATATCAGCATGTGGGGGCACCTAACTTTGTAATCATGCACCCTCTCTCCCTTATTATTTTAGGACTCATATTTTCTGATTTCTGTGTCAATAATAATATGACAAATAATTTGATTGAATTAAATCCTTTTCTTTTCACATGGCCTCCAGCCTCGTCATGTTTTTATGCTTCTTCAATTATTATCTATCTTCTTCCATCCCACAATTGCAATTCAATTATTTATTTTTATTTTTTTAGATTTATGATTAAATAATTGCAATCAGCCAGATGAATGCATGTGAAGTTATGGAAGTGACTGGAATTTGGAGGTCCCTCTCCCTCTCTCTCCTCTCTCTTTCTCTCTCTGGAGATGAAGAAAGTTCCAAGTTGTCTATCTTCTAATGTTTTTGCACCTTTTTAACATGGAGAGATTCTCATATGCTCAAATTAATCATGTCCATTACCAATTAAACAACTCACTTCATTCTCTATTTCATTAATCATTTAACCCATAAATAATATTAATTCAACCCTTAATTTCATAGTTTAGTGATTTTCGCACTCCCGTTTTCCACTTCTATACTCATCTCTTTATTTTTATCAGCTGATTCTCTTTTCATTTCCTTATTTTTCTTCTTTTTTATAAAGGGGACCAACTGGTGGCTTTGTTGCGGCAGTCCACTCTCTAAAGGGTTGGAAGACTCACTAAGGCATTTCAATCTCCCCTTAGCACCATTGTGTGTTGCTCTAACCTCAGGAATTGAACTTAAGACGTGTTGTGTGGGATATGAACCTGTAATTCGTCCCTAACTATTAGCTCACGCTGTAGTGATTAGCTGATTCTCTTTTCATTCATTCAGTCCAAATGTATAATAGCATAAGAAGGTACGAAAGTTACTTATTTTTCACAAACAGATTCGTGAAACAAACTAGGAATTAAAATACTACAAAGCAAATGAATAATGTCATGATTTGCCAAGTAATCATGAAAAAAAAAACGAACTGTTTCCTAAACTTAACAGAAGATCAAAGTACAAATTTTCGAGAAAAATTATAGTTAATAATTAATAAATAATGCCTGTCGAGTTGACTAATGACGAATTATAAGAAGAATAATGGAAGTAAGTATCATCTGTAAAACACATTCTCTCCATGTTTTGCTGTCTGGGAGATTTCCAATACCTCCAAACCTCGACAGTCATTCACTCATTAGCTTCCAAGAACTCCATATAATTTAGCTGCTGTAGATCCCAAGAACCCACGCATTCACAATAAGTTAATCCCCCATCTGTCATTAGTTAATCAAATCCAAAACGAATTTCTTGACACTCTCTTACTCCCTGAGAAAATGCCACCGTTCTGATAAGAGGAGGAACGGAACATATAGAAGAACAACAAAAATGTCAACCCTCTTGGTGTTCTTCTACTGTTTCGCTGCCACCACTCTTGTTTTTGCTCAAACCGGGCAGAATGTGGAGTGGTCGACCTTACTTTCGATCAAAGCTAGTCTCGTTGATCCAACCGGCGGCCTCAATGGTTGGAAAATGCCGAGCAACGCAGTTGAGGGAGGTTCGCCACATTGCAACTGGACCGGAGTTTGGTGCAACTCAAAAGGGTTCGTAGAGAAGCTGGACATCTCCAACATGAACCTCAGCGGCCATGTTTCCGATCACATTCAAGGCTTGCGCAGTCTTTCGATCCTCAACATATCTTGCAACGCGTTTGAAACATCGTTGCCAAGGCTGATAACCAATCTTACGTCGCTGAAGAGCATTGACGTGAGCCAAAACAACTTTGTTGGCGAGTTTCCAACGGGTTTCGGAAGGGCTTCAGGACTCACATCAGTCAATGCATCGAGCAACAACTTCTCAGGATTTCTTCCTGATGATCTTGGTTACGCAACATCTCTCGAAATCCTGGATTTCAGAGGGAGCTTCCTTGAAGGTTCGATCCCTACATCTTACAAGAACCTGCAGAAGCTGAAGTTTCTTGGCCTATCTGGCAACAATCTCACCGGAAACCTTCCAAGAGAATTCGGGCAGCTTTCATCACTAGAGACTATTATTCTCGGATACAACGCTTTTGAAGGCGAAATCCCAGCGGAGTTTGGCAACCTCACCAATCTTCAGTATCTTGACTTGGCAGTTGGCAGTCTCAGCGGCCAAATTCCACCTGAATTGAGTAGACTGCAAAAACTCACCACAGTTTATTTGTACAAAAACAATTTCACAGGAAAAATCCCACCAGATTTCGGTAACATTACATCGCTAGCGTTCTTGGATCTCTCCGATAATCAGATTTCCGGAGAGATTCCTGCAGAGCTTGCACAATTGACGAATCTGCAGCTTCTGAACTTAATGTGCAATAAGCTCACAGGTTCAGTTCCTGCCAACCTCGGCAAGTTAACCAAGTTACAGGTACTTGAGCTGTGGAAGAACTCGTTGACAGGTCCTCTGCCAAGAAACCTTGGAAGGAATTCCCCGTTGCAATGGTTAGACGTGTCATCGAACTCATTGTCGGGTGATCTCCCACCAGGTTTGTGTGATTCCGGCAATCTCACTAAACTCATCCTGTTCAACAACTCCTTCTCCGGTCCAATCCCAGTAAGGCTTTCGACATGTTTGTCATTGGTTCGTGTTCGTATGCAAAACAATCTTATTTCGGGATCCATTCCAGTTGGTCTGGGAAATCTTCCAATTCTTCAGAGGCTAGAATTGGCGAAAAACAATCTTACTGGCCAAATTCCTGCTGACATTACTCTGTCTGCGTCTCTTTCCTTCATCGATGTCTCTTGGAACCGCCTCGAATCATATCTTCCTTCGAGTATCCTTTCGCTTCCTAATCTTCAAACCTTCATGGCTTCCAATAACAACTTGCAAGGCAAGCTGCCGGACCAGTTCCAAGACTGTCCGTCACTCTCAGTCCTCGACATTTCAAACAACCACATCTCCGGAAAAATTCCAGAGAGCATAGCTTCTTGCGAGAAGCTGGTGAACCTGAACCTCAGAAACAACCAGTTCAACGGGGAAATCCCTCAATCAATAGCGACAATGCATACATTGTCAGTTCTCGACCTGTCCAACAATTCTTTGGTAGGTCAAATCCCGGAAAGTTTCGGAAGCTCACCAGCCTTGGAGATGCTTAACTTGTCTTACAACAGGCTTGAAGGTCCAGTACCTGCAAATGGTATCCTAATGACCCTAAACCCTAACGATCTCCTAGGCAATGCCGGTCTTTGCGGAGGCATACTTCCACCGTGCTCTCACAGTTTAGCCGCAACAGCAGCTCCTATTCGGAATATGCACATCAAACACATCCTTACTGGATTCATCGTTGGAATCTCAGTAATTTTGACTGTGGGAACCGCATTTCTCGCAGGGAGATGGATGTATCGGAAATGGTACTTATATAACAGCTTCGACAGTTGGTTTAACAAGACCAATCAAGAGTGGCCTTGGAGGTTAGTAGCATTTCAGAGAATTAACTTCACAAGTGCTGACATTCTGGCTTGCATACAAGAATCGAATATCATTGGCATGGGCGGGAGCGGAGTTGTTTACAAGGCGGAAATCCATCGACCCCACTCGGTTGTAGCAGTTAAGAAGCTATGGAGACCGGGGACAGACGTTGAAAGTGGTGATGATCTGTTTGGTGAAGTGAACCTCCTCGGCAGGCTCCGGCATAGAAATATTGTTCGGTTGCTAGGGTACCTTCATAACGAAAGCGACGTTGTGATGATATACGAGTTCATGCCGAACGGGAACCTCGGGACTGCATTGCATGGAAATCAAGCCGGAAAGTTGCTGGTCGACTGGGTTTCGAGGTATAACATAGCAGTGGGTGTTGCACAAGGTCTGAACTATCTCCACCACGACTGTCAGCCGCCAGTTATTCACCGAGATATCAAATCGAACAACATTCTGCTGGATGCAAACCTTGACGCCAGAGTGGCGGATTTCGGGCTAGCAAGGATGATGATCCACAAGAACGAGACAGTTTCAATGGTGGCGGGATCTTACGGATACATTGCACCTGGTATGTTAATTACCAGAATACGGTTTTACTGTCAAAAACTAGTTAACCATGTTAATATGAACTTTATTCTCTCTTCTATTGTTAACAGAATACGGATACGCATTGAAGGTAGACGAAAAGACTGACATCTACAGCTACGGCGTAGTTCTGTTAGAGCTTCTAACTGGAAAGATGCCGGTAGACCCTGCGTTCGGGGAATCTGTGGATATCGTGGAGTGGGTTCGAAGGAAGATGAGGACCAAGAGAGCCTTAGAAGAAACACTGGATCCTAGCATAGCCGGTGAATGCATGCATGTTCAAGAAGAAATGCTTCTCGTCCTCCGAATCGCACTTGTCTGTACGGCAAAGCTCCCGAAAGACAGGCCTTCCATGAGAGACATAATAACAATGCTCGGAGAGGCGAAACCGAGGAGGAAAAGCATTTGTGAGAGTAGAAGCCAGAAAATTGGCAAGGAGAAGCCTATATTCAGCACCTCACCAGTCATGGGTCTTCTGTAGGAACTCGTTCTGCAGGAGTTTTCTTCGTGTTTTATTTTCGTTCGTGTAAATGTATTTTTTCTGTTCTTTCGACTAATTTATACTGCGCATTCATAGCAAGATACAACGATGAACATTCAACGAAAAAGAATTACATTGTGTTAAATCGAAAATTCTACGTACCTCCAGCAATTGCAACCAAGCGGTACCTTTATGCAGTTTGCGTTAATTCAAGGTTCGAAAGAGGGGGTATACATGAGCTCACATATGTTCGTTGTCCTGACGGATAAACACAATAACAAACCGAAGACATGCTTTCGAAATGTATCATTCTATTAACAATTATAATCACATACTAATGAAAAATGGTGGTTGAGAAGGAAAAATGTTTGCCTCTTCCCAAGCTATAACTATTTCCTCTATAACTGGCTTACATCTCCCATACCGAAAAAACAGAAAACGAAGGGCATGAAACGTGAGGACAATAAAGGCCACATTGCACCGCAAACAAGCAGCGAATCTCATTGTAAATAGGACGGATGTTACCTTCGAGCCAAAAATAGGAATTGGTTCTACAGCTATCTATTCCTCGGAAATCTATTCTGCTGCGCTTAAAAGAGCTGTTCCTGATGCACTCCCACCTTCGAGAAAGCTGCCAGACAGTGGCTGGAAAGAACGAAGACAATAACAAAATGAAGGAGAGAGACTCGTTAGGTTTTATAAGACGTTAGTGTTTTTAGATTTTCAGAAAACTCTTTATTTAGGTATTATAAATGAGCAGAACTTCTAACGACGAATTTGACAGACAAAAACTTCATACAATAAGCGAAAAGGAAATTCAAAACTTGCACCATCAGAAGCACGTAACTACTAACAGAGTAGATATACCTCCCTATCATGAGATCCAGAAAGGAAAAAGGGCTCTTTTTCCCGAACACCTCCATTTTCTTCAAAAATTCTTTGCAAATCCTGCCATTGCCAAGAAGAGTCTATCTCAAAATGAAGCAATAAATAGATGTCACTCATAGTTTGAAGATATCATACAACAAAGTCAACGAATAAAGATATATGGAGATTAAATTTACTGGATAAAAGGAGACTCGACTACCAGTCGAATTAAGAGAGATGCCAATTGAAAATCAATACAGATATTTTACCTTTCCAGTCAAGATTTCAAACTCAAGCAACTCATCAACTATTTTTTCAAGAACTCGACGATTTTTGTGAAGCATTTCTTGCGCTTTATAATATGCTAAATCGTATATCTGTAAGAAGAATATAATTCTAGTAAGTTAGACCAGCCAATACATCACTAATTGATTAGTAAGCAATAAGAGTTACGGTCGTTCATACCTTTTCAACTTTAGCTGCCATCTCATACTCATGGTTGTTCCCCATGCTTAAAGCAGTAGACTAAGCCAATGAAAACATGTAACATATCAAAAAGCCTATCAAACCCTTAAAGCAGATAAAAACAATTAGGGCTTAAATAATGGGATTTTTAGAAGTGCGAAGAAAATATCGCCACTTGCTACCTCATTCTATATCACATGACCAACTTCTAAATTTAAAGAAAGAAGAATACCGCATTCGTGCGATAATATATTGCCGGACTATCATCAGGCCCCCAACCATACTGAATGACCATCCGTGTAGCTATCTGTTGCAAAAGGAGGGAAGACAAAAAACAGAAAAGTGAGTTATGGTTGCATATCCTAGAGATAGTTTTTGCTTAGTACAGATTGAGAAGCACAAAGCAGAGAAAAAACCAACCTCCTGTGACTGCGTTAACTCTGAGGAAGAAAGAAAGTTCTCTTCCCCAAAAGGCAGTAGCATTTGTGATGCAACATGTGAACCAAAACAAAATACAAGCTTCTTTTCAAGATATGATCTTGATTCAGAATTCGCGCTCCCGGACCCTTCATTTTTCACCTTGGTTATTTTTGTGCATCCGATTCCCTGTAAAAAGAAGCTTAAATTTCTCCACAGTTTTCCCAGGTCGAATTCCGTAAGTTGAACAACTTTTGTTTTTCAAGTAACTACAACTATAGCATATAAATTCACCATATATGAGGAGGAGTCATTTAATAAAACATACAAAATCAAGTAGCAACACCTTCACTCAGATTAAGTAAGTTGCCTGTAACTAATACATCAATTAACAATAGATGCAAACATTCATTGAGAGATCTAAAATCATGATGATTAACAGGACAAACCTGCCAAGACAATGGCTCCAGCCATATATTATCGACTACATCGAAGTTTGGCAATAGAAGGGCAATGAGACCACGACCAGCAGCCCAAACAGCATGTGGGAACTTGGTATCCCTTGTCCACTGGAAAACCAATTAACATATATTATTTTACTCTTATATATAAATACAAGCTTCCATCAAAGATAAACAATGAACTTATATAATTAGGTACCTCAAGAGGAGGGTTTAGAAGTTCGATTCCATTGGTTATCTGACCATATGGCTCCATCAGATCAACCACACTCTGCAGATCTTCTTTAGTCAATGCTAGCCCTAGATGATTCACCAGCATTTTGCTTAGCTTTTTGCCAATTTTGGTTTTCCTCGCCCATTCAGGAATGAAAGTGCTGAAAGTCTGCAAGAACAAGCAATAACACCATTTCATTAGGAAACTGCATATGAAAATGACATGAATTGCCATCCGCCCCCACCACTAAAACAACTAAAACTGAAACGCATAACCAAAGGTGGCCCAGCCCAGTAGATCCCTTCTCTTATAGAAACACGAGAAAAGATCCTGAGGGGTGATGCCCCCTTGCTTTTGTAGCGTGAGTAATAAGTACTCTAGGCCTTGAGTTGATACAAACAACAACAAAGCCTTGAGTGATATTAAGAAATAAATGATACCAGAACGCCACCCTACAGACAAAAATTGAGTAATAGTAAAACAAAGATAAATAGACAAAACAGGAGACAATATAAAGCATGTGGTCAATACACAGTCAACCAGATGATACATGCGTGCTTTCTGTCAAAGACAATGAGAGAACGGTATCAATTGATTCTTACCGCAAACCAACTACAGTAGCTCAGAAGTTCATCTGTATCAAGAAATTTGCTCCTAAAAGCGCTACCTTCCAAGGATGCAGGCACCAGCTTTAATTCTATAGGTCGCAAAAGACCTGTCTTTTCAGCAACCTGAAGGCAGAGAATGTTGAAATGTAAAGTGCAAATTACTAGAAAAGGATTTAAGAATAAATATGATGGCATATAATAAGGTAACAAGTTCCCAACCCACAAAGGAAACTTATCCACTTTAACAATGGCTTTAGTGTGAGAACAAATAAGATAAGAAACTGATTCAGCAATTACCTTTCTCCAGTCTACAAAATCAATTAGTTCACTATCCATTGTTTCTTTTGCAGCCATATGTAATATCTTCTCCCTTTCTGCTTGAGTTGGCCTTTGAAGATGAAATACTCTATCCATGCGACCAGGGCGCTGTAAGGCCTCATCAATTTGCTTGAGATTACCAGTAGTAGCCATCAATACAACCCCATCTTGTTTCTCAAACCTGCAGAAAGTGTAGAATAAATTGCAGATCGTTCCTAAAATTACTATGAACACAGTTCACGTCATGCAAAAAGGACACTCAACTGTATACAAAATACCCATAAAGAATTATATATATAACCCTACAAAAGCCCATAAAAGAATGCTAATCAAGGACTGTTAGTCCAATAAATAAAATAAGAGCTGAGAGTTACCCATCAAGTTCCACAAGCAGTTGATTAATAAAAGCCTCGTGATCCTGATTTTTAGTGTGGATAAATTTTCCACGTACACCAGCAAAGAGGTCAAAATCCTCCACAAATATGATTACAGGTGCCTGAAAATGACATAAAGTGCCTCAGCAAAAGATTTAAACATAGAAAGATACAGGAAATTTCCTTCATAATCCATGCAAAGTGACTCAGCTAGATAGATAGACGGCTACCAGTTCTCTCGCTGTTTGAAACAGCTCCCTAACATTTGATGCACTTTGCCCAACCCACAGTCCAGCCTCCAACTCTTGAGCTTTAATGTTAACAACAGGCACCTTAGCTTGAGCAGCTATAGCCAGTGCTAGAGATGTCTTTCCTGTTCCCCTCTCCCCTACAATCAGAACCCCCTGCAAATATAAAGAATAAACAATCTCAGGAGCTGATCGACCTCTTAACTAGTACCCAGTACCCACAGTGTCAACAAGCAGATCCTCTATTGAAAAATTGAAGAAAAATAAAAAGAAGAAAGATCAACAGATGCTCGTAGCACCAAGGTAACATTCAAATATCATGTACTATGGCTATGCATTCAGCAAAACTAACATGCTGAAAAATTCTAAAACAAACATGACAAAGAAAAATTCTAAAACAAAGTTTGAAAAGCTAGTTACCTATAACAACCTTTTTAATGTAAATTATATAGAATACATTACAGAACATTCTCGAAATAACTACAAATTATATAACATACCCGAGGTGCACGGGCACCCATTTCTTGAAATGCACCAGGATTTTTCAGAAATGCCACAACTTCGTTAATTTCCTCTTTCATGGATTCAATACTGGCGAAGTCCTTCAACGGTATTGGTGGATTCTTCACCCTCTGCAACCAGCCATAGATCTCACCATTTAATTTATCAAAACTCATTTAGTTATAACACACAGAAGAACTTTAAGTTCCAAGTATGAACCTTCATTTGATCGAAAGCCCTTGTTATAGGATCAACACCAGCCTTTTTGTTACCTTTAATTGTCCTCACCCGGTAATTAAGATAATATTTCTGCAAGAGATGAGCAAAAGAGGGGATCAACTAAAGGATGCACAACTATGAAGCTAAACATTATGGTTAAAGATCTTGATATGAATACCACTTCCATGTCAAGAAATAAGAAACCAAAAATTGCTGCTTTTAAAAAAATATTGATCATCAATGGTCACCTAAGTTGTATCCCATTTTCTTTCACAATCTAAAAATGAAAACATAGGATTCATAGAGACTACTCAGACCCCCAAAAGAATCTGATGCTTTAGTTCAACAATATATTCAAGACATTAAAATATTATACAACATTAAGGTTCACAAAGTATTTGAAACACAGCTTTGCAAGTCATTAAGATTATGAAAACGTAATTGCTGGTGCTATTAAGAAATATGTATAGCCTAGCCTCAAATAACGCAAAATAAAATAAGATTGTAAATGGCAAGAAACAATAGTACAATGCTCCAACACACAAGCAACAGTTTGATTGTCATAACCATCAAATGTAAAGTTGTTAACAGAAAAAGGAAGCAGGCAATACCACTCTCTGCAATTTCCGCATGTTTGGATCTCTGCGTAATGGCCCGTAACCAAGAAATCTGGGAATTTTTCTCTTCATAAAACGAAAGAGATGAAATAAAACATATCCATATATGGCGCTTCTCACGAGAAACCAAAAATACCATTGGATGTCATCTGTTCTTCTGGATTTATGATTCATTTCTGCCTCAGATTGCCATTTCAAGTACCATGTTGAGTCAACAGCTTGATCAATTTCCTCGGGCCATGCCATCCCTAACTGTATTCTTACCTGTTATAAGAAAAAAAGATAGAAACAAAGAATCATAATCACGTTAGTAAAAAAAAAAAAAAGCAACTAAACAGGTGAGAAATGAACATACAGAGTAGGGTAGTATAATCTCCACAAGAGGAAAAACTATTGTCATCATTATGTCGTCATTTATATTTTTGAACTTCTGAAGAACCCAATCTCTTGTATACGATACTGCTCTAGTCTTCCACAATGCATTAAACAATTGATGAGACAGCCTTACGGGCAAGAGAAATTGTTGACGGATATCCAACTCAGAAAGAGGAATCCACATCAGGTGAACAGCAGTTGGAATACCACAGGCAAGCATTTTCATGTACAGCCCATCAAACCCTCCAAAATCTTCAAATAGCATTTCAAATTCCTGGTATGAGAATTTAAAGATTAGAAACATAATTAAAATAGCAAACAGCACGAAAAATTTAACAAAGCGTTGCATTACCTTAATGTCAACATAATATTCCTTGTCGTCGCCCTTGAGTGCAATATACATGGCACCCCAATCATGCCTAATTCGGGCATGCTCCACTAGTTTCTTTGACACGGAGAAAGGAACAGCTACTGGATCCATTTCCCATCTATTCTTTTCCTCATTGTACCACGTCTTCGACACCACCCTGTCGCGGTCCAGAAGAATAAGTTCCTGAAATCGACATTTGATAAACAGCATATAACATTAGTCTATCAAACTATACCATATAACTTCACATGAAAGTTAGTCAACCTTTACGTTAACTCAGAAAAATTTACGAAAAAAATGACAACAATGAAGAGGATGCAAAAGCTACCTGTCTCTGGGCCACATACTGTTTACCAAAATCAACATCTTCTAATAGATTTCTTTTAAGGTCTGCCTTAGCATCTTCACGCCACTTCTTCCACCCATGGAACAAATGGAGGCCAGCAGCTTTCGGAACCACAACCTCCTTATCTCCAAACATCCACTTCAATTCAACTTCCGGAAATCCCTTCACCACCTCATCCTCTGGTGTTTTTACAAGAAAACGCTTTTCGCTGCCGAACTTCTTCATATTTTTCCTTATTTGAGCCTCAGTCTTTTTTTGCAGCTCCCTTGATTCTTTAAGGCCTTGTTTTATACGTTTAGCAAAATCCGTCGAATTAAAGAGGGGTCCCGGATCATCAACTTCCACAACATTTGGCAGAATCATTTGCTCCAAATTATTTCTTTGTGCATTTTCCAAGTCTTTCTGTATATCAGATTTAGAAAGCTTGGTAACCGAGTCTTTTGGCACACTGCAACCACATAACAATTGATACTCACACGACGAAATTGATTACTAATTTTTCTTTTTCCCAAAAGATATTGCTTTCAAAGTTGAAAAAAAAGCATCCAATCAAGCAAAACATTGCGAAATGAGAAAAATATGAATTAGTGTGCAATTTTATCAAAACCACCAGCAAAGAATTATGCATACAGACAGTGAGCAGTACATCAACTAAGATATCAACTAAACTTCGATTAAGTTAATCACTTTCGACATCATATTTCACCAAGAATTACTAATTTACAGGATCAAACATTATACGACTTCCAGTCCAATTCGAATTCATGAACATAAATATGACTGTGTAATGAATACCTCTCAACATTCTTCCTCCTCATTTGGCGGGTAAAACTCTGAACCAACTGCTCACATTCCCTCTCAATAAAACAAAGTTCCCTCACTCCATAACTCAATGCCGCCGTCTCTCTCCTCAAAATCCGATCCTCAATCTCTCCAACCTTCTCCCAAATCCCATTATACTCCTCCTCCAGACTCCCCAGCCTCTCTTCCATCCTCTCCTCCATCTCCTTAGACTTCTCCTCACCCGCATTGCCCGCCAACTTCTCCAATTCCCTCTTCACCTTCACCACCTCGGCCACAACCTCGTCGGACCGCTTCACCAGCCCCTCCTTCTCCCTCCTCAACTCTCGCAGCTCCCCATGGAGCCTACCCAATATCTCGTCCTGCAACTCATCCTTCTTCCCCCTCACCGCTTTCCATGCCGCCTCGACGAGCTTCACATCCCCATTTCCTCCTCTAACCTCATCTACACTCTTCAGCAACACACCCACCGTCTCCAGCAGCCTCTTCGTATACTCCGAGTACTCATATTTCACCTCCTCCTTATCCAAAACCGCCTCCGAAACCAGCGGCGCCGCGACCGCAACACCCCGACCCGCCCGAAACTGCGCAAACCCGAAAACAAAGCAGAACAGCCCCAACACTACCTGCCTGGCAATGCGTTCGGCGGAAAGAGCCGGCCTTTCTTCTTCCCCAGAGCCGACACTTCTGGAAGCTTCTAGAAGGCTAAAAAGGCGGGTATTGCGCGGAATCGAGAGTGGAATTCGCGGTGTTTTCGGGAATTTCGAAGCGAAAGTTTGGATTTTGATGCGGCGGTTTGCGGCGAAGTTTGAGAAGCGGGGATTTCGGGACGGCGCGAAGCAGCTGGGGAGGGAGCGGAGGGCGAGAACGGAGTCCATGGTGACGCGGCTATCGGAAAGGAGTGAAGTTGGAGCTGGAGGTGGAAGCCATTGTTTGTTGGTGTTGGTTTTTCCGGTGGGAAATGGATTGACTAGAAAATGCAGAGGAAGCTGGAGTGAGGAGTGACAACTGAAAGAGGGTTTCAAGTTTGGGTCAACGGCCCACAAGTATTTGGGTCATAAGCCCAAATTTTGTCCCGGACAAATAAGGCCCAATATAATCAATTTTGTCATTTTTTTGGTAGCACAATAGAAATAGTGAGTCAAATAATTAGTTGTTACAGAGAGAATAATGAGTGAGGATTGGATCTGCACCAAGATGCATAGGCATAATTGTTTTCTGCTATTGCAGTAAAGCGTCATTTACCAAATTTATCATGTTAAATTTCGTAAGAATATCCTTATTTGTGGTAAAAACGAGAAAACTTTATCTAAGTTCCTGGATCTCGTAACCTTCTGCGGATATGTCCGGTCGATCTCAAGTTTGATTTTGAGCAATCCTAATCTTATAAGAAGTGTGAGTTTCTCCTTAAAAGACGAAATTTTCACATTATATGCTCTCTTTTTTTCTTCTTAAATAAACGAAAATAATCTCAATCGACAAATTTGATGATATATTATAAATTGATCAGTTTCAAAAAATACGGAGTCTCAAAACCAAATTAAAAGTTGAAGAAACAAATCAAAAGAAAATACATGAAGCATTGCTAAAATCCTCCATTATTTGTTGGTGGTGGAATCAATATCAAACTTATGCCGACCATGACATATTGTGTAACGTTTTTCGGCAACTTATATTACTTTTCAATATTTGAAGTCCGATTGGCGGGTTTAGACTTTTAATCAATTAAATTATTTCGTGCCAATTCCACGCCAAATGAAATATTTTTCACATTATCTTCTAAACTCGTTTAAAAATGTTTTTAAATGACTGAAAATAATTTTTTGTGAAGTTGATTTAACGATTTTGGTGAAATTGATTTTAGGTCTAAGCACTTTATGTGTTTTTTGAAAGAATCATCATATATGTGTTTCTTGCAATAAGCACTTCAAGTGTTTTTCCATGATCCACTTGGATTTTATTAAGGGTTGGTTTCAAAATATTCTCATAAAAAACGCTTTCAATTATTTGAAAAGCACTTCCTAACGAGTGATGTGTACTACCACCACTTGGAGAAAATTTTCAAGTGTGCTCGAAATAGAGGATGGTACACCCCACATATTAAGGGGAGAGAAGTTTTATTTTTCAAGTATTCCTCCACTTATATTATAATACAATGATATGTGATGTGTCAACGCATTTGCCAAACTGAAAAATCTCTCCACCACTTAAGATCGTGAGCAGAAATGAACCCACTTTGAAACATCCTAAGACATTTGACAAGTACATGTTTGACACGTGGTTTGGAATTGAAGATAGGGATGTCATTAGATATTTGGAAGACAAATAATAATGTTGGTAGGCAAGAAATAATAGTGTTGAACTTAAAAATGGACCCGATTTGATAGGATAGCATGAAGGTAAAGGGCAACCCTCAAGCAAAAGCCAAAAGCACCAATCTTTGTCGCCAAAAGAAAAAGCATCTTCACGTATAAGTTAGTGCTTATCTTATCTATGGCCTTAGTTGAAATAAAGGGTTGATTTTAAAAGCAGTGTTTTTTTTTTAAAGAAACATCAAATATGTGTTTCTTACAAGAAACATTTAAAGTGTTTTCGATGATTCATTTGAATTTTTACTAAATATAAGATTCAAATAAAATTTCATCAAAAGCGCTTACAAACCAACCAAACAATATTTAACATGCACATAAGTGCTATTTGAAAAGCTTGGTTTGGTAGTATTACAAAAACTTGTATGTAAAAAATAATGATTGAAAGACCAAATTTTTAAACTAAATTTGTAAATCAATTGATGTGTCATCAATGAAAAGAAGCACGTTAATTAATATTTAAATAATAATCTAATTATCAACTACTACATTATTATCCGTATATAAATTAGGTGTCAATCATTATATATTGAATGCCTTTGAGTTGTTTATGATTGTGGATGAGAAATAGAACAAAAGCTTGATTAAAATTAGGAGTAGACCGTGTCATAACACAAACGGAGAAACAAATATCTTGTACTGTCTTTTTACGTATATTACGACATATTATGTACTGGTTGTATTCTAAATAAATTAAAAATTTTGAAACTTTAACGAAAAACTCTCAGTACTATTCATTTTAACAAAAAATTATATTTTAACACTAAAAAATCAATTCTTGTACTATTAACTTTATCATTTATTTTATCATTTTCGTTCAAACTTAAAGTATTGAAACCCTTTTCATTAGTTTTTCTTAAAAAATCCCAATAAAGCGGTGAGTCGGCGACCATTCAAGTTATGACTCATCATTCTATATCCTCACTCTCCATTTTGTCTGATGAGGTTGGGTCACCTCTCGACTTTATTTTATAAAATTTTGTAATTTTTTATGCTCTAAAAAAAAATCTGTAAAATGCACAAAAAATAAAGAATATTCTGCCACCTGGAGGATATTCCTAAAAATTTATTTTTACAAGTCATCTGAGGGTATTGTTACAATAATTTTAAGCGTACCGAGATATAAATGGTTATGTAAAAGTTATAAAAGTTTATGATTTGTTGCACATAATATGCAAAAACATTCATTTGAGAATAGAAGACTTTAATGAAAAGCTCCCGGTACTGTTCACTTTAACAAAAAATCAGATACTTTGATTTATTACAACTTCTACCCCTAAATTAATTGGAGTAATCTTGGTCTCTAAACATCATAAAATGGTTAGATCATTTCCAATCATACTATTTAATTTAAGTAAAAAAATTCCGTTAAGATTATCGAAAAGTTAATTTATGATCTCTTTAAAAAAGTTGTACTCTAATCATACTCTCAACTTTTAAGAGTAACTATCCGTCAATAATTAGCTAATAAAAATTAATTATTTAAATTAAAAGCTTCTTTTTCCTTCTTCATATTTAAGAGTGACTAGATGAATTCCTATCTCAAAAGATGAATAGTGAGCATGAGCGGAGAGAGTGAGGAGAAGGACTCATGTTGGTAAAATAAAGATATGTTAATTTTTTTTCTTATCTTTTTGTTTGATCGACACGAGACAATATATGATAGTTTATCTGTATCATATAAGTTGTTTTCGAATTATAAATATCCTCATTAATAAAAGGCTTCCGAAAAATTAACGAAGAAAAAGGAAGAAGCTTGAAACCAACGCCTTTCAATTATAAAGCTCTTACGCAAAAGCAGACAACAAAGTAAACCAAACCAACATCCATAAGCTCCTTGCCTTTTCCCCTCTCTTTCTCTCTCTAAGCATCCTCTGAATTCACTCAACCTCTTTTTCATTTCTTTGTCAACTCTCTCTCTCTCTCTGAAGCCTAAAGTGTAGAGAGAGAAAGGAAAGAGCGTTCTTTCTTTATTTCTCTCTCTAAAATATTTCAGAAACATGGATGGACAGAGAAACTTGAGAGGGTGAGTGAAAAGCAGAAATCTTGGAAGTGCTTTGGTGGGTTTTTGAATTTGAGAGGGTGAAGATGTTGGGGTGTGAGTGTTGGTGGTGGAGCAGCCGTGACTACCAACTGTACGATTACTCAGAGCCACAGTCCTTCTCTCTGCCTTCACCTCTTCCACACTGGCCTCAAGGTAATATTTCCCACCAAGATCCATTCTTTCCTAAACAAGAAGCACTTTTGCAGTTAATCACTTATCTCTCGCAACTGCTTTTTTGATGGGTTTCTTTCTTTTTCTCCGTTTCTTCAAGAATTGAAGGCTTTCTGTCTTGTTTTAGCTCATTTTTTTCAGCAACTTGAAGTCATGAAATTTGCTAATTTGTATTTGTTGAAGAATGTAAACATAATAGGATGGATAATAAATGATTTCACTTCTAATTGCTCCGATATCCTTTTGGACTCATGATTTCTTTGATCCCATATGCATTTCTCTCCAAAAAAAAATTTCAATATTTTGGTGGTCCAACTTTGTTTTATTTAAATAAATTAATGTTTACCTCGGAAATATTTTTGCTCGTCACCCTTAATTAGCGGTGGTAACTGTGGTCACCGCATTTATTATCGTTAGATGAGTCTGTATTTTTAAAATTTGTGGAGTAAATAGATCATATCACACTCATATAACGGCAATCAATCATGTGAGAGTACTTAAAAATGCACTCAATTTCATGAACTTGGTCAATACTTGAAAGACTCTGAAAAGCCATAGAAATTGAAGTTCTTGGAGTTTGAAAGCTTCAATGTTCTTTTTACCAAAAAAAAAAAAGGTCAATGCTAGGGCTCGTTGGAAAATACTTTTAAAATGATTGAAAGTGTTTTTTATGAGAGTGCTTTTGGATCTAAATTTTAGTAAATATGCAAGTAAATTCTAGAAAAATACTTGAAGCGCAGGAAGCACTTCAAAACAAACCAATGTGTGTATCACATAGATTATTTTTTGTTCTTTATGTTATTTGGTAATCCATCTGTGTCACGTTGGTTTCTTTTTCATATTTGAACATACGTCTGGACATATATAGCTGCTATATTCCTTTCATGCATGTGCTTTGTCTTTTTTTTTTCATGGAGAACTTTGAATTTTTATGTGATTTGTCTTTGTGTTTCTGCCATACATGTCCATGAGAAGAACATTTCTTGCTATGCTTACTTTCACCAAAAGCGCTTTTACTTATTTTAAAAGCACTTACAAATGAGCCCATAAACTTTTGGTGTTCTTATGTCAAATTTTTAAGGTATCTCTAAAGTTCTAAATTCTTCCTTGACCGAAGGTTAATGTAAACTGTTTGAAGCTTGCCTCCAAACTGCATCGTAGGAGCTTGATTTCGAGTTTCGTTGATATTTGCATAGGTTGATTTTTCTGTGTATACTCAGGTCCAAGAGGAAAGTAAAGATTATAACTAATAAACCTAGAACACCAATGTCATGCTAAGATTTTACTGTTGTCGGATAAATGTTGATGTGTTATTATGAGCTCATTTCCTGAACAATGTGTACCGTCATTTCTTCAGGCGAAGGATTTGCTACCGGAAGAATACGCCTCGGAGAAATTGAAGTTACCCAAATAACCAAGTTTGAGAGCATCTGGAGCTGCAATCTGTCGCGTGGAAAATCAAAGGGTGTCACATTTTATAGACCTGCAGGTATCCCTGATGGCTTCTTTTGCCTCGGTTACTACTGCCAGCCCAATGACCAGCCATTGCAAGGGTATGTTCTTGTGGCTCGTGAAACAGTTGCCAGAAGGGCGGAAGATGGTTGTACCAGGGACTCAGCATTAGAGTTACCAGCTTTAGAAAAACCGGTTAACTACTCGTTAGTCTGCAATGCGGATTTAAGTGAAAATGGTTGTGGTTATATTTGGTTGCCAAACCCACCTGTTGGTTATAAGGCCATGGGTTTTGTGGTCACTGACATGCCTGAGGAACCCAGCCCCGAAGAAGTTAGATGCGTACGAGAAGATCTTACAGAGACTTGTGAAACATGTGATCGGATACTTGCAATGGATTCAAAATTTGAGGTGTGGAATACACGACCCTGCAAACGAGGTATGTTCTGCACTGGTGTTTCGGTTGGTACATTCTTTTGCAGTACCTACTTGGATTCTAATGAAGAGCTACAAGTTTCTTGCTTGAAGAATTTTGATTCGTCCTTGCACGCAATGCCAAATCTGAACCAGATTCATTCGCTAATTGAGCACTACGGTCCCACAGTGTTCTTCCATCCTAATGAGGTTTATATGCCATCTTCGGTACAATGGTTTTTCAAAAATGGGGCACTTTTGTACCGGGAAGACACTGGAAATGGTGAACCGATTGATCACAGAGGCTCCAATTTGCCTGGTGGAGGGAAAGATGACAGTGATTTTTGGATAGATTTGCCAAATGATGATGAAGCTAAAATTCTTCTCAAGGCTGGAAACATAGACAGCGCGGAGCTTTACGTTCATGTAAAACCAGCACTGGGAGGAACTTTTACAGATATTGCCATGTGGGTGTTCTGCCCCTTCAACGGACCATCCGCCATTAAAATTGGTTTGGTAAGTTTTGCATTGAACAAGATAGGCGAACATGTCGGTGACTGGGAGCACTTCACTCTCCGAGTGAACAACTTCACCGGAGAACTCTGGCAAGTGTACTTCTCAGAGCACAGTGGTGGCAGATGGGTGGATGCTTTTGACTTGGAGTTCATTGAAGGCAATAAGCCGATTGTGTATTCTTCAAAACACGGTCATAGCAGCTACGCTCATCCGGGGACTTACATCCAGGGTTCATCGAAGTTTGACATAGGGGTAAGGAATGACGCTGGTCGGAGCAAGTTTTTCA
Organism: Malus domestica; assembly: GCF_042453785.1. Lineage (NCBI taxonomy): Eukaryota > Viridiplantae > Streptophyta > Magnoliopsida > Rosales > Rosaceae > Malus > Malus domestica. The sequence continues at coordinate 30,565,445 of NC_091664.1, read as the reverse complement.
TTGATTCGAGCACCAAGTATCAAATTGTCGCGGCCGAGTACCTTGGCAAGGGCGTTATATCCGAACCATGTTGGTTGCAGTATATGCGAGACTGGGGTCCGACCATTGTGTATGATGGACGAGAGGAGCTAGATAAGTTGATTGATCGTCTTCCCTTCTTTGTTCGATTCTCGGTCGAGAACTTAATCGAGTTGTTTCCAACGCAACTCTACGGGGAGGAAGGACCAACTGGCCCTAAGGAGAAGGACAATTGGTTAGGAGATGAAAGATAACTACTTTTGTGTGAAAGAATGTTGTAACCAACTTGGGTAACAAGCATATAGCGTGAAGCGGGAAGTAACGCGACCCGCCCTACTACGAAAGGTTTGTTCCATTAGTCGAACCATGCAAGATGTATTTGTTATCGTCGGAAAAAATAAGTCCAGTAGGGGTCCCGATAATCTCTTCCGGGAGAGGAGCGAAGGAACTCGATCGGCTATTTGCAAAGGTCGTTGTACGGAAGTCCAATTTCCATGTCAAACGAGTTGCAACAAATGGCATTAAACGCTGCTGAAGTTTATACGTTACTCCGAAATCGGACAGATTGGAAAGAAACCGATATTGTAAAGATTATGAAACACGGTGATCAAATTGGCTAAATTCGCTATAAATTTTTTACGAATTAGAAAATTCACGACGTATTTTGTTTTTCTCTCTTCTTTTTACATCCTCAAAAATTCAATTTTCTCCTCCGTACTTTCTTTTTCTCGCCTTTGCATTGAATTAAACAAAAGAGCATGGACAAATAAAGAAATGTGTGCAGAATAATTACACATTAATTAATTAATTGAGAAAAAATCACAACAAATTCATGGAAGGGAAAAACTTACAAGATTTTGATTGCTCATTTCATTGTTGTAGCTTTGATTTACACAAGCCTGTTTCTCTGGCAATGAACTCAATGAACTCACAGCAAATGGGATATACAATCGGAACTTTACATCGGACTAAACTACGAGAACAAATCGGAAGGAAATATCGTTTACCTGAGCCTGCTATCTCGACTGTGCTCCTCCCAGCTCAGCTCGCGGCCACATTCCCCACACACGGTGGTGCAGCCCTGTTTCGTGCCCTGACTTCTTAGCGTCAGCAAATGCGAAAGATTAGTGCACTTCCGCTGTACAAAAGCATTCTTCGCCGTGGATTCTGCAAGGATGCTCTTCGTTGGTGCAGATGAGGCAGTATTTGATACAGCTGGTTTTTGGTCGACTGCAGATTCATTGAGAGGAACTCTCTGCACTTCCTCCCATCCAAATGACTTCCGGTATACTTCCCAAGCCATGTCTTGCTCCTCCTTTGTGAGCTTTTCTTCTTCGTTCTCTTGTAAAAGGGTCTCATGTTCGTGGAAATTTGCGATCCACCTGAAAACAAGGTAGTTCATACGTAAGCGGACGGAGGGAGGGAGGTATGAGTTGCCAATTGCGGCAGAGTAACCGGCAATTACCATTACCGACAGATGCTAAAGAAAATGAGAACATAGAACGGGAATGTACCTTGGAGAATGCTTGCCAAGTAAACTTTCCATGAGCTTGTCAGAAAAGCAACTTCCTTGAGAAAGAGGCACTACGTGTTTCGGCAAAATTTCCACTTTACCAGTCACATTGTCGTTCAAGAATACGCTATCTTGGTCAAGCACATGATTCTCATCATCACCAAATTCAAAAAGATGCAACATCTCTTCCTTAGATATTGTCCTATGTACCTGTTGTCGATCAACAACCCTTGCAGCCAGGCCCTCCTTCGTTACCTGACGCTTATAAATTTTTTCTTCCATAGTTCCATGTGCCATCAATCTGTAAGCAAACACTGGCTTTGTTTGGCCATACCTGAAAATGGAAATAACATATCACTTACAATGTGCCATACCGGAGAATGGAGAGTTGGCTTGGTAAAGGAGGAATAATCGTCAGGCTTGCTGTCTGGCACATTCGAAGTTGTATGGCAATTCTAAAAACAAACCCTCCCCAATGCTATATAGCCCCTAAACTACACTTATCAAGGCACATTTTCTACACAAAAGCTGAGTTAAGGACTGCAACAGAATTGAAGCTCACCTCCAAGCACGATATATAGCCTGAAGATCGTATGTTGGATTCCAAGAACCATCAACTATTATTACACGATTAGCAGCATAGAGATTTATCCCTAACGATCCAGCTCTGGTGGAAATTATAACACATTTCACCCTCTTATTCAGGGGATCATTAAAGCGTTCCACCAGCTTTTGCCTTTCTGAGCCCTCTGTTCTCCCATCTAGCCTGAAGCAATAAAGAATCTAGTAAAAACAACGTAACCCAAATAAAACTTTTATACAGAAGACACTGCAGCTACATATGCAGGAAATAGAGTCAGAAAAAGGATATATGGTTTGGGGCAACACCGAAGCTGAGAAGAAAATCTAAGCTGTCTGTCAAACTGTAAATTGTTCTTGGTAATATGTACCAACCTGTACCAATCTTTTCCTTTCTTCCAAGACTTCCCTTTGTTCCCATGTCGAGGTAGCCTTGAAAGATAAAGTTCGATGAGGTCAAGGGTTGGTATGCTCTGGCTAAATACCAATGCCTTATCCCCCACATCAGAACTCATAGCTAGAATGTCAAGCAGGAGTACCATTTTGCCACTGTAATCAAGCTCTTTATAGTCATTTTCATGAAGAAGATCATTCCACCAATCCTGAAAAGTGATAAATGGTCACTGGTCAGCATTACGCTCCACAAAAACAACAATAGCAACACAAACTACAAAGTAAAGCCTTTATTCTTATTAGCTTTCCTACTAAAATACAAACAATGGAGCATTTCAAATTAAGCCAAATAGACTGTAAAAGAAATAGTAAAGAAGTGAAACATGAATACAAAGCAACATTATAGTTTGTTCATATCCATACCTTTCGAAAAATGTCATCTTTTTTTCCTGGCAAAATTTCATTCACATTTTTCTCTGCAAAGCACAATATGTTACCCTTGTTATATACTTATAAGAAACTGCTGCCAAACACGTGAATATGCATTCACCCAAATTGATATTGTATATAATACCTCCAAAACCTAAATTATAATCAATGTTTTCATCACTAGAGCTGTCATCTGCAAGAAAATTCTCAACAGCATCTCCACGTCTCTCATAGTCTTTGTCATCTTTTCTTAGTTGCAAGATCCCTGGATGGTTCCATATCTACTAGCAACATAAAGCTCATATATTACAACTCTCATGAAAGACAGAGATAGACGCACAATAGACTAGAAGACGATCATTATCATTACATATAATGCCAATAAAGGTTAACGAAACACTTAGGAGTGTATGCTTTTGCGATCATGCATGCATGGATGTGTGCGTGAGTGAGTGCATGTTGCCGTAAGTCTATAATGAATAACGGAAGTTGAGAACTTAACAAGATTGCTAAGATATACCTGAGCTAAGGCTTGGTAGCCGGCAAAAAAACTTCTCTTCCCTATCTTTTCATTATAATCCTTGTCCTTGGTGAATCCGTGGGCAACAAGAAATCTCTTGTATAATTTCCTCTGTAAGGTTGAAAGTTTCACAGCTATTACAAACACAGTTTTTGGTGGTAAGTCCTTCTTTACCACATTCATGTCCATTCTCTGAACAAATCCTTTCAACTCTTCATAAAGAATATGAGACCGTTGGTTCATGATTTTCACATCATCCACAGTTGAATTAGTATGTTGACCATACTCTATGGGATTTTGGAATCTGCATGCAATGGGAGGCAATTTTAAGATACATGAAAACAACAAAAAGAAATTAGACAGAAAACAGGGTTTAAATGATGAAGTTTTACCGATTCCGAAACTCATGGCTGCTTCCAAGAAAACCTTCCCTTACAAAATCAACCATCTGTAAAAGATTAAAATTTTAAATGAATCAAGGCAGTAGGTAGGTGCGTAAGAAATAGCAAAATGAATAGCTTTTGAGTAACTCACACAGTAATATTCCATGAGATTGTTCTGAAGTGGTGATCCAGTTAATGCTATCCTTCTCTGGCATTTCACTTGTTTTAAGGCTTGGGTTACATCGGCCCTGGTATTCTTAATAACATGGGCCTCATCACAAACAAGTATATCTGTTCCATCCTGACAGTTGGAAATGTAACAATAGGAAAGAAGCTTTAAAAAAAATCGATTGGATCATGCTAAAGTATTGACGTGTGCTAATGACATTATTTGTTTAACAGCTTACGAAATAAGTTATTTCATAACTTGCACCAGAGCAACCTATGTAACAACTAGACAAGAATAAGATTAATCCTAAAAGTTTGGTTCAAGTCCAACAAATTGAAGAAGAAATAATTCACATTGTAATGCATAGTTGAAAAGCATGACGTTAAAGACAAATACAGAGGTTAACAATTAACATCAACCAACCTGCAAGGCATGACAAATTTCTGTAGCTATCTGCCTATCCTTCACATTCTTTCCAAAGGATAAGTTTCTAAAAGCCGAGTAGCCAATTAAAAAAACACCACCCTTCCTTCTCCACTTTGCAAGCAATTCTGCTCTTCTATCCCTGACAAACAAGGGAGAAACAGGTCAGCATCTTGGTGTCACCATCTCCCCAATCGGAAATGAGCTACAATTAGTCTATGTAATGAATGGAAGACAGCCGTCAAAAGAACAACTTCACTTTGTAATGCCATTATCTTAGGTCGTTGGCATTTCTTCAACGATCTATTAGACCAAATGTTTTCTAGTGATGAAAATGGAATAAGACAATATAGAAATATTTAACCAAACCTTGACACATCTTCTAGCATGAAGATGCGAAGGGGCTTCAGTTCTGAAGGCCTCCACTTCATGAACTCTTGACGCCAATTGTGCAGCACATTCACAGGGGTGACAATAAGTGCAGTATTTAATCCCAAATCAATACTTCTCATTGCAGTGTACAGAAAAGCTATGACCTGCGAAAGCAAATTGACAAGTTATGCAAAGTATATAATTCAACTACTTAAAAGACCTGCAAAACAATATAAGAAACCGCCTTGCATTTTGCACGATTGCTATTCGACTAGGCTGCAGGGTCATTCCACATGCACTGACACCTATTTCAAAACGAATCCAGCACATCTAAATAAACACTCAAAGTTCTTGGGAAGAGTTTTCAAGAGACAGAATACTACCTGGAAAGTTTTACCAAGGCCCATCATGTGAGCTAGAATGCAACCAAGACCCTTATCCCCAGCCTTCACTTTTCTGACTGACTGTATGATATTCTCCCATATAAATCTCACACCCGTGATCTGTAATAATGAATCAGACCTTTACTTCATGCTACAAGTTGTAACAATGACAAGATAACAGCACTAAATCATTAAAAGTTAATGACACATAAAGCAATAACAGAAGATGCTTAGTGCCCTCAGTGAAGGAGGTCAAATTAGATAAACATGTGAAACAACAATAGGTTTAACAGAACATGACAATGAACTTCAAGTGAAAAGGGTGAGCCGTGGAAATCTTATCAAATGTGTCCTGACATGACACTAGGTAAACAATACACTGCCAGTTTTTCAATAGCTGAAAATAACAGATATGAAAAAGTCATAACATCAGCTTGACAGTTCCTTATCCAAACATAGCACAAGGGAATTTGTAGAAGAAAATCCAACAAACAAATAGTTAACAGATCAAGCAAACCTGATGAGCCTTCAATTTCGCTGAGATGCTTGGAGGAATTCTAACTGCTTCTTCACCTTTTTCCCTCACAACATTCACTATATAACCAGCTGATGCATCGCCCAGCACTTCAGCGCTGGCACCTTCGGGTAATCTCCCGTTACAAGTTGCAAAGCTCTTCATCTTAGATTTGGCAGAAAATTGTACTTGCAAAGACATCAAGCGTTCTTGACGTTCCTACAGAAGAAAAATTTATGAAAAAAATTCTGGTACCAGAACATCTTTTTTAGATTACAAATCAGCACTAGATGGTACCTTTTCAATTGCAATTTTCCTTCTGGTTTCTTCTCCTAATTCAGTATCATCAATGATCCTTCGAATTTTCTTCTTTCTCCTCCTCTTAGAACTGACACAAAGACAAAATATGTTCAGAAACACAACAACCTGAGTAAACCGAAAGTATCTAATGCTAAAGAATAAAGTTCACCACTTCCTATTCAATAGCTACATACCTCAGCAACGAGAGAGAGAGAGAGAGAGAGAGAGAGAGAGAGAGAGAGAGAGAGCAGTATACTAAATATACCTTATGGCAACATCTATCTCTGAATCTGAACTATCTGAATCACTATCAGAGCTAGATACTATCAAATCCTGAGAACTTATTGCTTGCTCTAATTGTGATGTCAATGTCTTTAGAAGACTTGGGCAACAGAAACAACATTGCCAGCCAGAGGTCTGGGCATCAGATAAGCATTCTTCTCCAATATTCCTCTTTATACAAGTTGCACAAACCAATGTCTTGCAAGATTTACAATTTACTAGGTCCTTGCTTTGTCCACACCACCCACAATAACACTCGGAGCAATCAGGATCCTGCACACCTTCTTAGGTCAATAAAAGATCTAGCATTTACTTGAAATAAATAAATGAAGTATTAGCATTAAATAATGCAGAAAAAAAATCATGTAACACTATAATTCATTAATATGATAAATAGAGACGCAGAATACTTCTAACTGAAAATATCTGTTCATGGCCAATTCATTTAATTACCTGCACTATCATGAAACGTTACACAAAATATTTGAATAAAGATTACAGAAACCATAAAGGTTACTCATGGCCATACCTTTACCTGCATCTTTTTTTCCAATAAGCATCTGCAATCTGCACAAATAATCACCTTCAGAAGTGGATGTGAGCACACTTCAACAGCATGCTTACTACAAGCAGTGCAGTAGAGCTTATCATTCAGACTCTGTGAAGGGAGACCACCGGTGGCAGCTATGCAGATATTCTCTTCCACATATGACTGGTCCTCAGATTTTATCGCATTGCAGTCTGAATTATCTTTCAGTGGAGTTTCATCATCGCTATCTATAATCACAGTTCGACTCCTCTTATTATCAATGTTTAGCTCCTCATCCTCACTCAGACGCTTCGAGCCTCTTGCTTCACTGGAACTAGTCACTGGAGAAGAACCATTACTCGTTATGCTTTCTTGGTCAATGTTATTAGCGGTTTCCAGATCTTCATCAATTTTCCCATTTGAGATACTGATAGAAGAGTCAAGCATAGACGAAGACAGGTCCATGTTGCTTCCTATCTCCCGATCAACTAAGCAAAAATCTTTCCGGCCAGCATCCTGATTTGATAAAAAATAAAACAATATCAATGAATGTTAAATTTATGGAGAAATGCACAACATATCCACGTCCTGATTCAACTAGACAAACTTCTTCCTGCAACATCCTAATTAGATAACAGTAAAAACACATCGATATTAATGAATGTTAAATGTATGCCTAAATGTTGGACACATTCATGAATCGTGACTTCTACAGAAAAGGCCCTGACACTTAAAACCATCAAAGAGACCGTTGCTTTTTGTTCCTTTATTCGTATTAAAGTAAGTCTACTATAATATGACTGCCAGTTCTCTCTTACTAGTTCAATTCCCAACAATTACAAATTGAAATAAAATATAGCAGGGCTCCATAAATGAAAAGCCATAGGATGTCTTAAATAGAGTTAATTACAAGAACACAAATTGTACTGGTCATGTACAACTTGTCTCAAACTGCAATAGCACGAGGATAAACTCTATAAAGTTATAAAAACTGCAACTTGAAATTTGAGGAGCGAAATAAAGGGCAATGCAAGCACATGATACCTGTTTACTTCTCATTCGATGTCTCCTCCGTTTCAAACGAATTTGAAGCTTCCGATCAACATTTAAATCATCTTCTTCTTTGACCTTTCAATGAAAAAGTACAGAAATACTATCAACTTAAGTAAAACTCAACTGGGTGTTAAAAAGAACATGTGTCTATGTTAAATCTAATAGCAACATAGGATTAATTATCAACTGGTGAAAAAAGTAAAAAACATATTGACATATTCCTATACTAAAAAGGTGAATCAATTTGTAAGCAACATTGTACCCAAAAAAAGTTTGCAAGCAACAAGAAGATAGACATCAGATGATTAGACAGAAAGACATCTAATCAAATACCAGTAACCACAATGTTAGGTCCAACAAGTAAGACCACATAATATTCATGCAAATATTGCACGTTTATACAGAGACTGAAAAACCAACAGAGGGTTTATTAGAGGATTTCTATATGAATGTCTACAACCCCAGACAGTAGTGAAAAAGCCTTAAATATCTCCCGACTAATATGACTTACACTGTTACAGTCCTTTCCATGTTAATTTGTAGTTTTATATAAGAAAACAAATTTTATTTTATCACAAAAGTTACATGCAAACTGAAAACAAAATAAGTAAATGTAGCCAAATTCTTTAGTGTGTAATTGTAACATGAAAATATATTTAAATATGACGTTGGGACAGCACAACCATACCTTCCTATAATTTTTCTTTTGTTCTTCAGTGAGATCCAGTTCTCTTTCGTTTGCAACAGCGGCTGCAACAAATGGATCACCAGAATTGCCATCAATATCATCAATCTCCTCTACCTCATCGACCCCAGGGAACTTAAGTCCCATCTCAGCAGCTTGCTGTGGCGTACTGGCCAAATAAACAGAAGCCCAGTGCTTACTGCCAAACGAAGCATCACCCGCAGTTGCACCATCAGAAAATAATTTGTTGAAAGAACCCCAGTAGTCAACATCAGCTGTCACAGCATCCTTGCTTCCATCTATGGCTAGTTTTTTCTGCAGAAATCCACTAGCGCCATCCTCCAATAGTTTACCGTGTCGCCTAAGTCCACAAAAACAGAATTATGTACCATCAACTTCATACCTTGCATAATCAATAATGCTAAAAGGAAAGAACTGTACCTTCTCACAGGTCTGTGGGTTTGGAGATACTGCTCCGCATCAGCCCTTGACTTGGTAAATTCTCCAGTCTCTTGAGACCCTATCCAGTGTATCCGTCTTTTCCAAGCTTCAGTGCAGCAACCATTAGGAGCCTGACTTTCAATGCACTTATAAAGGCTCGGTAGCTCAATGCCAGCCCCATCAAGTTGTTCCTATTTACAGAAGCATATAATAAAAGAGGTCAGAAAATAAAAATACACTTCACTTGTTTATATGATGCTATCAAAAAAGGCAAAAGAATTACAGAAAGAAGGCGGTTACAATCCCTTGGCAACCTGATTAATTCAAAAGGCGCAATATATTTTACTTGCAACCGTATTTTAATAAACATAAATAAACAAAGAGGTTGCATGGATTGTCCACAATAACAAATGACAGGTGTGCTAAAATCCCAATCATCTAATCATTTGGAGTTTTCGTCAATATAAATACAGAACTCATAACCAAATGAGGGGTAATTAGCCAAATTCGTGTCCAACTTGTATAAGTCACAAGAAGAAGCAAATCTTTCTCTCTCCTGATTTATATTTTCGGTATAAATTTATCATATCAGATTCAAAATACATGTGAGCCCTAAACAATGCATTAGGAACCAAAGATTTACTCAGGTTGAAGAAAGAAGCAGACCAACAAATGAGCACTCTCAATCTCAAGTTCATCAAGCTCAGCTTGCCACTCTTCTATCAAAGTATCCATTTCTTCTGCAACAGCCGCTTCCAACTATAGACAAGAAAAAAATGCATAAATGATTGATAAAGACAATGTAATCGAGAAGGAAGAATTTGGAGGAAGAAACTAACATTGTCCCCATGAAGAGTTTGTGCCAACTCCTTTCTAACTTCACTCTCCACTTTGGCAAGAGACTCTTTCTCAAGTGCCTCTTGAGCCTCGGCAGCCTATATTGAGCATCAAAGAAAAAACCAACAAATTAAGCAGCTTGCACATAAAACATATATAAATGTGTATTTGTGTGTAAAGAAAAAATAGATACCTTACTCTCAACCTCCAAAAATTCAGCAATGAGTTCCTCTATTTCTTTATCAGATAATGGTTCCTGCATAACAAAGATCAAATCGTCATACTTTTGGAAATAAAATTTAAAAAAAAAGGCTTCAAGTTCCAAATATTAGATAATAGCAATAGAATGCGACAACAGTATCTAATTGGTTCATAGCTTCCTTGAGAAAATATATTACGACTAATAAAAAACTATCATGAGTGAGGAATTGCCTCTGGCTTCAATTTTTCATCTTCTCCGGATATCGATACTTCATCAACTTCTGAATCATCTATAAAAGAATCACTATCACTGCCACTAGAAGCACTCCCAATATTTTCCACTTGCTCATGGCTTTCCTCCACTTGCTCGCCATTTGCCTCCATTTGCTCATGGCTTTCCTCCATTTTACTGCCCAACAAGACCAATGCACATAAAACTCAAAAGCAAGCCTCAAAACAAGTACATAAGAAGGCCAAAAAACAGCTCACTTAATACTTCGTAATGCTGAGTTGCTCTCACCTAAAACCGGCCTACCCTCCTATAACGAAATTAAAAACAAACCCAAATGATAACATCACCATTATAACCAATTTAATAAGCTGAGTGCTGAGAACTGGTGCAATTCTAATCCAACTCTCAAATTGAAAACACATAAATCTCCAACAGTCCAGGCAAAAATGGCATATGAGTTCATACCAAAACTTCATCCTTTACGATTTCATCAAATTGATTTACCTTTACGGGATAATTGGTTAATAAGAATCAAAGTTTTCAAGACGATTTTCGATTCAACAAAGTAAAACCCACATTCCAACTTGCATAAAAACCAAAACTTTTCATTTGGGCAAACCAAAACACCACATTTCTATCTTCCCCAAATAGCCAAACGATCAAAGTTTCGTGCTGTTTCCAGAAAACCAAGCCCCTCTGCGTTCACAGCAGACAGCACCCAACAAAAACAAGAAGAAGATGAAGCAAAAGCAGTGAACCTTAAGCAACTTACCGGAAGGGGAAGAAAGCCCACGTTCTCTCTCTCTCTCTCTCTCTCTCTCTCTCTCTCTCTCTCTCTCCTCTGTGTGTGCAGAGCAGAATATGCCCCGTGTACTTTGTAGTACTGTGTCTGATGTTTGAATCTGTTTGAATCGAATTGAACGGGGAGGAAAGAAATGGTTGATTTTCCCAAAAAAAAACGGAAAAAAAAAATATTGGAAGAAGGCAGGTGGCTATTTGTTTCTCTTTTGGTCCCCCAAATTTTGTGTAATTTCAAGATCTAGGGTTTTCGATTTTGCGTTTAATGTCAACCATTGATTCGTGCAAATTTTTTGACACTGTTCACCCTCTAAACAAAACCATTGGAAATGTTTTTAAAGTGAGGATTATTTGGTTAATTTGTAATTGTATTGGTAACTTTGAAAAATTAAAAGTCACTACTCTTGAGATTTTTATATATTTAACTAAAAAAAGCACATTATTATCGTACTTAAGATAAAATAAGAATTTATGAAACTTATAAAATATAATTAGCCACAATTTTTTTCTAAATACAAAATTACGTTGAAATAAAATCATATCTTGAGGATCCACGTCAACATTTATTTTATTGAGCAAGAATTTTATTGTTTTCATGGTTTAAGATTCAAAGTACTTATTGATTGTTTTAATGATTAGAGCAAACAATTTCATTTTATAACGAAATGTTGTTTTTTAATAAAATGACTCTCAAATGCTCCAAGATATTGATTAGTAGTTTCAATATCCAAAAAGATTCAATAACTATAAATTCTTCATTGCTTTTATTTTCAAATTGCCGTCATATACCAACAAACTTCTAATCTACAAGTATTTCTTTTTTCGATAATAAATGAGGTCGTAAATTTGTATACAAGTCATACATGCACTATTTTGTAGACCAACCAAAAGCGTTTGCAGTATTTTTACAATGAGTCCGTCATCCAAGTGAAATAATGGCAATATATTTTCTGTTGAAAAAAAAACCAAAAAAACAAAAGCTTAAAAAAACCTAAATATAGTAAATGTCCGAAATCGGGTCGAAAAAGAAGATCCAATTGGACCAATTTAAGCAACCCGGCCCAAATCATAAATGTCTAAAATCGGGTCGATCCAATTGGACCAATTTTACTTCAGTCATCATCTTCTTTCTTTGACCAAGACCTGACAAACAAGAGAAAAATGAAGGCAAAAACCAAAGCAGCTGCTCCTCCCACAACAATTGCCACCTTTTTCCCATTTCCCCCATTTCCTCCATTTCCTCCATTTCCTCCGCCTTTGTTTTCTGCAAATAAAAACAATTAATTGGGAACATTAAATTAACAATTAAGTTTATAATTATATATGTATCAGGAGTTTCGTTGTGACGTAATCTCAAGTTAATCGTGCATTTTCATGTGAAAAAGGTAGAAATGCATGACAATTTACGTAATTATCTAAAGGGTGATGCTATCTACACACCCACTTCTCACACTTTCTTAATTTTGAGTTGTCGGATTGAATGAATTGAATAAGATAAATGACAAAAAATTAATAAAGGTGTGCGAAAGTTAAAAATGAGTGTGTAAATAGCATTATTATGTTTAAAAATAAAACATTTCCCATCACTTAACACTATATTTGGATGAAGAAATTTAAGATTACTAATAAATTTTAAAATGACGGAAATTGAAATGATGAGATTTTATTTTTTATAATTTGTGAATTTTCTTATTTGGTTAACCTATAAGAACAATGGAATTGAATACGAAATTTATTATTTTTAAAATCTCAATCATAGAAATTAGGAAACAATACCTATTTACATGGAATTTAAACTTGGAAATTGAAGATCCCAAATTCTAAGTTTTTTTTTTACCGTCGGAAATTCAAAAATTTCTATGTTTATTAATCCAAACAAAAGAATTGGTAAAATTGAATTTATAAATTATGACTTTTAACCAAATTTCAAATTTATTTCCCTTATCCAAACATAGTGTAAAAAAAATTGTGATTTCCGCACTTTTTTTTTTGTCGTTACTCCTTTTTTTTTTTCTAGTTTTTGGACTGAATATAAATCATAAAAAAACATTAACAAAAGAAAAAGTTTAGGAGAGTATGAAAAATACTAACCAATTAAAAACTTATTAAAATATGAAAAATAATTCTCAAATTCAATCACTTGGATCATGCAAGTGGTCGTTTACCACAATGGTATAAAGGTATTTAGCGCTTGCATAACGGTGTAGGTTCAAACTTCGTCGGTGACTATTCTAACATTTAATCTAACAAAATACATCGTTTGACCAAAAAAAAACTCACCTCGATCATGTGGGTGGTCATCTGCAGGTATCCCATCTGGATGATAACTATAGCTCAAGAAGCACTCCTCCAAATAAATCTGCCCAGAAACAGCACCACCACATTCCTCTTCAGCAGTTTGTACCGCCCTACTCACACACTCTCCACACACGCAACCCCCCAAGCCCCCGACACACTGAGCCATAACTTGCACCGCCTCATAACTCGTTTGGCAAAACCCACCACCGTCCGCAACGCCGCTCTCCAAGGCAGCAAACGCCTCAGCTCTCATTTTCTCAAACCCTGCCGCCACCCCATTTGCCAAATCCTTCCCACAAGTCTTCTGCATTAATCTATGGCTAGAAGGCTTTGAGTCGACTCCATCGAGCTCGTAGTGCACGTAGCACCCATGCAGCTGAACACGAGCCGAAACCGACTCTTTACACAAGGCGTTCGATAAGTTACGAAGAGTTTTCACGCAGGTGTGACACTCCTCGTTGCTGATATCCTGCCGGCACTGGAAGAGGCCGGAAATACCCGCCTCGTTATTGTCTCCGCTGGCTTCGGCGTGCTTATAGAACTTTGATTGGGAGGAGTGTGATGCTAGTTGTTGAAAAAAAGATGAAAGGGTTTGTTGCTGGACTTGCGATTTAGTTGAGAGAGTTGTAAATGTTTGATTTGCACATTTCTTGTATACCAAACTGTTGTAGTCGGAATTAGGGTTTGCAGATGATGCGAGAGAAAGTAGAAGTAGTAGCGATGCAAAACGGAGAAAAGTTGAATCCATTAGGGTTTTAAGATCAGCAGTGCAATGAGATTGCACTTTTCAATTTTTTGGTTTTCTTTTTGTGTTTTGGGATATGGGAAGTTGAGATTTAGCGTTTTTTTCCTGCCCACTTCTGTCTAACGTTGGTGAAGACTTGTGAATTTCTTCACCAGAGAGGTTACAAGTTTTTCAAATCAGCAGCAAAGAAAAACATATATAGTTAGGTGTCTTGTTGTAGAATTAATTATGTAAAGTTTGCGTAAGTTACATGAACAAAGATCATTTGCTTTGATCAAAGTATACAAGAGAAATTACACTTTAAAAGTTCAAATAAGGCGGAATAACTTTTTAAAAGTGTCAATAATAGTTATCGGATAATATAATGTAAAACAAGAAGTATGAAGCTCTCATATAATATTAATGTTCTTTAGGCAAGAACCATCCGATAACGGTCATACCATCAATTGTATGGCATTACTAAGCTATGTACATGGGCGGATCCATCTTGAGCAAGGTGACATGGGTCAGCTGTCCCTATCAAGCTCATAAATTCTCTATGGAAGATTTAGGTGTTGCCCTTTGAAAATATGAGATGACCTTAAAAGCTACTCTTCAACTGCTCAACAAATTGCCTTTATGAACACTGGCTAGGTAGCTACTAGCTTCATGCATTTGTATGCATTGCTATGGGCGTATGTCAATAGGCTCACAGCATAGGTTAGCATATGTTTGCGTGCTCACTCAAAAACTATTGACATCAGTCGACATACTCTCTCTGAAGCTCTTGACATATGTCAATAAGTGTACAATATGACTTGGGCAAATAACATTACGCCTACCAAGGCTCAATAAAATGCCAATTTACCTGCTATTTCGTAAAAAAATATTTCCATCCATCATTGACAACATTTGTGTTATTACATGGTGGGATTACAATAAAATAAATCCACGTATTATAAATTAATGACATTAGTGCGATCGAACTGACGTTGATTCATCATGGTTGAGAGTGGTTGATCAGTTTCCAAATAGTAATGTACTTTCAAGCACTTGTAACTATATGTTTATATATGTAAACTAAATTAACAAAGTCAATAGAATTATTCGGTGTTGAGGTATTAGGAAGCTTCTAATTTACCTCTTAATTTGAAGGTGGTCAACAAAGAGAAAGCTGGCCCCGTCGTCATCGGACAAAGTAAAAAGTAAAAAGGTAAATAACAGATAAATAGGGAAGAGGATCCCAGGATGAGGATCCTTCTGACCAGCCCATCTGGGCTGTTTAAATTTAATTCAACGGTTACAATTATTATAACTTTTAGAAGGTTTCCCTGTTTGGAGCCGTTTGATTAAATTTGAACGGCTTATATTGGCTGGTAAGGAAGATCCCCATCCTAAACTCAAGAGAGGATCCTCTTTCGATAAATAGTAAATATAACTATGCACATTTTATTCTTAGCAAAAATAAATAAATAATTACTATGTTTATTTCACTATTTACTTTGTTTTTATCCCGTTTGATGTGTCTATATTTTTACAATTTTAGATTTGTTAAGAAAAATTACGGTTGTAAAAACCATTCAAGTGTAACAAACTTTCCTGGCAAAAAGCCTTCAATAAAAACCCTCAAATCTCCACAAACCATTCCTCACGGCAGCACATCCTTCTCTTCCCTAGTAGATTACGCGTCTCCGGCGGCCGGCCGTAGCGACCGTCAGTCGGTTAGTTAGTCGGGTTATCGTTACGGTCCGTACGAGTACGTACATGAATTAATCCAGGAGACAAATACGTAAATCCAAACCAATTCCATTCACAAATTTGCCTTATTTTCTTTTTGTTAATTAGCTGCCTGCAACAATTACTTTATTTAATTACTGTGATTGCTGCAGCAATTAATTAATTAAGAATTTAAGAAATTAAGTAATTAAGTTTTCCGAGTTAATTACAAATCATGCCACGGCCGTTCGGCTCCTCCTTCCAGCTGCTGGAGATCAACCTGATCTCGGCGCAGGACCTGACGCCGGCGTCGAAGGCGATGCGGACGTTCGCCGTCGCGTGGGTCAACCCCAAGCGGAAGCTGACGACGCGTTTCGACCAGACCGGCCACACCAACCCGACGTGGAACGAGAAGTTCGTCTTCCGAGTTGACGACGACTTCCTCCGCCACGACACGTCGAAGATCATGATCGAGATCTACGCCTCCGCATGGCTCCGAGACGTCCTGATCGGAACCGCCGCGGTGGTGGTGAACAATTTGCAGAACAAGTCCAAGATGCGGTTCATGGCGATCCAGCTCCGCCGCCCATCCGGCCGCCCGCAGGGGATTCTGAACATCGGGCTCGGCCTCCTAGACAGCACAATGCGGAGCATGCCGCTCTACAGCGAGCTCAGCTCCTCCGCCGTCGGGTACTGGGATCTGATGGAGGGAAAAACCGGTAACCAGAAGAGCAGCGGCCTCAACTCCAAGGATCAAGACAAATTCGTCATCTTCCAACGATCTCAGAGCGATCGGACCGGCAGCGATTCTGGATTCTCGAAATCCAGGCCCGCATCCTCCATCTGCGATGGCGTCACAAAAATCAGGCCGTCGAACTCCACCTGCAATGCCGCCGCCTACAAGCCCAAAACTCAAGCCTCCTTTTGCAATAGCTCGATCGTGAACGGATCTGAGCTCAGCACAGGGCAAAAGAAAGGTAACGTGAACGGGTCCCTCTGCTCTGACGTCGGTCCTTCGCCCTCTGTGGTTGCGGCCGCAATCGCCAAGGGAATCTACCCGTTGCCGTACACAGGAGCCCGCGCGCCGTCGCCCGATGATGCCGGGAGCTCGTTGCTGGACGAGTGGGCGGACCAGGACAGCGTGGAAGGGTTAAAGACCAAGATAGAACGGTGGCGGACGGAGCTGCCGCCGGTGTACGACTGCGCCAAGAACAACGCAAAGAGTTCCCATATTCAGAAGCCACTCCAATCGTCCCACCGCCGTCCCAGCAGTCAGAAGACGCGGCGGAGCCGCAGCAGTGGCAAAGGATTGTTCTCCTGCTTCGCGTTGGGTTGCGAGATTTCGATCTCTTGCGGGAGCAAACCGAAGATTAACAAGAAGAGCGGGAAAGTGCACCTCAGCCCGTCCGATTTAACTTTCGACGACGACTCGTACATACGGTAGGTCAACGTTACAAAACGCCACCGTTTCACGTTTTCCAAATTTCTTGGGGGGGTTGATGAGGTAAAAAACGACACTGGTTTTATTGGATCTCCCTTTTAAAATGAAATTAAGATTTGTAGTTATTTTGGAGTTGATGAATTGGAAGAACATTGGGTCGTTTGGATGGAGAAAATTATTGTTGGTGCGTTTTAGAATTAGAGAGGAATAGAGGGTGTGATGTGAAAAACAAACAAACAACCGTCCTCCTTTTTAATTTTTTTTTTTCTTCAACTTTTACGTTTGTGATTGGGGAGATTGAATAGGATTCTTTTCAATTTCAACTACTGAATTGTAAATGTTTATTTTTATGGATTTCAACAATGTAACTATTTTTTTTCAATTTCAACATACATGTATCTTCTAAAAAATTAAATAAAATATACCAATATGTATAGTATTTTTTTTTTTAACAAACGATATTATTTACACTAACAGGATGAGAGAGTGAGCTAAATGATGTTATCTAGTATAATTATTAGAGCTCATTCGGTAGGTGAGTGAATCATAAGGGCCTATTTGGTAGGCCAGTTAGGATAGGTTGTAACCATTTAAAATGAACTCTAATCCAATTTGCTGTTTGTTGTGCTAAAATGTGAGGTAGACAAGACTCGTATACATGGGTTACAAGTCATGCATAACCAATCCCTGCCAATTCAATCTTATCCCTAAAGTTTAATCCAATCAGGCAAACCAAACGGGCCCTAATAGCATATTTGGTGGGTTGGTTGGGATAGGTTGTGACCAATTAAAATAAAGGAAAACTAATGAAAATGGCTTGAAAACTTTGAGTTTTAATGATAAGGACAAAATAAAGGATAAAGTGAATAGTACCAGGATTGACTTTTTAGTGTAAAAATGTGGTTTTTCGTTAAAGCGAACAGTACCAGGTGCTTTTCGTTAAAGTTCCCTTAAAATAAACTTGAGTCCAGTCCATTGTTTGTTGTATCAAAATGTGAGATAGACATGACCAAAACATGATGGTTATGAATCCTGCTAACGCTAGGCCCATTAGGTCTATGCAACGACATAAGCCCAAGGAAAGACCAATAATCACAAGGCCCAATGGGTTATAAGAGGACCAACCTGAGTACTTAGTTCAACTGAGACGAAAAACTACCCAACCAAGTGAATATGTGAACGAGCTGACAGCTTTATGGCATAAGTCTCCAAGCACATAACTACTCAACTGTACGACGACATGCATAGTAACCGAGGTTTGAGCAAGACAATCGGACCACCTAAACCTTAAAAGACGCGCCATCTGATTGCTAAAACATCTTCGTCGATGAAGGTCTGTCCGAATAGGTGGAAAGTTGTCAGTAAGCTAGTACAAGTGGCAGTTTAGGAGACCTCAAGAAGGAAATGCCTATATAAAGGGGTAGACACATCCGTTATGGTGGTCGGGTAAATCAGATAATATAGTGAATGTGTGGATTATCTAACCTATTCATATACACATATTGCAAGTCATTCCTAACTAATCGTTGCCAATTAAATCTTATTCTTAAGAACCAATCTCATACAACCCATCAAACGAGTCCTAAAGTTTTTTTGAATGAGACAATATATATTTGAGATTGAGTTTATGATGGTCCCATAAAGTTGCATCTTTTAGAAATATGGGCTATGACACTTATCCTAGTTAATTGGCTTGACATTACCAATAGGGGTCCCCTGACACTTATCCTAGTTAATTGGTTTGAATCAGATAATATACTGAGTTTATGATGGTCCCCTGCCACGGCCCAAGCCGGCCACCAATTTGGGGAGCACTACCTTTACATCTGTGGTTGCAAAAGATGTTATCTTTGATCGGATATGCACCTGGGCAACTCAATCCTGGTTTCTGGGATACTTTGATTGGATTTTATATCATTTGGATGGAGTGTGGGTTGTGTGAGCCTTCCTTCCATCAGTGGCGTTACTGTTACAAGATGCGCCCAGCAAAATCATGCACTGGTTATGCCGAGTGTGCATGTCGGAGTGAGAGAGAGCGTATTGTGTATGGTAAGAAAAAGGCATACTACACATGGAAAAACCGTTGGTGCTTTCTGTATAATGATTGGGAGTATGATAAGGGTGTCACGCCTGAGCGACGTGTGCTTACTCACTTCCAGACTGTAGGTTGTAACGTATCAACCGTTCGTACTATTTGCTATTTGTTGTGGTCTTTTCTTGCTTCTAACACTTTGCTTCATGTAGTGACGCGGGGCACCATCCAACTGTTTGGGCAGGAGCTATCTGACATAGAGAAGGTGTTGAGGGTGCCCAAAGAGGATAGACACTTAAGCAAGCTACGACCCTTATTTCGTCGGTACGGTTTTCAACCCTTAGTTTCCGAGAGCCAGGGACGATCGAGTAAGTTGTATCCTTCATGTAAACTTAGCTCAATTTCTTACTTTATTTGGAAAGTTGTATTTCTTATTTTGATTTTCCTTATGCAGTGGAGAAGGTAAGCAAGAAAACAGGGACTAGCACCCATAAAAGGAAAGCACCAGTGTTAGTTCCTTCGGAAGACATCCTACCGCATAAGAAAATTCATAAGTTCCGAGGGGAACCATCCGTTAGACCTAAGTCCCAAGATGGGGTCCTTAAGGGGCCTGCCTTTAGGAAGACTGGAGTCGAGACCGTTGATGATGCTACTGCCGTAGTTGTAGGAGAAGGGAGCCGACTGTTGCCTCATCCTCTTACTATGGAGCACACTGTCCAGGAAAGTGATCCTGGTTCCCGCCATGAGGGGAAAGGCAAGGAAAGAGCTGGCAGTGTCCCGTGGAAGGACTTGAGGGTTGCCACGCGGCCAAAGGATTTTGGGGATATCAACAATTGCTTGGCAGGGCGTCGATTCGCCTTCGATGAGCTCGGAGAGCCCTTAGCTAAGGATGAATCGGATTGCGACCGGATGTTGAAGCTGTCTTCATATGTGAGTGTTACTTTGTCATTTCCTTACTTTTTCCTCTTTATTATCATTATTTAGGTAGTGATGATCGTTTTGCCATGCAGGTCATGGCCGAGTATCACGACAGACTGCAAGAGGTTGAGCGGTACAAGGCAAAACTGAAGGAGAATAAGCAGCTTGTGGACGAGGCCCGAAGGAATAAGGGACTTTTGACTCAGGCTCTCCAACTGAAGGATGAAACCATGGAGAGCTTGAAAAGGCGAAATGGTGAGAACCTAAGGCTTAAGAAATTGTTTGAGGCAACTAAAAAACAGTTGGAGGTGGCTACCTTGGAAGTATCCAAGGTTAAGGGAGAATTGGATGGTGCCTTAGTTGAGATTTCTGAACTGGAGAAGAGCATTCCAACTGAAAGGGAGGCTGCTGTGCAAGAATACTTAAGTTCTTCGACCTTTCATCTTGCTATTAAACCCTACTGTGCTCAAGAAGCTCGCTTTGAAAAAAGGAAATGGATGGCCGTCCTTGATCGTTATGATGATGGGAGCATTCTTCGAAAATACCACGAAGATATAGATGAGCATCATCGAAAGGGCGAGACATTTGTCCTTGCTGTTGATCCTAGCAGCGAAGATGAGTCTGATAATGAAGGTAGTGCTGATGCACAGACTCAGCATGGTGAAGAGGATCTTGGGGATGCAGAGGATGATGGTAGGACGCGGAATGATACTGCCAGGGGTTCGGCTTCAGATGAGAATGAATAGCAGTGTCTTTACTATCTGCATGTATTCTGGATGTAGTAGTCTGATGTGTGTATAACATGTGCCCATGTTATAAGCTTGAGAGTTTTGGATTTAAGGTGTTTATGAGTGTTTGCACTATTATTAATGCATGTTTGGCTATGTATGAATAGATCTATTGTTTGGATATAAGCCATTGTTTGGTTGTTCCTTTCTTTGTATAGTCTTGTCGACACATACTTAGATTTTGTTTCGTGTTGGATATATCTGCTTTGAGGTTTCAACACTTGAGTGTTCCCTTGCTAGGAATGTAAAAGAGTGAGGGCTGAGTTGGCTAAATTACCTCTTTATTGAATTCATTGCCAAATGGCCTTCATTACATAGGATGCCGAACGGCTATAGCTCAACACTTGTACATCGTGAGTCTATTTGTAGTAGTACTTCAAGTGATCAGCGTTCCATGGATGGCCAAGGGTCTTGCCATCGGAGCTTCTAAGTGTGTAAGAGCCAGGGCGACTGATGCCAATGACTTCATACGGTCCATCCCAGTTTGGACTAAGTGTGCCTTCACTCGGGACTCTGTCGCAGAGTAATCTTTTCTTTAAGACCCAGTCTCCTATTTTGAAAGAACGAAGCTTGACCCTAGAGTCATAATAGTTAGAGATGCGCTGCTTGTAGGCGACATTCCTCAAGTGAGCTTGGTTTCTGTGTTCCTCGACTAAATCCAAGTTGAGGGTGAGTTGTTTGTCATTTTCACTTTGAATGTAGTTCTGGACTCGGAATGTTGCTTGCTCGAGCTCAACAGGGACAACCGCCTCTGTGCCAAAGGCAAGTGAGAATGGAG
The DNA here is from genome assembly GCF_042453785.1 of Malus domestica. Taxonomy (NCBI): domain Eukaryota; kingdom Viridiplantae; phylum Streptophyta; class Magnoliopsida; order Rosales; family Rosaceae; genus Malus; species Malus domestica. Next base: position 30,543,696 of record NC_091664.1, on the reverse strand, counting down.
TTTCTCCTGTTGAAGTCCGATATGAAGTGCGATATGACCAAAGAACTTGGGGTACAAATTCTGGCCAACAGCCTTTAGCTTTGTCCAAGCTGGTTTTCAAAGTGCGCTTGATTATTTTGTTGATGGCTTCAACTTGTCCATTAGACTGGGGATGAGCTGGAGAGGCAAAGCATAAGTTGATGTTGAACTTAGAGCAGAACAACCTGAACTTCTTGTTGTCAAACTGTCGCCCATTGTCAGTGACTATCGCATTGGGAATGCCGAATCTACAAAGGATGTTCTTCCACACAAAGTCTTCTATCTTTGCCTCAGTAATGGTTGCCAAGGGTTCTACTTCGGCCCACTTTGTGAAGTAGTCCACTGCAACGACTGCGTAACAGACTTTGCCCTTCCCTGCCGGCATTGGGCCGATCAAATCAAGTCCCCACTGGGCGAAGGGCCAAGGGCTGATCATAGGAGTAAGAGGCTCTGGAGGGGAATGAGGAATAGTTGCATATCGTTGACATTTGTCACATGAGCGGGATACTTTGATGGCATCCTGGTGGAGTGTTGGCCAGTAATATCCTTGGCGAAAAGTCTTGTGTGCTAGGGACCGAGATCCAGCATGATCTCCACAGACTCCCTCATGTATTTCCCGAAGGACGATTTCCGCCTCGGCAGGCGTAAGACACCTTAAGTATGGCAGGCTAAAACCTCGCTTATAGAGTTGATCATTGATGATCAGGTAGCGGGTAGACTTGTATCGAATTTGCTTAGCCTGGACTTTATCATTTGGGAGGGTGCCATGAGCAAGGAAATTATAGATCGGGGTGATCCAACTATCCCCCTGTTGTAAGTTGCATACTTCTGCGGCCATGGTGCTTGGTGTTGCTAACAGTTCGACATGAATTTTTCTTCCAATCTTGTCTTCCACAGCTGAGGCGAGGCGAGCCAGGGCGTCTGCATGACTGTTTGCCGCTCGAGGAACTTGGGTGATATGGTAGTGGAAGTGCTTGAGCAAAAGTTGTGTTTGCGCAAGATATGCTGCCATGGAGCTGTCCTTAGCATCAAAGTTGTTGGTAACCTGGTTGACCACTAATTGGGAGTCACTGAAAATATCAATTTGTTTAACCCCGAGGTGTTTGGCCAAACGTAATCCTGCCAGAAGGGCTTCATACTCGGCCTCATTGTTTGATGCCTTGAATTTGAAACGAAGAGCATACTCCATTGCTACCTTGTCGGGCGTAGTCAAGACTAGTCCCGCTCCACAGCCCTGTTGGTTGGATGAGCCATCAACATACAGACTCCAAGCTGAGGTCGTTGATTCTACCTTCTGAGCTTCCGGGGGTAATGAAGCCACTGCTTCAGGTGTAGAAGCAATGTCAACCGGATATGTGAAGTCGGCAATGAAATCTGCTACTGCTTGACCTTTTTCGGCTGGTTTTGGTTGGTAGGAGATGTCAAACTCACCCAATGCTATCGCCCATTTGATCATTCGCCCAGACGTGTCAGGACTCTGGAGTATCTGTCGAAGAGGGTGATTGGTAAGCACGATGATGGCGTGTGCTTGGAAATAAGGGCGAAGTTTCCGAGCAGACATGACCAATGCTAGAGCTAATTTCTCAATGTTGGAGTATCGTGTCTCCGCATCTTGTAGGGCTTTGCTAGCGTAGTAGACAGGTCGCTCAATATTCCCATCCTTTCGAATGAGAACGGAACTTACGGCTGAAGCTGATACCGATAGGTAGATAATGAGAATGTCTCCTACCTCGGGCTTGGAGAGTAGAGGGGCTTTACTCATGTACTCCTTGAGGTTTTTGAATGCCTCGGCACATTCATCAGTCCATGTAATGTACTTCCTACTTCCCTTAAGTGCTTTAAAAAAGGGAGCACATTTGTCTGTGGCCTTAGAAATGAACCTGGTTAAGGCTGCCACCTTGCCAGTAAGGCTCTGGATGTCTTTTGAAGTTACCGGTTCCTTCATGTCGAGGATTGCTTTGATCTTCTCGGGATTAGCTTCAATGCCTCGTTGGCTAATCATGAAACCTAAGAATTTGCCAGAGCCTACGCCGAAGGCACATTTGTTGGGGTTTAACCTCATTCGATACCTCTTCAAAATGGTGAAAGTTTCAGATAGGTTGGTGATGTGTTGGTCAGCATGTTTGCTCTTGACTAACATATCATCAACGTAAACTTCCATGCTCTTCCCAATCTGCTCGGCGAACATTGAGTTGACTAGTCTCTGATAAGTCGCTCCTGCATTCTTTAGGCCGAAAGGCATGACTTTATAGCAGTATAGTCCTCTGTCGGTAGTGAAGGCTGTGTGTTCTTGATCCGAAGGGTTCATGAGGATTTGGTTGTATCCTGAGTAAGCATCCATGAAGCTCAGGAGTTCACACCCGGCCGTAGAGTCTATAAGTCTGTCAATAAGAGGAAGAGGGAAGCTATCTTTCGGACACCCTTTGTTTAGGTCGGTGTAGTCAACACACATTCTCCACAAGACCTTTTGAAGCAAAAGACTTTCTTTGGTCGGATTTTTCTTAACAAGGACCACATTTGCTACCCATGTCGGGTAATTGACTTCGCGGATAAAGCCTATGCCTTTGAGTTTTTCAACTTCTGCTTTCATTGCCTCGTATCGTTCAGCGTCATAAGATCTTCGCTTCTGTCTCACCGGCTTGATCTTGGGGTCAATACTCAAACGATGACAGATGACATCGGGAGAGATGCCTGGCATGTCCTCGTATGACCAGGCGAATACTTCAGTGTTCTCTTTCAAAAAAGATATCAATGCTAACCGAAGGGGTGGTGACAATGTGGTGCCAATCTTCACCATGCGATCTGGATAATCTCTTGAGATAGGTACCTTCTCCAACTCTTCAGCAGGTTGGGCTTGCTGGGTGAAAGAGTCATCTCGAGGATCATCGGGTTGATTGTTGCTATCAGGAAGATCCAAGTTCGCTTCATCTAGGCTGGTCTTTGTGACTTGGTCATGTACAGACAGGGTTTCCTTGGGTCCGGGCAAGTGTTGTTGCTTAACTGAAGTGTTGTAACATGATCGTGCACTAAGCTGATCTCCTTTGATGTAGCCGTTGCCATGGGGGGTTGGAAATTTCATCAACAGCATATGCGTGGATACCATAGCCTTGAGATCATTGATGCCTGTGCGCCCAAAGATGACATTGTATGCCGTTGGGCAGTCAACCACTAGGAAGTTAGTGGTAATGGTAGCCGTGTAAGGGCCTGTACCAATAGTAAAGGGTAAATGTATGCTCCCTAAGGGTTGCACGATATCACCGGAGAAGCTTATCAGAGGAGAAATCGAGCGATCGAGCAAGTGTTCAGCTACACTGAGCGCCCTGAAAGCTTCGGCAAACATGATATTGACCGAAGCCCCTGTGTCTACGAGGATTCGTCGAACATCAAAGTTGGCTATGTGAGCCTCCACGATCAATGGGTCGTTATGAGGGTAGATGATGCCTCTTTCTTCCTCAGGGTAGAAACATATCGGATCCCAGTTAGGTTTTTGATACTTCCCTCCCCTGATGTCTTCCACGTGAAACACTTGGTGACCAGTCCTCAGACTTCGTTCACTGTTTTTCATGGCCCTATTGGAAGATTCAGATATGGGTGTGCCGCCGCTTATGGAATATATGACATTCACCTGGCGTTGGTTACAGTTATCCCTTTGAGGGTGAAGAAGGAATTGATCAATTTTTCCTTCTCGTGCCAAAGCTTCAATACGATCACGGAGGATGATACATTTCTCGCTATCATGGCCGTTATGCTCATGGTAGCAACAAAACGTGCCCGCGTTATTCGGGGGCGTGTAATCTGGGTGCCTCGGCTTTGGTTTTGGTATCAGGTGAGCTATGCTGGGGTAAATGGCCGCGCATGTGGCATTCAAGGGCGTGTATGTCTCATACCTTGGGGTAGGGGGTATCTTGACGCGGGTTTGACCCACTACATTGACTGCCTGGGGGCGAGCGTTATTGTGGCGATACCCTTGGTTATCGGGATAGTGTCCCTTACTCTTTTTACTGAAAGGAGAGTGGTGAGGATGGAAATCCTTCCTCTTGCCTTGAAATTGATATGTCTGTTGATTCGGTGAAGCATTATGCAAGGCATGGGGAGGTGCCACTGCTGTTTGGGAAGTCGAGGTCTTCTCATTTAGGTGAGTCTGGCTTCCACCTCCCACTTGTTGATAAAGGATGGTTGTAGGGGGTTTCCCCTGATATGTCTTTGCCTCGGCGGAGGCATGGTTATAAGCCTGCGCCATCACCTCAGAGTAAGTCTTCCAAGTATTGGCATTGATCATGTATTTAAAGAAACAATCACGTAGGCCTGCCGTGAAGGCTTTGAGGGCAGTCTTGTCATCTGCCTCGGCACACCGGGAGTATTCATGGCTGAAGCGGCCAGCATACATACGTAATGACTCGTCTGGCTTCTGGCGGATAGTGTACAAGTCATCTGCAGAGTGCAAGCGATCGGTTTGGAAAATGTGTTGGGAAACAAATAGTTTCCTCAATTCCTCAAATGAGTCTACCGTCTCAGGTGTAAGACGACAATACCAATTTAGAGCTCCACCAGAGAGGGTGGAGGGGAAGAGAAGACATCGCTCTTCGTCGGTGTGCATCCGGTATGCCATGGTGGACTCAAAGAGGTTAAGGTGCTCAATCGGGTCCTCTTTTCCAGTATAAAGTTGCAAGCCAAGCTTTTGCTTTGTCTTTGCTTGAAGGGGGGTGTTGAGGATCCTCCTTGTAAGAGGGCCAGGCCTGGGTTGGTTCCAGTCAGGTATTTCAGCCTGACGTTCAGCCTTCAACTTGTTTACTTCCTCAAGAAGTTGTAGGACAAGGGGGTCCTGAGCGGAGTTATGTGTCACTGGAGCTTTCTTTCGTAAATCTCCATCTCCTCTTGGAATTAGGAAGGTTTGATCAAGGGCATGTGATTTTTCCCTGGACTCGCTGTACTGGCTTCCAGGGTATGTCTGTCGGAACACCTCTGAGTCCCCTGTACCCTCATGTCTCTCTGGGACTTGTTGCCCCTTCCCCAAATTGGTGGCCGGCTTGGGCCGTGGCAGGGGACCGAGTCTCTCAGAAATCCTTGGGTCATTAATCTTTGAGCTTATATGGATGGAATTCTCTCGACGTTGCTTCAGGAAATCCCGACAATCGCGAAAGACGGCTTTCGATCCTTCTGCCCCTTCAGTAAAGAGGTGTCTCCCTCCACTTCTCATGGTTCGGGTCGAAGCAACTGGGTTAAGAGAAGCCTCATGTTGATTATCAAGTCGAGGGGTAATCTGTTCCCTATCAGGGATATCTATGTCGAATGCATGTGACCCTCCATGTTGGAGGGCACCCAGTTGATGGTTGACTTCCACGGGGGCAACAAGCTCGCGTGTCTGAGCTTGCCTAGCTTCGTGGAGTGTCTCGAAGAGCTTCTCATATTGCTCCTGGAGGACCTCATTCCTTATTGCTATCTTGTTGTTCTGAGCTTCCAACTCATCGACTTTAGCTTGAAGAAGAACTCGTTTTCCTTCCTTCTTTCGTTGTTTCGCACTATGTGCAAAGGGGGTGTCATTCTGTGTGTTGTGGCTTCCTTCGCTTCCCATGTTGGAGAGGGATGCCTGGTCAAAAGAAAGTGTACGAATGATAGAAACCAGCTTGACACAGCTGAAGAGAGTAGGAATAAGTGTCGTTTCCCACAGACGGCGCCAAATGTTGATGCACAAAATCAGCGAAGACTTTGGTACAACAGAAAGTGTCAGGTTTTGTGACCTTCGCTTGGTTGCTTCGGTCACTAGTGAGGATAAGTACGTAAATGAATAGAGACAGAGAAGCAAACACAGGATGTACGTGGTTCACCCAGATTGGCTACGTCCACGGAGTAGAGGAGTTCTTATTAGTAGTGAAGGGCTTACACAAGTACAAAGGATCAAGCTCTCAATTTAGTGAGTTCTTGTGAATGATTTAACACAAAATGGCATTTTTGCAATATTGTGGGGGAATGACCCCTATTTATAGAAAAACTTGTAGCTTTGTCACATTGACATGTGTCATGTTATGATTGGTTCTTGATGTTTACACGTGCTGCGCTCTGATTGGCTTCTAATCTTGACACGTGTCGAGTAGTGATTGGCCTCCTGGTCGGAGGGGAACTCTTCTGGGTCCTTGACAGTATAGCGTTGGCCGGTGTTCGGTAGTTTCGGGATTGGTCAAGTATGGTACAAACAACACTTATCCTAGTTAATTGGCTTGACATTACCAATGTCATGCTTAAGCTCTGGGATTTTACTCCAATTAGGGATGACAATATAACTCGTCAAATATAATCCTACAAGTAGTTGATTCGAATGGTTCGATGGTGGGAATTAAATTTCGAGTACTTTAGGGTTATAGGAAATGTGGGGTAAAGTTTTTTATTTCAACTTCGGTTACGGTTATTGGGGTATTTACCCCGAACCCCTCCCCGAGACCGAACCATTTTCATTTTTAATAAACAAAAATATAAACATTTATTATATGGAGAAACAAACTATCAATAATCATTTATTATATGTACGTGCATTTGTATGAGTTGTATTGAATGCTTCGGATCCTCTTTATGAGGATCCCAGAGATCCTCACATTGTATTTATTTATCGTACATCGTGTGGTCATAAATCATTTTAAATTTTTACTATGTAAAATTAAATATAAACAGTACCTGACAAAAACTAACAGTACGATGTACAATGGACGGACATAATGTAAGGATCCCCGGGATTCTCATTCAGTTGTATTAATAATGCATTATTTGAATATTAATAATTTCGTTTTTAATATTATTTATTATATACATTGCATCATTTGTATTAATAATGCACTATTTAATATTATTTATTATGTTAATTATATGCATTGTATCAGCAGTCTATTTAATTTTATTTTTATCTAAAATTCACTATTTAATTAATAATATAAATAAATATATCATAAGAGCAACTCTATCCTTGGAGCCCTCCCCCTGACAATCCACTATTGAATTCACCATATTGAACAGTAACTGCCTTTAATGAATAGTAACTGTCATTAATGAACAGTAATTACCTTTTACATCTCCACCCTTGGAGCCCTCCCCCCTGACAATACAAAATAAAAAAAACATGGAAATGGGGCTGTAGGCCCTCGGGCTGACACAAAAAAAAATAAAAAAAATGTCTGGCCCTCGGGTTGCAGGCCTGTCAATTCCCCACCCCCTTATGCTCGGGCTCCCACCCTCTCTCGGGCTCTCCAAGGCTGGAGGGTTGTCCACCAGGCCTTGGGCCCTTTCCTCTCCCCTATCCCCGAACACTGTCCAAGGCTGGACTTGCTCTAATGGGGAACATTATTACTTGGAAAATTCGTTATTCGACGGATTCGATCACAAAAAAAACTTGTTAGAACGATTCTATAGTTTTAGATTCAAGTATGAGAATGACACATCTGAATCCGATCCACCTCGTTGCCATCCAAAACTCTAGGGTACTCGAAATTAAAAAAAAAAGAAGAAGAAAGAAACTGAAATTGTATAAAATTTTGGAGAATCAATCGATCTAGTCCTCATATCATTTTGATTTGTAACGAATAGGTTACATTACTTGATCATGTAGGTCTTACTTTATGGGTAATTATTGGCGGCCCTCTAAAAGTGCATTACAGTTACTTTAAAGGCCAGATTCTCTTATCTGGGTTAACCAATCATTGTAGTTTTCGTGTCATTTTGATTGTAATGCAGTGTTACACTACTTTAATCATATATATCTCGCTTTTTGGCTAATTATGGATACTTTTTTTTTTTTTTAAAGAATAACTGGTAAGTCACGGTTATCCATCGCTTTTAGGAATGGAAAGACTTACATAAACGTTTTAGCTTTCTCTGATCACAAGTGTAAGATCCAACATCGACCAACGGAGAGGGAGTGATGTGCCTTATATGTGCTCCCCTGCCTATAGCACAAGGTCTTTTGGGAACTCACTAGCTTTGGGTTTCATTGGAATTTCGAAGTTAAGTGAGTTCGAGCGAGAGCATTTTCAGGATGAGTGACCTACTAAGAAGTTTTCGTGTGAGTTACAAAAAACAAAACCGTGAGGGCGTGGCCGAGATCCAAAACGGACAATATTGTGCTACGACGGAGTTGGTTTGGGATGTGACAACAAGTTTGGCATCCACACCAGCAACTAGACCACTAGCTTGTGGTTATTATGGATACTTATTGGAAGACCTCTTAAAGTGCACTACACTTGTTCTTCTACAGGCCAGATTCGATTTTCGGTTAAACTTGCTTAAAATCTTGGTTAAACAACCAAAGTAATTTTTTTACCACAAAAAAAAAAAAACAACCAACGTAATTTTCATGTTAGATTTGATTGCAACCCGCGCATCGTGCTACTTGATTAAGTAAATTATCTTTCCAATAATTGCTCAAGACTCTCGAAAAAAGCACTACACTTGCTTAGGGGTTAGGGCCACACAAATACTTCGTTAATCGAAATTTTTTTTATTGTGACAAGAATACGAATAATATGTCACGTGTTTTTATGTAAGTGATAAGAAATTTTATTTTTGAAGTTATTAATTTTTTAACACATATATCTCATCATTTGTATAGTAACACGTGGTGTACCACCTCATGTGCCGATCACACTAAAAAATATTTCCGTTAATCTTCCAAATTCTTCCTAAACCTAAATTCAATATTTTCTATTTATTCAGCTTGTCGAGATTCGTTACTTTGTTCTTTATCTCTAATTTTTACTTCTATTTGCACACTTTTTTGGATTCAATTGATCAAATTTATCAAAAAAATTTTAACAGCTTGGACGAAAATTATTAATTTAATATCGAATTCGTTATTTATAAAAAGTAAATCTAAAATCTTTCAGTTAAAAAATTAGAAGAATGTAATAGAGGATAGTGCTAAGTAACATCTGTATGTTGTGGTGGGGCCTTAATCAAGCAATAGCACACATCTTGCCGGAGTGCATTTTTTGCTCATTACATTAAGTTATTGTAATGCCCATAAATAAAAATATTGGATATTTAAAATTCGGAAGTTGTAACAAAATACTTTTGTTTCTGCTCACTTTTAACAAAAAATTACATTTTTATTTTTTGAATTTATATTCATTATTTGTCATTTTTTATTAAAACTAAAGTTTTTTTAGACTTTTCGTTATTTTCTTTTAAAATTTTGAGATTTGTCTACTGTACAGATCTCGAAATTTAACTTTATCTAACGGTGATAAATGAGATGTTGAGCAACAACTTGAGAATGGTGAGCAAAAATATTCCCTCAAGCCGTCTTCAACAGAAGGACCGGTCTAAATCATAGCCCTGAACGCCGGCTCAGGAGATACTCCGACGGGGCTCTACTGGAGTGGACTGGACGGAGACCCCCGGACTCGATTATTTTCTTCCGTCCTGCTTTGCTCTGCACAATGACGGCAGGTGGAGCCCTTCTCTGAAATTTGTTTGCTGTCACACCCTAAAACTATGAATTTTCAGCTTTTTATTATTTTTTTATTTTATATCTGGAAATTTGATGGTTTATTCCGTACAATGCGTTATAGTAATCAGATTTTTTTTTTTCCTGCTTCTACTTGTTGTTTGGATGGTGGAAAGTTTGTGGCTGAGGAGGAAGAGGAAAAGCTTCGGTTTTTCTATTTACTCCTACATTTTCTCGGCATCCAAACAGATCTTTTTTATTTTTCGTTTAGTGGGTTTTGATTTTGAGCTGCCTGTGATCGCTATTTGGTAAGTGGGAGAAAAAAAGGAGGAAGCTTTGGGAATTCTCGCATTTTCTCGGCAGCCAAACAGAACCACTGATGCCGAAAAGCAAAAAAGATATTGAAATCCGTGCAGTATTACATTATATTATATTAGAATTGATTTTTTTCGGTACGAGTGGTTTATGGATTAATGGGATTGCAGGTTAGTAGGGGACTAAACTATCCAGTATTTGTGGGTCATGTTATTTTTGTGGGGTATGTGGGGTTTCACTTGTAATTTGCAATTTTTTGGTCAACCGCTTGTTTTTGCATGTGTTGAATCCGATATGGAGTTAGCGGGTTCACGCTGTATGTTGCTTGATGGAAGCACGAATATGATATGACTCGTTACTATAGGTGTCCAACATTGCTTAATACAAACACGAATATGATATGATTCGTTAATGCGCTTAAAAAATAGTCAAGTTAACATTTAGAATGTGAACAACCTAATTTTAACATGATAAACTTGTTTAACTCGAATTATATTGTATAGAAAGTGATTAATTTCTCTTCTTTTTGAAGCCTTCTGTGTTATTTCTTAATCTTTAATTTATGAGTCGTTTTTGTTAGTGATTTGATGAAGATGATTTGCCAAATTAAACTGATTGCTTGGTAAAAACTTCTGTATTGCAGTGGCACTTTGGTTCTGTGGAACTAGCACCTAAAGAGCAAGAGGGCTCTGATTTGGGAGATTGCTTGTTCATCAAACTTCTGCATTGGCCATGTCTGGTAACCCGAAAGTTGTAAACGCGTTTCGTGTGACGAGGGCCTTGGGGATTCCTGATGCAGAGATCAAACCGGTCCTGAAGGGTTTGCTGCGAATGTATGATAAAAAGTGGGAGCTTATAGAAGAAGACAACTACAGGACTCTTATAGATGCATACTTTGAGTCTAAGGAAAACAAGGTAGTACCTATTATTTGTTGTTGTAGTTATTCACACACACACTTGTGACAGTTTAAATTGGGAACAAATGGACTCAAAACGCTTAACCTATGTATTTACATTTAGGGTCAAAAGTGGTGGTGGGTTTGGGTTTTAATACTTTGCTACGTGCGTGAAAGGAAAAACATTGGAGTCGAAACTCAAATTTGAGTTTAAACAATTTTGGTATGTGTAATGGAGATGGTTGACGTTACAATTCAAATCTTATTCTTCTTGCCCGAGAGTTACATTTAAACCGAAATATAACGTTTGATTTGACTCAATAGCTATATATGAGTTTTAACATTCCGGTGTTTTGGGGAGGACAAATGTTACATTTGGACCGAACTAAAACATTTGAGTCCAATTTTCAGGTGCATTGGAGATGAGTTTGTACTAGTTCTTGCCTTTAATCTTTTCTGCTTTGGAATAGGGAAAAGAAGAGAAAAGAGAAGCTGCTACAGAGCTTGATGGGTATGAAAGACCAGGAAAAAGGCTGCATTTGGCCAATGGCAGAGCTGCTGTGGACCAAGATCATGGAAGCAGAACCATGGAGTCATCCAAACAGTGTTTAACCAATGGCAGAGCTGGATGTAGTTCTCAACACCCCCTCAAACAGCCCAATGACAGAGGAAAGAAACCAATTGCACCTCATCTGGTCTCTGGAGATAGAAAAATTTCAATTGGTAATCACAAGAAAGACTTGGTGATTCCAAAAACAGAGGAAGGCACAGATAGCATTTCATCTTCTTTCGAATGTGCAGTACCGGCGAGACGTCCAGGTACTTCTTTTCTTCCCACTGCATGATATTATTGTTATCTGTTACAAGATGGTCAGAATCCGTTCCTTTAGGCCTCATTTCGTGTCAAGGATTGTATTGGAAAACTCACTAGATTCAACGTATGTTGAATGAAGAAATAAATGCTTACTTCCAAATTGTCAATGTTAATCATAGGAGTTGAATCAGGTATTATGGAAACTTATCATGATTCTCTTCCCAATCCCCCCAAAATAGTAGGATTGAGAGCGATAATTTCATTCATGACTAATTCATCTTCGACCTTACAAATTTTGGAAGTTGGCATATACGTTTTCCTTCAACATACATTGAGGGTTATCCAAGATTTATCCAACTCATTCCAATCCTAGATACCTTGACAACAGAATCCAAAGGTTCTAGTCAGTTAACGGGGCCTCCATAAATATGATTACTTTCTTATCCTGACTACCTATAATTATGTTGTCTAGCTCTTCCAGATTTGTCTCGAGGTTCAACTGGGGGTAACTCTGGATCATCCTCTACTGATGTGGGTAGAAGTGCTTGTGACCTCACTTGTGGGGGTGACCATGTTTCAAGACCGAAGAATCGGCAATGTGGAACAGAACATTCACAAGCTGATTTAAATGGTGTGGATTCAAGCTGTCCCATCACTCATGAGGGCAGGAAGCCAGTCAATTTTTTCCATGACATTACGAAATCTATGGAGAAAGTGAAAATATCATTGGTAGATGAAACTGGAAATGAGTGCCTGCCAAAGTTCAATTATATACCAAACAATATTATCTACCAAAATGCAAATGTGAATATCTCACTAGCTCGGATTTCAGATGAAGATTGCTGCACTGACTGCTCTGGAGATTGTCTTTCAGCGGCAATACCATGTGCATGTGCTCGTGAAACTGGTGGGGAGTTTGTTTACACACCACAAGGCCTCCTAAAAGAAGATTTTTTAGCAGCTTGTGTCAAGGAACCGGAAGAGCACAACTTTGTTTATTGTCAAGACTGTCCAAATGAGAGGTCCAAGAACGAGTACTACCCTGAAAAATGCAAAGGTCACCACATCAGGAAGTTTATAAAAGAATGCTGGAGAAAATGTGGATGTGACTTGTCGTGTGGAAATCGGGTAGTGCAAAGGGGCATTTCTTACAAGTTACAGGTTAGTTTCACTTTGTATCTTCCATTAGGAACTTCCTTTTTGGACTTTGAACTGTCATACCAAAACTAATATGAGTTTCATTACCTTCACATTGCATCTAAGTTCGAAGAAGTATAGTAAAGAGATGCTTTTTGGCTGTTAGGTGTCGAAACTATTACTGTCTGTATATTCTAAAGGAATTTACTAATAGAAGCTGCATAATGTTTCAACATAATTTTTGTTTCTTTATTTTTGTGCTATTTTAATCTTGTAGTTTCTTCTTGAAGCATCCATGGAACAATGAGCACTAGTAGCTCTCCCAAATTTCATCTTTACAAATATGCCATTTGAAGATCGTTAATTCGCAAGTAGTCAGTGAGCATTTCTTGTTCTGATATGCTTCAGGTATTCGTGACTCCTGAAGGGAAGGGCTGGGGTGTTAGGACATTAGAGGTCTTGCAGAAGGGAACATTTGTCTGTGAATATGTTGGGGAGATACTGACCAACACCGAATTATACGAGAGAAATAACCAAAGCAGTGGAGCTAAGAGACATACCTACCCCGTATTGCTAGACGGAGATTGGGGCTCAGAGCAAATTTTGAAGGATGATGATGCCCTTTGTCTTGATGCAACATCTCATGGTAATGTTGCCAGATTTATCAATCATAGGTAATACTTCAATCCGTGTGCATTTTGGTTTATGTATATTTTGGTGGCTGTTCATTTCTTTATCTTTGTCTTACGCTAAGCAGGTCACCTTTGCCATTTGCACGTCTTTATAAATTGTACATGTACCTGCATTTTTAACCCTTAGTACGCTTGCCATTTCGGTGCTACGACTTAGAGTTGACGAATCTTAGCATAAGTTGTCAGAAAGTTCACCACTAATTCCTACCGAGTTAAAAAAAACTAGTGGAACTTCTTGCATCTTATAAACTATTAAGAACAATTGTCATATTCATTGATCTCAACAAAGATCATCTAAATCTGAAGTTTTTAATCAATAGCTATGCTTGCGAATCGTCTGCCTGTATTGAACTTGTGTTTGTTTGAATATTCTCGTGATTCCAGATGCTCTGATGCAAACTTGATTGATATCCCAGTTCAAGTGGAGACTCCTGACCGTCACTACTATCACGTATGGGTTGGATTGCTTTCTATGTCAATGCTCACACACACATACACACACTGTAATTATACACCGTGCGAAAGAGCTTCTCTGAGTACCTTCTTTGTGCGTCTGCAGCTTGCCTTTTTTACTACCAGGAAAGTGAATGCATTTGAAGAGCTGTCGTGGGTGAGTGAACGCTTGCCTACTGTTATATGTTTGCTATAATTTATCTTCTATGGTCGATGTTTCTGTTTCCATATATTAATATGTTTGTGTTCACAAAATGATAAGGAAAATCCTTTTACAGGATTATGGTATTGACTTTGATGATCATGGACACCCTATAAAGGCATTTTCGTGTAATTGTGGTAGTGTAGCTTGCCGGGGAAAGAAACAGAATGGACGGAAAGAACGCAGAGGTAAACTAATGCTACACATCTTAGAAAGGCATTCAAAGCTTATTTCCGCGCGCCACAAACATCAAATGCTCTACTGAAATAGATTTCGCGGAAATCCAGCTATATATCCGATATAGTTTTAAGTAGGGTGCTTGGTTTGTAGATGTCATGTTCTACAAGGGATGAGCGATATTTCACTTTGTTTACGGTTTTTCCATGGCACTGCTCGCACATTACAATATTTTCAATAGACTATGAACTGAAACCAAGATTGGGATGCCCTATAAGAAGTACAGAAGATGAATGAATTTGAATGTGAAACGAAAAGGGTCAATGCAGATTATGTTCCGCCCTCCAGTCACGAAAACTTTAAGTTTATCTACTTCAAACCCTCTTCGTTGCTGGTGATTATCGCTGTTTTAATGTGCAGGGAAAAGATTGGTACCGAGAACCAGCAGCTGATCATTCGAGTATGGCAGTGTTTCCTTCCGAGCTCCGAAACTGGGGAATTTTGTGTTGGAGGAGGAAAATGTAAGCAGAACGTTGGAGACGAACTTTTGTAGAAGCTGTAGTTGAAGCAGTGTTTTAAACACCGGATGATATTATTTAGGTTTTTTCGTTTTACTTTTTTGAACAAACGATATTATCTATATTAAGAATCTCTTACTTATAAGTAAAGAGGAATACCACTAAACCGTAGTACCAACTGACTTACTTTTACGTTTCTGTTTCTCTTATTTGCTCTCATTTAACGTTGAGAATGACCTCATGTTTTTCAGTTTTGGTAAGAGAAAGTCTTTATACAATGGTGTTGTGTTCTCCCCTGTCCTAAATGAAGGGACATTGATGCCCTATAAGGATTTGTAGGTCAATGTAATTAGAGGAACTAATTATCATTCATAAGTTTAAATATCAACCTTTTTTTTTGTCAAAAATATCAACTTATTGATTGAAAAATTATGAGAGGTCATAGGTTAAAATTCCGTAAATGACAAGTGCCTAACTAATGTATCAATCACCCCGTAATATATATATGTATATATATATATATAGGAAAATGATTTTTATATGTTATTTTTAGCTTATTACACATCCCTATTTATTTATGACCATCAAATTAAATAAATCAAATGAAATCAACGGTCAAAATTAAACATGGATGTATAAAAAGATAAAAAAAATTATGCAAAAATTGCATCTATATATAAATCCAAGTATAAAATTAGTTATTTCGGAAAATAACGATTGTGAATAAACATTAAAAAGAATGTTGGTATAATGTGTAATGTAAAATGTCAACTTGCGTGCCCATACTTGTTCACTCATTTTTTTTTTTGGTTGACAATGGGCATAAGACCGAAAGAAAAAGAAAAAAAAAAGAATATTACAAGATCACGAGATATAAACTATATCTCCAACTAGCAACTGATGTTTCTTTTTATAAATTGAACCAGAATAAATTAGTATGCAGACTTGAATATTTCTAATTATTTGATTTTACCAACTTCTTTTTAATACTTTCACATAAAAAATAAAAATAAAAACTATTGATTTATCAAAATACATTTTAATATTTTCAATAATTATACTATATTTTTCCTCTTAATTTTTTAAAAAAATATTATAATAGCAAAAAAGTTGTGTAGACGAAAAACCCTAGAACCTCACTAATATTTAGCCTCCGGCGCCCAAAACCACTGTCACACTTCTCACTCTTGAGATCTGAAGCCTCTCTGGTGCAGCTATGTCGAAACGAGGTCTCTCTCTCTCTCTCACGTTTTAGTATTTCTGGGTCTTTCAAAGATTCAAACTTTCCTGCTTTCTGATCTAAAATTTTCTGAGCAACCAATCAGAACTTGATGGGATTTTTTTGTCCGATGTTAAAAGTTAATTAATTTTTTTTTTAATTTTCGATTCGTTTGGACTGCAGGGCGTGGAGGGTCCGCCGGAAACAAGTTCCGGATGTCGCTGGGTCTGCCGGTGGCCGCCACCGTGAACTGTGCCGACAACACCGGTGCCAAGAACCTTTACATCATCTCCGTGAAGGGAATCAAGGGTCGCCTCAATCGCCTTCCTTCTGCTTGTGTTGGTGACATGGTCATGGCTACAGTCAAGAAGGGCAAGCCTGACCTCCGAAAGAAGGTCTTGCCGGCCGTCATTGTCCGCCAGCGCAAGCCGTGGCGCCGAAAGGATGGGGTTTTCATGTACTTTGAAGGTAGTTAATTGTGTTTGTATTGGATAAATGATGTTCCTTTGTATTGATAATTTGATATGAATATGTTTAGAGGAAAAAAAACCGAAAGGACGGTGTTTTCGTGTAATTTGAAGGTTGTTGATTGTGTTTTTATTGGATACATTATGTTCCTTTGTCATGATATGAACATGTTTAGAGGAAGCAAAAGTGTTTGATTGGTTATGATATGAACATGTTTAGAGGAAGCAAAAGTGTTTGAATGGTTTTGAGTCAGATTGAAACGAATGCTTATAGCAAATGTGGAAGTTTTCGGGATGTTGGGATTTAGAGTTAATTTGATTTGGTAGTTGGACTTTGTAGTTCCATGTTCTCCTGCATCACCTTGTTTTTGTTAATATTGTTTGGGGAATAGTTGTGGGAAATTGGGGATTTTGGAATTTGAATGGTTGTTTAGGATGGTTTCTCT
The DNA here is from genome assembly GCF_042453785.1 of Malus domestica. Taxonomy (NCBI): domain Eukaryota; kingdom Viridiplantae; phylum Streptophyta; class Magnoliopsida; order Rosales; family Rosaceae; genus Malus; species Malus domestica. The sequence goes on along the minus strand of NC_091664.1, from coordinate 30,526,915 downwards.
GATTGATTATTTACTTTTTGTTAACATACGGTGCGTTTTATTTCTGTATGAATTTAACAATATGCTGACCATTTTTGGTTCGGACAATAAGAGAATTTAGGAAGAGGTAGTAAGTATTATGTGTTGCAGTATTAGTTTAGCTCATCTTGAAAATTGAAGTATCTTGGAGTGCTTTTAGTTGAAGATCTGCTCTTATGATGAGAAAATGGCTCTGCTTCTCAAGGTTTCTGACCATGATTGTTCTTGTGATGCAGATAATGCTGGTGTCATTGTCAATCCGAAGGGAGAAATGAAAGGTGCGTAGCAATTCTATAACATCTCAGCCTATTAATAACTTCAATACGATAATATACCATTGTGTGGTTTCGGAGCTTTACAGAGCATGCATTATTGATTAAACTCATTGATTATGTAGCCTTGAAGTCCCAAGTAATGTTGTCTTAGTTTCAGCTGATTTGAAAAAATACTTGTCTGCCTGAAATGCAATTGCGTCATTTGACGTTACTGTTGTTAACTTTTAACATTGTAGGACCATCATCGTAATAATGTTCTTCATTTCACTTTGCACTTGTTATACTGAATACTAACTCATATTTTCTTGGTATTGTTGTAGGTTCTGCAATCACCGGACCTATAGGAAAGGAATGCGCAGATCTGTGGCCAAGAATTGCAAGTGCTGCCAATGCCATCGTTTAAGTACTTCACTTTCCTGTCTTTAGGATGTATTTGCTGGTTTTCTGGATATTAAATTCACTACCATGTAGACTCTATGATTATGAAATGGATCCTCTTTCGTTTAAATGTCTGCCGGTTTTCGGGATATTAAATTTTCACTATCGTGTCTGAGTCCATTTCTTTCTCCATTTTCTTCCCGACCCTTTTTGATCTGTCATAGATCAGTTTCGGTTGCGCGATTTTTGCGTGATTGCATTGCCAAATCGAACTAGTGCATTAAGGTGTAATAGACTGGTTTGAGTTGATTGTGGTTATGCTTTATCTCAACCCTAAACCCTACACACAAAAAACTTCCACGTCCCTCATTTCATTGGCACGGATGCCATCTTGGCGGTGAACCAGTGCCATGTAAGTCCTTGTGAGAGATGTCCTACGGTTGAAGTGGTATAGTGACATCTCTCTTATCCCGTGAATGTGACCTGGTCTGCAGATGAGAGAGGAGACCGGAAATCCTAAGGGTTGTGTAGTAGAATCTTCTTGTTTAGCTGTGACTAAAGAATTTTAACGTTAACAGTTTTAAGCGTAGGAAAAATCAGAGGCTTTTACTGAGTTGGAAATTGGAACAATTGAGAAGTCTAGGAGTTGTTCATCCAACTCAACTCCTTAAAGTCACATTATTTAAGCCTCTTTCTATCATCGCTTATCAGTCTATCAAAACTCAGACCAAAAGAAAGCTCTCAAAAACTAATACGAAACACAATCTGCAGCTCATTAACGAACGTTCGATCCTCTACTTTGCTCCGCATCATCCCATCTTACCAACAGCGCCCTTCTGCAACTTTGAACAGTACTCGAACAAGCTTCCATCGAAACAGCGTCTCACGGCTTCCTTTGCCAAGTAGCCGTTTTCATCTTTTGCAAGAACATACAGAACTCCCCATTCCAGTTTACTTGCAATCCTGCAAACAGTAACGGAAATTAATGAACTGCACTTCCGTGTTATGTTTTCGCGTGTATTTGTGTGTGCTCGAGAGAAAGAGAGAGAGGGACCGACCAGCCAAAGAAATCAAAGGCGTCACGGTTAGCCTGAGTCATGTGCCAAAGCTCCTTGAATGAAAGCTTATCAGGCACGGTGCGGGCATACTTACTGAACATGTTCTCCAGATTTGCAGGAATGTACCTGCAGTATACATGCAAATCAAAGATATATTAAGTTTGAAGTAGTTATAGTAGAACTCCGACAGTAATGATCATCCGGTTTAGTGACACGTAGTTTCCCCATTTTATTGGAGGAGATAATGACATCAAATCTCATGAACAAATAATTCTTCAAATAACCTATAACACACGTTTCGAATCGAACAATCACATCTGAGAGACTCTTCTTTGGGTTTATGGGCAGGTGTTCTCACCTTCCCTCTGTGTCATAGGTCCCTGAGTCACTTCCATGCTTTGCCATATGTATGTTCTTTATGTGAATTGCGAAGAAAGGCGACGGTATCCATGTCTGCATAAGAAGTAATGAAGACAAAAATTAAGCAGTTCTAATGACAAATGAATCAGACAATGCAGATAGTTGGCTGTAAAAAGTTAACTATTGCCGCGAATGTGCGTCAGGATAGTGTGCTTGCACCCTTGTACTCAAGTTTGAATCGCTTCCCACAAATTAGACTAGATTAGAATATCTCGCTTTGTCCGTTTAAAGATTGCAAAACTTACAGGAAGGGTAGCATAACTCATAGCTGCATGGACAAGAACCATGAAAAGGAATGAAGCAACCGGATTAAACCCGAGGGCACGAAATCCTGCAAGAACAGATTCAAGTAAGACGATCCATTTTTGTACATGACAATCGAAAACCCTAAAACTTCAAAATTGATTTACCTCTGAATGTTTCAGAAGGGTAGATTATGCCATCGTTGTCTTGGTCGAAGAAAGCTGCATGCTGTTGAAGCACAGACATGTTGGAATGCTTATGGCCCGATGTGCCATTGATGTTCTCCATATCAGGTGCAATCGTAGCCCTAGGCATGTCTTAAATTAACAAAATTTAATTAAAAATAAATAAAAAATGAGCAGTTGATTCATGCATTATTATGCATGTGATCATGTGAAACTATCGCTAATTTTTCTAGAACATAAAGGTAAAACTTAAACCACTAGTTCGGCCATGGAACGAACGTATATTTTTTTATATTAAGGAACATATACTGTGAATATATCATCAATAATCTATCAATATCATTGTAAAACGCAAACTGTACGACCATAATATACACATACATGGTTTGGGGAGCTTGGTTTCCAAATCATTGCGGACCTTCCTCTCCGCGGTGATCGGAGCCTTCTCAGCCACCGTTGCCATGGACTCACTGGATGCCTGCTGCTGGCCCTGATCTGCTGCCATCTCTCTCTCCCTCTCCCTCTCCCTCTCTCTCTTTCAGCACTTCAGCTAATAATTATGTTCACAAGGAACTTAATTTTCTCTGTGATTGTAATTAATTACTCTAAATATTAATTAATATAGAACAAATCATTTTGAAAAGAGATAATTAAGAAAATGAAAATTAAGCACAACAAACTCCAAGTGACTCGCAGTGGTTATCGCTTGTATTTTTTACTTTTCAACACTATCATATGTTGTTACTACTTTATATGCGATATTATATATGAATATAGTATGATATCAACGTTATAATATAATATTAATAATCATCATGCACTCGTGTAAAAAAGTATAAGTAGCTGGAGTGAATGCATGATGAGAATTTATTTGCCATGTTGGCCGGCCTTTACATTGAAGATAACAAGAATCATACATTGGAAATTTAACAGATTAAGTTACAATGTATAACGAATGTTTTCACTCGTTGTACTTAAGAACGCTTTACTATCACAATAATTATTTTTGTAACTCCGATTCATCTTGCATGTATAATGACATCATAATATTTTGTGATAAAACCTCATGTCTATTGTGTTAGTAGGCCGTAGAATGCAAGTGAAAAACAATATTAATGTGATTAGTAGTGAACTGTTGATCTGTCAATTTAAATCTTACTTCATCAAAACATGTTTGACTAGCTGTCCATAAGATCATGAATGAGTAAATTGGCTAAATCTTGATTGCCCTGATTTCAGTGATGATTCAATGATTGTTCTCAAAACTAAAGATATATAGATAATTTCAATTTAAACTCACTAACATACTCCCTTAATTTTTTTAATTTTCCACCGTAACTCCTAATTTTGCACATATGCGTCCCGACTTTGAAACTCTTATTCTTCTAAGTTATTGTAGTAGTTTGTACTCTCCCCTCAATAAAATAATTAAAAAAAAAAGGTTTCAAAGCGAGTCACACGAACATTCTGCAAGTGACTTGTAACTCAGTTGGTTAAGAATCTTTGCTCATGCACCCGAAATTCAATGTTCAAATCCTCCTTTTTGTAGTATAATCTTATCGTTTATCAACAGAAAAATATTTATCAACCTCGATTAGTTAAAAAAAAGTCACATGAACATGAAAAATGATCCATATTATGGGGAAAGAAAGCTCAATTCATGTGATCAAGGAGCAATAAGTAATTGACCAAATTTAGATAAACCCTAAGACTAACTTTCTGAGTGGGTGAGAGACAGACGGCCAAAAAGAGAGCGAACGGCTCAAGTGCATGTGAATTGCGTTTCCAAACCTTGTAACTTTATTTATATCAATTATGGTGGTCTTTTTTGCTTTATAAATAATACAAAGCTTATGAGAATTGATCTCTAAATCTTCTCGAAATTCTATTTTAGGTTTACACCGTTACATTCTTGAATATGCACACTAATTACAACGGTGGTATCTTTTTACCTTTTTGCTATAAACCATAAATTTATTAAAAAAAGCTCACATTTTAATTTTGCAAAATTACTTTTTCTTTCGTTTACTAAGAAAATTACTTTTCGTCATTTAGTACTACGGTTTAGAGATATTCCTCTTCATTTGTAAGTAAAATATCTTAGGTTCGATTCTCGTCAAAAGTGAATTTGAACCATTATTACCAGCTCATTGTGAGGTTTTACCATTTTTTATTTTTAGTATAAATAATATCGTTTGTTTAAAAATTTACTTTCCAAAAGAAAATAAAAATTTTGCAAGTAGACCCAAGAATAAATGGGAAATAACGTCAAAAGACAAAGAGGGACCACTTTTAAATGGTTCCCACCCTCCTTGTGTGCATGGCAGGCGGCAGCCATGTAGATCCCCACCAATATATATATTCTTCTTCTCAAATCACAACTGTTGATTAATCATCAAATTAATAATTATTAAACCCAAATCCAACGGCCAGAATCTATGATCAATATTCTCTGGTGGCAGCTTATCAATTTTCCGAGTCATCACAAAAAGAAAGAAGAGAGACAAAACAACGACGAACACTTCTCTCTTTCTTGTGAGGAGGGAGGGAGGGAGGGAGGGAGAGAGAGAGAGAGAGAGAGAGAGAGAGAGGGAGAGAGAGAATTCTACTTGTGTTGTGACTTGTGAGAGACCAAGTCAAGAGGGAGAGAACACAGCCATCTTTGTGTCCACCAGAATCTTTCACAGAAGTGCTTTTTTCTTAGTGCTTTTTTCTGGAGCGGAAACCTCAAAGCTTTGGGCTTTTGATTCGAAGTTCCAGCCTTTGGGGTTCAGTTCTCAGTTTCTCTCACTCTTGGGTAAGATTGGTAAATCCCCTTTGAAGTTCCCTTCTTTTTTAAAAAAAAAAACATGCAAATTAAATTTATAGATGGTATTTTCTGTATAGTTTGATATCTCCATTCCAGTGTTCATATTCTTTGAAATAATCTGAACTTAGTGTGCTGCTAATCTTCGGTTTGTTGTATAATCTGCTGGGTTGTCAGTAATTTTGATCACGTATTTGATAATTTAATTTGTGATTAGTGATGTGTTTACGATGCTAAGTGGGAGTTTATTGTTTGGAATTTGGATTGGATGGTTGGATATATCAAAAGCTTTCTGGAAAAGTTAATTTCAGCTTGCTTTTCAAACTCTCATGCAAAATCTTAGCTGTGCTTTTAATGATTTGATATGTAATTAAATAGGAAATATGGGGCTTAAGTTGTTACAGATGCTCAACCTTTGTGGCTTGACTTTTGTTTACACCACTTTTGGCTAGGCATCTTCCCCCCCATCAGTTTGATACAAGAAAATACTCACACATGGTGTCTGCATAAGGACGGTTATATAGGCGGGCGGGCGGGCGAATTAACTTTGTGCTTCCTATAATTTTCAATACGCTTCTTATGTAAAAAAATTGCAGTGGTGTTCGCATTGTCGAGTTCATTTAGTTCCCTAGAATATTCACCGTCATGCACAGAGAAACGAGTGCTGTTAATGTGTGTTATTGTGCTGGAATTTGTGTTGTTAATGTGTCAACGCTCCATCTGTGGTGACATATGACACTCATTGTTGTATCGCTATGAGTTGACCCTCAGTGCCAATTCATCTGGTTAAAAGATGTACTGATGTTCCTAGTATCCGGACACTAGTACTTCAATTACAGCCTTCTCCCTTCAAGAACTTTTGGTTTTTTGTTCGAGACATTATAATAAGCAGTTTTTGTAATGACCGCAAAGTTCATGAAGTTATTGAAATCTGTAGCTAGGTGGATTTTGTTTATTTGAGAAATTGTGTTAGGCTTATCAGATTAATTGAAAAAAAAAATTATAAGAGTCGTTAATACTTAATAGATAAGAAAAGAAAGCCAAGGTAGAAGATTTCAGAATGGTTATTGACAATCTATATGTGTTCTGGATGCTCCATGAGTGTACTCGTAATTCCTCGTTGATAGTTATCCTTTACTCTTTGTTGCAAGTTCCTAGTTTTTCTTTTCTACGGATGTAACCAATTTCCTCCTTTTTCCTAATCTCAGTTGGGTTTTTTTTTTCATCTTGCTCTGGATTAAACCCTGAAATTCTGAGATGTGCTTTATTTTTCTTCCCGTCTAATGTTTGTCTTTTGTATGAAACTTGAATAATAACCTGACCATTTTTCTAGCTTTATAAATAGAAATGCATTGATAAACACTAGAAAGTTTAATGTTCTTGCAATGGCGAATACTTAAATAAGTAGTTTATGTGTTATAGTTTTAGGCATGAAGTTTATGCAAGATGGTTTTTTCAGATATGTTGTGTACTTTAACCAGAATCCTTCTTTTTGTTATTTTATTCTTACAGATACCGGCAGTCAGTTCATCGAATGATAGTGAATGTGAACATTAAGCTGAATGGGCTCAAAGTTCTCCTTATGTGCACATGATGTTCCTATAATGTTGGCAATGAAGATTAAAGTTGCGGGAGTGGCTAAGAAGACACTAGTTGGCACACTTAATATAACGAGCATGCACCCTGCTCTATTTATTTAAAAGTCAGATGCGAACCAGATGAGTGAATTTGGGGCTTCCAAAGCTATGTCTTCATCATTTCCGCGTCTCCATGGCCCCCTAGACGACAAGTATACCAATTTGCCGGATTCTTTTCAGGTTTCATCACAACGGGAGAAGAGTATATACTCTATGCAACTGCAGGCTTCTTCCCCTGGGAACTTATTTCCATCAGCTTCTAGGCCCAATGATATTCATATTTCTTCAGTTCCCCCTTGTGAACAGAGTTCCCAAAACTCTCCTTTCATTTTTAAATCACCAGTTGACGGAAAGTCATTGTCACTGCACCGTTCTTCCCATTCTTCCCATTCTCCCCATTTAGAAGTGCAACCGACAGCTTTGATTAATTACCCTGAAGAAAATAAAGATATTTCTTGGTGCCCAGATTCACTTCCGGATTTTCTTCACTTCTCTGAAAGTGTCCCTGACCAGAATGGCCTAGTGGATAGTAGTGCCGGTGTCATAACATCTGAGGAACATGCTGGAAAGACCAATTGGTCTGATTGGGATAGATTAATTTCATTTGATGACGCTCTGGACCCAAATTGGGAGCTTCCGGTTGATGTTGATACAATGGATCCTAAACTGACGGTGTGTCTTTAATACTTTTGAAGTTTCTGTTGGATAATTACAGTCAATATTCCCAATAGAGCCAAGTTTTATAATATCATGGCTCTTGTATTCTTAGGCGAATAATACGTGATATTATATTCTATTTTTCGAGACTCCATTGAGAATAATTTTTTGTCCAGTCAACAGTTTTTGTGACCTTAATATGACATGTATTAACCATATTCTGATATCCAAGTGCAGCGGCCCCAGGTTCAACAACATCCTCCCCAGATACAACAATATCAGCTCCAGATTCAGCAACATCATCCCCAGATTCAACAACATCATCCCCAGATTCAACAACATCAGCCCCAGATTCAACAGCATCAGTCGGTACAAGCTGTAGAATTTCGTCCTAGTCCTGAACCATTGTCCAGTGTTCCTCCAACCAAATCCAGAATGCGTTGGACTCAAGAACTTCATGAGGCCTTTGTGGAAGCTGTTAACCATCTTGGTGGTAATGAACGTGGGTAACACATGCTTTCGTATTTTTTCTCTGGCCATACTGTTGTAGCTCTTTGTTTCCACATGTTGAGAAATGACTTCTTTTCTCATTGACTAATACCTTTAACAAACAGGAGCCACTCCTAAGGGTATCGTAAACCTCATGAAAGTTGAAGGATTGACAATCTATCATGTAAAAAGCCATTTACAGGTATATGAATATATTTCTATCCTCGATTGGTTCCTTATAACGAAGTGTGGTTAGTTTTATTCATTTCGATGGACTTTTTTTTTCTTTTTTTCTTCTTCTAATTTCAGAAATATAGAACAGCAAGATACAAACCGGAGTCATCAGAAGGTAAACATTACCTTCTCTTTTATTTTTTCTCTGATGATTGGCTTGAAAACATCTTTGAGACCTATTGTTTGCCAGATTTCATATATAAAAATGTTTTCTTCCTGATTGATAACAACTGTGCTGCTACATGTTTAACTTCAAACTCTTAGCAATGTTAAACCGCTTTCAAATATATATTTCTCTTCCCCTCATATCCTATGTCTTTGTGGTATGGTATGAAATATACGTCTTATTTCTTTATAATTCTCTCTTTTTGGAAAAAGAAATGCACTATGTGTGTGTGTTATGTATGTAGACATCCATTTCTAAAAGAATTTAGCATTTGAATTATAAGTGAATTATTCTATTTTATTTTTATGTCAGGACCATGCGAGAAAGTTTCAACTCCAGTGGAAGAAACAAATCCTCTAGATGTGAAAGGGTACGTACTTTTCGTTCACCCAAAATATTGAAGAATATACATCTCTCTTTTGTTTTCTTCCTCTTTCATCTTCCCTAGTTTGATATGCTTTGTTATCAGGTTTCATGTATTTTTTGCATCCCCAGAAAAAGTTTCATACATTAAGCAATTGAACTTTGAATATTAAATGGTTATGAGGCGATCTGTTTGCTTGTAGGACCAAATTCAGTTCTAGTTACTTGTTAGTTGTTACAGTTTGCCATTTTTCGTTAATGGTCCTTAGAGGAACTTTCCAACTTTATTTTATGCATTTTTAATCTCATTGTTGGAGCTAAAATGGTAACTCACCTATCTATCTATGATCTACTTGTGAGCCATTAAGTTGAAATCAGGCTGAAAGTTTTTGTGTACCTCTTGCAGGAGCATGGGTATTACTGAAGCATTGCGGTTGCAGGTGGAACTCCAGAAGCGGCTTCATGAACAACTTGAGGTATGCAGTTGGAAGACTTGAATTGCCTTCTGTACCTTCTGTTTAGAATTTGTAACAAACTTTGCTTGTCGGTAACTGGGTATGGTACTCAAGTGACTCTACTACTGTTGAAATGTGGACACAGAAACATAAACACAAGAGTTGATATTGGGTTTTCACATGTTCTGATGTTATGGTTAAATTTTGCAGAACCAAAGAAAGCTGCAGTTGAAAATTGAAGAACAAGGGAAGTACCTTGAGAAGATGTTTGAGCAACAAAGAAAAATCGAAGACAACAGGGTCACGTCCGGATCATCCACTGTGGATGACCACCCTACTCCGCTATCAAACATTGTATGTCCTCACCCTGGAGAGGATAAACCAGAAACCTCTAATCATCAGCATGATAAAACAGCGATCAGCATCCCCTTAGAAGATGGTTCACAAGATGCAAGCAGGGAGGCACACGAACCTGAATGTCCTGAGGATCCAGATGGTGTCGAGTTTGGTGCTCAGCCCACAAAACGAGCCAGGAATGGATAAAAATGACAGTATTCTTAGGATTTGTCTCGAAGTAAGCTTTGATAAGGAGCATGTGGTATATTATTGTAGGACGAACCAAGCTGACCGGAATCAGGAAATGTTCCAGAGTTTGAAGGTTCTAGTTTTGGTCGTTTAAACTTTAGTTTTCATGGGCGAATAAAACTGTAGTCTATGAGTTTCTTGATTAGCATTCTCTGACAAGGGATGTATTCTGCATTGAGAAATGTCACCACCTTGGATGATGAATTTACTTTTTATGCCTTTGACTGCGATTCTTATTGTCAAATTCAATATTGTTCAAGTTAATCATGTTTTTCTTAACTCAATATTGTTCAATTACCATTGTCCATAATACATTGGTACAATTCACGAATTCTATAACTTGTTTGACATGATTGGGTAAAGTGATATACGGTAAAGCTAGACAGTATAGAATGTAAGGGGTAAAGTGGGGTTTGATGAAAAATATAGATGACCGTTGAAAATAAACTTACTTATAAATGAGAAATGTTATTTTTACCGTATTTGTCATACTACATTTTGAAAATGACACATACGATGCATGCGGCGAAGTTAATAAGTTATTTGCAAAAAGTGAAATTTTGAAAGTGTATTGGGGTGAGGATAATGCTAGTGAGGGAGACTAAATTTACAAACTAAATAATGGGGTTATTAATGATTGAATTATTATTTAAATATTGATTAATATATGTATTTTCTATAGGTGACATATCATTTGGTTTGCATATTTGGTTTAAAATTTTGGTCTAACATTACCCTAAAGGTGAGGAAGAACGAAGCAAAACCAATTTCGAGGAGTTGGACACATTATTTCCGTTCGTGTTTAGCTTCTCCATTCCCCCCTTTCTAATTCTATTTCTCTCTTTCTTCACTTCCTCTCTCAGATTATTTCAAACAAGAACACTTCTTTGACAAATCCACCCTTTATTTTACCTGATCGTATTATTTCTCTATGGGTACCGTTTCCGATCGACTTCAAACATAAACAACAACAAACTCTTATTCAACTAAGTATTTAAAGTTGGTTGCATGAATTCTAAAAAGTCACTGTTCTCATTTTTGTGCCAAATCTTCGCATATCTTTTCTTAAAGTCTTTTTCCAAATCTTCCCCCCTAACCTGCTGAAAACCTACTGAAAAATTCTTTAACCCATGGGTATAAATTCCCATCCCTAATGCTATAGAATTTTTCCATAGGTAATCCATAAATTCTGGGTTTAAGGGGGATTGTGGATCTTGATGGGAAGCAAAGAAAAAAGCACAATGCATCAGTCCGCAACAACATTTTATGATAGCAATATTAGAGCAAAGTAAACTCGTCGGTTCTACATGGTTGTTTGCGGTTGAATGGGCTGTTCCCACTAGAGATTCTGAAATCTGGAAGGGCTTCTCGATGGCGAAAGAGGGAGGTAGGAGATGAGGAGACATACGCTTCTGCATCTGCATGTTCGTGCTAGGTTACAGTATCCCCTATAAATTAAGGCTACTGCATCTGCATGTTGGTTTGCTGTAGGCTCACTCACAGAGGAGAGGCATCAATATATATGGTATCATCATCGCCAACTACGTGATGCCAGAAAAAGGGCTTCCCTTCGTCCATGATATATTGCTCCTTGTACACGGAAGGCATACGCTTCTGCTGGGAGAGGGAACAAATAATCTCCAAAGCTCGGCAGCGACTCCCTTAGCTTCCTTACATCTTCGGTTGGTTTCACTTGCACGTCAACGGTCATGCCAGTAAACTTGGACGTCACCTCAGCTTCAATGGATCTTTGATTATTCCTTTTGTTGAAATGACCGACAAGCTAGAATTCTACTCATAATGATAAGCTGTGGATTATAAGCTCTCTATGTAGATTATAAACGCATAGCCTCGAGATCCTTCATCACTTGTTTTCTCATCTTAAAATTCTTGATATGGTATGCAGGAGGCACTTTATGGACTATACAGTCTTCCACAATCTTCCTGAATATGTTTAATCCAAGAGATGAACCCCCTATAGCAGCAACGACTTCACCCTATTCATTTGCAGACAAGTTAAAAATTAGTAAATTAATCATCCTTTCTTCACATAAAAATAAAAAATAACACTTAACACTTACAAGCAAGAAAATCTGAGTGGCTGTTAGATCTGCCATTGCCTACATTTCAATTATATTTTAAGAAGAAAAAGAAAAAATTAGAGAATGACAAACGGGAAGAAACTAATGAAGTTTTCAGAGATGACTAAAGAAACGTAGAAGATAATGATCCTGCACCTGCAAGGAGCCGCAGAGAAGATGTCGTCGTTCAACATATTGATCCTGCACAATAACTAGAGATTAGAAACGGTACTCATCATATAGCAGGTAGCATATGACAACAAAGCCCCGTATTCCTTATTCTTCCTCACATAAATTACTGTTCACTAAACCCTAACTAACTATAATTCTTTCTAATATCAAACAAATTAAAGATCCAACAACAACAACAATAAAACATTTTTCCACTAAGTGAGATTTAGTTGTATGAATCCTAGAACGCCATTGCACTCAGTTCTGTGCCACATCTTCAGTTAGATCTAAGTACTCCAAGTCTTTTCTTAGAGTATCTTCCAAAGTCTTTCTAGGTCTTCATCTATCCCTTCGGCCTTGAACCTCTATCTCGTAATCACACCTTTTAACCAGAGCGTCAGTAGGCCTTTGTTTCACATGTCCAAACCACCGTAACCAATTTTCTCTCATCTTTTCTTCAATTTCAGCTACTCCTACTTTACCTCGGATATCATCATTCCTAATCTTATCCTTTCTTGTGTGCCCAAATATCCAATGAAGCAATCTCATCTCCGCTACACTCATTTTATGTACGTGTTGATGCTTCACCGTCCAACATTCCGTGCCCACATATTCCATTAACAATGTCAAAATATTGCTGAAATAAAAAGGCTCTACATCACAGCTATAGCGAATGCATCCGAGAACATAAACGACAAGATTTTTGTAACCTGACATTTGTTCCAAGAAAAATGACAAACAACTGCAAGAACAACTAATGCAAGGAAATTTATTAAGAACAGACACCTTTTGGATACCAAATTTTGAGCAAAGTCCATTCCTTTTAAACCCTACGTCGATGATATCGCATATCTTTCCATTCAGAACTTCTAATGCCTGAAACGAAATATATAATAGGTTTATATACAAGAATTACCTGAACTCAGAGAATAGCTTATTGGCTCTATATAGCTAAGGAATAATAACAAATTAAGGATCTGTCAATTGTTACCTGAGATGCAGGAACTCCAATTGAGAGAAGGTGAAGAAGATTTCTTGCCCTGATAATAATATATGGGTCTGTATTCATGATCACTACGATTATCATGTAACCCCTGGCCTAAACATGATCAAAAGTAAACAATTTAGTAATGTATGAATAATTATAATTCATGTTTCAAAATTCATCACATTTCACGAATAATTATTACTGCATACCAGATCCAATGAGCATAAAATATTATACTGGTCTAAAGCAGATTTAATCATGGGCCAAGCTTCTTGCAAATCTTTTTCTGCACAAGATAATGCCAAGCCTCATACGTCAGAAATCATTTGCGTATCTAAATAATTATCGTGGCAATATTGTAAGTTGTTCTATTGTTAGAAGTAAACAAAAATATGACCAAAAATATCAAATAAATATTAGACGATTCTTTCAAATCAAAGAAAATATGTTTAACTACCTGCTTCTTTCACCCAATTTCTCAACAAAAAATCAAAACAAAATCGAAATTTTCCTTTCAGTAAATTAAAATTTACGAGCAGCCTAATTAATTAACACAAAGAAAAACGAAATTAAAAAAATAATAATAATAACTAGAGATCGATGGGAGAGGCACGTACCTATGGATTTATGAAAATTCCTAGAGAATGATTTGGCTTGATACTTGGGATCTATGTCCTCTGAAGGGCGAGAGTACTTGTCGATGTCCATTCGGTGGCCGTTTGGAACCTCTTCCCGCGGCTTCATCTTATTGTCTTGCTGTTGTTGCTCACAGCAGACGCCGTTCACGTCAACGTTCATCGTCGGTATGTAGCTTGCACGCACCGTAATATCCAGATGATGAGATCAGAATTTCAGAGGAGAAGGATACCGCAGAATTGGATAGTGCAGACTGCAGAGGGAAGGAAAAAGGAAGAGGTTGCGCCTGCTTTTATAGCTTTCGTAAACTTGTAATGATTTCCATAAAAAAGAAAGAAAAACCGTTGATTGGTTCAACGGATGGATTCAATTTGAGGTCCTAATCTGACGGTTGACGTGTCATGGGTCATTTTGGGAAAGAAAAATTTTATTTGAGACCATGTAACATCTTTTTACACCCAACTTACTTTTTTCATCCATATTGTTTTTTATTAAAGAACTATCTCTCTTTAAACCCAAATTTATTACCTAAACTATCATCTCAAACCCATATTTGATATGAACATCACATCAGAGTTGCATGTTAGATATACGTTTTCGCTTAAACATCACGAGGAAAATATGTATTAAGAAAACCTAACCTTCAAAGCATGTATGTAGAAATTTAGAAGTAATTGGTAAAATTACATAGGATTGTTAATGATGACGGCAGAATCCTAGTGCTTAAAATTATTTTCAAAACTATTTTCTTTTATTTTCTTTACTTTTCCAATTTTTAATTGTTTTTAATTAAATTTCTTTTTTAATATTTTAGGTCATAAAAACAATCTTTTCCAAAATCTTGTTTCAAAAAATTAATTAAGATTTGGTTTTTACATAAATTATTCATTCAATCCCTATGAAGAACGACCTTACTTAAACTGTTACACTACAATTATCTTATTAGTATTTTTAAATGTTTGCTAGTGGTAAAATCTCTATCACCAGCATCCCGTCGTCAATGGGTTTTGGGTATTAACAGTGACTGTCACTCGTAAGAACCCACGCGCCTTGGAGGTGTCTTCTAGCTCAACGAACTCAACAATCTCCTTAGCCAGGCGTCGAACATTGTATCCGTACTCAGGTATAGCGGAACACCCCATATTTATACCCAGAAGGGGACCAGCTCCATCTGGATCTCCTCAAGTGCAAGCTCAGGCGGCCATCTCTTGACAGAAATTCCGCTTCATGACAGCCCAGGGGACTTGTTCAAGAATCTTTACTGCAGTGCTTTCATCTTGTGCCATAATATACATAGAAGAATACAAATTATAATAGGATTGTAGTGGAGGGTGTAAATTATAATAGAAGAATACAAATTATAATAGGATTGTAGTGGAGGGTGTAGATTATGCCACGTGTCAAAAGAGAAGGAAAAACGCAACAGAAGGGTTTCAATTTTCACGTCGTTCTTCGCGAGGCTCTGCAACCCAGACTCATTCCGACGCTAGGTAAAATTTTTTTCCAGAATTTCCGAAATTTAACTCTCTTTTGGCGACCGATACATCTGAAGAAATAGTCACCCCTTTTTCCAATGCCAACGCCTCAAAATTCCGATATATCGCCGAACGTGCCGGTTTCTAAAAGATGGCTTGTAATTCAAGAAGCGAAGTTGCAACTGTGGCTGGCGGGTCCTCTGATTGCAGTGAGCTTGTTGCAGTACAGCTTACAGGTCACATGATAAAGTTTGTTTGTTTTATGTTTTTGATTGAGTGTTTGAATCGGTTTCTTGGGTAGGATAGTAGAGAAATTGAAAAAGAAAGGAACTTGGAGATTGGTTTCTGCTATGCAAATAATGCAGCAGACTTAATTGAATAAGTAGAGTGATTTTTACACAAGAGTATGGTGCATTTCCATCACCCATACTTCTACAAAAGGTGATTGACAAGAGGCTTTAACAACCATTAAGCCTTACTACTCCAGATTACATCCTAACCCTTCATTTTGGGGTTAAATGATTTAATCTGGAGTGTACACTTGTCACTCACACACTTACACAAACATTTAAAAACAAAACTAGCCGTTGGAGACTAGAACCCTTCATTTTCTTTCTTCTTCTTCGATGCAGATGACATCCTTTTGCTCGGGAGTATCTTGCTGCCTTCGACTCCCCGACTCCAGGAGCTGGTTAGCTTCCAACACTCCCTTCTAAACTGCTTCTGGGAGTCAATCCGAGCAAACCCCTCAGGTAATTGAATCTCTCCTTCGGTAGTGCTTTTGTGAATATGTCTGCGATCTGATCTTCTGTGCTGCAATAGATTAGCTTGATTGTGTTGTCTTGCAATGCTTCTCTGATGAAATGATATCTTCTCTTGATGTGTTTTGTTCTCTGATGAAATACTGGGTTTTTAGTCATGGCAATTGCAGAGGTGTTGTCACACAGAAGTGGTGTGGCTTCAACTTGCAATTCGCCAAAATCTTTAAGTATGAACCTTAGCCAAATAGCTTGAGATGTAGCTTCTGATGCACTCACATACTCTGCCTCGGCTGTGGACAGTGCAACACTTTGTTGCTTCACAGAGGCCCATGAAAAAACCCCTGATCCGAAAGTGAAAGCATAGCCCGATGTGCTTCTACTATCATCCTCACTGCCACCCCAGTCACTATCACAGAATCCAATTAGAATAGATGACTTTCCCATCTCATATTTGATCCCATAATCAAGAGTTCCTTGTACATATCTTAGTACTCTCTTAGCTGTGCCCATATGTATCTTGCTAGGATTCTGCATAAACCTAGAAAGTAGGCTTGCTGAGAACATCAGATCTGGCCTTGTTGCAGTTAGATACAATAGACTGCCAACAATGCTTTTATAGAGACTAGCATCTGCAGGTTCACTTCCATCCTCCTTCTTGAGCTTCTCATTTGCAATTAAGGGTGTAGAAACTGGTTTGCAACCCTTCAAACCAAACTTTTCAAGCAAAGTTTCAGCATACTTCTTTTGATGAATAAAGATGCTACTTGCTTTTTGAATTACCCCAATGCCAAGAAAATGATGCAAGAGGCCTAGGTCAGTCATCTCGTACCTCTTCATCATTTCTTCCTTGAACTCTTCCATCATTGCAGCATCATTTCCAGTGTAGACAACATCATCCACATAGATTGAGACAATGAGTGTCTTGTTGTTGCTTTCTGTCTTGGTGTAGAGTGTAGCTTCACTAGGACTTTTCTGAAATCCTTTCTCAATGAAATATGAATCAATCTCACTGTACCAAGCTCTTGGAGCTTGTTTTAGGCCATAAAGAGCCTTCCTTAACTTGTACACTTTTTCTGGAAACTCTTGATTTGTGAACCCTTGAGGTTGTTCCACAAACACTTCCTCCTCTAGCACTCCATTTAGAAATGCAGATTTAACATCCAATTGATGCAGCTTCCAACCCTTCTTGGCTGCTAGTGCTATCAAGGTCCTTATGGTGTCTAACCTTGCTACTGGAGCAAAGGTTTCATTGAAGTCTACACCAGGTTTCTGTGAGTAACCTTTGGCCACTAACCTGGCCTTGTTCTTTTGCACAGAACCATCTAGATTTAGCTTCACTTTGTACACCCATTTTACACCAATCACAGGCTTCTCACTTGGTCGATTTACAAGTTCCCAAGTGTCATTCTTTTCTATCATTTCAAGCTCTTCCTTCATTGCTTTCTTCCAAGCTATGTCTTTCTCAGCTTCTTCATACGTTTCTGGTTCTACTACACAGTAATTACATGTAGCATAAATCTCATCCAGATTTCTCAATCTTACTGGAGTTGAACTAGGAGTTGTTGTCTGTGATTGACTTGATTGTGGACTCATAGTAGCTTGCTGTGGGGTCCCTTGTATGTCACCATTATCTGTGACTTCTTCTTGAACTGAGGTCTCTATAGGCTCCCTTGTTTGCCTTTTGTTTAGGTCAATTTGTAGAGAGACACTGTCCTTTTCCTCTACCATTGTATCCCAGTTCCACATTGAGTCTTCATCAAAGATAACATCCCTTGATAGGATTATCTTTTGAGTCAATACATTATAAACTCTGTATCCTTTCTCACTGGTACCATAGCCTACAAAAACACCCTTGTTACTTGATTTCTCCAACTTGTGCCTTAGTTGATGAGGGATGAGATTGTAGCATACTGAGCCAAACACTCTCAGATGCTTCACAGAAGGCTTCCTTCCACTGAACACTTCAAATGGAGTCTTCTTCTCCAATGCCTTAGTAGGACACCTATTCAATAGATACACTGAGGTGTTCACAGCTTCACCCCAAAATTTATAAGGCATGTTCTTCTCATGCATCATAGACTTAGCCATTTCGACTATTGTCCTATTCTTCCTTTCTGCAATCCCATTCTGTTGTGGTGAATATGCCACAGTGAGTTGCTTCTCCAACCCTACATCTTCACAGAATACATTGAACTCATGTGAGGTGTACTCACCACCCCTATCACTTCTTAGTCTTTTGATTTGGTATCCACTTTGCAATTCCACCATTGCCTTAAACTTCTTGAATATTGTGAATACCTCAGACTTGAACCTCATGAAATACACCCAACACATCCGTGAATAATCATCAATGAAGGTTAGGAAATACCTGTTTCCACTGATTGTTGTTGTTCTCATTGGTCCACACACATCTGAGTGAATCAATTCGAGTGGCTTTGTTGCCCTCCAAGCCTTTCCAGCTTCAAATGAATCTCTGTGATGCTTGCCAAACACACACCCTTCACAGATTTCATTGCATTGATCCATTTTTGGTATACCTTGCACCATTTCATCCTTTTGCAGATTTTGTAAGCTTGTCATGTTTAAATGACCAAGTCTCTTGTGCCATAGTTTCATAGAACTTGTCACACTTGCTTTCTTTGCCATTTCTTCTAAGTACTTCAGTACAAGTGGAAAGCTTCTGTTTTTCACTTCCACTTTGGTCACCAAGTTTGATAGGGATCTGTCATCATAGATCTCAACCACAGTTCCCCCAAAGAGTAGGAAATAGCCATGCTCCATCATTTGACCCACACTAAGTAGATTCTCATCCAATCCAGGCACTAGCATCACCTCCCTTATACATCTTCTTCCTTTCTTGGTGTTGATAACCAGAGTTCCTCTTCCAGTGGCTTTGACAATGTTTCCATCACCCATTTTCACTTTTCCAGTGAAGTTTGTGTCGATGTCAATAAGTAAAGACTCATGTGCAGTCATGTGGTTGCTGCAGCCACTGTCAATGTACCACACTTCATTGTTTCTCTCCATTTTTGCATTGAAAGCACAGAACACATTTGCTTCTTCTTCCACTTGATTTGCACAGTTTACTTGTTGCACATTCTTTGATCTGCAGTCCTTCATAATGTGCCCAAACCTGTTGCATTTGTGGCATCTAGGCTTGTCCTTGAACCAACACTCTCCAAGGTGGAATTTATCACAGTGCTTACATTGCTGCTTGGTTCTTGGACCTACATTGGTGTTGCTGCCTTGGTTAGGTCTTGAGTTGTGATACCCTTTTCCTTCCCATTTCTTGCTTTTGCCCTTCCACTGTGGTTTCTGATTGCTTGCACTGGCTTGACTACTAGATCCAACATTGAGTGTTTGAAAGGCTTTCTCAGGTGCAGAGTCAGCATGCCTCTCGAGCCTTTGATCAAAAGCTCTTAAGGATGCCATCACCTCTTGTACACTGAGAGTTTCAGTGTCTTTGGTTTCTTCTATAACACTCACTATTGAATCATAGGGTTTAGTCAAACTAATCAACAGTTTTTGGACAATTCTTTCATTAGGCAGTTCCTCACCATATGTTTTCATCTTGTTTACAACATCAAACAGCCTAGTGAAGTAGTCTTTTAACAGCTCATTTTCCCTCATTCTTGTATACTCAAAATCTCTTCTAAGGGACTGAAGTTTTACCTTTCTAACTTTGGTGTCTCCTCTGTATTCTTGCTGTAAAACTTCCCAAGCTCCCTTTGCAGTCTCTTCATTTGCTATCCTCGGAAAAATGGTGTCTGAGACAGCACCTTGAATGATTCCAAGTGCTCTAGCATCCTCCATCCGATTCTGCTTCAGTGTTTTGAGTTGTGTTTCTGTGAGATCCTCCTCTAGAGCATCGATCTCCATCTCAGGTAGTTCATACCCATGTTGAACCATATCCCATAGATCATAGGATTTGAAAATGGTTGTCATTCTTATTCTCCAAAAATCATAATTCTCCCCATCAAAGACTGGAGCTTTTAGCTCACTGCTACTGCTGGATCCTTTCATTTCCAGAATTGTTTGTTGATTATTGTTATAGAAGACACTACGTTGGTGCTCCCAAAGATCTTATCTTGCACAGATTACGCCCCGAAAGTTGTAAGATCAATAACAAAGCTCTGAGGCCATGATAAAGTTTGTTTGTTTTATGTTTTTGATTGAGTGTTTGAATCGGTTTCTTGGGTAGGATAGTAGAGAAATTGAAAAAGAAAGGAACTTGGAGATTGGTTTCTGCTATGCAAATAATGCAGCAGACTTAATTGAATAAGTAGAGTGATTTTTACACAAGAGTATGGTGCATTTCCATCACCCATACTTCTACAAAAGGTGATTGACAAGAGGCTTTAACAACCATTAAGCCTTACTACTCCAGATTACATCCTAACCCTTCATTTTGGGGTTAAATGATTTAATCTGGAGTGTACACTTGTCACTCACACACTTACACAAACATTTAAAAACAAAACTAGCCGTTGGAGACTAGAACCCTTCATTTTCTTTCTTCTTCTTCGATGCAGATGACATCCTTTTGCTCGGGAGTATCTTGCTGCCTTCGACTCCCCGACTCTAGGAGCTGGTTAGCTTCCAACATCACAGCAGTCATGTTTGTCGGCCATCTCGGAGAGTTGGAACTTTCTAGTGCTTCCATGGCCTCTTCCTTTGCTAATGTCACTGGATTCAGTGTCTTGGTAAGTGACTTTCTCTTCAACATTTTGTTCAAATTTTCTTTTGGTAAGTGGCGGTGTTTAAGCTTTTCTCCATTTGTCACGGCGCCAATGTGACGTTCCCGTTGCATGAAAGTCCTCATGTTGGTTACGATGGATAATAAAAAGTATTGTATTGTCCAAGTCTAGTTTGATCTATTTGTTATTGCATTGGACTGTTACTGTATTCGACTCTCATTAGAATAAAAACATGAATATGATTTAATTCTTTAGGGGCTCATTTAGAAATGTTTTTTAGGAAACACTTTTGGTCATATACGGGTGCTTTTGCAGTAAGCATGTTTTTTAGGAAACACTTTCGGTCATACACGGGTGCTTTTGCAGTAAGCATTTTATTAGAGGCCAGTAAAAAATTATCAAACATGTCTCGCAGTTGGGAATGGGAAGTGCATTGGAAACACTATGTGGGCAAGCCTACGGAGCCAAACAGTACCGCATGCTTGGAGTCCACATGCAAAAAGCAATGCTAATATTATTAGCAGTAAGCATTCCCTTGTCACTCATCTGGTTCTACACAAGCGACATTCTCATGGCTCTTCACCAAGACCACGAGATATCTGCCGAGGCAGGAACCTTCAACCGCTGGATGATTCCGAGTCTGTTCGCCTTCAGCCTCCTCCAATGCCTCAACAGATTTTTACAGACGCAAAACAATGTGTTTCCAATGATGATCACCTCTGGAGTCACAGCTTTTCTCCACATTGCGGTTTGTTGGGGACTTATTTTTAAATCTGGACTGCGAAACAAAGGTGCCGCGTTGGCAATTAGCATTTCGCATTGGCTTAACGTGGTGTTAGTGGCAAGTTATGTGCTGTTCTCGCCCGCCTGCAAGAAAACTTGGACTGGATTTTCGAAACAGGCATTGCATGACATTTTCAGCTTTGTCAAACTTGCCATTTCTTCAGCTGTAATGCTATGGTACGTTTCATTTTCTGCTTAACAGATAGTACAAAACATCAAAATTGTCATGTGTACCAGAAATGTTGGATCTTTTTTTTTTTTCTATTTGAATCACTGACTATATACACGCTTTCGAATTGCAGCCTCGAATATTGGTGTTTCGAAATGGTTGTTCTCTTATCCGGTCTTCTCCCGAACCCAAAACTAGAAACATCTGTGTTATCAATAAGGTACAGAATGTAGAAAACTATAGAGAACTATTATTCGTTCACTCGTAAGTAAATTTGAATAGTTTCTGATTTTGTTGTTGTCTTTGCAGCCTAAACACATGTTGGATGGTTTATACGATATCAGTTGGCCTTGGCAGCGCAATAAGGTCGGTGATTCATGTGATTTCTAACAGCATATCAACATTCAATCTTGTACTTGTATTTATCTTCTAATCTGAGAAATTGAGAATAATATTTTCCTGTTATCGTAACAGCACAAGAGTGTCAAATGAATTGGGTGCTGGACGACCACAAGGCGCAAAATTAGCTCTACGAGTCATGACTGTGATGGCTTTATTACAGGGTGCTGCAATCGCAATAGCAACGGTTTTGATACGCCATGTTTGGGGAAAGCTCTACAGCAATGAGCATCAAGTGATCAAATATGTTGCTAAAATGATGCTACTGCTTGCAGTTTCCGACTTCTTGGATGGATTCCAATGTGTGCTTTCAGGTTCTAGCAATTACTGAATCCAATGGCTTCATGAAGTTTGAAACTTAACATATTTTAAGTGCTTTATTTCTTTTCAAAATTCTCATTTCGCAGCTAAAAAGAATTAATAATTGGGTATGCAGGGGCTGCCAGAGGCTGTGGATGGCAGAATCTTTGTGTAGCCATAAATTTTATTGCTTATTATGCTGTGGGAATTCCTACTGCTGTGGTTTTCGCCTTCGTCCTCCATATTGGAGGTATGGTGAGTCTCTCTCTCTCTCTCTCTCTCTCTCTCTCTGTGTGTTTGTGTGTGTATATATATATGTATGTATGTATCAGCCATTGAAGTTTAAATTTGTGTGTATAGGGGCTTTGGATGGGAATCATTTGTGGACTTGTTGTTCAACTAACAGCACTTGTGGTGGTAAATTTACGCACTGATTGGAATAAAGAGGTAAGTTCAGGACATGTCCTTCGTTTCACCTTGCTAATAGCATTTTGTCCATGTTTAATACAGTTCCTCATTTCAGGCAACGAAGGCTGCCAATCGTGTTCAGAATACCACCTCAGTCATCGACGGTACGACCTAGGTAATTTGATGCGGCAGATCAAAGCAATCTTTTCTTCTGTTTTCGATAGAAATGTATTGTCGTGAAATAAGAACAATTAGGAAACCAGTTGGAAAGGAAAGAACTTCATTTGTGGACTTGCACTGACACTAAGCAAAGTCCAGTAGCAAACCGAGCCCCAAACAAGTTTTTCCCATTTCCTGGAGTCCTGGACTTCAAATAATTGCATTGCATTCTATTTTCCTATTTAACATCGAAAGAACACAATACAGAATCTGAATTACGAAACTCTTGTTGTCATGAGAATATGCACTATAGCAGCAGACTCCAATTAAACTAGCATGAGAAATACTTAGGAGATTCTCTTAGCTAAAAGTAAGACTTTCTGCAACCTTATATTTTTGACATAATTTTTTATAATATTAGTAAAAAAATTGACATTAAGTTACGAAGTTCTAGAAAGTTTTACTTTTGAGAGCCCAGAGCATTTCTCAACTAGCATTACTTTATATATCAGTGATGGCCCCACTATTGGTGTGCCAAAGTCCTAATCATACAACCTTAAACCTTCGGCCAAATCAAAAGGCTATTAAAAATCAATAAAGGAAAAGAAAATTTTATTTCAACCCATGTAACCTCTTTCTACACTCAACTTACTATTTTCACCCATATTGTTTTTTATTAAAGAACTAATATCTCTTTAAACCCAAATTTATTACCTAAACTATCATCTCAAACCCAATTCAAAATGATAAATTATCTTTAAACTCATTCCCTTTATAAATAACATATCTAATTGTTTTTTTTTTTCCTGTTCAAAATGGCGTCCTTGCCCCACCCCCTTCTTCCCACTAGCATTTTCATGGCTACTTTTTATCTTTCTGTACCAAACCCACACATTTGCCTTTTTTTTCTTTCTGCTGATGCGCATAAGCAACAAATCAAACAATTATCCTTGAAATTTTTCCAATTACGAGGCATAGATATTTGACAACATGGAAAACACTGAGATTTAAAAAACCTAAGACCTTGCAATTAAAAGAAACCAATTATCAACTTTTCCAACAGTAAGTAGTTAAACTTGCTTGTCTTGATTCAAAGAATTACAGGAAGATTGTTGTAACTAGTTCATATTTTTACATTACGAATTTTTCCACTGTGAGTTCTAAACTTAAAACATGATAGAAAATAAACTAAAGAAAAGGAAATTTCAACATATCTATCAAAACATTTTTAATCATCTTCAAGAGCCAGAACATCATTAGTGGCTACATTCTCTAACCCTCAAAGTTGCTTAATTTGATCAACACACCCCTGGTATTTTGAGTACAAGTTGTTCACTCTAATATCACTGCTCATTTGACTCTTTTTGTGCCACATGGTAGAACTGTCAACTTTGCATGGTCGTCTTTTTATCTTAATCTTTTCTTTTGGAGCATTAAGTGAAGTCATACCTGGGTTCATTAGCTCTTCAATTTTTATCTCGAGCTCTCGTTTCTTATCATCATCTTTTTCTTCATACCACCTATTAAATCTTTCCACCCGTGACTTTTCCGGAGGAATTAGTTGTTCACTACCATTTGGCATATTGATAAAATCTAATTTTCTCCAATGTGGATAAAGAGCGTCAAGTGGGATCGACTTACCAAACCTTCTATATTATGCAATCTCATGTGCACACGGCAACTGATGAGTTTGGCAAATGGTGCAACCACAAGATACAACAATCACCCTTTATTTTTCCAACCTGTTATTAAAAAGGAATACAATATAATTTAAGTCACCTTGAAATACAATATAGTTTAAAAGGCTAAATAATCATTTCGTAAATGCAAGGCAAACCCAAACTACCTTTTGGACTCACAGACAATTAAGTTCAAGGCATGGATAGAAACAAAACCTACTAGTCGTTGCAACTCAGGTTTCTTGAATTTGAGTTGAACAAAACATCGACTTTTTTCAAAAGATGCTTTAACCTCTGTATGATACAACTCCAATAAGGAGTGTATATGTACCCACAATGTCTCAAAGTTAAGTTGACTAGAGCGAAGTTGTCGCTTCAACTTTGCATGTGCACTTTCTGCCATGTTTACAACAATATGTGAGTAATCATAAACCATATATAGAATTTTAAAAGTAAGGAGAAATATACCCGTTGGAGGTTGTAGTACCAAGATGCATACAATTATCTGTCCAACTGCCTACGAATTTATCCTTATATGGAATTAACCAATTGTTTCGTATGTACTCAAGAGCATCATTATAATTACTGAACTTAGATTTCATTTCTTGCAAAGAACGCTGACACTCATTCTGTTTCCGAACTCACAAGGCAGTTCCAATCTCTATTAAATTTATTCCATTGCTTATTTGACTCAAACATTTTCTTGCACTTTGACATCACTTTTTTGTTAATATGTCATATACACAATAAATGTTGCGCACTAGGAAATATAGACTTGATGAAATTCAAAAGTGCTAAATCTTGATCGGTGGCAATAACCCCAGGAAAACAATAGTCATGAAGCAATGTCTTTAATCTAGTCAAACCCCAAGTGTAATTGTCTTCTTTATCAGCCTCCATATACACAAAAGCAACTGAGAATGTCATATTAGTGAATGTCACACCCACAATTTGTAAAAGTGAAAAACGGTACCTGTTAGTCTTATATGTGCAATCCATGATAAGTACATGTGAGAATGCTCATAATATCTCAACATTAATAGGGTGAGCCCATAAAAGGTCAATCACACAACTCCTGTGCCACTCAACATACTTGTGCTCTGACAACTTATAAAGCAATTGTTGCATCTGTGTTCTCCCGGAAAATTCTTTCATCCTACTTCGGTACCTAGCATTATATATTGTTCTTATAGTTGATACATTTTTGTGCATCTCTGTCTTTGATAGAGACCAAGATATCTTTGGGCCTCACCAAACTCTTAGATATATCCACCAACAATTCGTTCTTCTCTTTAGAAAGTCACCTCGCAAAAGAATGTCCTTCAAGATACACTGAAGCAAGATGATTATGCACTCCACATACTATTTTCAATGTCCAATCGTCCTCATCATCAATATTCACACCTTTCAACAATAATGGACATCACATTTTTTCGTACCAGAACTCCTAGATTGTTTTTTTTGTGTGACCAATCTCATCTGACCTTTGACCATATGCTACAACACACTTGTATGGCGGATATGTACCGTTTCTTTCACAAGCAAGTGTTAGTCGAGGGTGACTCACAAGCTTACCTTCACCTCCTAAATCACACCCTTAAATAACAATTACCATATTATTCAGCTTTCCTTGTTCATGAACCCACCTAATCAACGCATCTTTTCCTTTGAATATCTGCATATAACACCTATCTATTTAGAAGTAAAATTCTAAAATTAACTAACACGTCAACAACACTGAAAATAAATGATTATCTCATGATTTGTAAATTGATCAGTATAATCCACTACACACTCTTGTCCAACCTCTTTGCCTCGATCAGAGGCATCATCGAATTCTTGTTGCTAAAAAAATAAATGTCAAAACCGTATTAATAAGTGGCCATGAAGGACAAAGTTAATAAAGTTTTTAAACATATAAGCTCTAAGCTTGAATTATCTAATCACGGTGAGGATGGAGTTTTCATATATTTACTCGAAAAATATAAAATTTCATCAATAGAAGTAACATGTTGAAACAAGCTCTCAACTAGAATTTTTGTATATTTTTCATTTTTTTACTAGAAGAATATAATTTATAGTAGGGGCCTGATCTCACCACATGTAAGATTTAAGTCGATTAAAAATATGAAGTGTTAATGTGTTAAGGTCCTTGCAATTCTGCAATTCTGCAAGTCTACAAGTCTGTACTAAAAGGCATATTACTTGTAAACAAAGTGATAGGTGGCACAATAGGAAATAGTTACATTGATGCCAAATGGTGTTTTGGGGTGTAGATAGACATCGGCAGAGAAAAACAATAAAAAGGAGTTCCTTGTCAGACACCGGAATCCAAACTGTTTTGGGGTGCAAATAGACACCAGAACCCAAAGTGTTGCAGAAAGTTTTGGGGCAAACACAAACAGTTCAAGTCGTTTTGGTGTTTTAGGGTGCAGACAAACACCGGAATCCAAAGTTTGCAGAAAGTTTAACAAACAATGCAGGATTGATGAAAAAAAATTGAAACCCAAATACTCATCTTTTAAACTTTTAAAAAATTGAAATCAAACAAACAAAATATTCATAAATTGAGTCATACCTTAGTTGGAGGATTCAAAACTTCAATCACCATCCATCAATAAAAAAAAACTTGTTTTTCTCTACAAGAGCTATTAGGGTTTTAATCGGTATAAATGTAGGATAAACAAGAAGTGATGGTAGAATTTAATTATAGTGTGTGGGTTTATTGATAAATTTGAGTTTTATTATTAATTTCATTTTGTACTTAATAGTAATTATGCAATAGGGTAAAATAGACAATTAACAATTCAAAATTTAAGTTGAGTGTAGAAAGAAGTTACATATGTTCAAATAAAATTTCCCTTTGAGAAAGGACGAAGTTCAGCACTATTCCTTTTACTTCTAATCTCAGCGTTTTGATCACAGCCGAAAACATATCCAATGGCCATTTTTATCCACATTTATTTCAATAGAGCAAAGGCTTAAAAAATGAAAGATGTGCTATATTTTTGCATGCAGATCACAGCCACTCAAATGATGAAGGACGGGAAGGAGTGAGAGAGATTTTTCAATATGATCGGAACACGAGATAGCATACCACATGTCTACATGTTATTACACAAATTGTGAGATATGTGTATTAAAAAGTTAATACTTAAAAAATAAAAAATTTCACCACTTATATTAAAACACGTGGTATACTATCCGTGTCCCGATCACAATGAAAAATTTGTTATTGTGTGAGCCATTGATGATGATAATGGAACAAGTGCAAGCTACCGACGACGAATAACGCAGACGGTGTCTGCTGCGAGCAGCAACAGCAAGAGAATAAGTTGAAACCGCTGGACGGCCACCGGATGGATATCGACCAGTCTGGCCCCTCGAAAAACGTAGATCCCAAGTGTAGGGTTTCGTCTTCCTCACTGATTGATGCATATGCATACATATAAATGCATGTAGATTGTAGTGGTTATAAAGGAGGATTCCAAGCGATGTAGCTGATGTGTGCAATGTAGTCGAGAGTAGGGTTAGCTTACTTTTATTTTAATTTTGTTTTCGTATTTGACGTATATTGTGTATGTGTCTTCGTTGATGTATCATGTAGCGCTACTTTTAACTGTCACATATCGATTTTTACCGTATTTTGAAATCGGAATGCAATACGAATTTGTTTGGATGTGGTTTTAAAATGACTGAAAGTCCTTTTGATGAAAATGTTTTTGGAACCAATCCTTAGTAAAAATGCAAGTAAATCCTGAAAAATCACTTAAATTGCTTACTGGAAGAAATACATAACTGATGCTTCTTGTAGAAAACATTTAAAAGTGCTTTTGGAACCTAAAAATATTTTCTCTAAAAGTGCTTTCAGCCATTTTAAAAGCACATCCAAACGAAGCCTACATTACCAAGATTTTTCTTTTGCTTTTTGGAAAGGGATTATCTTCGGATCTCTTCCACCAAATACATAATATCAATCAATACGGACCTTTGAAATTTGACCTAACGGTTAAAGTTATTATAAATTTTAAAGAGGTCATTGTTTTTAACCGTTAGATTAAATTTCAAATGTCCGAATTGATTGATGGGATGAATTTGGTGGAAGGGATCCGGAGTTGATCCCTTTCCCAATTTTTCCCACAAAGAAAAAAGAATAGAAAAAAGCATAAACTGATAATTGAATGGCATTGGCATGCTTTTGTGGTTGGATGTGGTGGTGAAATTCGTACCTTCCAAACCGTCAAGTTTCCAAAGCGAAAGCAAAGTGTTTTACTCAGTTCCTCCTCCTCCTCTGCAGCAACATCCCAGCAAATCAAAGCTCAGAAAACACCAAGGAGAGAGAGAAGGAAGAAGATGTTGTTTCAGGTGGGAGGCCAAGGGACTCGCCCCACCTTCTTCGAGATGGCGGCGGCTCAGCAGCTCCCTGCCAGTCTCCGCGCCGCCCTCACCTATTCCATCGGCGTAAGTTCATTTCTTCCTTTCTCTGAAATTCGATTGATTCTTCCTCCCTGGGGGTTTTTTGGGAGCCTTAAAAAATTTGATCTTTTTATCTTCTGTAAACTAAATTAATGTCGAATTAATTCAATAAAACCACAGGTATTAGCTTTACGAAGACCCTTCCTCCACAGGGTTCTGGACTACGAGGACGAGTTCTTCTCCTTGCTCATGCTCGTCCTCGAAACTCACAGCTTACGAACTACAGGCACGTTTTCGGAATTCAGAATCTTCATGAATCCATCAATGGCTGTTTCTGTTTTGTTGTTACTTAATTTGTTTAATAATTTGGTTTTGTTTTCTGGATCCTGTTTGTTTTCTGCTGCAGATGCTTCGTTTTCGGAATCGTTGTACGGGTTGAGAAGGAGGGCCGTGAAGATAAAAGCTATGAGGAATGATGATCCTCGACTGAACCCAGGTGATGAAATTCGGCATTCTGGCTTAGAGAAGCGCCAGAGACTTCTTTCGGTTGTGTTTTTGGTACCGTCTCTCCTCTGCTCCTTGTTCATTCTGTTTATCAATTTGATTGAAAAGTTTCGTTTTTGGTCGCGCCATTGGTTGATGAAATAGTTTTAGGAACATATTTATTCTTACTGGAGTGATTGGTGATTGCTGGGTGTAAAAAGTTATAACTTTTAGACATGTAGGTTGCTTATCGTTTGTAGCACTGATACTCTTTCTGAGAGGCAATAGATAGACCGCTCAAAAGGAAGGAAATGTTTTAGGATGGTGGAACATGTGAGATTATTTTAAAAGTTTCCGTTTCGAACTTCATCAATCCGAAATCATCCAATTTTTTTCAACTTAGTGCTATGACGGTTTCTTCTCTTTTAGCTCTAGCTATATGAAGGAGTGATGATTTGTGAACCAATATGTATCAGGTTGTGTTGCCTTACTTTAAGTCAAAACTGCATTCAATCTACAATAGAGAAAGGGAAGCCAGACTTCAAGCGAGTTTATGGGGACACGTTGATGAAAATTTTGATGATGCTGACATAATTGATAGAGGAGAAGATGTTGTTGTTTCACGGGGAACTTCAGATATGGTCGTATCAGTTAGGACGCGTTTGACCACAAAGATCCAGGAATTTATAGGTGCTTGCTACCCATTGCTGCATGCTAGTAGTGAAGGTATGTGCATCTTTCTAGCTTGGGCTATATTTGCAAAGAATGACCATTTAACTTTTCTAGATCTGATTTTTTCTTTTCTCGCGTATATTTGTGAGGATACACATGCCATGCATAAAACAATAGTAGAAACTGAAGCAAGTAACTTAATTTGTGTAATTATATAAATACTTATTCAGAAGATTACTACTTGCATACTTTTTCTTATACAAAAGGTCATGTTGACGTGATCGTTAATCTTTAATGTAATGGAAGATATTTATCTACAGTCCCCATGATGTATAGTGTTCTGTGTAGTGTTTCCAATGTGCGATGTTACATCTTCTTGGTGAATCTATATGGTGATGTCTGTTGAGAAGTACTGTAACTCCTTTATCTGTGTTAACTGTCACCGTACCTCTGGTTAGATAATACATTTTAACCAAGAATTGATGATGCAGGATTTTCGTTCGCTTACCAGATGTTATACTTGTTGGATGCAACTGGATTCTATTCCTTAGGATTACATGTGCTTGGGATTCATGTCTGTCGTGCTACAGGGCAAGAACTGGTATAGTGTGGCAAAGTTTTCTTTTGGATCCCTTGTATTTATCTTTTTTATTATTTTAGTGCATTTAGTCGGGGGTTTTGTGTTTCTTTATACTTTTATCAGGTGAATGTTATATTTATGTGAGTGACAAAAGGACTTTTGATAGTAGACCTGGTCATGAGTCATGGCATCTTTTTTCTGTACATATAATTCAGTAGTTGAAATACAGTTTTTTGGTGTCAAGGTAGATGGATACTTCTTCTAGAATTTCAAAAACAAGAACCCGTGAACGTGAGAGACTTCGTGGCCCTCCATGGTTGAAGGTATAACTTCATCTGTTTAGTTTGATTCTTAGTCATGTTGATTTGAAACATAAGATAGTAATTTGCCTTGCATATGCAAGTAGTCTGCTATATAATTTGGTTTGATTAGTGATACTCCACGAGGAAAAAAGGAATCTATATAAAACTATTTAAAAATTATGAGGAAGGAGTTATATTTGTATTGACTTGAGCTGGTTCTCTTTGTCTGACAATTTACCTACAGGCATTACAAGGAGCGTTGCTCAGCGGTACATACACTGTGCTTGATTATGCACAGACTGGGTTAATTGCTGCGGTTTTCTTTTTTAAAGTAAGTGTGGCTAACCTTACTAGCTTCTACAATGTTATTTATGTTTCTGGAGAAAGCATAAATAATCTTGAATTTGAGTATGACTTCTTTCCGTAATCTTTTATAATCACATATTTTTAGTGCTAGACGGCTAGTCTAACCATAGCTAAGAACCGTAAGAAAGTCGGAGGTTGAATAGAAATGGGATATGTCCTGGAGGAGAAATGGATAAAAAGAGAAAGGAGATTGAGGTGGACACTTTAAACGTGAATGTAGATGAACAAAGTGACAACAGGATAAAGAATATATGAGTTTTGAAGATCCTGCTTTTAGTGTCAACAAGTATCGATACCTCAAAACCATTTTTACGCTTTTATTTCGAGCTGAATCAGACGTTTGACCTTTCATTTTTATCCTTTTTGTCATTTTCTTTTTCCCCTAGCATGGATTGCCATCATAACTTAAATTGGATTGAATTATACTTATAGATGATGGAATGGTGGTACCAATCTGCTGAAGAGAGAATGTCAGCTCCAACCATATACCCTCCACCTCCTCCACCTCCACCTCCGCAGGTAAAGTTCAAAGAAATCAGATGTAATCATGTTCTTAGACTGTAATGGCACTTCCAATCGATCAAGGTCTTGGCATGTTGCTTAAATAATCAAGTCTAACCTATCATTATAAACAGGTTGCCAAAGAGGGGATTCCACTGCCACCAGATAGAGCTCTTTGTCCTCTCTGCTCACAGAGGCGTGCGAATCCATCTGTAATTACAGTTTCTGGGTTTGTCTTCTGCTATGCCTGCATCTTCAAGTATGTTTCTCAGGTGAGGCTCTCCAG
This sequence comes from Malus domestica, assembly GCF_042453785.1. Classification (NCBI taxonomy): domain Eukaryota; kingdom Viridiplantae; phylum Streptophyta; class Magnoliopsida; order Rosales; family Rosaceae; genus Malus; species Malus domestica. Next base: position 30,494,634 of record NC_091664.1, on the reverse strand, counting down.
GTGCTGTTAGCTTTATAAATAGATAAACACACATCCCATATCCGTTGGCAAGTCTATTACGTGCCTATCCTCGGACTTCCCACTTTTAATTGATTACGGTTAATGGCAAAAAAGAAGAGATCAAATCTCCTTTGGAGCTAAGCATATAGGTTGATCTCGGCATCTTGCATACTGTCGAGTACATCAACATGTCTGCATATATCCCAATCAGGGGAAGAAAAAACTGTCTTGTGAATATTTTGCATCTTATGTAACCGATTATCTTTTTATGTCTCGTTGTTGGCACAGTATAAGAGATGTCCGATCACATTGATGCCTACTACCGTCGACCAGATAAGGAGACTCTTTCACGACGTGTAGAAAAACCAGCTGGATACGTCAAAGGAGAAATAATTCATTTCCCATTTCGAAGCAGAGATGCTGGATAAGCTTGCGCAGTGAGAAATACTCGAAACAAATCAATGCTGTATCGTCCTGTGGGGGTTTCATAGTAATCAGGGAAAGGAAATGAAGAATGTTGTATTTGATTATTTGTTGTTGAATACTATACGTACGATAATAATACAACAGATGGAGTGGACTTCCATGACACTTTCTCGTAGTTTGATTCCCCTTCTCGTCAAAGTTGAGATCTCCTTCTCGTAGTTTAGAACAGATTAGAAATTTATCGCTTGAATAAACTGAAAGATCACTTCAATCTCTTACCTGTTTGTTTTCCCATATTGGTTCGGCCATTCCTCTGCAAGAAGAGCCTGCCCAGTCCGATTCCAGTAGCTCCCAACAGTTCCCATGATCGGCATTTCCTCCGGACTCGGGCTTCGTGACCTTTTCGGAGTAGAAGAAGCCGACAGCTGCTTAAGCTTCTCAGCTGTCCAAGCTCCCAGGATTGGCCTATCTTCCCGGCTTCCGGGTGCTTTAAACTTGTTCCCCACAGAATTATTGCTACTAGCTTTTGACATTGGTGTGGTCTCAGACTCAACCAGCCAGCTCGAGAGGCTCGTGTCGACGCAAGAAGACGACTTTGTCCTCGGCCTTGCGCTGAGTTTCGACTGCTTCAAAGCAGGCTCCGGACTGAAGGGTAATTTCAAATCTTGCTCCTCCTCCACCTCCATGTTTATGTTCTCCTTCTCTTTGTGCTGCTGCTTTGGAACTTCTGCTGGAGTTGACTTTTCTTTGACCTCCTCCTTCCATTGACCAAGATTTTCCACGGGGGTCAACACTGCCTGAAAACTCTGCCTTCTGCAATCTCTTCTTCCATTTTGCTGCTTTGGCATTGGACTGTTTACCTCCTTCCCTTCTGTTCCAGAATCATCACAAACTTCTTGTTTTCGAGAATCAATCGATAGCGAAAACAAGGACTCGGAAGACTCTTCTTCAACAAAGATTTGCTTACTACTCTCAAACTCATCAGCATTAGCACAATCATCATCTTCAACCTCACTATTTTTGCACTTTTCATAACGGTGATTCTGATTCAACGGATGAGATGATGGTGATACCACACTTGATACAATCGAATTCGGTTCGATCCCTTTTCTTGTTTCCCCTTCATTCTCCTTCTCATCACATTCCACCAATACATTGGAGAGTTCTTCCTTGGTGTGTGTTTCTTCATCATTTGCCTCCACATTCAAATCAAATGCGACTTTCTTTATATCACCATTCTTTGATTGTTCTTCACTCTTCTCTCTAATCACACACATCAATGAACAAACATAGATTATAAACAACACAAATTCCGTAGATCCATCGAAGCGGATTCTCCGAAAAACGAAACAAAATCAGGATCCCAGCTTTGACAATGGATTTCTTACTCTGATTCTCTGCTGTGCTTAATGGCTTTTATAAGTTCTTCTAGCTTTGTGGGTTCAGCTTCAGCAGGTTGGATTTGAAGAGCTTCTTCAGCAACTTCAATGCTCTGTGACAAATTACTCTCAGACGGGTAAAAATCTAAAGTACCAAAATGGAAATGGCAGTAAAAAATCACAGGAAAAATAAAACTTTGTGGGCTTACATGGTGCTTAAAGGGAGTTACAGTGACTGAACTTTTGAGCTTTCGGCGCTTACAAGTAGAGAAGCACTTTGGAAAGCACCCCATGAATGATGGTGGACTTTTACAGCTGACTTCTTTCGGATGACTTTTACTTTGGAAGAGAGAGAGAGAGAGAGAGAGAGAGGACTGAAGACACAACGGTCAAGAGGGTTCGAAGACGAAGAATCTGAAAGCTTGAAAATATGCCCGTTGAGATTCTGTCTTTGGGCTTCTTTTAATGGAAGTTGGTTTGGGTGGGATGAGAATCTACTAAAATGATAGTGACCCAGCCCAATATTGGATCCTCTTTCTCCTCTCCATCTAGAGAAATTTTGTATGTGTTGGGAAAACAATCATTTGTTAGGGTTGAAATATATATTTTTCTGGTGATCAAAAGTTTAGGGGAGGGGAGGCTACACCATCCTAGGGTCAGAGTATAAAACAAATTTGTTTGAGGACTTACCGGGGGTTTTAGCCATTTTTTGGATTTTACTACAGATAACTGACCAAGAAGAATTACTGACAACAAAACTCGAACCTAAACCTTAGTCTAGCAAAGAAAACGATCCTTATAGCCTTGCGGTGGTGGCTGACCTATATCTTTCACAAAAACCAAACATTTAAAAACCCACCCATCTCTCTTCCTCTATATCTTTCACAAAAAACCCTAATTTATCTCACATAAAATATAAAACCATTGGTTTACAGTTCAGAGTCATCCTCCTTTGGTATCCTTCACAAGGTATGTTCATTTTGATGTGTTAGTAGTTTATTGTCCTATTAGGTTGGAGACGTTGATGTTGTGCCTATTTTACTCTTGAAATATGTTCTTAGTTCGAGAAATATTAAAATAACTCTTTTAAAATGAAATTCTCTTCTAAAATGAAACTATCTATTCAAATTGATGTTTTTCAATTAAGCGAAATATTTTTACTAAATGACCAAAATAATTAACGATGGATAATCTTATGAACAATTTTTATTGATCTTAAATCTCAAAAATTAAAATGAATAGTTATATGAATCTTATAGATTATTTTGAAGGGAACTTTAATAAAAATCTTTCGGTACTGTTCATTTTAATGAAAAATCATATTTTTACACTAAAAAATCACTCAAGATACTATTTATTATACCATTTTTTTTATCTTTATAATTAAAACTCAAAATTTTCAAACTATCATCATTCGTTTTTCTTTTGTATGAAAAGCAATTTATTTGATTAGTGGGACTTGTATAGTGTATGGTAAGTGCTGTCCTCTCAAACTTCCTTATTAAATCGAACAATTAATTTAGTGGACCATAGCCACCAAAATTGAACCTTACCAAGCATAAATAAATAATTATTTATCTAAAAGTATCCATCACTGTGACAACGACTAGACATAACCCTTTCGTAACTCGTGACCAATATGTTGTTTTCAGAAAACGAAATATTCACAAAAATGTTGTTGTCTTGATGCACCTTGTACGTCGAATACCACGAAATGTGGGTCTTCGAATGCCACAGATAACATGGTATCCCTGTTGGTATTTTTATAGTACCAGTTTCATGCAAGGTTTTCATTTCACTGGTCATGAAACGGGATGCAATAATTTACGATCTCATATTGACAGTTTCGTGGCCACGGACAATTTAATAAGAAAAACTAACGAAAAATTATTAAATTTTTTAGTTTTTAATAAATAAAAATATACAAAATAAAAATATAAATGAATAATACCATAAATATTTCGTTAAGATTTCTTATTTAATATTCAAAGTATTCAATTTTTTTTTTTGCTACACAAAGTGAACAAACAATATAAGAACATTATTTGTCCCACTACATGAATACCGAAACAGAATCTCTAAGAAGGCACTCGCGTGTACAGATGTATCAACTACTTATGACATGCAATATAATTGTTATAATCAAGGTTCTAAAAAGCTCTAGTTGGACGGCAGACAAATGTTTAGTACTTAGTTGTCTAGTTGAGGGTCTAGGTTGGTTTTTTTAATTTTAATTAAATTATTATATAACATATAATTAAATATTTATTTATACTTAAAAAAAATACATAATTATATTGAGATACATAAATTGCAAAATTGAAAGACTCATAGATTATAAAGTATTAAATCATATTTGAAACATGGAGAACGAATATATAGTGAGCATTCATCCAAGTATTCAACAAGTCTCTTACAATTTATTAAAAAAATAAATGAAAATTATATATTTTCAGTCTAAATGAAAGTTGCGACCTATGTGAGGGTGTCTAGGCAGATCTAGGCGATATTTCTTAATTTTCAAACTCTTATAATTAATCTGGAACAATGGAAATTTTCAGAACAATGATTACAATATCTCTTTTATAATAATTCACACTTAAATGAGTACATTAAATTTGATTTTTCTTTACAATATTTTCATGATATTGTAATTTCTAAGTTCTAACAAGCGCACTCAACTCTCTATCATTTTTTTTTGAGATGTCCACCATTAGTTGAATTAAAAAACCTCTACCACTAGCTTGCATTTCTTAAAATGGATTTAACCCATCATTAAAACAGATAAATAATAAATACACACCGGACAAAGACTTAGTCTTCTGAAAAAAGGGAGTCCTAATCGTCATAACTTCATATATATATATATATATATATGGGGCAGATGTGTGACATCATTTTTTTACACAACTTTTGACACACGTTTTTTGGGGCTCACTCTTTATGTATTTTAACGGTCCGAACTATTTTTCTTTTGAAACATCATTCATATAATTGCAAAAAAAAATAGACAAATCCAAAATCATTAAGACATTCACTTGTAGATAAGAAAATAAACAAATACAATTCTATAAAAAAAAAACCTTAAACCCTTAATACAAGGGTCATACATTTTCATATTTGAGTAATTTTTTGTAGACATGATATTTGTAAGAAGAACTAAAAAATAAACAGTTCAAATTATTAAAATATACCATAATATAAGTCCCTCAAAAACTTATATAAAAAATTACATAAAAAAAATAGTGCGACGGATCTGTCACTAGGTACATATTATTCATGAATCGGTTTACAAAAGATGATTTTTTTTTTTTCAGCTATACATTATTAACTAGCAGGTGATAATTATATGCATGGTGGTCCTTGTATTAGCTGTATGTGTCTGCGTGGATAAAAAGAAACTAACAAGTTGGCATCTCATCAACTTGGGTTAATTTTGGGAATTTCATTTTATATATAAACAAATTTGCACTTGCAAACCCTAGTTAGATGACTAATTACTTTGATTAGTCTTCGCCAACTTGATTAAAATAAGTTTTTCCAATCTAAGATATGCACGATTAGGAAGTTGCAAACTAAGTTACCAATTTAATCCCATCACCACCAAACTCCACTTCAACCTACTAGCATTAAACTGAGATAGTGTCATTCACACATCTATTTTTAATTCTACACCTTTGTTAATTTTTTATTATTTTCAATTCATTCGATCCGACAGCTAAAAATTGAAATGAGAGTATAAAGTAAAAATGGATGCATGGATAACACTACCCTAAAATTATAGTGCATGCATTTATAAGTTGAGCTTCATCAGTAGAACTATGTACGATTAATTTAGAGTGATGCTGTTTACACACGTATTTTTACTTCTCACGCACTTATTTTAATTTTCGGCCTTCGAATCAAATGAATAGGAATCAAATGAATATGAGAAGATCAATAGATAAAAATTTACAAAAGTGCGTGAAATGTAAAAATAAATGCGAATATCACTGCTCTTAATTTAGTGATATGTTTCTCAAATTTAACTCTCATAAATATCAATTCGATATCTAATTACAGTTAATTTATTGTGTAACCGGCTTAGCCCAAATCTCGTTTCTTAAATATTGTTGAGATCTGTGAACGACTCTCTTTTCTCTATTACTCATGTGATCATGTTTATTAGGGGTTCAAAAAGTGAACCACTTGTGTAATAAAAATATATAATATAGTAATTTAATGACAAAAAAGTACCTATCTTAAAAAAAAAAAAAAAAAAATCCAAATATGTTAGCCTCTCGTTAGGATCCGGCTTCTCTGCCCTCCCACTTCGCATATACTCTCATCCTTTTTTACTTTGTGCGGTTACGGTTAAGTTACGTCAGCATTTTATGTTTTTTTTTATAAAGATAATAAGACAAAAAATAATAGTAATATAAAATATTAAAGTAATTTAACCGTGACCACATAAATAAAAAGAGATGAAAATGTTTGAGAAGTGGGAGGGCAGAGAAGCAGGTCCTCTCATTAGGACCAAAATAGTTAAAGTAGTGAAAAGCAAGTGTGAGTGTCAAGTCTCGAACATACTATACCAATAAGCTAAATAATGGATTAATTAATCATAATTTCCAACTTTGCACTCCAAAACTATATATTTATTCAACTCAGTTCATAATTATTGAGGTTGGTCAAATCCCCTAGTTTTATTATGGGGAGGAAGTAAAGTTTTATTTGGGGGAGGAAGTTGGTCTTTGGTCAATGAACTAGGATTTGGGTTATGTAGAAAAAATTGTAGTATAAATTTGTAAATTAAATTATATGTTTTTAATAAAAAATAAATACAATAATCAACATTTAAATAATAATTTAATTATAAATTTTTATATAATTTAGTATACGAAATTTAATTTATAAATTTAACTCTATAACATTATCCCAAGAACTTAGTCAAGAACTAGAAAAAAGCAGCATAAAAAGTGAAGGGGTTTGGTATTTTGATGAATTGGGTTCGTGCCATGTGTCCACTCTTCCGAGAACCACCACTCTCCACTATCTTATACAAAAAGACACTCTCTGCACCATCATCTAACTGCACAAAAATCTTAACAAGATCGAGTGGATGTCTGCGGTTGTTCAGAGAGGATGATTTGTCTGTTTCCTTCTCGTGAAACTCAACCTGGTCAGCTCCTCCCTTGCCACATATACCTCCCTCCGTCCCTCCCTCCCTCTCTTTCTCTCTCTCTGTCTCTCTGAAAGTTCCTGTCCACTCTTGGTTTTGCTGAGACACCCTTTGGATTATTTCTGGTGCTAATATTTATTTCTTAATTAAAGATAAAAAAAACACCAAATTTGCTGTTTCTGGCATCAGCTTTTAGCCACGCTTATCTGTGTTCTATCAAGCTGTTTGCTTCTTCTTTTTGTGGAACCAGTGGCATGTCTCTTTGCATGGGCTCTCTTTTTTGGTTTTTGACATTTTGCTGCCCACCTTTTGCTTCTTTTTCTTTTTCAAATCCAGGTGAAATATTTTTCCACTTTTTTTTTCTTTTCTTGAAGGTATTATTTTTACTTCAAAAATGGGATCATTGGATTATGGGTCTCCTAACTAATCTTCTGTTTACCAGAGCAATTAAAGTTTGATTACCAAAATTTTTTTTTAAAAATTTTCATGTAAATTTTGCAATTTATCTGGTTGTCAGTAAGTCATTTATCCATCACCATCACATGGTTCTTGCAACAGTTCTTCTGCACTCTCTGATGAAGAATTTCATTTATTTTTTGCAGCTGGAAGGAAGATGGAGGTGGACCACCAAGGTCTTTGAGGTGATGGAAATAGATGGCTGAGATTTGACAATTCTTCTGCTTTTCTACTTATGAAAATCTCATGCACAAAACTAGAAATTTTGTTTTAGTTTTTTAGAAGGTAGATGATTAAAAGTTAAATTGCTTCATGTGATTGCAGTAATCAGAGTTAGTTGGCATCCCATGAATTTCTGGTGAAAAGAAAAGGCTTCAGATTTTCTGTTGGTTTAATTGATCCTTGGAGGTGAAGAAAATAAACAAAAAATGGAGCCATTAAATCAGAAGTCTCTGGAGAGAGCTGTTTCACAGAAGGCTTTGCAAATGGGGAGTTCATTTCCTTGTCAAATTTGTGTGGTGGGTTTTCTGTGTGGAGTTTGCCTCACTTCTCTCTTTCTTGCTGCACTCACTTCCCTTGGTACTTTTGAGTATGGTGGCCTTTCGTTTTCGTCTATTTCTGAGGGTTCTTCAGCTGGGAATTCAAGCTCAGAGTTCATCAGTGAGTCGAATTTCCTCATATACTCTTCAATTTCTTGGTCATTTTTGCCTTTCTCTTTTACATTCTGAGATGTATAATTTGGAGCTTTCGTGTTTTTAATTCGAGCGATATTCTAATTCAATCTAAACCGCGACGATTATAATTGAACTTGAGTACTGAAGTCATTCGAGCGATATTCTAATTTAATCTAAATTACGAGGAGGGTATTTGAACTTGGGTGCGGTTGCGGAGCACAATGTTCTAGCCAACTTCGCTACGACTAGGTCCATGCGAGTTTGGGGACTTCATATACTTTTTAATGAGGTTTAATTAACTAAACTAGGGTGGAGAATCAGGGTGAGAAGGCAGGACGGGAATAATTAAAAGGTGTATTCAAAGCTACTTAAAGTTAGAATAATAACTTCATGAACACATTTTCTTCACTTGAATGCTTAACTTTGACTAGACTTGCTAGTTAAATCCTGAATATATGCCTTAATAATTCACCCATAAGCTTTTAGATTCCATTATTTTGTTTTTTACTTACATGATTCTTGAGGTTACTTCCAAAACCACTGTTAGATTTCAGTCGCTTAACGCGAAATGGCAGCTCCGTGACTTCGAGGTTCAGTCATGGCGGGTGTGCGTGTGTCTAGATAAAAATAACGGTTATTTTAATCAATGGCATTCATCAAGTAGTTTAACGAAGAATTAGAAGGATTTGCAAGGGACTAATTTTATGGTTTTGAAATTGAAGATGTGGTTACAGGCACAAACTGCAGTTCAAAACGGCAAATCAGAACAGCGAAAAAAGTTGATTCACTGAGAAGTGAAGAAATGATCAATGATGAGAGAGTCACATTACTGTATTCAGCTTGGAGTGCTGTACTAAATGAATCAGGTTCTGGAGAGAGTGACCTCTTGCAGAGAATTGGAGTAAGCAGATCAAGTATTCCAAATGCCCCACATTTGGAAAACTGCAAGTTGAAAGCACAAGTAAACGAGCGCCTTGATAAGCATGCGGAGAACGAGAAGTATCCTCCTTGGACAAGTTGGAAGGGATTGTTGGACAGGTACCCTGCAGCTGCAACTAATGAGCAGTCGAGATACTTTAGGCATCAAGATATATCCGAAGGTGCCTACGCTCCCTGGGTATGTTTCTAGGTCTCGAAATCCCATAACTATTTCTCCCTGTAGAACAAGAATTTGGAAAGATTAGCATGTATAAGTCAGTGCAATCTTGCATACATATATATATGCATTTAAACGTTATTTATTTCGTATGATATTTTGAATTTTTATGTGGCTTAGTGAGGTAAGAAGATGATGTGTTTTGCAATCTTTCTCTAATAAGCAAAGCTTATGCAGATTACAGGGTCCGATGAAGAAAATTATCCCTTGACACGAAAAGTGCAACGAGACATATGGATGCATCAGCATCCTTTGAACTGCGGCGACCCTAGCGTAAAATTTCTTGTAGCTGACTGGGAAAGATTACCAGGATTTGGCATTGGAGCACAGATCGCTGGAATGTGTGGGCTTCTAGCTATTGCAATCAATGAAAACAGGGTCCTTGTCACCAACTACTACAATCGAGCTGACCATGATGGTTGTAAAGGTTAATATCACTACATCTCAGCTCAACTGTTTTGACGATTTTCATTCTTATATAACTTAAGCATATAGGAGTTTGAAACATCAAAATAGACTTTTGTTCTTATAGTCAAGTGTGGATGATAAGTTCCATGTGTTACAGGTTCGTCCCGCTCCAGTTGGTCTTGCTACTTCTTTCCAGAAACATCCATACAATGTCGAAATCGTGCTTTTGAGCTTATGGGAAGTGAAGAAGCCTGGAAAAAAGGCACCATTACAGCAAAAGAAAGTTATAACTCAAAGCAAATATGGGTTGGACCTACACCCAAGTAATAATTTGCATCTCTAACCATTTGGTTTTCAGTTCACTTCTCCTAATAGTTAGCAGCTTATGTATTTCTGTTTATCTCATGTCGTTTGTCAAATATTTAATGCAGAATATGGGGCGATCCATGGAGTCATTTGCAACCTACGACAGAAATAAATGGGAGTTTGGTTGCTTATCATCGCAAAATGGACCGGAGGTGGTGGAGAGCACAGGTAGTCTATATAGATCTATAAATGTATAATATATTTGCTTCCAAGTACACTATATTCATGAAAGAAAAGCAAGCACCACCGCTATGTTTACGAAAGAAAAGCAAGCTCCATATTTGATTGGAAGTTGTTACATTATGTCAGGCGGTACGATACTTGATGAGATTTCAAACGGAGTACACATGCGGCTTATTGAATGTTGCCCGCCATGCTGCATTTGGAAGGGAAGCTGCCCATATGGTCATCAGAAGTTTTGACGGAAAATGGCCTAAGGTTTGTTACTTTTGTCCCTTCTGCCTTGTTTTTCTTGCAGGACAGAGGTTAACAAATAATTTCACTTGATTGTCTTCGTACACAATGGCTTCTGATTGTAACGAGGTCTCAATTTGTATATATTAGTAGTACACCATATACAGCGTGCGATATTGAGATTATGCAAGTCAAATCTTCTCAAACGATTACACTTTATAATGTCTTTCGTTGCAGGATGTTACAATCGACCCAAGGTCTGATATCGAAGAATTTGTTTGGTCTAGTCACAAGCCGTGGATGCCTCAGCCACTCCTTAGCATGCACGTGAGAATGGGAGACAAGGCGTGCGAAATGAAGGTGGTGGAGTTCGAAGAATACATGGGTCTTGCTGGCCGAATAAGAAAGCGCTTCCCGCAGCTCAAGAGTGTGTGGCTCTCTACTGAAATGCAGGTTTAGTTTTCTCGCATTAACATCATGTTTCCGAATAGATTTTGAAGCGATCGATCATGCGTAACCTAACATTAACAATCTTCCAGGAAGTGATAGACAAATCCAAAAGTTACCGTCACTGGGACTTCTACTACACGAACGTGACCCGTCAAGTGGGGAACTCGACAATGGCTGCTTACGAAATGAGTCTTGGAAGGGAGACTAGCACGAACTATCCGATTGTTAATTTCTTGGTGGCAAGTGAAGCTGACTTTTTCATTGGAGCACTGGGTTCAACTTGGTGCTTCCTTATCGATGGAATGAGAAACACCGGCGGGAAGGTTATGGCCGGATACTTAAGCGTTAACAAGGACCGGTTCTGGTAGAAAATCCGTCTAAACTACCGGCAACGCGAATAGATATGTAAATCATTAGGTCAACAATTTTGTTGTCTGTATATCGTTATGTATCGACAGTAAAATCGTCATGTCTTAATCATGTAAGCCCTGTACATGCTCAGATAAGCAAAGACCGACAAAGACGGACTGTTAACATGCAACGTCTTTCATTTGTATTTGTGTTTGTACCACTCGGCATTGAGAAAAAGTTTTCCGAGGTATCGTTTGGTATGCAGACGGAACGGAATGGGACGGATATGGATGTGGATGTGGAATGAGTCGTTCCAGGAGGTGAGGTGGAACGAAAATTCATTCAAAATTTATCCCTTGGAACAACACGTTTCACCCGTTTTAGGTGCATCAAATGTGAGACGGAACATTTCGTCTCATTTCGTTCTGTTCCGTCCCACGTACCAAACGGTACCCGAGGGGGCAATGTATCACTCCGACGATGTGAAACACTGTGCACTTAGTACAGGCACCGAAGAGTTTCACATCGTGCACTTTAAGTACAGACACCAAAGAAAAATCATAGAACGACCACCTGAAAGATGTTTGAAGACTATTAAAGCATCACACATCTAAACTCCGTACGCCGGCCACCAATAGCCCGCGGCGGCCCCTCCTCCGACTCACCTCTCTCTGTCTTTTCTGTTGTTGTATTCATCAACTTTTGAATGCAATTCCAAAGAGATGTATATATTTTCTATTGAATCTTGAGAAAGTTTAAGCATTTTCATACATATTTTAGCACAAAGCATACAGAACCGAAACAGATGATGGTCTTGGCTACAATGACAAGCACAAGAAAATACCAACCACAAAAAAATGAAACAACTTGGATACAAAGATTGATGCGAACTCGAAATTAGAACAAGAGAAACTATAAGAACAAGAGAGGTCGGTTCCCCTCAGATTTCACGGCACATAACAATGCAACAATTGAAGAAGATACATATATTCTTCTTCTAAATCAACAATTACGAGCCTAAAACGTATCAGGTAAGACTTTCGTGATAAAATCCAATGTGAAGAATGAAGGTCATGAACGCACAAGAACTGGCTTTACCTCATTTTGTCTCCCACGAAATCCCTCTTAGAGGTAGAGCAGTAGTTAATTATGCCAAACTATTCTTCGACATCCTCGCTTGCCTGATGTCCTGCTTCGGCAGGCTTGGCTGTTGCATGTCTCCTGTGTTTCTTGCTCTTGGCTTTCTTGGCCTTCATGCGGCGTTTTTTCTCATTGGCATCAACCCAGGTATAGTCTGACGGTACGAGGAAAGGGTCAACTTCATCCTTATACCGGTGGCTTTCACTGTCACTTGATTGCCCACCACGACTTCCTCTCACCCATGACATCCATGACGAGGATCCTTCTGAGTCCTTTGACTTTGCATCCTGAAAATGTGCAGGACTGGAGAGAGGGGTTGAAAACTCCTCCACCGGCTGAAGCTCCTCAAATTTGGTAAATGTTACAAGAACTCGTATTGTTGGGACAATAGGAATAGCAACCTGCGGTAGGGAAACGCAACTTTAGGTTGACATTCAAAAACAGAGGCTGAAGGGCTACAAAGGGTAAACCTATAAATTACATGATGCCATACTAATTGATAAAACTGAACAGTGAGAACCAAAAACACACGCATGTAAACTTTGTAAAAATAAGATTCTAAAAAGAACTCGTACAAATCACTCAGCAGACTTCACCCAGAATATTTCTTTGTTACGCATCTACCAAATATTAAGAAATTATTTGGCAGCAATTCAGGAATTGTGGCAAATAAGTTGAATTTTGTTTATGAAATATGTTTTAATCAGGTGATTTATTATAGCAACTGGACAGCACGACCATACCAACCAACAAAATTGCATAAACAATCAAACTGTGGAAAACAGATTGAAAAAATAGTCTATGAAGCTAGAACTTCCGTATTACCTTAACAGGAAAGGTGCCAGGGGGTAATTTAGTGGTCAAAAGCTCCCGGAGTCGCCTTATAGCCTTGACCTTGTTTGCTAAGATGTCTAGTAAAGGAAGAAGCTCATCTGTTTTCAACGGGAAATCTGGCGTCAACCACAAGACAGGCCTCAAACCCTTTTTATACTCACTCTCATGCTTAGAATCAGTCGACCCTTTCTTCTTTTTCTTCTTACTGCTTTTATCTTTTCCCTTTTTCCCATCTGCAATGTCGTCTTTAGGGAATTCAGATGATGGTTTTTGATGATCAAGTGATTTCTGGTTGCCACCTTCTGGGGCCAACTTTGAGAACTTCTTCAAAGGCTTTGGATCTTCGGAATCATCGTTTCCCTTTGAATTTTTCTTGTTCCAACCAAACCAACCCTTCTTCTCCTTAACAACACCGTTCGATTCACAGTTCTCATACGAGCCTCCTGAACCTTTTTCATGGCAGTCAGAGACCCCATTGTCCTCATCCTCACAAGCACCATCTGAGTTCCCCACACGAAGTGCAGAATCCAACTGCTTTTTTTCTTCAGCGGTCAATACATCATCATATTCATCATTATCACCACCATTTGCCACCTTTTCTTCATCATCCACTGCAAAGAGTTCCTCATCAGTCATAGCACCTGGAACCCGCCTTGACTTCACACTCACCATCACATGAAGCATATCATAAACTTTGGCCTTCCAATTTCCAACCATCTCAGTCCTCTCCTGTCGCCTCCAATTTAAATGGGGGATAAGCTCGGCCTGAGTAACATCAATGCCCGGCCTAAACATATTCGTCTGGGACATCAAGGCCACTTCATGGGCAACTTCAGCTTCGGTTGGTTGGGCACCAGCTCCTTCCAAAGCATTTGTGATTTCTTTCTCCTTATGTGCAAGAACAATCAAAGAACCAGGTGCCAAATTCACATTACCATCCTCTGAAGAGTAGCCCTCTCCAAGAAACAGAAATGTTTGATCAGACCTTTGAATGCGAAACCCATCAAAACCAGCAAGAGTCATGTCAGCTCGAAGATTAGAACCACGCTTCCAAATTCGGTAAGTATCTGACGGAGCAATTCGACCAATAAACGGGATGACTGAGCTCTCAAAATGAAAACTTATCTCCATATAAAAATCACGAATCCGGGCCGTAGAGGCAACAATACGGGGAAGTCTACGACACCATTTAGCCCAAGCAAGGGGCTGGTAGTGCCGTGCAATGATCATAGCAATTGCTTCCTCTCTAGTGCAGACAGCTTCTTGGAGAGCACTCCAACCATTCTCATTTTGAAGACTCCAATCAGCACCAGCTGCCATCAAAATCTCCGCTGAGCTTGGGTCCCGGAGACGCACAGCTAGATGAAGAGGAGTCTCACGACCAGGAACGTCTCGGCGATCAATGACAGCAGATACCGCATCAGCTCGGAGCTCAGCCTCAAGAGATTCATCTTCGGTGCTTACATCACTGGCCTTGGCAAGTCGAGGGAGGGTAGAGATAATGCGCTTGAGAGTGGCATAGTCACGGCGTGCAACTGCCAAATGAGCTGGACTGTGGGAATATTTGGAAAAATCTTCCACTGATTCTACGGATTTAACTGTTCTCTCAGTTCCTAAGCTATTGCTGCTTTCACTCTTCATTTTCGGAACTCAAATTCAAAACAATTGCCCTCAAAACTTCAAATTCACCATTCCAAGAACCACAAACCAGGCCTAGGGTTTAACACCAACAAAATCTACCAAGTTTAGATTTTTGTTTTACTGGTGTTTTAGGTCCATGAACTCCCAAACCCGACAATTCAATATGAATCCATTCTGAATAATTTCAAAATCAAATCAGACTATGTTATTCACTCACCATTGCTAAATCTTTAAGCATTTTCGCAGCTCAATCTCCGAATCCAAACTACACCAGTTGATCTTGAGCTCCATCATAGCACCTAGAAGCTACCAGAAAGCCTCAAATCTGTAGAACAAACAAAAGATTTATCTTTTAGCTCAAACCATCACACAACAACAAGCAAACCTTTGTACAAATGAAGCACAGATTTATGCCAATAAGCGAAATTCGAAAACATAACTTTCGGATGGCATCTACATTCCTACAAATACCCACCTAAAAAAGATCAATAATTTCAATTCCATTTCTTATTTTCTTTCGCTCCCCTCAACTTTCCCGGCAACCAAACGGAAAATATAATGCTTTCTCCTTTCTCTCAATAAAAGATGGAACAAGCAGCCTCAAATTTGAAACCCAAAATTCAAAATCACAACTTTCTGATTCCTATCTTAATTATCCACATTATTTCCGAAATACCCACCTAAAAAGGACCCAGAATTTCACTCCCATTCCTCCCATTTTCTTTCACTCCCCTCAACTTTCCCACCAACCAAACATAAAACAACTCTCTCTCTCTAAAAACAGAAACAACAAAAGAAGAAAGTACCTGAGAGAAAACACAAGAAATTGGGTTTTCAAGTCAAGCCAAGTCAAGAAATCGATTGAGCTGCAGAAGGAGAGAGAAAGATGGAAGAGAGAGAGGAGAGATATGGAGGGGTTAATCGAACGGCTGGAGTGGAATTTCAGATGTGGAATCTAACAGCCAGGATCTTATTATCCCTTCTTCTTCTGGGTTCACACTGTATTATTAGCTTTGAAAGTTCAACTCGGTACAGAGAGGATGTGACCCGACTCGGTCCCTGACTCAGTCCCCCACCTCAGATCTCTCTCTCTCTCTCTCTGTCTCTCTCTCTCTCTCTGTCTCTGTATTTCCAGGTTGAGTCTCTTCACTTTTGCTTTTTCTCTCTGTCACAGTTTTAGAGCGCCATTAAACAATTGCCTCCCTTTTTGCAGTAAATCACTTCCTTGCCATTCTTGGTGAATTTTCTTGTTTTGGGTAAATAATAAAAGAGGTATTTGTTGATTTTCTTCCTCGAAGCTGTTAATATTTTCTTTGGACTTTAATTTTAGCCAATCATTCTCGAAACTTTATAATTGACCAATTTTTCTCTAAGCTTTTATAATTGGCCAACTTTCCTCTTGACCTTAGGTTTTGAATTTTTTCATCCATCTTGATCACATTCAAGACACGTGGCAATTGTACGAGGAAAAATATAATTTTATACCTAATGTAGACAACATATTGTTTTTCTTCTCCGTCTCTTATGCTAGTTCACTTTGTACACTTTTGTTTGAATTTTATTCATAATATTGACAACTATGAATCTTCTCCGTGATCTTACCTCTTCATATTAGAAACTGATCAATTATAAGCATTCATGTGGTAATCGGTTAAAATTAAAATTCAGGTGGAAAATTGATAGCTCTTCACAAGATTGGGGAAGAAATCGACGATTACCTCAATATAGTAAATTAGGTATTACAATTTACCATATTATTATAAAAATAAAAAAATTATTATTGACACTCTAAAAATCTGATTGTGCACTATGTATAAATTTTTTTTTTCTAAATATAAAAAATTTAGAATGCACAATTAAATTTTTGAAGTTTCAATAAGAATTCCTTTATTATATTGTTAAGGTAGATTTTTAATATAACATTAGGTTGATTGCTTTAGTGATGAAAATGATTAGCCCAAAGTAGGAGAAAAGTTCTTTCCCTTCTCTCCTATTCCTAAATAAAGAAGTTAAAAAAAAAAGTCTAGATTTGTTTTTATACCATTTATATAACTAATTCTTTATATTATAAAATGAGGTAAGGTACAATGTTATACTATGTTGTTTGTTTTGATACTAAAAAATCATAGATGGTTTAGAGTATAAACCAAGGATTCTCAAGATAAGAAAAAACAATTTAGACGCATCAATCATAACCAATTGTCTTATATTTTAGATCAAATCATCCAATCAACACATTTTACAGTAGGTATTCCATTATACATTAATAACAAATTAATCTTTTTCTCATCGCAATCCCGATATCACATATGATAGCCCTAAGTCAAACGGTATGTTAAAGTAGAATCGGTCTCAAATGGTGTGTCCTAGCCCCTCGGGGTTTGCAATCAACAGATTAAAACAATTGTGATTATTTATTTTTCATACAAAATTAATGAGTTTTATTTATTTCAATTGATATTTTTATCAAAGAAACTAATAAGTTTTTGTTTTTATTTCTCACAAACAACATTTTTATTTTAAACTAAATTAAAAAAGAAGAATCCAAATTTGAAATGTAGTGCGATGATGAAAAAACATATTCACTTACTTAACGCTCCATTTTGGCTGCTCATCCACCACTTGCTTAATGAGCCATTTTGGCTACAAAACTTTATACAAGAGGTTTGTAAATGAAATTCGGTCAAAATTCCAAATTAGTATACAAAAACAAATTAATAGGCCAAGAAATAAGGGACTTGTTCAAACAAAACTATAGTTTAATAGTAATTAATCTTTATTGAGCTACATCTACAATGCATCCACCACCACTTAACCCATATTTGTTGTATTATCTTCCACACACATGGAACTAAAATGTGCAAAGATATTTTTAAAATTTAAAATATTTACATAAATAATTCTTTCGTTTTTAAGTTTTTGGGGTCTCAGAAGGACCACCACTTCTCGATCACCGACAGTTTGCCAAGTTATGGTTGCCATGAAAAATTGCCAACTTATTATTAATCAGGAAATTAATTAGTATAGGATGATAAGGGTCTTCTAATCCAGTCCTCACGTGATATCTAATTGGCTGACTAGTTTAAAAATGGTATCCCAATGCTTTTCATTGACAACCGATAAGTAATTTTGATGGTTTTAATTACAAAATAATTTTAATTTTATTTCTCATTGGAAGAAGAATGCTTAATTAGAGAAAATAATCACATAGTACATGTGTTTATATTGTGTACTATTATAAAATAACTTAGTTAACATGTGACCATCATGTTAGAAATTTTAATGTAAATAAAGAAATGTTAATACACAATTTGTATATGTAAATATTTTCGAACACGAAAAACTTTAAATTTAATTATACGATATTGACATGACATCCACCTTCACAACGACAACTTATAATTTGTAAGAATGAACATATACTAAACGAATAAAGAGAATCAAACAACTTTCTTCTTTTTTGCTTAGCTTCTTGGGTGTATAGACTTGATATTCTATTCATCTTTTATGTCTTCTTTTTATCACAAATACTTTTCCTATCCTAGTTTTGATAGTTTTTTTGGGGTACTTTTTAGGGTTTTGGCCCTTGGGGACCATACATATATATACATATATATATATATATGTATGTATAAATATATACATATCTACATATATACATATATATATATATATATATATATATATATATATATCCACCTGTGAGGCCAGGGCATATGATTGAATACATGCATGCATGTCCCTTCATGCTTCTAAACTATTACTCTACAAACTATGTGGGTTTGTGGGGTGTCATCCATGTTTTAAAAATCTCCGTCTAGCACTGTTTAAGTGGATTTGTATGTAAAGGCCAGGCCGTATGATTTCATTGCTAGTGAATACATGCATGCCCCTTCTTGCTTTTCAACTACTTCTCTACAAATTCTGTGAGTCTTGGAGTGCATTGCTACTCCTTCTTTTTCTTTGCTCGTACATGCATTGCCATCTCTAAAACAGCCATGCATGGTGGTGGTGTAATATATGCGTGTGTGTGTGTATGTATATTAGTATATATATCTGTGTGTATTATTTATATATATGGTCCCCGTCACTAGTGCATGTGGGTAGCTAACCAAATCTACATCCTTTTCTTTTTGCTTTTTCAGAGTGAAAGCCCCCACACTTGGCCATGGAAACAAATTAAACTAAAGAAGTTGGCACTTGCCGATCTGATCTGAATAATTTGATGATCGAGGTCCCCGTCTACCTGCAACTGTAGCATATATATACTTCAAATTAATCTCGATTAACCAAGAAGTGCGTGATGAAAGATAGTAGCACATACGTAATTAAGGTGTGTATATACACCTGGTGACAAACAAAAATTTTATCCAACTCTAATGGTCATTTAATATGAAGTTATACAAGCAACTGTCATTTTTTATATTTATTTTTTATTATTATTAGGGACATAGGTGAGAGTTTGAAACTATTACCATAATTTAAAGGAGATGAGTTTTAAACTCGGAATGCATGGGTAGGAACCCAATACCCTATACTATGATTTGGATGCACCATATGCTTTGAAATAAAATAAATAATGAAATGCATTCTCATATAGGAACATGGTATGAATCCCTAATGAATGATGTTATGATGACTATCATCCTGCCTACGTTCCTTGTACGTAAGGTAACAAGTCATAATTGTTGTTTGTTAGATGGAAAAAAAAATGATACATATATATTATTGTATTGAAACAACCTTGTAATACAAGTAAAAAAAAAAGGAAGTGTTATTGGCACTTCAAAAATCTCATTCTACACTCCTCACAAGTATATTGTTCTTTCCAAATATAGAAAGTTTGGAGTGTAGAATGAAATTTTTGGAGTGCCAATAACAATTCCAAAAAAAAAAAAAAAACAATAAATCTCCATTTCCAAATTTTGTAGTTAGAAATTTAGGGTGTCTTCAAATCTACGTAACACTCAATGTTATAGATGCTTTAGCTGTTACGTTTGATTTTTACAACTTTTAAGTTTCTTATTTTTAGTCTTAGCCATTCTTTTTCGTATCATTCAATGCTACGTACCATTAAAAAGAATTGTAAATGTTTTTAATTTTCTTGGTGTATGGTTGCTTGTTTGTGACCAAAAGGTTTTGAATTCAAGTTGTGGAAACAGTTTTTTTTTGCAAAGTAAGGATAAGCATGCATGCTTACAATAGACACTTTCTCTCTCCCCTTAGACCCCTGCAAAATGAAGAGTCTTAATGGTTTGAAGTATCTCATGTGTATGGTGGTGTCTGCAGGATTGCAACTTACAAGACCATATCGTACTCTGATAATCACATATAACTAACTAATAGTGATGTGATTTGAATTGATTTCTATATATGACATTCAACGTGAAATTAAGAAGATTATTGTCATGCATCACATTGGTCAAGATTTATTAAGAACGAAAAGACATTTAGTCATCACTTTAGTCTGGTTTACCAAACTAAGCATGCAATTTAACACATCAATCTGCTTTGTCATACATACGAGTTTGAAATAAAGCCAAAGTTGCCAACCCGAACCAAAACATTACATCAATCAAATATCTTAGGGTTTATGTCTAATAGACAAAGTACCAACCCCAATATTGTTTTCATGGTGAAGCATTATGTTATATACAATTGCTACAGTAGCTTACAAGCTAAGTTACTCTTATAACAAACAAAACTGCCTTCTTAATCTCATGATAATTGTTTAGTCAACAACCATTGGACCTTAATACTCCTAATGTCTCCCCCTCAAACTCAGAGGCAGAGAAAATAAGCATGAGATTGGCATAGTGAGTTTGAAATAGTGGTGCAGGCAGTCCTTTGGCGAGTATATCATCAGCAAAATCCTCATTGGAAGATACAAAATGAACCTGCAGTAGTTGTTTGGCCACTCTTTCTCTGACAAAATGCACATCTATCTCTATGTGTTTGGTTATTTGATGTTGAATAGGATTGCATGTCAGAGCTATTGCCGTTAAATTGTCACAGAACAAGAGTGGTTTATCAGAAGATGAAGCTTGAAGAAAGAACCAATAATTGTTTGATCCAATCAATTTCAGCTGTTGTAGTAGAAAAAGCTCTATATTCAGCTTCAGTAGATGATCAAAAGACAATGTTTTTCTTTGATGACCAAGATATAAGATTAGAACCCATGAAAACAACCATTCCAGTAGTAGACCTCCTGTCATTAGGGACACTACCCACTCTGCATCACTATATGTAGCTAAATCCAATGCTCCTTTGCCATAATGAATAGCACAACCTCGAGTTGCCCTTAAGTATCAAAGTATTCTCTTTACTGCCATCAAAGTGGGACTCCATAGGACATTGCATAAACTGGCAAACCTAATGTACTGCAAGGGCAATGTCAGGTTTGGTAAATGTAAGATATTGAAGGGCGCCAACCAAGCTTTTGTATAATGTAGGATTGTTATGGCAGACAAGGAATGGCACATGGTTTAGACAATAACATCTCAAACTTAGTAAGTAAATATGTGATCCACAGATAAGAACAAACCATCCTTATTTGGCACAATTTGTATTCCCATAAAGTAATGGAGTGGTCCTAGGTCTTTAATATCAAATTCCTTAGTAGGAGAATTGATAACATTAGTGATAGCTTGAGATGCACTTCCTGTGATGATAATGTCATAAACATAAAGCAGCAACATAACCACAAAATTAATCACCAACAGTTTTAACAAATAGTGAAGAGTTTGCATATGTGGAGTTGAAGCCCAAGGAAGAAAACTAGTAAACCTGTCATTCCAAGCCCTTGGGGCTTGTTTCGATCCATATAAAGATTTGTGTAGGTTACATAAATAATCTCCATGCTTAGCATCAATAGAACTAGGTGGTTATGCCATGTATACTTCCTCTTGTAAGATGCCTTGTAAGAAGGCATTTTTTCACATCTAACTGCCTTAAAGACCAACCAAAATGTGCATCCATGTATACTTCCTCTTGGTGTACGGTGTCTGCAGGATTGCAACTTACAAATCGTACTCTGATAATTACATTAGACATGAAACTAAGAAGATTATTGCCATGCGTCACATTTGATCAAGATTTTATTAAGAACGACAAGACATTTAGCCATCACATTGGTCTGGTTTGGTCTCAGGGTTAGCAAACTAAGCATGCAATAATATAACACATCAATCTGCTTGTCATACGTACGAGTTTGGAAATAAGCCGAAGTTGCCAACCCAAACCAAAACATTACACATCATCAATCAAATATCTTAGGGTTTATGTCTAATAGACAAAGTACCAACCCCATATTGTTTTCATGGTGAAGCATTATGTTATGGTCCAAACCCTAATCCTCATCAACTACATCGTAGCTCTTCAAATTTCGCCGTTCAATTTTATTGAAATTAACTTCGACACACTTATGTTGAATCTTATCCGTTGTTTCTTTTTTATGTGTTAAATTCAATAAAAAGGAATGTACACAAGAGAAAAATATGCATGGTATCATATGACCCCATTACTATTTTATCACTACAAGAAGTAAGGAGTTTAGGGTTTGCATGCATGGCAACGAC
Source organism: Malus domestica (assembly GCF_042453785.1). Lineage (NCBI taxonomy): Eukaryota > Viridiplantae > Streptophyta > Magnoliopsida > Rosales > Rosaceae > Malus > Malus domestica. The sequence continues at coordinate 30,472,201 of NC_091664.1, read as the reverse complement.
GGGTCATTTTTCAACTGAGTTCACTGTTGCTGTGTGGAGATGTCGGAGTGTAGAGAGAGAGAGAGAGAGAGAGAGAGAGAGAGAGTTGTGGAGCAGTGCGAGTTTTTTTCAAACATGCGTGAACCCCACGTGTAATGTAAAATGAGATGGTGGTTGTTGCCTCCTTTGTGACTGAAAGGTCCCTGTATCTAGTCCTGGAAACAACCTCTTTACAGCACGCGTAAGGCTGCGTACCATAGCCATTATCCCTTCTTCCGGAACCCTCACAAAATGAGGAGTCTTGTTGGTTTACGGTTGCCCTTGGTATATGGTGTCGGCAGGATTGCAACGTACAAGACCATATCGTATAATTACATATAATTAACTAATAATGATATGATTTGAATTGATTTCTATATATAAAGACATTAGACATGAAACTAAGAAGATTATTGTCTGGCATCACAGTTGTTCAAGATTTTATTAAGAAAGACAAGACATTTTGCCATCACATTAGTCTAGTTTGGTCTCAGGGTTAGCAAACTAAGCATGCAATAATATAACACATCAATCTGCTTGTCATACGCACGAGTTTGGAAATAAGCCAAAGTTGCCAACCCAAACCAAAACATTACACATCATCAATCAAATATCTTAGGGTTTGTGTCCAACAGACAAAGTACCAACCATATTGTTTTCAAGGTGCGTCCAAACCCTAACCCTAGCTCATCAACTTTATCCACATAACTCTTCAAATTTGTCTTTCAATTTTATTGAAATTAACTTCGACACGCTCCTGTTGAATCTTATCAGTGGTATTTTTTTTATGTGTTAAATTGAACAAGGAGTGCATACCGGAGAAAAATATACGTTGTATCGTTTATTATTTTATCACAACAAGAAGTAAGGAATTTAGGGTTTGCATGCATGGAGACGACGGGTCATTTTCCAACTGTGCTCGCCGTTGCTGTGTGGAGATGTCGGGGGTAGAGAGAGAGAGAGAGAGAGAGAGAGAGTACTGGAGCAGTGTGACTTTTTCCAAATATCATTCATACAAAATGTTGGATTAAAACCAGAGAATATTTCTTTGATACAAATGACATCGGAAGGGAAATCGAACACAAAATCTCGGGTGGAGGGGGAATGCTCTGATCTACTTGAGCCACCAGCCCCTTGCACCCGGTAATTTAAGCGAGCGGATAAAATTATCCGATTACAAACAGTTTAGGCATTTGCATCAAACACCATATCGGAAATCAAAGGATCTTTTCTCCTTTCACATGAAGCAATGAAACTCAGGACTTCTGGGCCAATAATTCACAGGTGATTATATCATTCATGGTTGCTGAAGAACTCCCAGCACCTAAGACCGGAATGAGGTTGAAGACGGGTTCCTTGCCAGTCTTGATCCGACCCATTTCGGCGAGTTCATTGAATGCATTAGTCAACATCAGTGAGAGTGCATCCACAGATACATGAAGGTTTGTTGGACAATACAACCTCAAATACTATGCAAGGAAAGACAGAATTAGAATGATACGAACGAAAAACAGTAACAAAAGAAAGAAGAGTCATTAGACAAGAAACATACCATTGTGTCTTGCCAAGAAAAAGCGTTCTCCGTCATAATTTTATCCAGAAGATATATGCAAAATCTTGATACTCTATCCATCTGCCTCTCTGCAAAAGAATTTTGATAATCCTCTTTGTTCTTGTCTTCCAGACAGATCATTGAAGCAAGTTCACTACTCACGGACAAAACAACCGTACATAATTTTCCAGGAACAATGCAACTCTGATAGCAAGAATCATGCCAGTCTGCATGCTGAAAACCCCAGTAACCAGGGGTGCTTGAGCAGGATTGGTCTTTTGCATTCTCAGTTGGTTCTTCGATATCTTCTGCAACAAATAAAATGGGCTTAATTTCTACAAGGGCCCTGCATGCCAAAAAGAGGAGCAACTAATTATTTCAGGTAATCACGACGAAATAAAATCGAAACAAATGAGGAGCATAAATAAAAAATTTACCCTTTTGGTAGATCAGGGACAAGCACATATAGAAAAATGGGATCAAATGCTTCAGAATTGGTTCCTAGATCCAACTCAAAGCTCCTTGTTTGTTTAAGGAAAGCAACCTGCTTCTCCTGAATTTTAACTCTCTCTGACGATAGAATTTTTGTTGAACAGTAAGTGACAAAAACAATAGCTGAGGCTGATATTGAACAGTTAAAGGATTTAGCCACTGCTTCACTATTTTCTAGTGCCTTTTCCAGCTCGTCAATGGGGCCTCCTTGGCATAATGTCATTGTGGGAGGATCGAGCCCCAACTGCCCAGCCATGTGAAGTATCTCCTTATGCAAAGTTGCCTGGAAGCAAACAAATTGATCGAAATTAGAAGATCACCAATTTTAAATTCATGGAACTTTCCACCTTATATGATGCAAACCTACTGTTCTCATTAGGAAAATGAAGAAAAGTAAAAGGAAAGGTGCTGACTGGGAGCTGATGATGTATGTTTTACCTGGCTATAAGGTCCAATACAACTGGGTGCCCAGCAAGATATACTCTGTACATGTAGAACCTTTTTGGAATGGTCATTTGCCACCAAAACTTCCATGTATGCCTTACCTAAACCCACTTGCGACAAAGGCAGTTCAATTGTACTGCGGGATGGAACACCAAAGGGGCACTTACCTTGAGTTATATACCTCACATATGTATCATTTGCTGCAGCAAACTCTTTCATGTTGGCAATATAAAGATGAATATAGAGAACATATTCCCAACCAAAACCATATTCTACAAGTAGTGATTCAATTTTCTTCAGGACAGCCTCCAGATCTCCTTGCAATCCTGTCAATTAGATCATTTAACAGTATTAAATTGTTATAATACTATTTGAAAAACGATACACTGGCGGGGAATAAAAATTACAACTGGAGAAGTATACTTCATCTACTGTTCACCTGTGGAAGTCGTACATGAATCTTGTAACCAGCAACAAATAGAAAATGTATCCCCCTTTTGTGTTCTTGAAATGTGAAGTTTATAATCAGCAAGTTCAACTGCATTCTCAACTTCGGCATCAGTTTTGTGTGCAGCATCATATCCTTGTGAATGGTCTCCTTGCACCTCCAATAGAAAACTCTTCTTCTCCTGACACCTTTGATTGGTATGATCACTGCTCCCCAAACTACAGGACTCTGCCTTATTTTCCAAATGAAAAGCCAAGGGATGAAGCACCCCAACTGGAGCTATGGAATCTGAAGAGTGCAGTATTATTTGAAACTCATCCAGCACAATTCTAGCATTCTGTAAATTAAAAAAATCATGTAGAACGTAAATGCAACAAGTGACCTAAATGTTGACTTAAAAATGTGATAAGAAAAATGAATTGGGACAACTGCTCACTCCCGCTTATTCACAGCAGACCATGGCCAGAGGATGAGAAACGATATAAACTTACAACAAAGAGAGGGCAGTCCAGTGTCAAGGTTTCATATTCCCCTCCTTCGCCGCATACATTAATACCATACAAACTGACAACGAATGGAAGATTAACCAACAGATTTTATGGATTATGCTCGTATACAATCAAGAATGGTAATATCAATGTACTGCAGAAACTTTGGTTTAAGGGGGTTGGGCAGAGAAAAAAAAAAACATACTCTTTCAACTTATGCAGATAGGGTTGTAAGAATGCTATTCCTTTGCCCAAGTGCTTTGAGGGATCCAACCCCATAGCAGCAACCTACAATATTCAAACAATATTAGGCTTCCATCCATAAAACCGTCCAAATACGCATGCAAGTGATTTCAAGCAACCAAAATAGCAAGTTAAACAATGAAATTTACCTTAACTGTAATTGCTAGAATCTCATTAGTTATCTGGTTGGCAAAAAGGGTATGTGAGTTAAAATAATGCATTACTAATAAACTGCATTTACATTGTTAAAAATGAAATTACCATTTCTTGAAGGAGCAACGACTGATCTTGTTTCCACAAGTATGCTAGAGAAACAAGCCCTAACCTAGAACACACACTTTCCACCCGCAGCCTTTGATAATCTGATGCAATAGCACCAGAGGATACTGCTGTGACAGAAGGAATCTGTCTTTTCACTTCATTTAACAAAATAAACATATCTTCGACTTCATCGCCAGGTGTCATTCTATAGCTAAGCTTCTGATGCCTATATGATCCACAAAAGCGATCAAGTAATCAAGGGGATATAAAAATGCTTTACAGGTGAGAATTTCTCAACAATAATAACAAAGATTGCAGCTTCTCAATCTAGGATAAAATGTTTTTATCAAAATTTCCTTCTTAAAATCTTGCCTTGTGGATCCTTGTATTCTCCTTCTGAACAACGGGACTCCCATGCATTCTGCATAGCTGACGACTATCTGGTGCCCAACCTAAGGAACGTAATCAGACTCAACAATCACATCACTGGATTTCCTTAACTTTAATTCGAATACGTAATTGTAGTGAGGAAGGAAAGAGAGACTTACAGTTTGATACATGTAGCTATCAAGCTCGTCCACAGAATCATCAGCTGGCATCAAATTTGCCACTGCAACAATCTGCGTAATAAAAAGCACGTATCAATTATCAAACTTTGAATATGACATTTATAAAGAATCTTTAAACTCTTTGAACATGGCAACCAAAAGCGTTTATGACTGCGTTTCAAGTGCTTCTGGGTGAATAGAACCGCTTTCTAGAGAATCACTTGCTAGATGCTTTTTCATAAACCACTTAGATTTCAATAAAAACTTCAACGTGTTTCTAATGTAAGCACTATGAGCAGAACTGCTTTTACAGAAGCAATCTCAAATGAGCCCAATTATTTATTTAACCAGCAATCACTCAAAAGCGAAAACTGAACCCAAGAGATATAAGCAATTCAGAAACCAGTTATAAAAAGGCAAAAAAGGAACGAAATTTTCTCCTTTTTTCTTTAACAATCCTGGATTTTCTCAGCCACCAAACACTCAGTCATCAATCCCAATGCCATTAGCAATCTAAACTCAAAGTCAAGCTGAACTTTCAGTGAAAACCCAAATACACAAAAGGTGAAAACAACGTGAAAGATCAGGAAAAAATCAATCTTTGCTATGAATTTCCTGCATTTTCTAGGGAACCAAACGGAAAGTAACGAACCTGGTGGCCGTATTGGATGCACTTCATCATGGCATAGCAGCTGTCCTTGCCACCGCTTACTAAAGCAACCACCTTCATCTCCGCCTGCTGCTCTAACAGTCTAACCGCACCCGCCGCTGCGCTAAAGCTTACCCAAAACCTGCTTTCAACTTCTCTGAGTTTCTGGGAAAGGCAGGGTTTTGGGATTGTGTAATTGGGAGAGGTGCTTAGTTGTTTTTACCTTCCTCACGAAGAAACTTTTTGTTTTGGACTTTTGAAAGTTTTTTAAAATGTCTGGAAACGTTTTTTATGAAACTAATTTTGGATCTAAAATTATTTTAAATATTTTTTTAGAAGCATTAGATATGTCGAATCACTTAAATGCTTTTTTATAATTCACTTGAATTTTAACCAATGATTAATTTTAAAAATATTTTCATTAAAAACGTTTTTAATTATTTAAAAAAAAAATTCAAACAAACTTTCATATGGTTTTAAACGGAAGAGGTTCCTATCCGGATCCACTCTGTTGGAATAGTAGAAATCCCTATATCTTAGCTATTCATCGTACATCGTACGATCAATTTTCGTCAAATACTATTTGTGTTTAATTTTAAATAAAAAAATCAAATAATTTCTTACTGCATGATACACGATGAATGACAAAGACGTAGAATCCCTAAGATTCCCACAAAGTGAATCCGAATGGAAACAAATGTTGTTTTAAACGGATAAAGATTGTCTGCCCTCCCACTTTCGGTGCCCTCCCGTGCTCTCCTGTTTGTATGGTTACGGTTAAGCTACATCAACATTTTATATTGCTATTTATTTTTGTCTTATTATCTCTATAAAAAAAACAATATAAAATGTTGACATGGCTTAACCGTAACCACACAAAACAAGAGGGCACGGAAGGGCACCAGAAGTGAGAGGGCAGACAATCCTTGTCCGTTTTAAACTATGGGCGGGCCAGAATAAGGATTGGCACTTGTCCGTGTTAATTTTTTTTAAAATTAATTTATTAAGAAAACCTTCTCCCTTAGGGTTAGAGGTCGATAGTGGCAGAAAATTGTTTCGTGCTTTGGGGAATTTATAGGCGTTACCGAAGGTATATCCCACATTACCATCTCTTGTATCGTATGTGATACAAGGAGGAAATTATGGGGCGTGACTGGATGTGTGTTCCCTGTAAGCATCTCTTCTCACGTGACAATAATATAGAAACATACGACGTGACAATAATGTAAAAATATACGCCCCGTCACATGTTAAACTCTCTCGTATCTCAAAAGCCAGTCTAGGTTCTGATATTTTTTATGCTCCTGGTCTACTCTGAAAAGTAGCCATTGACATGTTTTACACTAACAATGCTTGTGCAAAATTTAGAAGACACAGTTGAGGCAAAAGTTGCCCAATTCCATACCATAAGCTCTTTCAGATCAAGCATTCATAGGGTTGCCCGGGTTTTTGCTCGGTTTTGCAAGAAATAGTCTTGCAAATCCGAGCAAAATGCTGCTTCTCTTGATAGGGAAGAAATCGATTGCATCCACTCGAATATCAGGTCATTATCTTACTCAGTTTGCGTACAATAAGATGAATAAACACGAAAAGATTATGAACCATGAATATCAATTGATAGGAACCAAAATTGCTTGACAAAGAAGCCCGGCACGACCTAAAGAACTTTACAAATGAAAGTATTCAAACAACCAATCACTATGACATAAATTAAAACCTTAAATAAGTGATACCTTACAACTTGAGGCAACAAATTGAACCAAAAGGAGAGAAAGATGGTAGCTTTGAGTGTTACGGGATGTTATTATCTTTCAACTGGCCGTGGTTAATCGTGAGCAGACAGCTATTCCGAATGCTATGATTTGGGGCTATGGGGCTTCCATTCTGACCCGTCGTTTGTTCAATTCATGCACATGTAGACCAGTATTCTTCCAGTTTTGCTGCTGGAAAAAAAGGTACCTTGACACCACCGAGTTCAGAATTTACCCTCAACAACAGTGCAGGTATCTGCACTACAACAGCTCGTTTGACATACTGATTCTACGAGTCGTCAGTTCTGTCTGATTGCCAGTTTAAAGAAGAAACTGAAATTACCTATCCTATTCCTGCAAAGACAAATGCAAAGGTGGAATTTCCATAGGCAATGGAGACGAGAAAGGAATTATGCATAACATCATTCACAAGTTCATGGCGTTGATATTTGTGATCATACAATATTCATGATGTTTCCGATGAGAATCTACGGACAAATAAATATCTTTACTGCATGTTGAGTTAAACATTCAGAGTTTTGTGAGACTTGTGTTTACACAAAGTAGATCAAAAGTATTGTAATTTTTATCTGTTTCCACTACATGATATGCAGAGTCCAAGAAACTGAGGTTAATAACATGTTTTGTATACCCATCAGCCCATCATAGGAATGAATCAAAATAAAAAGGAAAGGGTAATATAATTAAAATAAAGCAATGCCATATTTTATTGACTTCAAACTAAGGTAGATTACCTGAGTTGAACTCAAAAGGGAGCCTCTAGTGATTCGTCCCAAACTTCGGCACTTCCATTTGAGGCATCTTCAACATCTTCTTCCATTGAAAGTCTGATGTATTCTCTATGTGCAAATCGATCCCACTCTGTCAAGGTTGGATTCTCACGTTCCTGTAAACATCACAATATCAGCAACAGCAAGTCTGTTCCAACAATAGAAATGCAGTCTACCACATGTTTATCCGTAATCTTCCAACATCAAATGATGAAAAGAAAAACTGTTTTGAATACCTGACGAATGAGAAATGGATCACGAGTTTCAAAGGCCATGAACTTGTTAAGGTTGAAAAGGATATTGAAAACACTTCCTGAAAGCTTACAGCCTTTCAGATCATGGAGTGTGATATAGCTCTCATTCTGCAAGAACAAAACTTCATGTCAATGACAATAAAACCATATCTAACAAGCTGCATAGTATTCCATTCTTTTAAACAATTTTCTTGAGGCAATAAAGCTCGGCAGATGCTTATTTCCAGGATGTTACATGCCAGCAACGCAATGATCAATTAAGGAGGGGTTACAATTATTCCGATAAGGACCACTTGCCCTCAACCTTGTACTTTAAGACTTTGTTTAAACAACGTTCAGTTTATTCCAAAAAAAGATAAGATATGAGTAAAAGGCACTGTCAGAAAAGGCAAACCTCTGGTCCAATCATGTCAATTATCTGGCACAAAATATCCTCAAAGAGAACAGGTTCTTGGGCCATGCACTCCATTCTATGCAATTGCTCCTCATAAAAGAAATTCAGTTCATTCCGTGTCAAAACTCCATTTCCATCCAAATCTATGCATTTGAACCTAACATGAACAATGTAGTGTCACAGCTACTACAGAATTGATAGAATAATTAACTGTAAAGTTGAAGCAAGTGGATCCCTCCATCCATCACTTGGCAAACTGAGACTGCACATTCAATTACACTTAATTGAAGGCTCAAATATCGGTCTCTGTCCCATCCCAAAGTCAAATCTGATCAAAACCTAACAAGAACAATGAATCTTCCGAACCGCCTCTGAAAGCAGGACATAGCAATGGTTCTACTTAAAAAGTTTTCAGGGAAAAAGTTTCCAGTACTGCTACATGAAGTATAGAGAATAAAGTTTCCACCTAATAATACTTCTATACGATTATTAGGCAACTGAATTCACCCATCCAATGATTGATTTAATCTTTATTCTTTTTAGAAATAAATCACAATTCGTTCCTGACTAGCCTAATTCTTTTTAGTGCATGGCTGACTTTAAATGAATGTTGAATCAACAAGGCTGATTAAGAAAATTAATACAACAATGGTGGAAACCCATTTTTACGTATTTTGTAATCTTTCCACTTTTTCCATCATACTACCCAGCACATATGTTCCACTTGGACTTCTATCTTATATTGCTGCATTACCCATGATTACACTTGACTGCTAAGTCTAGTGAAGCAAGTTACTGACTGAAATAGATAAGAGGTAAAGATATACCAGAACTCAAGGCTAGGCTCAGAAGTCTTATCCTCCTCTGAGAGAATGAAGTAGACAAAATCTTGATACCCCATCTTTCCTTCAACCTGGCTCGTAAACTTTCTTGCGACCTGAGAAACAAAAAATAAACTCATTAATTACATAAACGAGACTGCATGCCTCAGAGAGAGAGAGAGAGAGGGAGGGAGGGAGGGAGGGAGGGAGGGAGGGAGGTAGGTAATAGATCAAGGTTTAAGCTTTTATTGATTGAGAACCTTTTCTTAAAGTTGGTAAACAAAAGCTTCATGACAAACCTGAGAAAATATTCTGTCAACAATCCGGTAGGTAAGTGCATGGTTACCATATCTGATCAGGTTCTCTTTGTCGATCAGGAAATCATGATCTGTATCCAGCTCCCAAAACTTGCAGTATATCACATAAAAGTGCTCATACGAGAAGTACCTGTGACAGATCATATAAGAAAAAAGGAGTTTTGAAGACCAAAAATCACTGATATCACATAAAACACACCAACATGCAGTGAGGAACACTCCCGCAACCTGTTCCAGATTGTGTGAAAGAAAACAGGCTTGATGGTTCCTAATTCTACTGGCCACACCCTATAGTCTATAGTAACACAGACTAAGTCTGTATCCTGAATCTTTACCTCAAAACCTTGTTGATGTCCTCTTCTTCATCTGCATGTTGCATTGCATCAATCAAGTTTCCACGCTTCAACTCCCTGAGTGTGAGATGACCGTTCCCAGATCTATTTATGTAGTAAAATATTCTGTATATTACAGTTTCAGCTGGACCATTTGCAAGAATATCTCAAGTTAACGTGTGCATCATGTGAAAGGAATTGCATCAATCATAACCACAGTGAAAATGCAATACTAAAACAGCCTAAGTGGGAGGAAGGGAGAAAACAAAGGAGGAGGAGAGAGGGGAATGGAAAACTCAACAAACATATGGTATCAAGAAAAGGCTGATTGTAGGTGGAGAACAAACCATATCTTTCCTGAAACTCTTGCGTGCTCTGCAAGAACTCCAACCCTGGATGAGTTGCCAAAAGTTCTCGAAGGACAGGTTTAAAGTCATCCTGTTATCAAACAGGAACAGGATTTAGATGCTAGGTAGTGCACCAAACGTAATAATTTTAATGATCAACACTGCATTTAATGGTATAATGATTAATTATACATATTTGTAGAGATATCAGGTTGAACACAGATTTGCAATAAAACATAAACGAGGGAAACAAATAAAGCAAGACAAAAACCTGAGTGAGGTATTTGAGATCTGGTTGCTTTAAGATGGAATATATCTGAGTAGCTATATCCATCGTCAACATGTTTCCAGTGACCCAATAATCAACAAATGTGTCCCTACAAACAAATTAGTAGAAAAAATTAAGAGTATGGTTTGCAAAGGAAACAGCCAAGCTTCAATAACAAGAGAATTAACAAAGTCCAGAGAGAAGAACTAAAGAAACATGACCAGAGAGGGGTCACCCGGAACTTTTAGTCAGATGAGGTAACCACATTAGTTTATACCAGGAGATGGCTAAAAGTCAGCTCAGAAAAAAATAGCCTCCAAGAAAGCTACTTGAACCCCTTCTCCCCAATCAACCCTTATAAAGGGCATTTTTGTCCACTTCAGGCTGAAAGATTCATGCTCCTTAAAGTGGGGGTAATAGGGTAGGTGAACAATAATTAAGACATTTTAATAGTAGAGGATAATAGTTGTGGCACATAAGATAAACCACAGTAAAGGGGTGGGGATAGCAACTTTGAAACTACATCCTTTCATAAGCAATGACAAAAGTGAATATTACCTTGTTACAAATCCAGTGCTATTAGCATCAATCTTTTTGAAGAGAGATGTGGAGAAGAATGAAGGCAGCTTGCAGATATCCTTAGCAACTGATTTAAATTCTGATACACCAAAGAGATTGGTTAAAATCTTATTCCAGTAGTACACCATAAACTCATATCTTAAGTGCATCTCACCATGCATCTGCAGTCCGTCTGAGTTGCCAGAGAAAAACTGATTGATTCTAAACAAGCATTGATCTTTTAGTTCATTTGGAGGTGGGCGACCATGTAGAAAGTAAAACTACAAGTGGTACAAAATCCAAGTTAGAAATAATAATCTACCTTTCCCTCTAAAAGGAAAACCATTGCAGATAGATAGTTCAAATGATGAATGACATGCTTTACCAAAGAAACAGAAAAACAGTGCCACAAGATTGCCGAAAAAGATTAGGATTTGTCAAACCTGAGGTATCACTTCCTTAACCGGCTCGCTAACTACTTTCAGGGGAGAACCTAAATGAGAAGGACCAATCCTCTGTTTCATAATGCGAGGGGATCCAGATGAACTTCTTGGTGACAGTGGTGGTGCACTGCCGGCTGGAAACATGGAAGGCAACGTACTGCCTCCAGTGGCATGTGGACTAGAAGAGTTTCCCTGGACATTCAGGGGCCCACCTGCCTTTGCTTCAGTTAGCAGTTGTGTCACCTGCAATCATAAGTTCAGGAAAATGAAAAAACCGCCATGCATCAGAAAAGCAGGAAACAATATGAAATAATGTACAGTAAACGTATCCCAATTGAAAAATAAAACTTGTAGGGAGTAGCAATTCGAATAACTAATTACAAATACTTAAAGAACTACCTTAAGGTACTCGGAAATATAAACCCCGGGTGCTCATAATCTACAAATTTCATCCCTTTTTTCATACTGACATGTTCCCTTTAATGCTTCTTTCATCACAATGACATCGTTTCCGAACCAATTCAATACCATGGCGGGAAAATTACTACATGCTAAAATCAATTCAGCATCATTATTTCTTAGCTCTCATGCTATTTTCACACGCCAGCACAAAATACATTTACACATCCATACAAATTCTATACATATCCAGAAAAAACACACATAATTCAGTAATTCTTATATAATTAGCAAAAAACCAAGCTCACCAAATTCAAAAATAAAAAAAATGTACCCATAAATTCTTCGAAACCTAATAAGATGCACAACCAAAACAATGCAAAAACACCAAAAATTTCAAATTTTGAAGGCAAAATTCGGGTTTTCAAGTACCAGGCGATTAGTATCGGGAAGCGAAAGCCACTGCTCGAACAGCGACTCGACGTAGCTCGGATTCGATTTGAGGGCCAAAGGGGACACCTCATTGAGCTGCAACAAGTCGGCGTCAAACGACGCCGCATCCACCACGATTTCCATAGTCATTGAGACGCAAATACAGATCACGGAACCCTCGATTCGGAAATCCCAATCCCCGCAAAGTGCTTTCCTTTCGATTATATTTTGTTCCAATTCACTGCCTTTTTGCGTGATTGGAAAAAAAAAGAAGGTGAGATTTGAAGTGGAAGAAACGCCAGATCCTTGAGGTATTGGAGTGTTTGGGGAGCGAGAAAACGGGAGAGAAAGTGAGGGGAAATGAGAGAAAATCCTTCGGCGATTGATGCACTTTTAGCTCAAAGAGGAGAGAGAGAGAGAGATTTGTAGAGAGAGAGAATAGCAATAGCAGCTCCAAAATTTTCTACAGAAAAGAAAAGTCGAAGAAAGATGTATACGTGTCAGTGCGGTATAGGCTCAATCTGGGATCCGCTACGGCCAGAATCATTACTTTTTCCTGCAACTTATTGCACCAACAAATAGGGATCTTCCACGTACTTACGTTGAGTTAATTTACCATTTTGCATACAACGTATATGGTTTCATTTTCCCTCGGGTTTTCTTTTCCCTTGTAATTTTCTCGGGAAACAAACAGAAAATATGAACGAAGAGGAGCTGCGTCGTTCGGAAGCAACCATGGCCGATCTTCTGAATCAATTCGAAAGTATCTTGGAATCCGATCCCCAAATGTGAGCAATTCGTACTTGTATCCTATCAAAGGATCATTGATTGCAGGTTTTGCTTCTTTGTTTTCGGTAAAGATGCAGACTTTGTATTTGACGAAATGCCCCAAAGAGTTTTGTATATGTAGTTTTTATTCTTTGCTTCGATGGTGAACCTCGATAAACTGTAGTTTCCGTCTCGAAAAAGTTAGGATATTTGATCACGAATGAGTTGTTTACATGTAAACGTATCAGCTTGATTTGACTTGGATTTCAAATTTTTTTAAAAAGGTCAATTCAGTTTTAGTTCCATTCAAAATGTTGATTCAGTGTTAGTTCATTACTGTTAGTGAGACCGGGATTTCGATAGCGGTCCAAGTTTGCCTTGTTCTTTTGCTGAAAGTTTTTGAATTGTTTGGGTGTGTGTGTGTAATTGTGGGTGCATTACGATTTTGTGTAGAGGTTTTCTCTTTTTAGAGGGCTCTCATTAATGTCTTTGGAAAATCTAGTAATGCGACCGTCGTATGTATAATGTATTGTGTTCACTTGATGACCCAGAGATGAGGTGGGATTTCTTCACCCGTCCCAGTTTTCCGAGCTGAATAAAGAGGCAGGCCATTCACCCTCATTTGATGACAGTACTGTGCTGCGCTCGACAGATGGAAACTCAGTTTTTTGGAATAGGGATCATAAGTTGGGGATTTCAACGCAAATTCTTCTTCCATTATATAAGGCAGCTAAGCATGCGTTTATGGCAGCAAGTAGACAATATAAGGCACTTAATAGCAAATCTGATGTATCCGGGGATGAGAATTCTCTGTGTGCGTCATTATCTTTGGATAACAGTTTTGAAAGTGACGTCATGAAGCATAGCAGGGCACTTTTGTTGCTAAGTTGTGATTTCGGCACTGCATGGCATTCCAGGTTTTCCCCCTTTTCATTTTTGGTTCAGTAGTGCTTGTTTTCTCTCTCTTATATATCAATAATTTTGGAGCTGCTTGATCTTGTATGCTTTTCAATTTATGTCATGACACCTAATTGATCTTGTATATTTGACCCAGGAAACTTGTTGTGTCGCAGAAGCATAAGCTCTCGGATTTTTTGGATGAACTTCTCTTGTCGGCACTTGTTCTTTCATATTCACCTAAGTCTGAGTATGCTTGGAGCCATAGGTAACATCTTTAAAAAAATGGTTTTCGTTATATGTTTAACAACTGGCATGATTCTATAGTTTTTTATTTGTAAGTACTCAGCAGGGTGTGGTTTAATTGAGCCCCTCATTATAGTTTCCCTATGTAATGGCTTTAAAACACGAATTTTATGAACATATCGATCATTGCAGGCAGTGGATCATCAAGTCAATTGCTGGAAAGTGTTCAACTCTGTCAGAGATTGTGACCAAAGACTCTGAGCTGGTGGAGAAAATAGCTGAGGTTTAAATTCAGTTCAGGAACTGCATGCTTTTAATTTTCAAGGTTTATTTAAACTTTAAATCAATTATCCTATGTGTTGTTTTTGGTCAGTCTCGTTGTTGCTTTCGTAAAGAAAACAACATAATTCACACCACTTTAAAGACTTGAGAAATGCCTTCCATCGCTCCTACTGAGCTGACAAATTTTTCTGTACCAAACTAGAGCCGATAATAGTTGTATCTTTGCCCAACATAATGTACAGTGTCCATGGTTTGAATAGCAATGTTTATTCTGTGTGGCATTTTATAGCTTCCACAATGTTCTTAGTTGTGAGAATTTTCCTTGTCATTGTTCACTTTTCTGTAATTAAAATCTTTCTTTACAGAGGTCAAAAATGAATTACCGTGCTTGGAATCATCGTTGCTGGTTGGTTACCTACATGACAAGAGAACAGGTTAGATATAATCCTGCCATTCCTTTTGCGGGAATAATTCAGGTTCCCTTCTAGATTTTCATATTTAAGATGTTATAATGTTTTGCGAACAATTTTGAGCCAAATTGCACTCCAATAAATTTGGAAAGGGTAAGCGGAGGATTGTATTTAAGCCTTTCATTCTCAAAAGACGCCATTAAGATTTCCTCTGTTAAAAAGTTGTGACACATCTACAAGTTAACTATATGCACTCTAAATGTGTGCTTGCAGTTGTTGTATGAATTAAAAAGATCCAGAAACTGGGCCTCCTTGCATGTTGCTGATCATAGTTGCTTCCATTATCGCAGTGTGAGACCTTGTCTTCTTTTTGTTGTGATTCTGAGAGATGAAGTTTTTGACATGCGGACTTTATTTCCTTCACAATCAATGTTTCTATCATTTTTCAGCGGCTGATGCTTAAGATTTTAGAAGAGCAATGCTATAAACAAGAAATTTCATCTTCTGGTTACAGCGTTGAGACATATCAATTGTGGAAGGTACAGTCTCTTTTCAGTAATTATGAAATCATCAGTTCCTACGGGCGAGCGCTTTCTACAGTTAATACTTGTGTCGAATTTTTGTCTTTTTGTTGTATGTGAAATTAAGTTTAAATTCACTGCTTAAAAATATGGGCATGACAGGAGGAGCTTGATTGGGATGAAATGTTGATAAAGCGCTACATAGGAAGAGAGGTACATGGGGTTGTTTTCGTATATTTGACTGATCATCTGAGAACCCCATGGGTTTTAATTTCTATGGTATTCGCTGTAAACAGGCTCTATGGCTTCATCGTCGCTTCCTTTCCTTATTTTGGATAAAGCATTTCATAACCGATCATACTGGTGTGTCCAGCCACGGGAAGCAGAATAACAGCATGAATAACGACTTAAGAATATTTATGGATAACGAGTTACATCTCCTCGACTCCTGCTCAATCATTCCAGATAATAGCTTTGACGATTACCAATCACAGGCTAAACATTCTGCCACTTACATATTATGGTTGATTAAGGTAACAGTAGTTTCCCTCCGTTTAAAATTTGTTGCAACTCTACACAATCCACTTCTATCAAGTTTTCTGGATGCTTATGTTGCTCTTACCTGCCTCAGCAAATCCCTGATTCCCGACGGATTGAATTTCAAGAGAATCTGAAAACCGAAAACCTAAAAGCTCTGTTGAATAAGGCGTGCCCGGAGAGGTCCTCAACTTGGGATTCTTTAGTGAGCTATGTAGAAGCATCTGGACATTAGTTGAGCGAGAGTTAGCCCCCGGAAAATATATGTGTAGCACATTTTGTGTTGTAAACTTGTAAACTTCTTCCTCTTTTCGTTTGAATCGTTCAAATTATAATGTACAATGTCATACATCATGATTAATGCATATCATGTTACTGAAGGATGTTTTCTTATCCGGATTTTTGGAGTATCAAAGCAGCCTTGCAAAAGGAACTGTGTTAACATGAACCTTGCTAAAATTTCTTCGGAGTTGGGTCTGGCTAGTGGATCACATCACCCGTCTGGCCATGCTCATAAAGAGTAACACCCGCAAATCCCACTCAACCTGATGCCTGACCCACCCAATTGCTAGGGGTATCGCTATGTTGTGCGACAGGTGAGCTTCAGTAGGGTAAATGCCCCCACGTCGGCGCTACCTTGCTCACAAATCCACCCTTGTGTTTGGAGTTCTTCAGTCCGAATGCCCATGTTACGTGGATGCTGGGCCAAAGACCCAACGGGTGCACCACGAACGATGGGGCCAGAATACAAGAGAGGTGGCCTGGGTGAGATGTTTTTGTGTCTTGGGCGGATGGTTGAGGTGGCACAACCATCCGCTCCCAAGAATTTCTTCTGTATTTGGGTTCATGCCGCCCCACCAGTGGCAGCTTCTTATTGGATGGTCGCACATGCCCGATCTCATATCGGGTGACCTACGACGGACCCAAAAATTTCTCCACTTGCTGGACCCAACCCAAGTTTCGAGTTCACATTTATGCCTCGGCCCAAAACACCAAAAACATCTGCAAGTTACGACGTGCGACCAGATTCCTTATCCTATCCAAAACCACGTCCTGAAATCCAACCGGAATCCTTGTCTATGATATCCATGTCCCAACATGTTTCCAATTTTGTCCATGCAAATCTCCAAACTTTCTGCAAAAACAATTTCTCCATGAGAGCTGAAAAAACACCTTAACAAATCCTCCACCAATGACAACAGTTGCCGCCAAGCTGTTGCCTCAGAGCCTCCACGTCACCACCCACCCGAACCCCTCCTCCCACCAGACCAGTGCCGTGAGCTGCAGGGTTTGCATTTCGTCAAACGGCGGAAACCACCGCAGAAACCCGCCAAAGGCGGCGGCTTTCGCCAAAGCAAGACCGACCCAGTTGCAGAACAACGATGTCAAGGAAACCCATTTGGTGAAACCCTCTTCCCGCCAAACCAGTGCCTTGAGATGCGGGGTTTGCATTTCGTCCAACGCCGGCAACCGCCGCAGAAATCCGTCAAAGGCCGCGGCTTCCGCCGAAGCAAGACCGACCCAGTTGCAGAACAATGATGTCAAAGAAACCCATTTGGTGAAAGTGCTCAACAGGTCCTGCAAAGCAGGGCAGTACAATGAAGCACTCTACTTTCTTGAGCTGATGGTGAACAAGGGGTACAAGCCCGACGTGATCCTCTGCACAAAGCTCATCAAAGGGTTCTTCAATTCGAGAAACGTCGAAAAGGCCGTTCGGGTTATGCAGATTTTGGAGAAGTATGGTGAGCCTGATTTGTTTTCATACAATGCGTTGATCAGCGGGTTCTGTAAGGCGAATCGGATTGATGCAGCAAACAAAGTGCTTGATAGGATGAGGAGCCAGGGGTTCTCACCCGATGTTGTTACTTACAATATAATGATTGGGAGTCTTTGTGGGAGGGGGAAGCTAGGATTAGCTTTGAAGGTTTTGGATCAGTTGGTGAAGGATAATTGCAGGCCAACTGTGATTACTTACACGATTTTGATCGAAGCAACGATTCCTGAAGGCGGAATTGATGAAGCAATGAAGCTTTTGGATGGGATGTTGTCAAGAGGGCTTAAACCTGACATGCATACTTACAATGCAGTTGTTAGGGGAATGTGCAGAGAAGGGATGCTGGATAGGGCTTTCGAGTTTGTTAGGAGCTTAGATTCGAAGGGATGTTCGCCTAATGTAGTCTCGTACAACATTTTGTTACGAGCGCTATTGAATCGAGGTAAATGGGAAGAAGGGGAGAAGCTGGTGGGCAATATGTGTTCGAGAGGCTGTGAGCCGAACGTGGTGACTTACAGCATTTTGATTAGCACGCTATGTCGCGATTGCAAAGTCGAGGATGCAGTGAATGTGTTAAAGATCATGAAGGACAAGGGATTGACTCCGGATGCGTATAGTTATGATCCGTTGGTTTCTGCTTTCTGCAAAGAGGGGAGATTGGATTTGGCAATAGAGTTTTTGGATTACATGATATCGGATGGCTGCTTACCGGATATTGTGAACTACAATACGATATTGGCTGCGTTGTGTAAGAGTGGAAAGGCTGATCAGGCTTTGCAAATCTTCGAGAACCTCGGTGAAGTGGGATGTCCTCCGAATGTGAGCTCATACAACACCATGTTCAGTGCACTGTGGAACTGTGGAGACAGAGTTCGAGCTTTGCAAATGGTATCAGAAATGGTAAGCAAAGGAATTGATCCCGATGGGATTACTTACAATTCGCTTATATCGTGTTTGTGCAGAGATGGGATGGTGAATGAGGCTATAGGGTTGTTGGTAGACATGGAAACTGGTGGCTTTCAGCCAACAGTTATCAGTTACAACATTGTTCTTCTCGGGTTGTGCAAAACGCGTAGGATTGTCGATGCCATTGAAGTGCTCGCGGCAATGGTTGAAAAGGGGTGCCGGCCAAATGAAACCACCTACACTCTGTTGATTGAAGGAATTGGTTTCGCAGGATGGCGAGCTGAAGCGATGCAGCTTGCCCACTCTGTTTTTAGTTTAAGGGCGATTTCCGAAGATTCGTTCAGACGTTTGAATAGAACCTTTCCCATGCTTGATGTGTACAAAGAGC
This sequence comes from Malus domestica, assembly GCF_042453785.1. Classification (NCBI taxonomy): domain Eukaryota; kingdom Viridiplantae; phylum Streptophyta; class Magnoliopsida; order Rosales; family Rosaceae; genus Malus; species Malus domestica. The sequence goes on along the minus strand of NC_091664.1, from coordinate 30,453,222 downwards.
TTACTCTGTCTGAGATTAAGAATTAGCTTTTGGTTTGTAGCTACAAAGAGGAATTAGTTGGATTAAAAGACTATTTTTGGCTCAGCAGAAGCCTGTATCCACTTAGGGCTGGTTTGGTATTGTTGTGCTTTGAAAAAAAACTGTTTCTGCGGTTAGAATAAGCAGCTATGAAATAAAGTAGCAGAATGTTTGGTAAACTTTTTTGTAAAAGTGCTTTTGAAAAAAAAAACAGTATTATAGTGTTTGGTAAACTTTTATGTAAAACAGATGTGAAAAAAGCCGGTTTTTCAAAGATGGGTTTTGCAGCTTCTTGTTTTTGGCTTTTTTTTCACCCAAAACTGTGAAAAAAAACTGAAGCTGAATGTTTACCAAACACAAAAACAACTCCTAACTTTTTTCAGAATCACCTCAGTACCAAACCAGGCCTTAATAATGAGAGCACTGCCTTGCAGGGCAGATTTGGCATTTTATGAGTGTTGATCTTTCTTTTGGAACACAGAAAAAGGAGATTTAGCAAAATTTATTGTGAAAAATGTCGCACTTGGTGTGATGACAAGTGCCTTCGCCCATGAGCGGTAGGTCTCGTGTTCGAGACTTGGGAGCAGCCTCTCCATAAATGGGGGAAAGGCTAGCCGACATTCACCTCTCTCAGACCCTGCGTAAAGCGGGAGCCTTGTACACTGCGTACGACCTTTAGCAAAATTTATTGTGAACATTTGCTCTAGAGACATGTTCTCTCCTATTTCATCTCCATTTTTTGAATCTATTTTTCCAACAGATAAAGCGAAGAATGTCTGAAACTCTTAGAGCCTGTTTGGTATCCTATTTGAAATTTTGTATCATTTCTCAAAATATTTCTTAAGAACATTTATTGAAAACAATTTTTTTTAAGACTAAAAAACTTGATTGGTTTGCGATTTAAAAATTTTAAATCTTATGACTTAAACTTGATTGGATTGGAGGAGAGACGAAAAAGGTAATAAAAAAAAATGAGAAAGAAAGAAGAAAAGAGATATAGATTTGGAGTGAGAGGGGAGGAGAGAGAGAAAAGAAATAAGTAAGTTTAAGTTTAAAAACTCTAAAAACTCACTTTTTATGTTTTTAGAGAATAAACTATATTTTTTAGTTAGTCTTGAGTTCAGTTTTTGAAAATAGTCCTACCAAACAAGTTTTTTAAGACCTAAAACTTAAAAAGTGTTTTTGAGTTTAAAAAATTAGATTCAAGTACAGTATCAAACAGACCCTAAATATCTCCTATCTAGCAAAAACATGAACAGCATCAAGTCCACGAAAACGAGTTTACTTTGACAGAGTCGTGTTCTTAGTTAACGTAGATACACAGATCTTTTGCAACAGAACTGTCAGCAAGAAAAAGAAAAGATATTCAGTACTCAAAAAATAAAATCTACGAACGAAAAGATAAGATATCAAGAAAAATGGCCATATTTAAAGATGAATTTAGTGTAGAATATCGTTTGTATCAAAGGGAAAAAAAGATACAGAAACTATCAAGCAGAAAAGACTTCTGGCAAAACATTATCAGAGAAAAGCAGTAGAGAAATGGCAATCTAGATGCCCAGAAGAAGTAACAAAGTCAAAATTTTGCGTAAACCTGATCTAGTTTACCATGATCTCTTCACTTAAAACCTTCCACTCGATCAGCTTTTGATGCAACTCATCGGCCTCTTTTGTCATACCAGCAGCGGCTACACCTTCAATTATAGTTGAATAAATTGCCTCATCTGGCATGCTTCGATTTGATATCATCATTTCTAGGACTTGTATCGCAATATCAACTCTCTTCTTTCTACATAATCCATGGATCACAAATTTGTAAGACATATTACGGACCGGATGGCCTCTCTTATGCATCTCCTTCAGTATCAGAACAGCTTCCTCAACTAGATTCGCCCGGCAAAACCCACCTACCAAAGAACGATGAGTAATTTCATCAGGAATGATTCCATTTTCTACCATTTGACCATACAATCCCATAGCTTTCTCCATGCAACCTGTCTTAGCCAATCCGTCAATCACAGTATTGTAAGTGATCAAACCAGGCGATCGACTGGTGCCACTTAGAAGATTAAGTAATTCGAGGGCCTGATCAATCATTCCCGTCCTACCAAGAGCGCCCAGGAGTGTGTTATAAGTAATGATGTCGGGATAACAATTCTGAGAAACCATTTGAGTAAAGAAGTTGACGGCACGATCTACAAGCCCAAATTTACACAAACCATTGATCAAAATATTGTAAGTAACAACTGTAGGGGGTTCGGAAGTTTCATTCATGATTGTGAGGATTTCATCGGCTTCCTCCCAACACCCACGGCTGCAAAGAGAATGGAGAATCGTGTTGTAAGTAATGGTGTTGGGTTTCAACCCCAGAGATAGAAGACTATGTATAACCAAAGCAGTATCTTCAAGCTTATTCTGTCTGGAAGTGAAGTTAATCAGAGAATTGAAGGTAACAATATCAGGATAACATCCTTCTGCCACCATATCACCCAAAACTTCCACAGCTTGCATCGTTCCACAGTGTCTGCAGACTAGCTCAATGAGAATTGTGTAGGTGACTATATAAGGAGGGCATCCCTTTCTCAGTTGGTCCTTCCAAAACGCAATCGCCTGGTCGTAATTCCCAAATGTAAACATGCAACGAATTATAGTATTGTAAGTAATCACATCTGGAGGGCAACCACTCACGCTCATGTCTTCCACAAGATCGATTGCAGAGCTTAACTGTCCACTCTTACATAGACCTCCAACCATCATGTTATATGTGATAATATCTGGAACCCCACCAGACATGATCATGATCTTTAGAACTTTTTCAGCTTTATCTAATCGATCTGTTTTGATAAGGCCCCGGATTAAGTTTGTGCAAGAAGGGAAGTACGGAACTTGGTTTTGACGTGCCATGACCTCAACCAACCTCGATGCATGAATTAACTTCCCACGGGTGCAAAAGTTCCGAAGAATATCATTATTGGTCTCCTCAGCATTTCCCACAAAGCGCCCTTCGACATTCAATACAAAAGCATTATGAGGCTTCTTGTTATTCGTTTCCTCTCCAGATTTTTTCTCAAAACCCATCTCATCACTATCAAAGCCCCATTCATCTAGGGGAACTTCATGGACTCTATCAATACAAACACTTCGCTGAAAACTCCTACGCTGTGAAACACCCACATTTCTTTTGGAACTAACATCTCCTCTCCATTGTAAAGAATAATGAGCTTCACGATTATACTTCCTTAAAACTGTTGATATTGAGAGATGGCTGATGCCAAAACCGGGGTTAACTTGCTTTCCACACCCATACAAACAACCAACATCAACAGCACCACTCTGTTGGGTAATCGTACACGCCATTTATCTCCTTCGGCTTGAATAAATGAAGTCAAACAAAGATAGGAAGACCAACAAGAAGCAAATCTTGTAATCCAGTTATCCCTCTTCACTATAATCCAAAGCAATGAACATCTTCTAGATTATCACACACGCGAAATAAGCAAAACAATAATTCCGCTATCTATACTCTTATGCTTCAGATTGAGAACCACAACTGTGAAAAGGTTCAGTGAAAAAATATCAATACCAGCAAATTTCATAAAACGAAAAGGTGGCAAAGGAATTAACCAAACACAATTACGAAAACAAAACGAAAAAACAACCTTTCAGCTCACCAAATAAATATATATATATATATGTATGTATGTATGTATGTATGTATATGTGTGTGTGTGTGTATTCATTTCATTCCTAGATAAAGGATAACAAGTTCGAAGTCCCAACTGTGAAATGGGTTATCAATTCGGTAGATAATTCACAATAAAGTTCCATTCTTTACCAAAATTCAAACACCCCAACTTCTCTTTCCTTATTTTCAACAGTTATAAGTGCTTCAACGTCAAGCACCTGTCAGATGCTTCTCCAAACAGCACTTTTCCAATTGCCTTGCCTTTTCAGGAAGCACTTTGGTTTTCAATGAAAATTTCAACACTTCCAGCAGAAGTGCTTCAAAAGCAATCAGAAACGAGCCCTTAGGCCAATCCACTAACCCACATCAGAATTCATACCCATTTCAGCTTCAGCTTTTACAATTTCATTACACTGCAACACATCTAATATAAAACCAAATAAACGTATACAAATACGTATAAATACATACATACATACATATATATATAAAGAGAGAGATAAAGAAGCGTACTTTGACGGTGGGTTTTAGGTCGGTGCTTCTGTGTAGCAGTGAGAGATGAAGGAAAGCTCTGTTTTTTTTTTTTTTTGGGTAATGGAAAGAAAAGCTCGTTGTTGCTGATAAAGTTGAGAAGGCGGACGTTACTAGGGACTAGGGTTTTGTCAAATTAGCAATCGAGGTCAAATGACATGTTTAATGAATTGCACTAACCTCCACTCAACTTGATAAAATTAGACATTCCTCCCCTCAAAGTGGTAAATTTACCTTATTATGCACAAACAAATAAACAATCTCAATCAAATAGAGAGATGAGCACAATTCGGTTCAGACCGCTTTAATTTCAAAGCTGAAGATAGATTAATAAAATTGGCTTTTTGTTTTTTTGTTTGGGGAAGAGAGAGAGAGAGTGAAAGATATGAGACGAACAATGGAAATGATGAAAAGTGAAAGATAGAAAGTTGTGAAGAGAAAAACGAAAAGTGAAAAAAGAGTATTATCAACTATATGATTTTCATAACGCCACTCACTTGTTCTTGCGCCATGTTGATAGCGTGAGATCTTCGGAAAACACAAACAATTATAAATAGGAAAATTCGATCTGAGTTTCAACTGATCCGGTCTAAAGCCAAAACCGATGCCAATTAACTCGGTTCAATTTGATTCGGTTCGGTTCACAAGTTAATAGGTTCAAATGTCCACCCAAAACAGCCACCTTTAAAAGAAAAACCCTGTGAAAAATCACATTATTTACTCCCCCCCCCCTCTCTCCCCCCCCCCTCACGTTTACTCTGTGGAACAACTCCTCTTGCAGACAAATACTCATCCTCCATCTCTCTCTCTCTCTGGTGATCTAATCTTTTCCTCTTAGGTACTAATCACCAAGATTAATTCTTTATCTCATTTCCTTAATCACCAAGCTCAATCCGTTCTTGCAATGTTCTTGTAGCCACTCAAGAACAATCAATATGCATTGGATTGAATCCAAGATATATCTGTAGACATATCTGTATGAATATTCAGTGACCTTGTGTAATTTTTTTGATTTGTTTTGAACAGAGGGACTTTGGGTGAGGAAAAAGATGCATGGATTTCCAGAGGGAGTAGGAAAAGCGGCGGACTTGGGGCAGCTGCAGTCCACCATGCACACCATCGAGCTCGCCTGCACTTCCATTCAGGTCCAATTTTTTGCTCTCTCTCTTTTTTTTTTGGGTTTTGAATTCATTGGTTTTTATGAGAAAACGAACAAGAACTAGACTTGGTCGGAAACACGAAAAACCCACATTCCCAGTTGCTGGAAAGTTGGGCATGAAAGCAGAAATGGTGGAAAATTTATCCAAGAACGCAAGTTTTGATGTCTCGTGTAGGTTTTCGTTAATGTGTTTAGTGAGTTTGAGGAATTTGGATTATACTAGAGACTGCAAAAGCTGAAATTTTAGATACCAAATGACGTGATAATACTGAAAGAATTTTGTAATGTATGAGTACAATTTGTGAATGGTTATTAGTTTTGCAATCCTGTTTTCGGTTTTAGCGGCCTTTTGCATGTGTATTTTATTGTGGAAAAGTTTGAACTTGAATAAATATTTTTGGTCATTTCTGGCAACATTGCATAATGGTTTGAATGTTTGCTTGATTTTGCACTTCCATTTTATATTTTTGTTCGTTTTTTGGCTGGTCGGGTGCTGTTTTGTCGTTTAAATATACCTGTATACATGTATCTGTGCTTTTAAAGGCATGCATATTTGTGCACGAACACCCTCCCTCTTACATATGGTTTTACCTTGAGCAGATGCATATGAATTCGGCTGCAGCTGAGGCAACTATTTTGTCGCTGTCCCAGACCCCCCAACCATACCAGGCATGTAAATTCATTCTTGGTAAGTTAAAGTAGACACAAATTTTGGTTTTTTTTATTCCGTAATTAGCTATGTATTTGCCTCATGACATGCTTCTCGTCATCCTGTCTGGAATATATAGTTAAATAACTGACATGAGCTGATAATAATGGAAGTAGGATTGCTGTATTTGATGGTTCAAACTAACAATACGGAGTTTGGATAACTTATATTGTCATTTTGAAGATGTCCTATCTAGTTATTATGCTAACAGTGATTTTATAATTTCAGAGAACTCTCAAATGGCAAATGCAAGGTTTGAGGCTGCAGCTGCAATTCGAAATGCAGCAATTAGAGAATGGAGTTCTCTTAGCTCTGATGACAAGAAAAGCATGATCAGGTTCTTATAGCTTATTTCTTCGTTTCCAAGCAATATTGATAAACTATTCCTCAACTATTAAAGTTTCATTACTTCAGAAAAAAGAGAAGTAATAATATTAGTTCGCAATTAGAGTTCTTCATGAAATAGCTTATTTGGTATAGTTCTTATCATATATAATGACGTATCTTAGCCTATACGTTTGTCCATCATTCCTTGAATGTATTTGTATATATTTTTCTTGCAGTTTTTGTCTTTGTTTTGTTATGCAACATGCTAATTCACCTGAGGGCTATGTCCAAGCAAAAGTATCTTCCGTGGCAGCTCAATTGTTGAAAAGGGGCTGGTAAGTGGTGCATGATTTTCAACGTAAACGCACATGTTATGTATTTGTATGTTATTACTTCTTCTGATTTGTATCTTGCAATTATGAACATGAGCCTATCTTGGACACAGTATTCAACCTGAATTACCACACATTGTAATTCTTCGCTTTCATATTTCATGTTTCTAAGGGAAGTAAAGAAGTCCAGTTCTTAAAAAACATAGACCTGAGTTGAGGAATATTCTATTTCCAGAGAGGCGAACGTAGAAATTAAGTGAATTCTTAAACAAGCTTGGGATGAGTAAGATGGTGTGTTGGAAATTTGGAATACAATGTGGTCATTTCCTTTGAAAAGCTGACAATGTGAAAGCCAAACTGAGTTAAGAAATAGTTTCATAATTAGAGGATGACTTTCTTCACTTCTGCTTGAGTTGATGATTTTGAGGGAAATGCTTAGTATTCTCTGTAACAGTTTCCCTCCATTAAAGTTCAGGAGCTGCTGTTGTTGCACTTCTGCATAAATTCTTGGTTTGGTTATGAAGAAAATGAAACTTTGGAAATGTAATTATTTTGCCAACTATGATGTGCAGGCTTGAATTTTCAGTTAGTGATAAGGAGGCATTTTTCTATCAGGTACGAAATTTCTACACTAGACCTCTTTTTCCTTCCGAGGTATCCAGGGTTTTTAGAGCAGCCAATTATGACTACAGGTAAACCAGGCTGCTTATGGCATTCATGGTGTAGATGTGCAGTTCGCTGGAATTAATTTTGTCGAATCTCTGGTATAAGCTTACTTCACCTTTAGATCATTTAGTTTCTGATTGGTTTTGCTTCAGCATTTAAGATTTTACAAATTTAGGACTATGGATTTCTTTTGTTTTAGGTTTCTGAATTTTCCCCGTCTACTTCAAGTCCGATTGGTCTTCCTAGAGAGTTTCATGAGCATTGCCGGAAGTCATTAGAGCAAGACCATTTGAAGGTTCACTACTGCTGTTTGCATCATGTCATTTGATACATTCGGTTTCTTTTGTATGGCTAGAAATTTTCCATTGAGATAATGAATGTAGGCATGTTTTTTTATTTCCTGATTTCATTTCTTTCTTCTTACACATTGCTGTTTTGGTTATTTCAATAATAGACATTCTATTGCTGGGCAAGAGATGCTGCTTTAAGTGTGACAAATAAAATAGTTGAGTCTGACTCTGCGGTACCTGAGGTTAAAGTCTGTACTGCTGCGCTGCGTCTCATGCTTCAAATTCTGAATTGGGAATTCAGTACAAGTGCATTTGCCGCTGGAGTCAAGCAAGGCAGTGATTCACCTAAGAGGTCTGAGTGTAACTTAGTGCAGGTAATTGCTTCTTTAAAGTAGCATTAAGATTTGTGTTAAAAAGAAAGGTTGTTGGTATGATATAAAGCACTGATGAGTTATGAGAATGGATCTAATTGTGTTGATGCGTCATCTTGATAGATATACCAACTCATTCCTGCTTACCACCTTTCTTTTGATTGTTCCTGGTTTCTGAAATAACATATTAGTTGACCAAATATCAGCAAATGTTATAAATGTTATGTATGAAGATAATAAGATAATATAATCACGATACTAATAATATTATTCCTATTACTGCTATTTTTGGCAAAAATACATTTGCACTTTCTTAAAATCCTCTAACTGCGTAATGTTCAACCATACTGAAATATGGCATGGTCTTGATGTGGTTTCGATTGATGAGTTTTCTGTCTGTCTATCCTACTTGTAGCCTGGTCCAGCTTGGCATGATGTTTTGGTTTCTAGTGGCCATATAGGGTGGCTCTTGAGCTTATATGGCGCTCTAAGGCAGAAGTTTCTGTGTGAAGGTTATTGGCTTGATTGCCCCATAGCTGTTGCTGCCCGAAAGTTAATTGTACAGTTTTGCTCCCTGACAGGAACCATATTTCCACCTGGTACAGTTGTTTCCTGTTCTACCTGTTCTATAACTGTAGCATGCTTTCGTTTTTCCTATATGAATAATGATGAAATTAATACGATGGACAGAGTGTGCTAGATGCTTGTCTGTTTTATTCAAAACTATGAATGCCTGTGTAGTACATTTTTCTAGGATTCTATTACTGTAAATGTCAATATGGGACTTAAGTTGATGGGTAATGATATTTTTTCTTGTCAACCTATCATTCACCTTCAAGTTCTGAAAGGAATTCAGCTTTTATTCTTTTTAACGTTTGGCCGGAAAGCATGAATACATGTTGAGGGTAGTAGAAGTTTTGTAGACATTGAGGGGGAGTTTTGAATAAGATAGTTTTAGTAACCTAAATGGAGTTTTTGGATTTGAATGTTTAGTTGATGACTATTGACGGTTAACAAAGCCTAGAAGTTAACTTCTCATGTGATATTAGTTATATAGTTTCCATATCTATCTTTCATCTGCCAAGATAATAACTTATTCAATGATCTAGATAATGTACAAGTGCAAGAACGCCACCTTCTCGAACTGCTTTGTGGAATAATACCATGGCTTGATCCTCCTGATGCTGTTTCTAAAGCGATTGAATGTGGAAAGAGTGAAAGGTTATATCCCTGACAATTACTTTTCCCTCCTGCCAAATTATTATGTTTCTTTGCTATTACAATTTCTCATCTTCATTTTGGATTTCTTCAGCGAGATGCTCGACGGTTGTCGTGCTTTGTTGTCCATTGCAACTGTTACAACTCCCTCTGTGTTTGACCAACTGTTAAAATCAACAAGGTCAGTGGTTTGGTTTCTGATTATGAGTTTTCATCATTTATCATAAGGTACTTCTTCTATGCTGTCACATGTTATTTAGTTTGAATTGGGTCCTTTTGCTTTGGAACTCAGGCCCTATGGCACTCTTACCTTCTTGTGCGTACTGATGTCTGATGTCGTTAACAACCTCATGACTAATAACTCTGAGGAAGAGACATGGAGCTGGGAGGCACGTGACATTTTGCTAGATACCTGGACTGCCCTTCTTGTGGTAAATGTTGTTTTTTATGCACAATTATGCATTATTTACTTTGGAGACAATTGTATTTTCTCCCCATCTTTGTGAGACAGTCTGAACTTATTGTTCTCTTAATCATTTTTTGATACCAAATTTGAAATATTATATTTGTATTTTATTCTAGTTGTGTTTAATTGTCATTCTGGGTTACTGGAACTATTGTTTTGAATGAAAATGTTAGTTATAGTTTCTTTGTAATGGAGTTTGATCAGTATGAGGAATGTGTAATTTGCTCAAATTATGTTAAAGTCGAAGGGAGTTGTTGAGGTTTTTTTCTCTCTGTCTTATTTTTTCTTTTGGCATTTCTTCAGCCAGTTAATAGGAGTGGTGGGAATGCATTGTTTCCAACCGAAGGGAAAAATGACACTGCTAGTTTATTTGCCTTGATTGTACAGGCTGAACTAAAAGGTAATTCTGACATATTACTTTGTTCTTCTTGTTGCACTGGTTCTACCACCATTTTTCCTGCTTTTCTTTTCAACTATCAGTACATAATGGTGAATGTTTTGTGATATAGCTGCTTCTGCATCAGCATTTAAAGATGATGACTCCGACTACCTTCAGGCTTCCATTGTAGGTATGGGAGAAAGCTCTGAGAATTGCATATAAGACTCCTCCTTTTGTTATAATACATTGGTTGACTTTTTAAAACATTTTCAAAACAAGAACACGGATAATGGCATGGTTTTTAGTTTTAAGATAACAATCATCATCATCATCATCATCATAGCTTAAATTTTATTCACGTTTCTACTGTATAAATGCAGCCCTGGATGAGAGGTTAAGCTCATATGCTCTTATTGCTAGAGCAGCAATTGATGTCACCATTCCTTTTCTCACAAGCCTTTTTACTGAGCGCTTTGAACGGCTTAATCAGGTGCTCTTTACCTCTCTATTTGTGAAAAATTATCTTTGTGGAACCAAGTATTGGTGCTGAAGAACATTTGTTACATATATTGGCCTTCAATAAATTCTATTCTATTAAGCTTCTTGGCTCGAGTCCTATAAAACTTTACTAAGAAAAGTGGCAAAAAATTTATTGTAGTTGCCACTAATTTTTTTTGTCAAATGCCAACTCATTTTCTTAAGCACGTTGAAAAGCTCGTGAGTTAATGAAAGCTACTGAATTTCTAATAAAACTTGGAACTTCAAATTTACCACATTAGTTTCCTTCTTTTCAATATGAACTCATTTCTCTACTATAAAAAAATGATCTGATTTTCTTCTTTTATATTTTCAATTCTCTTCTCCTTTTTATTTTATTTCAATGCCTTGTCCTTTTGCATCCTGTTACTTAAAAGCTATGTACTTGTTTATAGGGCAGGGGCATTATTGATCCAACTGAAACTTTGGAGGAGCTTTACTCATTGTTACTCATCACTGGGCACGTGATCGCTGATGAAGGGGACGGAGAAACACCGCTGGTAATGATTCAATTAATTCTGCTTATTCGCTTACTTGATTTTAGTGACTGTTTCTTGTATGTTTGAGCGTGCTGAACTGTCTTCTAGTTTGTTGACACTCAACAGACACCAAAAGGTTGGTTATTGTTTTGTGTAATTTCTTAGTTTCCAGAGGGTTCCCATTAATTTATATCTTTAATTAAACTCTTAAATATCACATCTACCGTCTGTACCTTCATTTTGGATAAATCCCATTGTTACTTTTTTGGACATGGTGCAGGCCGATCTATGACTTTGAATTCTGATTATTGGTTCCATTGTTTTCAGATTCCAAATGCTATACAAATTCATTTTCCAGACAATCTGGAAGCAAACAATCATCCTGTGGTCATCCTCTGTAGGTAAAGTCCTCACTTTCTCCCAACTACTGTAGTAGGATATCAGTTTATCTAAAGATGAAATTATATTTTTTTGAACTTTATTTTACAAGATTATGATGAGATAAATGGAAATATTGAGCGTGTGGATGCTTCAAGTGAAGACTTTGCATCTATATCAATCCATAAAAATACAAATTGATGATCTTGCTTTTATTATTTGTGCAGCTCAATTATAAGGTTTGCTGAGCAAAGTTTACAACTAGAAATGAGAGCATCAGTTTTCAGTCCTCGACTAATGGAGGTAGCACTAAATTCATTTGGGTTGTCCATATTACCTCTGCTATTTGCCTTTCTACCTTACTTGCATTGGATTTCATTACTATGGATGTCAAATGCATATCTGGTGCAACTATAAATGAACCAAATGTCCTCAGAACCAACAGAACGTTAGGGTTTCTGGTGTTTCAACAGCTGCCTTGAGATTCCTTTTTGCTGTTATCAATCCATCCTACCAGTTCAGTTATTTGAGCTGATGCTTCATGCAGGCTGTTATATGGTTCCTTGCAAGATGGTCTTGTACGTACCTAATGTCTCCCGAAGGAAATAGAGAAAGCACCTCTAAAAACGTCTTGCTTGGGTTTTTTGGACAACATAATCAGGGAAAATTTGTGCTTGACATTATTGTTCACATATCCTTGACCACCTTGGCGTCATATCCTGGGGAAAAGGATCTGCAGGTGTGTGCTACAAAACCATTTTCATGGTGGCTGTTTTTGATGTCGTACGTTTTTCTTTTCAGACATTACTTCCATTGTTTACATACATACTAAGAGAAGTTAACAGGGCAATCTGCTTCAACACTTGTCCAGATTAAAACAGTGGTGGTTGACGCTTTTTAGTTTTTGTTTAACAGGCAATCACTTGTTTCCAGCTACTTCATTCCCTTGTGCAGCAAAAACATATTTGTGTTCACCTTGTTGCATTGGTGAGTTAGATAAGTGCATCTGCTTTTATGCTTCGAAATGGATAAAATACACTATTCTTATTATTATTGTTGTTGTTGTTGTTGCATTGGTGAGTTAGATAAGTATATCCCATTAATTCTGTAAACAAGCTTTTGGTGCATTACCTCTCTTGCTAAGAATTACAAAAACTATCTATTATTAAGTTTGACGTGAAGTATTTGTTATCTCATTAAATCGAAGGCATAATACTTGATTTTCTAACTATGTTCTCAGGATTCATGGCGTGACCTAGCAAAAGCTTTTGCTAATGAAAAGACTTTGTTCTTGTTAAATACAGCTCACCAGGTGAGAATTTGATATGCTTTGACTTGGATTTATTTGTTATTTTGGATTGTGTTAGCTATATGTTCCTTCTTTTGCTCCAGCGTTCGCTTGCTCAGACACTTGTTCGTTCAGCTTCTGGCATGAGCAATTCAGAGGCATCCAATCTGTGGGTCTTCCAATTTTAAGTTTCCTTTGTTGCGTATCCTTTATTTTGAAATTTATGATGTCTAACTGATTTTTTGTGTAACACTTTTATTAAGGTATGTGAGGGATCTCATGAGTCATATGGCAAAGTATCTTGTAGAAATGACAAGCAAATCTGACTTCAAAAACATTGCTCAACAACCAGATATTATCCTGATGGTGAGTACAGAAATTCTAAGGTAAAATTCTATTAATTCTTTTACAAGAGCCATATAACATCACAGCTTCTTGTAGGTCAGTTGCTTTCTGGAGAGGCTACGGGGGGCTGCGAGTGCCTCAGAACCTCGTACACAAAAAGCGATTTATGAACTCGGATTCTCTGTTATGAATCCTGTTCTAGTTCTTCTGGAGGTCTACAAACACGAGGTATTCTTCGTATTTGAGGCATTGATTTTGAAGCCCAAAAACTCTTAAATAATTATTTTCCCTTACGATGTAACCTGTAACCTATTGCTCAGTCTGCAGTTGTGTATCTGATACTTAAGTTTGTAGTCGCCTGGGTGGATGGACAAATAAGCTATCTAGAGCCTCAGGAGACCGCTACTGTTGTTAACTTCTGCATGAGTTTGCTTCAGCTTTACTCATCAAACAATATTGGCAAGGTATTTACTTAAATCATGATCATTGCAGCCATACCCCCGCTTAGGTTGTGATAAACAGTTAACTTCCTGTGCCACTCTACTTCTTCGTGGTGCTTCCAGATATCAATAAGTCTGTCAAGCAGCTTACTTACTGAAGCAAAGACTGAGAAGTACAAGGATCTACGTGCTCTTCTCCAGCTCCTTTCAAGCCTTTGTTCCAAAGATCTGGTATGATTTTTAAACTCTATCTTTGCACTGCGGTTGTTTGTATAGTCATTACCATCGATCTTTGGATGAACCTATTGATGAATACATTATTACAGGTTGATTTTTCATCAGATTCTACTGAGACACAGGGCACCAACATATCTCAGGTAACTTTGCATCTCATTCTTGTGACAAAATTAGAGACAGTATCTGATACGTTACTCTTGCAGGTCGTTTACTTTGGTCTTCATATAGTTACTCCTCTACTATCTTTGGACCTGCTTAAATACCCCAAGTTCTGCTATGATGTGAGATATTCTATCCTTCATGAGGGAAAAAGACCCCTTATTTTCATTTTCTGTATTTTTAATACTTATTGTGATGCTAATATATGGTGTTATTCTTGTGCAGTACTTCTCGTTGCTGTCACATTTATTGGAGGTCTATCCTGAAACCGTTGCACAATTGAACAGCGAAGCGTTTTCTCATGTACTAGGAACTCTTGAGTTTGGCCTTCGTCATCAGGTAGTTTTATGTTTTAAATAATAGTTTCCAACGTTAACAGTGCACCACAATTGTTTCTTTATACAAGAAAATCGGTTGCCAAGCCGCTGCCTCTAATGACGCAACCTGTATGTTTTATTGTTTGGTTAGGACATGGAAATAGTTGATATGTGTTTGAGAGCGTTGAGAGCTCTTGCTTCTTACCACTATAAGGAAACAAGTGCTGGCAAAGTAGGCTTGGGCTCACATGCTGCAGGTCTAAAGGATTCTGGTGGAAATTTTCAAGAAGGCATTTTGAGCCGGTTCCTTCGCTCGGTGCTGCAGTTGCTCCTTTTTGAGGATTATAGGTAAATGTAGAAGTTTCATTTGCTTTCCGTTTGTGTCCTTGAAGCGACCAATGTTCACATGCATCGATATGAATGTGTATGATGCATGAGGCACACCTTATGGTTACGGGAGTCAATCACGTTGCTTTTGTTGCTATCTTAATTAAACACTTTCGTGTTCATGATTTCAGTCCTGACCTGGTCAGCGGTGCAGCAGATGCTCTTCTTCCGCTAATACTTTGCGAACAAAGCCTATACCAGGTCAGTTCTCTTGAAGCTCTATCCATAATGTTAGACCGGTTCCTTCAAGCGGAAGTCAGTTCGTTAATAAACTTTTTCTCGTTGTTCTGCGTCTTAAAATGAACGTTTTACTGAAGAGCTGGTGTTGTGCAGAGATTAGGCAGTGAGTTGATTGAGAGGCAGGCGAATGCAAGCTTGAAATCGCGGCTGACAAATGCATTGCAGCGTCTGACAAGCGCAAACCAGCTTTCGTCTACCCTTGATCGTAAGAACCATCAAGTATTCAGGAAGAATCTCAACAGTTTCCTGATTGAAGTCCGAGGGTTCTTGCGGACAATGTGATGTGTATCGCGTGTTCTCCGTCGTGTAAATATGAGAGCGGGGAAATGCCGGAAAGGGTGGTGGTGGTGGTGGTATTCATTTTTCGAACAATTGCACACGAAAAAACAAACAATTTTGGCTGGAAAAGGAAGAAGATACATGAGTGTATTGTGAGTATTTTGATTATCTTGCGGACTTATGTTTTAAAAAAATAAAAAAAAAGTTTATTTTCAAATTAATTTATGCGTCGATGCTTTGGAAATATGCGTGCACCGGATCAAGTCCCTGCGTTTCCATTCGAACAGTACCGCGGGATTTTCGTTAAAACTTCCTTTAATAAAATTCTTACCTTTGGAAGAAGAAGAAGAGGTGCAGCCTTGAAAAGATGTCAATGAGTAGCTCCGGTGGGATGTTTGACATTGACATGGTAGAATCTATCGTGAAAATTAATGAGAGATTTTTCAGCACGGAATACGAAGTGGTATACCACGTATTCTTATACAAGTGGTGAAATTCATATGTTAAAAATGTAATAATAATAAAAAATAAAATTTGTCATCACTTATATAATAACACGTGGTGTATCACTTGTTTTACGGGCACAAGGAAGAATATCTTCAAATTAAGAGGATGATGTAGCCTCGACTAAAGGTCTCGTTAGACGGTCTTAGCAAAAACTAGAGTACTATACTATTGAATTACAAATTAAGTGTATTTATTTATAAATAGTAATATAATTGGGAACTGTTTGTTTTTTTTTTTTTGACAATTTATATTTCAAGTTTGTTTTTAGTTAGAATCATCAGTTGGAAGTCCTCCTTCTTCAACCCCGGACATCGCTCGCTATCAGCAGAATTACAGTCTCTCCGTTTCCAATGAGAAAAGCAGAGTACTTCAGCAAGGACTTCGAGTGGGAAGACCTCCGAGCTCAGGTGGAAAACGACCCGTCGTTCAGCTACCACTTGCTGCCTTTCGAACCCACCTCCTTCTCACTGAATTCTGTCGCAACAGATCAATCCCGTTCCTCCGCCGCCGACGGCTCTCACGCGTGGAACAGTTTTCACCACCGTCATTCCTCCGGCAAATTCTTCAAGGTCCCCATTGCTTTCCCTCTCTTAATTTACCTTTTTATGTCAATTAATAAAATATGCCATTTTATTTATTTGGGTTATTGAGTTTGTTGATAATTGTAGGAAATTATCCATATTTCTGTGTAATTATAGATTGTTAATCTGTAAAGCCTCCATCTTTCAATGTTATTCTAGATTTTCTGAATTGGGTTAGGAAGCATTTTTGCTAGAAGTGCTTTTATTATAAACATATCAAAAAAATTTATTAAATGTTCAAATGTTCCGTGGAAAAGCACTTGGAGTGCAGGTGCTTCTCCAGTAAGGGCTTAGGACCCAGAGCTTTTGCGTTTCTCTACCAAATGTAATTAGAAGCGCTACTTTTAGCCCTTTCCAGAAGCAATCTTTACTCTGAATCACTTCTGCTTGATCTTTTTTTCCCTTTATTTCAACTTTTGGTCTTTATGACACTTAACTTTCATTTCCCCATTCTTTGTTTTATTCCGTAAACGTGATTCAATGCAGGAAAGAAGATATTTGTTAGAAGAATTCCCTGAACTAGTTAATTGGAAAGGAAATTCTAAGGTTTTGGAGGTGGGATGCGGTAATGGCAGCACCGTTCTTCCAATATTACGGTATTACACTCTAAACCTGTCTCCTTTCGGAATTTACTGAATGCATGGATGTGATTGCTGGTGTTCTATTTGTTATCCTTACAAATCATTATTTCCCGTGCAGTGGCAATGAGAACATCGTTGTTTATGCTTGTGATTGTAGCACTGAGGCCCTTGACAGGGTTAAGGAGACTATAGATGCCTCTAACATTGCAGCTGTTGAACATCATTTCCATCCATTTTGTTGTGATTTTTCTGTAACTACATTTCCAACGTGGTTGGCCTGCAATCCTTGTCGAGAAAACTTCACACAAACATCGCAGCAGCGCTTGACAGGTTAGTTGCTTCATCTGTGTATATTAATATGTATGAAGTAGAAGCAGGCCCCCTGATAAAAAAACTCAAAGCTCTGTTTGTTTCTCCAGATGGTAGAGGCGAAAGTGAAACAGATCCAAATTATACATATGCATTGAAAGAAAGTAAATGTTGTGTTGGTGGGGTTGATTTTGTTACCTTGGTGAGCATTCTTTCATAAAACTGGCCAGTGAACCTTTGAAATATTACATTTTGCTTATACGACTGTTTGGTTTAGAAAGTTTTTTTGTCTGGACTCTTGCTAATTGTGAATGATAAAGCTTCAGGGTTAAAACTGGTCTCTGTTAGGTGAATTTTTCTGTCAATTCCCGCTCTTCGTTTTGATATCCTGTGATTTGAGCTGCGATACTATGATACTTTCGATCCACTTTCTTCACTTCTAAGAAACAATAATTTGGGGATATGAGCTTATTTCTTACCGTGAAATCTGTCAGATATTCACACTGTCAGCATTACCTCTTAAAAGGATGCCAGAGTCCATCAAGGAGTGTTTTTCTGTTTTAAAACCCGGAGGCCTGCTGTTCTTTAGGGATTATGGTAATTGATTAATCTAATTTTGGCTTGGACTTGGAGTTATAAATCTCTTTCCGCGCTCTAGCTTTAAAGTGTTTGGAAATATTTCTAGTATATTTTGTGCTGACAGAAGTTGGATGAACTTCAGGCCTCTATGACATGACCATGCTTCGATTTGAGGAGGACAAAAGAGTGCAATTCAGGGAGTATATGCGATCAGATGGAACCCGTTCTTATTTCTTCTGTCTAGATACTGTGAGGGATCTATTTGTGGGTGCCGGCTTCAAACAGGTACTAATTTTGCTCATAAACGAGTAAAAATAAGTGTTTGGAGTTTTTCGCTATTTGAACTTATGCTAATTTTGCGTGTATGTGTGTTTTCCTTCCTGTTTTTCTAGTACTGTCTAATGCTCTATCACTCGGTTTTGTCAGCTTGAGCTCGAATACTGCTGTGTTAAGTCAGTGAACCGTCGGAAGGGTAAGAGCATGCAAAGGGTGTGGGTTCATGGAAAGTTCCAGAAGCCGGTATGAAATCATTTCACGCAGTCACTCTTGTTCTAATGTCGCACTTTGAAGGGGCAGTGTTGCTTTCTCTGTAATGCAGCTTCTTGGGAAGAAGATGCTAGTTATCTGTAATTGAGACCGAGAAGCCGGGTTGAGTTTTACTTTTTCTACAAGTAATAGTGAGGGTAAATTTTGTTACTTTTTCTATAAGTAATGTAGCTTCTTGGGAAGAAGATACTAGTTATTTGTAAACAAGACCGAGAAGTTTTTTTTCTGTCTTATGAAAATGAATCCAGAACAAAATCGCGCTAAAGCTAGGGCGTCACCCGTAAGTGGCGCGCTGTGTGGCCTGAGCACAGTGATAAGTGAGCAAGGGTCGCTGTATCTCCATCGGCACCCGGATGCAGTGTTAAATGAGCAAGGGGGCCATAGAAACTTCTTTTCGAACGACTCCACTCAAAGTTGTTTGGGAGCATATGCTCCTATCAACTTTACCCGGGACACACAAAAGAAGTACTTTGATCCTATTAGACGGGGGAGGGTGAAGAAGCTAGGACAGAAGGGTAGAGTTCAAGAGAGCAAAATGCGTTTAGGAACGTGGAATATAGGAACCTTAACGGGAAAATCTATGGAAGTAGTGGAAGTTATGGTGAGGAGAAGGATAAATATTATGTGCCTACAAGAAACTAAGTGGGTTGGTAGTAAGGCAAAGGATCTAGAAAACTCAGGGTTTAAACTTTGGTATTCGGGCACAAATAGAACGAGAAACGGTGTTGGCATCATCGTGGACAAGACCTTGGTACAAGATGTTGTAGATGTCAAGAGGGTAGGAGATAGAATCATGGCAATCAAGATTGTAATAGGACAAGAACTTATCAATGTGATTAGTGCGTACGCACCTCAAGTAGGGTTGGATACGAGTTCGAAGGAGAAATTTTGGGAAGATCTTGGAGACTTGGTGCAAGGAATTGCTCAGACGGAGAAGTTATTTATAGGAGGAGATTTAAATGGACACGTGGGCAGGGAGACAGGCAACTATGGAGGTTTTCATGGTGGCCATGGTTTTGGGGAGAGAAACGAGGATGGGGAAGCTATCTTGGATTTTGCAATGGCATATGATCTCTTCTTAGCCAACACCTTCTTTAAGAAGAGAGAAGAACATGTGATCACCTACAAGAGTGGGTCGTCAAAAACACAAATAGATTTTCTTCTAATGAGGAAAGGGGATCGTATAACTTGTAAGGATTGCAAAGTTATACCAGGAGAGAGCGTGGCTAATCAACATCGCTTGTTGGTGATGGATGTACATATCAAAAGAGTAAGACAAAAGAACAAGACTTGGAAGTGCCCAAGGACTAGATGGTGGAATCTAAAAGAAGAAAAACAAGCCATTTTCAAAGAGAAGGTAATCACCCAATGTGTGTGGGATAGAGAGGGGGAAGCTAGCCAAATGTGGGATTCCATGGCTAGTTGTATCCGAAAAGTAGCAAAAGAGGTATTAGGAGAGTCCAAGGGCTTTGCCCCACACCAAAAGGAATCTTGGTGGTGGAATGAGGAGGTACAAACAAAGGTGAAGGCTAAGAAGGAATGTTGTAAAGCCTTATACAAGGAGAGGACTGATGAAAATGGTGAAAGGTATAGAAAAGCGAAGCAAGAGGCGAAGAAAGCTGTCAGAGAAGCTAAGTTAGCGGCTTACGACGATATGTATAAACGACTAGATACCAAAGAAGGAGAGTTGGATATCTATAAACTATCTAGAGCAAGGGAAAAGAAGACAAGGGACCTAAACCAAGTGAGGTGCATCAAGGATGAGGATGGAAAGGTTCTTGCTACAGAGAACGCGGTTAAAGACAGATGGAGAGGTTATTTTCATAATCTTTTCAATGAAGGACATGAAATGAGTGCTTCTTTAGGGGAGTTGAGTAACTCAGAAGAGTGTAGAAACTACTCTTTTTATCGTCGAATCCGGAAGGAAGAAGTGGTTGTAGCTTTGAAGAAGATGAAGCATAAAAAAGCAATAGGCCCAGACGATATACCAATCGAAGTGTGGAAACTTTTGGGAGAGACAGGTATAACATGGCTCACTGACCTTTTCAATAGGATTTTGAAAACGAAGAAGATGCCAAATGAGTGGCGAATGAGCACTTTGGTGCCTATCTACAAGAATAAGGGCGACGTACAAAATTGCATGAACTATAGGGGTATTAAGCTAATGAGTCATACAATGAAGCTCTGGGAGAGAGTCATTGAGCATAGATTAAGGCAAGAGACACGGGTTTCGGACAACCAATTCGGGTTCATGCCAGGGCGCTCAACCATGGAGGCAATCTATCTCTTACGAAGATTGATGGAAAGATATAGAGATGGGAAAAAAGATTTACACATGGTCTTTATAGATTTGGAAAAAGCGTATGATAGGGTCCCAAGAGACATTCTTTGGAGGATTTTAGAGAAGAAAGGAGTACGAGTAGCATATATCCAAGCTATAAAGGATATGTATGAAGGAGCAAAGACTGCCGTAAGAACTCATGAAGGACAAACCGAAAGCTTTCCCATAACTGTAGGATTACATCAAGGCTCATCCTTAAGTCCTTACCTTTTTGCGTTGGTAATGGATGAGTTAACACGACATATTCAAGATGATATTCCTTGGTGTATGCTTTTCGCAGACGATATAGTGTTGATAGATGAAACTCAGGAAGGGGTAAATGCAAAGCTTAACCTTTGGAGAGAAGTGTTGGAATCTAAAGGTCTTCGCCTAAGCCGATCAAAGACAGAATATATGGAGTGCAAGTTCAGTGCAAATGGAGGCCAAAACGAGTTAGGGGTGAGGATCGGAGATCAAGAAATACCAAAGAGCGACCGTTTTCGTTACCTAGGATCTATCTTGCAAAAGAACGGAGAATTAGATGGAGATCTCAACCATAGAATACAAGCTGGATGGATGAAGTGGAAGAGTGCATCCGGCGTGTTGTGTGACCGCCGTATGCCACTGAAGCTCAAGGGAAAATTTTATAGGACGGCAATAAGGCCGGCGATGCTGTATGGCACAGAATGTTGGGCGGTGAAACATCAACACGTACACAAAATGGGTGTAGCGGAGATGAGGATGCTTCGTTGGATGTGTGGGCACACGAGAAAGGAAAAGATTAGGAATGAGGATATCCGGGGTAAAGTAGGAGTAGCCGAAATTGAAGGAAAGATGAGAGAAAATCGGTTACGGTGGTTTGGACATGTGCAAAGAAGGCCTACTGACGTTCCGATTAGAAGATGCGACTATGGGACAGAGGTGCAGGGCCGAAGGGGTAGAGGAAGACCTAGGAAAACTTTGGAAGAGACTCTAAGAAAAGACTTAGAGTACTTGGATCTAACGAAGGACATGACACAGGATCGAGCACAATGGCGTTCTAAGATTCATATAGCCGATCCCACTCAGTGACTTGGATTTTCCAAGTCTCCAACCGAGAAGTTTTCCTCATTCGGGAAATTAAGAGAACACTACCCCAACCTACATGCTCCACTCAGAAACCTTCAACATACAAGCTTTAACAAAAGAAAATTCAAAGAACTTAGCGAAGAAGGCTTTGGTGTATTTAACACAATACGTTGAAATGAAGGAAAGCTTATTTATTGATATCCCCGATAAGCTACAAATATGTACATATACATGAGTCAAAATAAGCACACAAGAGGGAGCCTTCACAAAGGTTGCTTAGGAGAAGTCTCAGCAGTCGGTAGAGCCCCAGAAAGAGAAGGCATCGGAGGGGGATCATTTGGAGCCTCAGTACTGGACAGAACCCTAGAAGGAGGAGGCATCAGAGGTTGATCATTTGGAGCTTCATTACGCGGTACAGCCCCAGAAGACGAAGGCAATAAATGCCTTTGGAACAAACCCACAAATCTCTGATGATCAAGTAAAACCTGACCATCAGTTTCCTTCATCTGGTCAAGCTTCCTCTTCATGTTTGTAGCATAGTCATGTGCGAGCCGGTGCAACTGTTTATTCTCATGCTTGAGCCCTCTAATCTCCTGTTTGAGACTCATCACTTCAGCCGCCAATGATTCAACTTGGCGGGTTCGAGCAAATAGGCGTTGGGCCATATTAGACACAGAACCTGCACACTGAACACTGAGAGCCAGCGAATCCTTAACAGCTAACTCATCAGACCGTTTGGAAAGTAGTCTGTTATCTTTGGGAGTGAGAAGGTTCCTGGCCACCACCGCAGCGGTCATATCATTCTTCATCACGGAATCCCCAACGGTAAGAGGACCAGTAGGGGAGACGAAGGATGGGCGCCATATGTTGTCTGGAGAAGGCGGGGCTGCCTCTTCAACAAGGTTCAAGTCAAAACGACGGTCGGAGGGGCCAGACATTTTCAAAGGTGTTGAAGAGAGAAGAGGTCGGACAAATCAAGATCTTAGAAGTGCAAGAATGAAGCTTCTACTGGTGGAGATTCAAGTGTGCTTTGGAACTTAATGCCAGCCCCTATAAAAATCTGCACTCGACGAAGCTTCAGAAATCGAAGAGGCGCCTGCTCAGAAATCGAAGAGGCGTTTGCTTTCTCAAAAGCTGGGCTGCTTAGAGATCACGAGGGTTGATCTCAGAAATCGAAGAGGCGTTTGCTTTCTCAAAAGTTGGGCTGCTCAAAGACCACGAAGGCCGATCTCAAAAATCGAAGAGGCGCTCGCTTTCTCAAAAGCTGGGCTCCCCAGAGACCACGAGGGCCGATATCAGAAATCGAAGAGGCACCTACTTTTTCAGCCTTTTCCAGCCTTGTCAGCACCTGTCACACGCACACTCAGTTTTGCGGAAATTATGGGCATTCTGTCAAAGACTTCTGGGGAAGTAGAAAACACATGAATCTTACTGTTCAATCACCCACTTCCCACACGCAACAATAGCTCATGGGTACCACAGATAACTTTGCCAAAGTTCTCTGCCAAAGTTGAGCACGTGAAGCTTGCAGCTCCCACTACATCGCTCTGACCAAGAAGGGTAAAAGAATAGCAAAGAAACAGCACTAACAAAGTTTAGACCCATAAATTTTGAAGGTCTAGCTACCATATTATTACCCACAAGGGTAAAGGAACAGTACCACTGCTGGATAATTGGAAAGTCCCTGTGTGTCAACCTCTGTGCTTCGTGGCAAGGTAGACTAGCAAACATGCCCAACCTTTACTCACATTCGAGAAAACACTCCCAATAAGATTGCTTGCTCCAAAATCGAAGAGGCACCGTCCTCCGAATCTCGAGAGCCAGACTCCCAACATGACTACTTTCTTAAAAATCGAAGAGAGGGTAAAGGAACAGTACCATTGCTGGATAATTGGAAAGTTCCTGTGTGTCAACCTCTGTGCTTCGTGGCAAGGTAGACTAGCAAACATGCCCAACCTTTACTCACATTCGAGAAAACACTCCCAACAAGATTGCTTGCTCCAAAATCGAAGAGGCACCGCCCTCCGAATCTCGAGAGCCAGACTCCTAACATGATTACTTTCTCAAAAATCGAAGAGACACTGCTCCCCGAATCTCGAGAGCCAGACCCCCAGCATGATTGCTTTCTCAAAAATCGATGAGGCATCGTTCTCCGAATCAATCGAAGAGGCGCTCGCTTTCTCAAAAGCTGGGCTGCTCAGAGACCACGAGGGCCGATCTCAGAAATCGAAGAGGCCCTACTTTTCTAGCCTTGTCAATACCTGTCACACGCACACTCAGCTTTGCAGAAATTATGGGCATTCTGTCGAAGACTTCTGGTGAAGTAGAAAGCACATGAATCTTACTGTTCAATCACCCACTTCCCACACGCAACAATAGCTCATGGGTACCACAAATAACTTTGCCAAAGTTCTCTGCCAAAGTTGAGCACGTGAAGCTTGCAGCTCCCACTACATCGCTCTGACCAAGAAAGGTAAAAGAATAGCAAAGAAACAGCACTAACAAAAGTTTAGACACATAAATTTTGAAGGTTTAGCTACCATATTATTACCCACAACTGTAAAGGAACAGTACCACTGCTGGATAATTGGAAAGTCCCTGTGTGTCAACCTCTGTGCTTCGTGGCAAGGTAGACTAGCAAACATGCCCAACCTTTACTCACATTCGAGAAAACACTCCCAATAAGATTGCTTGCTCCAAAATCGAAGAGGCACCGTCCTCCGAATCTCGAGAGCCAGACTCCCAACATGACTACTTTCTCAAAATCGAAGAGAGGGTAAAGGAACAGTACCATTGCTGGATAATTGGAAAGTCCCTGTGTGTCAACCTTTGTGCTTCGTGGCAAGGTAGACTAGCAAACATGCCCAACCTTTACTCACATTCGAGACAACACTCCCAACAAGATTGCTTGCTCCAAAATCGAAGAGGCACCACCCTCCGAATCTCGAGAGCCAGACTCCCAACATGATTACTTCCTCAAAAATCGAAGAGACACTGCTCTCCGAATCTCGAGAGTCATACCCCCAGCATGATTGCTTTCTCAAAAATCGAAGAGGCATCGTTCTCCGAATCTCGAGAGCCAGATACCACAGACCACTTTTTCAAAGTGCTCTGACAGAGTTAAAACATGTGAAACTGGCAGCTCCCACTACCGTGCTATGACCAAGCAGGGTAAAGGAATAGCATTACTACTTGTTGTTAGGGAGACTCCTATATATGTCGACCTCCATCCCCAACGGACAGGCAGACCTGCAAAAATGCTCAACCCTTCATCATATCTGAGAGGGCACTCCCAACGAAGCCTTTCGAAATATTCAGCTTTCTTTCCCCCCGATAATACCTCTGCAAACAAGCTATACTAGAGCAAGAATATCTCATATCATCAGGGTTAAAAGCAAGAGTATCCCATATCATGCTTTTTTCCTGTCTTTTCTTTTGGCCTTGTTTTTACCTGCAAGACAAGGAGAAAGAGAGCAATCAGTCAGCACTTGGAATCAAGCTTCCAGCCAGGAACTGACTGCCTGGAACCCCTTACCTGATTACTTACCTGGCATTGCTCTCGAGTACTCATCTTCAACATCTTATGTTTCCAGGGAAGATTCCGCATCTGCTTGAGGAACAGATAGGGCAAGTGCGAAGGATACAAGGAAGCATGTGGAGACAAGCGTAACAGCACACGTGCCGATACATTCATTACTCTGTCAAAAGCAAAAGTATCCCATATCAGCAGGGTGGAACGTACTCTAGATTTGATGGACTTGTTTTGACCCTCAAATTCTTCAGTCGGCCTTATACTCTGGAGGAAACCAGAAAACCCTCCAGCTCAGTTCAAGAATAAGCCTGTGGAAAGTTACTTCTTCAAAAGCAAAAGTATCTCATATCATCTCTTCTCATTTTTCTTCTCTTTATCCTTCATGCTGCTGCAAGATGGGGAGAAGGTGAACAATCAGTCGGAGCTCTGATTGCTTACCTTGTCTGTCACCTCTTTCAGCAGACCCCCTAGCTCGGCGACTTGGGGGACTCCTACTACATGGTTTGTATCGCGCTTGACCAAGCCTGAAACTACAAGTAAGCTTCAAGTGAAATTGATACATTACCTTGTGCATCTCCACCAGTTAAAGATACCACCCCTGGATGGAGGAAGAGTACTTCCAGAGAAGATGCCACATCTACCTATGAGACAGATAAGGCAAGTCAAGACGACACCACACTCCGATACTTAGAAGTTTCGTGATTACGAGATCATTCTCCCACAATATTTCCTAATGTCATTTGTACTAAATCATTCACTTGTACTCACTAAATGAGAGCTTGAACCTATGTACTTGTGTAAACCCTTCACAATTAATGAGAACTCTTCTATTCCGTGGACGTAGCCAATCTGGGTGAACCACGTACATCTTGTGTTTGCTTTCCTATCTCTATCCATTTATATACTTATCCACACTAATGACCGGAGCAATCTAGCGAAGATCACAAAAAGCGATCGTTTTCGCTACCTAGGATCTATCTTGCAAGAGAACGGAGAATTAGATGGAGATCTCAACCATAGAATACGAGCTGGATGGAAAGAGTGCATCCGGCGTGTTGTGTGACCGTCGTAGGCCACTGAAGCTCAAGGGAAAATTTTATAGGACGGCAATAAGGCTAGCGATGTTGTATGGCACAGAATGTTGGGTGGTGAAGCATCAACACGTACACAAAATGGGTGTAGCGGAGATGAGGATGCTTCGTGGGATGTGTGGGCACACGAGAAAGGATAAGATTGGGAATGAGGATATCCGAGGTAAAGTAGGAGTAGCCGAAATTGTAGGAAAGATGAGAGAAAATCGGCTCCGGTGATTTTGAACATGTGCAAAGAAGGCCGACTGACGCTCCGGTTCGAAGATGTGACTACGGGACAGAGGTTCAGGGCCGAAGGGGTAGAGGAAGACCTAGGACAACTTTGGAAGAGACTCTAAGAAAAGACTTAGAGTACTTGGATCTAACGGAGGACATGACACAAAACCGAGCGCAATGGCGTTCTAGGATTCATATAGCCGACCCCACTTAGTGGGAAAAGGCTTTGTTGTTGTTGTTGTTGTATCAATGAATGGATTTTTTTACTTGTATGACTTGGATGTCTCATATTTCTCGAAAAAACGATTCAATTGATAGGATTTGGCATCATACTTATGAAATCGATGATATCAATGAGATTGATATTCGAATATTTCTTCTTAAAACGTATGGATAATCGATGATATCAATGAGATTGATATTCGAATATTTCTTCTTAAAACGTATTGATTTGACCCCATAGCATGTTGCTGCCAAAAGTCCGTATTGGTTCTAGCCGAGTTGAGTTTTACCTTTTCTACAAGTAATAGTGAGGGTAAATTTTGTTACATATGCTCTAATACATATGTCTATATCCCGAACATGGTTTCAGATTCGAGTGATTTTTTGCAAATCCTTCAAAGATGACCTAAAAAGAGTGGTTCGGGTCATTGAAATACAAGGTGGAGTGGCCCTTACAAAGGTGGCCCTCAATTGAAACTCCACCCACACACACATGAAGTAACACAAAAACAGTAGTAAAACCTTCCACATTTAACAACTAACTTTCAATATACTTGATCAAACTTGTTTAATTAGTACATCAAAAGAAGTTTAATGGTGCATTTAAAAGGATCCTCCTCTAATCCCTGTATTACACACAAAATAAACGCACGTCGCATACTATCATTCGTTCAATTATCATCATTAAGCTTCACCACATCCCTACATCGATTTGATTAACACCAGGAGCCGAGTTTGATTTGAGGAATAAAATGATCAATTACTTCGCTGCGCAAATTACCATATTCACCACGTCGTCTACAAGTCTCTGGCTCACTTGTGCAATATACTCTTCTTCGAAGGCTTTGGTTTCTTGTGAGTGTGGTGCTGCCACAAATGAAATAAAGCAGGAACACTTGGTAAGCACAGACTACCGTTCGGAAAGCCAGAAATTTGAAACTACGCTAAACAAGTGGAAACAGTACCTTTTGTCTTTCTAGTGCATCATAATCTATCCTCTCCCTCCAGTTACTTTTCCGTAGTTTGATTGGCCGATTGCCCACGTACTTACCTGGAATTATTGCAAATTATATAAGACAATTATCATATAAGTCAAAACGTATCAACAACCCCTACGATTCTAATCACCATACGAGTAAATATTTTTCTCACCATTCATTTCCTTTAGTGCTCCGGCCAGGTCAGAAGGGTTGGCAAAGCTAACAAATCCAAAGCCCTTGGTTTTTCCAGTCCTCTTATCTCTGACAACCTAGAGATGGTGATAAAGCAGACGTACATAAGTTTTTACATTTCAATCACAGTCAAAAATCACAAATCCTATGAGAAAAAACGTAGATGAATAAAAAACGTAGTGAGAAACAGAACAATCCACAGAAGATTATAAGCACTACAATCCAGGCACATTCAAAATAAGGAAAACAATTGGATTCTAAGACAATTACGGCTCACTTTTACCAACCATATATCACACACGTATGAGAACATCAAGCAAAGCATCTACATGCTAAATGAAGAAACAAAACAAAGTACACTCTACAGTTTTTTACGGTTTTAGCTAGGATGCCCCCCCATTGACCCAAATCCCACATTACCATCACCCCCACACACATTACACCACCACAGCAGTGTTTTAGCTAGGAAATGTACATCAAACAGTTTTCAACTCAAAGTCATAAATTTCTTTTATGGTCATAGGTAGAAGGAAAATTTCAAATTTCTGACACAGAATTTCATTGAACAAACAAAAAAATAATTGTATTACCATTTTCCCAAGCCCAAATGCACTGCACACCCACCCCTAAGGTTCAATTATATTGAGAACCGTGGAAGCTCAATCGGTTCACTAACCTGACTCCAAGTTCGTTCAAATCAACCCAATAAGCAATAATTCAAGGTAGCCTGTGAGTCAGGTCAAATTCAACCAACTCAACCTCCAAATGTTGATTCCAAGCTGTCCAACCCATATTTAATGGTCAAAACTGATTTTAACTAAATTTGAGATCTCAAAATTAGACAGCAAGTGCTTGAAAAATCACATAAGCTGTGATGTAGGTTGTCAATAGGCTTCTTACTTACGTATGAGCTATGCGGGACACAATGGTGAAGTGCATCTGAAAAAAGCAAGATGAGCTACAGACACTTGTCCAGGGATTTTAAAGTTGAGCACAAGGCTTTCATTTTAGAGATTGAAGAGAAGTCTTTTGGCGAGAGGATTAGGATAACAGAGAGAACGAGAGCCAGAGGATATCAGATATCTTTTGACTTGGGTTGTGCAGCATGGATCACTGATCAGTTAAAGGCGGCCATTGACACGGGAGGACTGAACTTCTTCAGAAAATACAAGGGTCACAACTATCAGTTTTGGGTTGAAGGATTTCAGAACAGAAACGGGGAGGTCCTTGTTCTTTCCAAAACTGAAAAGGATGGTTTTGTCAGAAATATCTTCGTTCCGAAAGGTTTCAAAGGCATCGGATGGAGAAATCTGGAAGAGCTGATGTCTGAGATCCTGCGAGGGGGAAAGAAGACGGGGGCTACAATGAGGAAGGTGAACCGGGTTGGAACTAAGCCTAGGAGAAATCTTTTGGGCGGCGGCTTTCAGGGCTCATACAGGGATGCAGTCATTGGAGGCATGTCGACGTCAACTGAGGAATCCACACGGAGTGCCAGAGAGGATTTTTGGAAAGAACACACTTGGAATCAGAGGACTTGCTCTAAAGAATCTTACAGTTGGGGATGTGTTGTAGTCTGTGAGAGAAAGGTGGTGCATCAATCCTGGAGGGAGGTGGAGGCCTCACTTCGAAAACTTCTGGGAACGGACATCAGACTCTCGCCATTTCAATGCAACAAAGCACTGTTTGTTTGCCAGAACGAGGAGGAAGCAAAGAAAATTGCACTACTTGGAGCTATAGCTATGAAGGAGTATCCCGAGGTGGAACTAGCGGGGTGGTGGGAGAGTTTGAATTCAAATAAAAGATTGGCGGTCAGTTATGGAGGTTGGGTTGCATTGGAAGGTTTACCACCGCATCTTTGGACCAAAAAATTCTTCCAGGATATTGGTGAGGCTTGCGGAGGTCTGGTGGATATTGACCAAACAACCACTAGTTTTGGTTTTCTGCTTGAAGCAAAGATAAAACTAAAAACCAACTTCACTGGTTTCATCCCTGAGGTAGTAGAAGTGGCTGACGGAGACCTAGTCTTCAGGGTCAGGATCCGACAATTAACGCCAGCGAAGAGACCTATGCTTTCGGATGAAGATCGGGGTAAATCGGAATCTTTAGTTGGGTCTCTGAAAAAGGATCAGCAATTACAAAGGATTTCTGGAATACATCATCCGGCGACGGCTGAGCTCGGAAAGGCAGCTCACACGACGGGGACTTGCGTCAGTTTCCGAATAGGCGCCTTCGACTGCCCAGTCACCATCGGATGTGACAGAAAGCTTGATCACAACAGGTCTGTGACTGTGGGCGCGAGTTCCGAGGAGCATGCAGACCCAATCTATGACCTTACTTTCCCTGAAAGAGAGCGTGGGACGCCATCTCAAGAACAGGACGTGACAGCTACGGCGAGTCAATCAATAGAAGCGGCGGTAAATGATTTTTTAATGATTTCGAAATTGAAAGGAAGTTCCAGTATCATGATTTCTCCGGGTAAAAGCAAAAGTTTGGAATTAGATGGGATAGAAGATGGCGGTGGCTCTAGTACAGAGGAGGCACAAATTTCAACAAGCAGGGAGTATTTTAATGGAACAAGAGTGGAGATCTTCACTAGAAATAGTGTAAATGCATGTGACAGGAGCGGGCCCAATAAAAACAACTTTATTCCAATTAAACTTGATGGAGTAGCGGGCCTTGATCCACAAAGCCCAAATATTGGAGATAACATTGTGGTGAGCGGGCCTATGGCTGCCAAACATTTATTTACAATTATAAATGGTAATTCGGCCCTAACTATTCACGGGCTGAGATCTCATCAACAATCCGAAATGGACTTTCTGTGTAAGTCTCTAACGTTTTCGAACCCGCTTGAGGACCTAAGGCTGCCAACTCTAAGGAATACCGCGCCACAGTATATGGCTTTGGGAGATCCCCAGCAACTTCGGGCCATGGAGTTCTATGCAGCAGGCGCTCCAATTAGACCTTCCTGGAGCATAAGTTCGAGTTTCTTTGGGAGATTTGGACAACACGACAGGGGCGGAAAGCGGCTAAAGCTTCTTCTACCACATGATTTTGGCTCTTGTAAGAATCACCTAGAATGGCCTAATCCGACGGAAGCGCTGTCTTCTAACCTCACATTCACCGATTCAGTTAGTGAATTAGAGGAAGATATGGAGTGCGAGGCCGATGACGACATTGTCCGATCACCGGGCGGGTCGAGTGAGAAGAATTCAGCAGATCAATGGTGGAGAAGGATGGAGGATTTTGGCATGGATTCGGTTCAATTGTTAGACAGTGACGACGAAGATTTCTCCGCTCAATCTTCTGTCGCTGATGGGGAGGTGGATGCTTACTATCAAGAGGAAAAAGAAATATCTGACGATTTTAAAGTATCATGTGAGGACCTCCACAACCTCTTCATTGATTCAAATTTGGAAGCAGTGACAACATTGGAGGAGGCAACCAATCACGAGGAGCAGTCTGTTACTGAGGAAATAGGAAAAAACAAGAAAATATTGAAGTACAGTAGAAGGAAAAAATCGGCAGGAGTATCAGCCAATCGTGAGGCCCAACATCTAAGTTCCAAATTTTTGTCTAAAATGAAGGTTTCCTTGTTTCCGTTGAAAAGGTCTCTATTCCAAGAAAAGAAGAATGGGAAAGTCAGAAGAGGCAAGGGAGAGGGTGGTTTTAAGGGAGAAAGCAAACTTCACAGGGGCACTAGTAGTGTTAATGAAGATAATTAGTTGGAATGTTAGAGGATTGGGAAGTACACAGAAGAGGCTAACATTGAAAAAGCAATTCCAACGGTTACAGCCGGACATCATCATACTACAAGAAACTAAGAAATCATTGATTGACAGAAGTCTTGTGGCTAGCGTGTGGGGAAGCAGATATAAAGAGTGGATTTTTGTCCCTGCTCAAGGAAGCTCAGGGGGTATAGCTGTAATCTGGAACACAAAACACATTTCAGTAACCGAATCTTTGGTCGGTGTTTTCTCTGCATCAATAAAAATTAAGGCTCCAAATGGGATGGAGTGGTGGCTATCCGGAGTCTATGGTCCATGTAAAAATAGAGAGCGAAGGGAGTTTTGGGAAGAATTGGCGGGACTTTATGGTATGTGTGGAACAAGATGGTGTATAGGAGGAGATTTTAACGTGGTTAGATTTATAAATGAGAAATCAAACGGGGGGAGGCTGACTAAAAGCATGAGGAATTTTAATGATTTCATTCGAGAGACAGAACTCAAGGATTTGGATCTACTCAATGCACAATTTACCTGGTCAAATCTCAGAGAAGAACCTGTGTGTCGGAGATTAGACAGATTTTTATGCTCTACAGGTTGCGAAGATATCTTTCC
Source organism: Malus domestica (assembly GCF_042453785.1). Taxonomy (NCBI): domain Eukaryota; kingdom Viridiplantae; phylum Streptophyta; class Magnoliopsida; order Rosales; family Rosaceae; genus Malus; species Malus domestica. The sequence goes on along the minus strand of NC_091664.1, from coordinate 30,420,921 downwards.
TGAGGCTAGACAAATGGCCTTGGCTAGGGTCATTTCCGATCATTGTCCAATCCAGCTAGACACCAACAAAGTGAAATGGGGGCCATGTCCTTTCAGATTTGAAAACATGTGGCTCCAAGATCCAGAATTCAGGAACAAATTCAAGGAATGGTGGCAATCGGAGCAAGTGGAGGGGTGGGAGGGTTATAAATTTATGAGCAAGTTAAAAGCCATGAAAAAAAAGGTGCAGAGCTGGAGTAAGGAGAGTTTCGGCGAAATCGAAAAAGTCTTGAAAGAAGCGGAAGCAGACATAGAGGAATTGGATAAGAGAGAGGGGGCGGAAGGCTTAGATTTTGAAGCTAGAAGTAAAAGGGAAGAACTCCAAAACCTGGTGGGAGACTTGGCTTTTAAAGAAGTGAAATGGAGGCAGAGAAGCAAAGTGGAATGGGCAAAGGAAGGGGACGGTAATACAAGATTCTTCCATCGAGTTGCAAATGGAAGAAGGAAGAGAAACTATATTGAAAGGTTGGAGTCGGTTGGAGGGGGATTAATAGAGGATGCAAAAGAGATTGAAGAGCATATTGTAAATTTTTTCAAATCCTTATTTAGCAGTAACGACGAGGCATGTTGGGGTTTAGAAGGTATAAATTGGGCCCCAATAAGCGCCCTTGAGGCAATTTGGCTTGAGAGGCCTTTTGAGGAAGCAGAAGTGAAAAGAGCAGTTTTCGATTGTGGAAAGGACAAGTCACCAGGACCAGATGGCTTCTCTATGCAAATGTTCCAACATTGCTGGGATATTTTGAAGGAAGATATAATGAAGATCATGGAGGAGTTCTTTGAGAAAGGGATAATAAATGCAGTGACGAACGAAACTTTCATTTGCCTAATCCCAAAGAAGTCAGATTCTTTGAAGGTGACGGACTATAGGCCCATCAGTTTAGTAACTGGATTGTATAAAATTATAGCGAAAACACTGGCTTCAAGATTGAAGGAGGTTTTGGTTACCACTGTCTCTCCACATCAAGGGGCGTTTGTTAAGGATCGACAAATTTTGGATGCTGTCCTCATTGCAAATGAAGTGGTAGAAGAGATAAGGCAGAAAAAAGAGAAGGGATTGGTGCTCAAGATCGACTTTGAAAAAGCGTATGATCATGTTGAATGGAGATTTCTGGAAGAAGTACTACAAAGAAAAGGTTTTGGCAATAGATGGAGGAAATGGATGCAGGATGTTTATGCTCTGCAAATTTTTCAGTTTTGATCAATGGGAGGCCTAGGGGAAAATTTCAAGCTTCAAGAGGATTGAGACAAGGCGACCCACTGTCACCCTTTCTCTTCACCTTAGTAGTCGATGTTTTGAGCAGGTTAATGGAGAAGGCTCAAGAAAATGATCTCATCAAAGGTTTGTGTATTGGGCAAGAAAAGGTGGAGATCTCTCATCTTCAATTTGCAGACGACACCATATTCTTCTTGACGGAAGACGAGGAAGTTTGGAACAACCTATTACAAGTGCTCAACTTATTCTGTTCGGTCTCAGGATTGAAAATCAACAAAGCGAAGTGCTTTTTGGCAGGAATAAATTCAAAAAGTGAGAAATTAAACAGGATGGCAGTTTCTTGGGGTTGCGAGGTAGGATGTTGGCCTATAAAGTATCTGGGACTTCACCTTGGGGGAAGGCCAAGAGCTATAAGGTTTTGGGATCCAGTGGTAGAAACAATGGAAAGAAGACTTCAAAGTTGGAAGAAGGCTTTCCTATCCAGAGGAGGTAGATTAACTCTAATTCAATCAGTCTTGGGAAGTTTGCCGATTTACTATATGTCATTGTTCAAAATTCCTGGCGGGGTAAGAAGACGTCTAGAAAAATTAATGAAAGGGTTTCTCTGGGAAGGCGTGGAGGAAGGTAAGAAATCTCATTTGGTCAAATGGGAGTTAGTTACTAAAAACAAGGAGGAAGGAGGTCTAGGGGTGGGGAATTTGAGGAATCAGAACGAAGCACTATTGGCTAAGTGGTTGTGGAGATTCCCAAGGGAGTCTCATTCCCTATGGCACAAGGTGATAAGAAGCAAGTATGGGCTACAAGTGAATGGATGGAATGCACTTCCTCCAAGGAGGGTTTCAAGTCGTAGCCCATGGAAAGACATTTCGAGTGGTGCTCATCAGTTTCTTGGATGCTGCAAGTTTGAGGTGGGCAATGGAGAGAGGGTGAGGTTTTGGGAGGATGGGTGGTTAGCAGGAGGACCGCTGAAGGAGCAATTCCCCAGATTATTCTTATTATCGAGGAAGCATAATCATAACATTTCTAGCTTTGTGGAAGCTTCGTCAAGTTCCTTGAGTTGGAACTTTGATTTTAGGAGAAATCTGAATGAGATGGAGATAGAAGAGGCGGCCAGCTTATTACAGAAAGTGGAAGTGGTTCGCTTGTCTCCATCAAAAATGGATAACAGAAGGTGGAACCTAGAAGCTTCAGGTTTGTTCACATGCAAATCCTATCGTTCATTACTGAGCAACAATGGGATTGTGCACTATTATCCACCCTACTCTCAGATTTGGAAATCAAAAGCTCCTCCGAAGGTTAAAATACTTGTATGGCTTGTGGCCACTGGGAGTCTCAACACTTGCGACAAAATTCAAAGGAGAAACCCTCTGATGTGTTTATCCCCACATTGGTGTAGTTTATGTAAAGCTAAGGAGGAGAGTGTAAATCACATCTTTCTTCATTGCTCCTACTCGATCCAACTATGGTGGAAACTGTTTCAGGAGGTTAAAGTAAGTTGGCTCATTCCTAAAGGGTGTTTTGAGCTACTAAGCACCAATTTTAAGGCACTTGGAAAAGGGAAAAAATCCAAAGCTTTGTGGGGTTGCCTGGTATCGGCAATTTTTTGGAATATATGGCTGGAACGCAACAGAAGGATTTTTGAAGACTATACTGGAGTGGGGGCAGAAGTACTTTGGGGGAGAGTAAAATATTGGGCATCTTTTTGGGCTTCGGTTACTAAAGAGTTTAATAATTGCTCTCTATCTCAAATACTGTGGGATTTGTTAGCAGCAGTTAAGTGAGCTAAGTCTAGAATTGGCTACTGTAGCCAAATCCTATTGGGATTTTCCTTTCTAATTTGTTGGTGGACTTCTTATCCACTTCTATGTTTTTCACTATTCTTTAATAAAATTGTTTCTTCTCAAAAAAAAAAATAGGCTTCTTACAATCAAATGTTGTTAGAAGTGCATGAACTTAAAAAAATGAAAAACGCATCATGACAACTTTGACCGTTCCAATTTGCAACTTGGGAGCTACTAGTATAATTATACATCCAACAAAAATGTAAACAGCAGATGAGACCTACCTTAGAATGAATAAAACAAAGTGCTCTGAACTCTTCATATAACAATCTGAACGTAAAATTTAAGAAGTTCACACCAAGCAAACAATTTCTAATAATAAAAGAACTTTTAACTGGAAAAAAAAAAAGGAGATGAGGCAGACACTTACTCTTGCCATGTTAAAGGAAGGAAATCGTGAAAATGCTTTTGAAAGAACATCATCATTCACCTCATTACCAAGATCACCACAAAAAAGTCGATAATCATCTGCAAAATCCAAAACACAACAGAATTGTAAGGCATAAGTATGCATTTAACTGAAGAAAAGTAAGGTAAATTTAAAATGCTAATCGTGTGAGAACAACTTGCTCAGAAACCTAAAAACTAAAGTGAAAACTGAATCGTATTCCACGAACCAAGTAGCCTAAGGGGAAAGTTTCAAAGAAGATCTGAAAAGGGACACAATCATGGAATTGAATCATAACAAAAATTAACTTGAAAGAGCATTTAATTATGAAGACACATACTTTCTGGCCATTCTGCAAGAGTTGGGTCCTCCCAGGCGTGCCCGGCAGCTTTACGAGGGATAGCTTTCTTCTTAGCTTCCGCTTTGTGCTCAATTTCGCTGTTTGCAAGAGCAGCTTTCACACTCTCGAGAGCCTCAGGTGTAATCGTCTGCGCATCCCTTTGAAACAACTGCTGAGCCTGTTTATTTACACTACAACAAATTATACACATGAAACTTACACACCAAACAATTGCCCCTAAAACAGCAAAAACTGATAAGTAGTTCCCTTACTTATTTCAAAACTGAAAATCTCGAAAATTATAAGTAGCTCCTTTCCTCTATATTTTCAAATTGAAATAGTTCCTCAAACAAGAATCCCAAAAATTATAGCTCTTTAAAGGCAAAAATAACATGAATTCGTTTCCACAAAGATCATACTTTTCACGAAAGCATACGAATTTCCGAAACGAAGAAAAGACCCATTCTATTTATTCTCAAATATTCAAGAAATCAAAGGCATTAATTATCAAACCCTAAACATATGAATATGCATATAAGAGTAAATGTATACAAAAAAAAGGCGTCCCGGAAACAGACCTGCTGATACTGCTGAGGGAGAGAGTAGACACCAGCGACCGGAGCCGGGGCCGGGTAGACGGATGGGGCGGGTGGCGCTGCGACGGCGTAAGGAGCGGGGTACTGGGGTTGCTGGAGGTGGAATGGCATGGGGAAGTAGGACGACGACGACGAGGCGTTGGCATATGTGAATTGGGAAGAGGTCGACGGAGGAGCTGTGGAAGAAGACGGTGGGTTCGCCATGGCTGATATCGGAGTGAAGGTAAAGCTAGGGTTTTGGGTGGTATGAATTGGGGGCAATCGGGATCGTAATTTCAGAGATTTCTAGAGCTTTCCGGTTTCGTTTCGTTTGTTTAACGGTATTTCTCCCTCACCCATTTTTATGGAAAATATGATTTATAAAACTAATTATAAAGACCAAAATGCCCAACAGGTAGGCAATACTTACGGACCCATAACCAAATAATATTCACGGTTTTTTTATATATTCAAAGGATTGTGCTATTCATATATTATTTTTTACTTCTCACACATTATTGTTAATTTTTGTTAGAATTCATTTGTCCCACATCGGCCAGAAGGCTCGAGAACAAGCAATTTATATAAAATTATCCCACTCTAACTAATACCGAGATCTTTTGTATTAAAACCCCACACCTGATGGATTGAGCAGGTGCCCAAGTGGGGCCAGTATCGGTGTTGTTGGAATGAGCCCATGGCCCATCTACCTGAAATTTAAGATAGTATCAGAGCCAGGGACGGGTTCGTACATCCACGTGAACGGGTGGTCCCCTTTGGCCCCGCGCAAATGGGTGAGCCCCGACTTGGCTCCACGTAGGCCAAGAGATGCCACGTGCATTGGCCCAGCGTGAACGGGTGAGCCCCAGCTTGGCTCCCCGTGGTTGTCGATGTGTGGAACTCCACGTGTGACCCATAAAATGGGGTCTCACGTGCGGGGAGTGTTATAATTCATTTGTCCCACATCGGCCAGAAGGTTTGAGAACAATCTATTTATATAGAATTACCCCACTCTAACTAATACCGAGACTTTTTGTATTAAAACCCTACACCTGACGGATTGAGTAGGTGGGCAAGTGGGGACAGTATCGGTGTTGTTGGAATGGGCCTATGGCCTGTCTACCTGAAATTTAAGGATTTTTATCTATTAATCTTCTTCAATTCATTAAATTCTTCAAATCTTCTCATTCATATGGTTATTCACTTATAATGAGTTTAACAGATAGAATTGTCATCCCTAGAAACTAGGCGACTCCCACATAGATGTGAGTGTGATACCTAATTGGCCTATTGTGTCACACAACGTAAATCTCCTCTTTCAATAGTGTTTCCAAACATATTTTGGATCCCATAGTTCATTTAGTCCTCAAGCTTGGATAGCTTGTAAATTTTAAAATTGTTAAATGTGTATGCAATTGATTTTGTGAATATTAGAAAGGGTAATCTTAATTCATCTTTTAGACTTCTTCCTTCAACATACTTAAATTTGATAAATTATTTATTCTAATTTGAAAGAAATAATACCTATACGTTCTTATGCATATCGAATTCATATCGATTCTCTTTCTCCTAACATTTAACTATCTAACTCAATAATGTTATCGTTTATTAAAAAAAAAATTATGCACACTAAACCAGCCTCGAAGTCTTGGTACCATTGTATTATCTTTTCTCTTAAGTAAAAAGAAATGTCCTTTTATTTTTATCATATCCTCCATCCAAAACAGCCTCGGTTGATGCTGTGACTTGTGAATCTAAGAGAAGACGGTTGGAAATGGCTTTGGGTTGCCGGTTGCCGTGGTGGGGTGGCTATGGCTGCAGCAACACTCGTCCATTAGTAGGGTTTTTTCACCTTTGTCTTTTTTGGCTTTAGGGTTTGGAAAATTTTATTTGAACCCATGCAATGTCATTCTACGCCCAATTTAAATTTTAAATGTGAATTTCCTTTTTTCGCCTTATTTTATAATTACCGTAAAGCATAAGATGGAATTAAAGAATACCAAAATTTACCAATAAACATACATCCAATAATCAAACCTTTACCATTCATGCAATTTTTCTCCTACGTTCTATTATGGTTAAAACCCTAAAACGTTGTGATACAGAAAAACAAACTCTTTTAACATATGGATATTGATTTTGAAGTTTTAATCCTCCAAATAAGGTATGGGAATCAATTTATACCTTTTTTTTTTTAATTTGATCTCAAATATTTTTGTTTAGGGTTTAGAGCAGTTGTATACTGCCTGCAAAAATTGTGGTAAGGAAAAGAACAATCACATGATCAACTCTTACCTACATTCAAGGGTGAGGAACACAGTAATCAAGGCAAATCATCTAAAAACTTACCACTCTAGATGAAGCACTCTTTATTATTTTTGAACCAATACGTTTCGAGATAGAGAGACCGTTGTTTATCAGACATTACAATGAAATTTTTCTCTGACAATGGTATGCCCTACATAAGAGAGAACTTCTCCTCTAAAATCCTCTAAACACTAATCATTGATTTGATAGACGTTAGTATTATCATTCATAGTTGTATTCATAATTAACTAATCTTCTAGTTGATTTAAATCACTACTGTTCTCCTTAATTATCTCACCATGTACAAAAACTTGTGTATATATATGTGTGTGTGTATGTATGTGTATATATATATTCTCCTTAATCATCTTGAGCATCACTTTGGCTCACTTTTGTCAAGGTCATCACGGAAACAAGATCATGGTAAACTGCAAATCTGTTGCAACATTTTATTTATACTTTTTTTTTTCGATCATGTGATTCAAAGTTGTGTGCTATATATGTTTTATTTTAGAATATTTTTCAACTTTTTTATTTATGCTTTTCCTAAACCCAATTGTTTCTGACCGTAGCTAATTTTGAATTCTGGAAAAGGTTTAAGAAAACTGTTCTAAAACATGACATATATAGCACACAACTTTGAATCACGGGATTGAAAATAAGAAAAAGCATAAATAAAAAGTTGAAACAGATTTGAACATGATTTATTTTCCATGATAACCTTGACAATAGTGAGCCAATTAAGAAAGCGATGCTCAAGATGATTAAGCACGATATATATATAAGTTTGTGTACATGGTGAGATAATCAAGGAACAGTGATATACATCTACTAGAAGACTAGATAATCATGAATACAACTATACATGATAATCTTAACATCTATCAGATTAATGTAGGATAAAGATTGCGTGATAGTAGGATTTGATTATTGGGGGTGTATGAAGAGGTTACAAAAGTTGAAATAAAGTTTTCATTAGGGTTTTGTATCCTTTTGATGTTGTTTTGTTGTGATAGTTTTGTTGTTGGGTTTTTTGAGTTGAGTTTTATCTATTGGAACTATACTTATGAAAAAAATGTATTTTAGAGTATCGAATATTTTGAAATTTTTAACTATTAGATTTTGGTCAAAAGTACAAAAATCAAAATCAAAATCTAATGATTAAAGGGTTTAGAGTAGCATATAATCAGGGGCATCGTAGAACTTTTCTTATGAAAATTGTGTTAATAACAACCAAGGTTCTAAAAAACGTTAGGTGCTAGTCAGGCAATAGGTAGGGGCCTAGCGCCTAGGTGGCCTAGGCGAATTTATGTAAATTTATTATATGTCTTGTAAATAAGTGCCTATTTACACTTAATAAAAACTATATTTGTAAGGATAATAGAAGAAGAATGATAAAATGCAAATATAAAAGTAGAAGAATACACAAAGTACATCCATCCAACAAGTTCAATATTTAAAAAACGGTAAGCATATAATCATAATGAGGAGTATTCTTGGATGATAGACTAAATTCTTCTTGTTCGTAATCCTTGCATTGGATTGGATATACACTAAATTATTTAACGTTATTGTATCTAGTTTATTTATTTTTTATTTTTTTGTATGTATCCCCTCAAAAGTTCTCCAAATTCATTTCACAATCGGATGAACTTGTAGTCAATCCATCATTTGCAAATTAGGTTGTCACATCCCCGCCCGGGGTGGACCACTTACCGGGCCCGCTCCACCACCGTAGCACAATATTGTCCGTTTTGGGCTTACCATTCCCTCACGGTTTTGTTTTTGGGAACTCACGAGCACTCCCAGTCACGTCCTAAAAACCAAGTAGTGGTCTCAACCCATCTACTAGCAGGAAGATTTCCTTGACTCTAGGATCGGGGTGTGTCATAGGTACACCATTTCCATAAGTATACTACCATGAAACTAAAAAATAAAAAAGCACACAATTAATTAAAAAAAAATCAAATCCACCTAGGACCGCCTAGGTGCTGCCTAGCCCGCCTAGACGGGTGCCTAGCTCCAAACTAATTTTTTGAAATGATTTGCCCTAAATCGCGGTGAGTCTTCACTGCCTAGCTCCTAGGCAGTTGCCTAGGCCGATTTTTAGAACACTAATAACAACCAAACGGGTCACATCTTCATAGTGACTAAAATGAGCATTTCATGTTCCTAGTCGTATGTTATTCATGTTATAACAAATGCGAGACATTCATTTTATACAACGAGTGCTTGAAAGTTATTCAACTTATTTTATGTGGTCAAACAATCACCCTCGCACACTTTTATTAATTTTGTCTTTTGATCATCTTCAATTCATTTGATCTAACGATTGAAAATTGTGAGAATGATGTAAAAGGTAAAAAAGAGAACGTAGATGGTACCACTCGCGGATAAATAGTACCCAAAAGAAAATATGAAAATTAATTGTTTGGTTCTTGGCTTTTGGTTATTGTCTTACTTGAAGGGGCACAATGTCATAGGGTTGTTATCGGTCATTCCAAAGGCATTTTCCTACCGAACCATAAAATTTATATATATGTTTTAAATATAAAGTCCCCTTGCACTCATGAATTTTTTTGTGTGTGGACCATATCAAACGTTGAAGATGGCTAACTATTTATCTTGTTTTAATTAATTAGATCTAACGACTGAAAATTGTGAGAAGAGTGTAAAAGGTAAAAAAGAGAGCGTAGATAGCACCACTCGAAGATAAATAGTACCCAAAAGAAAATATGAAAATTAATTGTTTGGTTCTTGGCTTTTGGTTATTGTCTTACTTGAAGGGGCACAATGTCATAGGGTTGTTATTGGTCATTCCAAAGGCATTTTCCTACCAAACCATAAAACTTATATATACGTTTTAAATATAAAGTCCCCTTGCACTCATTAGTTTTTTTGTGTGTGGACCGTATCAAACGTTGAAGAAGGCTAACTATTTATCTTGTTTTAATTAATTAGGCTAATTAAGGTGATTAATTAAAGGGATCAATCCTTAAGCCCAATCAAATTAAGCCATATTTTCTGTGAGAAAACAAATCAAAGAAGGACCACCAAAGCCACCACCTTAATTAGCTCAATAATTGAGTCAAACGAATTGACATGTTTTACGTTCAACTCTCATTAGAAGCTTCATCTTTAACAACGTTAATTAACAGACGGAAAAGATTCGAAAGTTATAGGAGAAGCTCTCTATAATTTACCATGAAATTATACTTTTAAGTTTATAGTCATTCCCTTACATAAGGAAAACGAGAATCGATCAATAAGTATAAAATCACCATGAAAATTATTTGTTTGGTTCATATTTTATGCATGCGTTAGAAGTCAAAGTATATAAAAAATAGATGAACGTGTAAAGAGGATGACTGGTTATAAAAGAAAACGAGACTCAATCAAAAAGTATAAATCCACCATACTACCTACTACTACCTATTAATATTAAATTTATTAAGCGTTAAAGAGAATACACGATAACACAAATAATGTTGATCATATTAGACGAATAAAAAAAATGAATATTCATTTACTAAACGCATAATAATTAAAAATACAAATAAGTTACGTGTTAAAGTCAATTGTCTTGACAAATAAGATTTTATTGATAGAACGAGTAATTCATCTCATACCTCAACAACCAAATATAACAAAATGAACAAGACACTCTGCTTATACCCAATCTTGTGTGAACACATCAAAACGTGGACACATGTAGGGGTGGATTTTTTTGCCAAATTGCCGTGCCAACCGAATTATCAACCGTGCCATACCGATTTTGTGCCAAATTTTTTGTACCTATCGGTAATGGTACGGTATTGTACCGTACCGAAATTTCATGGAACGGTATTGGTAATGGATACCATTACCACAATATTACCGTAAATACAATATAATATATAATTTAGAAATTATATAATAGATAATTATATAACACATATTTATAATATTCCAATAATTTGAAAATAAAACCCTACTTATATTAGTATTGTTGTTGGTGACTTTGATCTCTTGAAATTGTGGAAATCAAACACAAAAGAGTTCCTAATTCTTTCACAAATAGCCAAAATATATTTGTAACCCCCACTTCTACTTTTGCTAGTAAAAATGCATTTAGCCTAGGGAGGAGGGTTGTGGACCCTTTAGGGTATCCTTGACTCCTAAAATAATGGAGGCACTAGTGCGTACTAGTGGTTGGCTTAGGGCAAATGAATTAAACTTCTACAAGGAACCAACGGAAGATATGCTTCAATTTTACAAGGAAATGGAAGAAGAGAAAATAAGAAAGATATGCTTTAATTTTTTTAGTAAATTTGTTATTAAATGGTTTTCAACTTTAATTCCTCTTGCTACTAATTAATATGTTTTCTTTGTTTGTAATGTAGGCTTGACACAAACTCAATCTTCTTCAAGTTCAATGCCTCTTCCACAAGCTTCGACATTTTAAGCTTGAATAATTGATCAATCAATTCTCCTTTTTGAAGTTTACTTCCAATTTTTATTTGGTTTGAAACTTTAATTTATATTTGGATTGTTAACTTCTATTTGTTTTGATTCGTAACTTCTATTTGGATTGTAAGCTTAATTTTCATGATTAATCTTGATGCATCATTTGAATTATTATGTGTGTGAATTGTGAATGATGAATAATAGATGAATTTAATCTATAATGTATGAGATAAATGTACAAAAAAAAAAAGTTTTGCCCTCGAATTGGGTTAAAAAAACAAAAACATATTTTGTCCCAAAACAAAATGGCAATTACCATTGTCATACCATGCCAACCGAACTTTTAGCAATACTGCACTTCGGTATACCGAAAGTTTGGTATGGTAATTGGTACAAAGGGTTTGGTACGGTAACCGTACCGAACCCACCCCTAGACACATGTTCACATGGGATTAAGTATAAGCAGGAGAGGTTGTTGAATTGAATTCCTAATTCAACAGCCAAGTTAATTCCTAACAAAATAAGATGCATAGGACATATTCATCCCAAACCCAATAGTTACACCTAGTTTGGGAGTGAGGTGCTTAAAAAAAAAGCACCCATGAAAAAAAGCTGTGAGGGTTTTAGGTGTTTGGTAAACTGAAAAAAAAGGGCTTATTTTGGAAGCTGCTGTGAGAATAAGCTGAAATCAAAGGAAAAAGCTGAAGCTGCTATTTGCAGCTTTGGAAAACTGGCTTTTTTTCAAAGCACAAGGAGCTACAGTGCTTCTTTAATGAAAAGACCCACTATTATACTGATTTTTTTTTCCAAAAGCACTTTTACAAAAAAGTTTACCAAACACTCTGCTGATTTATTTCACAACCGCTTATTCTCACAGCACAGCCGCTTATTCTCACAACAGCTTTTTTTCAAAGCACAACAATACCAAACCAGCCCTTATACGCGGTAACATTTAGGGTTTGTTTAAAACCGCTCTCAAAATGATTGGAGACTATTTTTAGAGAAAATGTTTTTTTTTTTTTTCAAATACAGGTAAAGTTCTTCCTACAAGAATTACTAATTATATGCTTCTTACACAAAGCACTAAAATTCTTTTATAATATTCACTTGCACTTTTATTAAGAATTTTGAATCCAAAAATATTTTCGTAAAAGACGCTTCAATCATTTTAAAGGTACTCCTGAACGAGCCATTCGACGAAACAATGACCAACCGAAGCAATTAACTAGGGCTAGAATATTATTATTTTTCAAAAATCCCAAACCAAACAAAAAAAAAATCGCGATCCCATACTGACAAATTCCAAAACCGATAATACCAAATTTGTTGAGATCCATACCAAACCGATCCCGAACCTTTCGGTACGGGAATCGGAATTACATATTCAATAGTTTGGAAATCCCGAACCGAAAATATATACGTCTATTTATTTTGGTTACATGCATGTTGAATGTTGAATTTAAGTAATTTGAGAGTAGACTATATTAGAAATAAAAGTATGAAATTAAGTAGTTTGAAATTTTGGACCATCAATTTGACTTGGTAAGAATGATTTGGTTTTTCAATTGGTACGGAATTTCAAATTGGTAAAGTTAAAAGCCTAAATTTCAAATGATATGAAAATGGGCAACAAAATTTTTAGTCAAAGTGTCACATCCTGATGCATCCTGTAAGGCTTCGGGTTCCATCGAAATTTCGAAGTTAAGCGAGTTCACTTGAGAGCAATCCAATGAGGGGTGAGCCACTGGGAAGTTCTGCTTGCGTGAGTTTCCAGAAACAAAACCGGGGCCTAAAGCGGACAATATCGTGCTACAGTGAAGTCGAGCCCGAAATGTGACACAAAGGCCCAAACTTTAGTCCACAACTCAAAAATCTCAAATTTATGCTCAAAAGCCAAAAACTGAAAACACAATCACGATCTATCCTGAAATACCGAAAACATTTCGAAAATCCCAAAATTAAGAATACCAAAAATTTTTAATTTGAAATTTGAAATTTCATTTTCGATTTGGGATTCCATACCGAACAGCCCTACAATAAGAGCTTGTTTGGATGTGCTTTTAAAATGATTGCGTTTTTAGAGAAAACGTTTTTTGATTCCAAAAACACTTAAAGTGCTTTATGCAAGAAGCACCAGTATGTGTTTCTTCCAGGAAGTACTTTAAGTGATTTTCTAGAATTTATTTACATTTTTATTAAGGATTGGTTCTGAAAATATTTTCACCAAAAATAATTTCAATTATTTTAAAAGCACATCCATACGAGCTTTAATACGATTCACAAGGGCGCCCATGGAATTAACATTCTTTGTCCAATAAAGTCTCGCTGGTTTCCACACGCAATCTCAAAGAAACCGACCAACCAACCAAAACTCAGGTAAAAAAATTAAATTAAAAATATACACCCACTTTTTAAAATCACATATTTATCCAAAAAATTCATCACAAAAACAATAGGATCCCCCAAATCCCCATTTCCCCCAAAAAAAATTAAAAACCCTAGATCTTAATTTCCAATTGATTTTTCGGAATCCAAAAGGGGAACATTATTATCCCAAGTCCCAACTGTTATCATATCATCTGTTATTTGTCAGCTTTAATAAAAAGATGCTGATTTTGCACCAAACAAAAATTAAATTGCACTGAATCAATCTCCAAGCTTGTTAGGGTTAGGGTTTCTTCCAGCTTTGGAATTTTAGCCCCAAATTTTGGTTCCACAATTTTTGTCCTTCTTTTTCCAGATTTACCCTTGCCCCATGGTTTCTGGATTTTGCTTATATACGAGTCTCAGATGAAATTCAAGGCTGTTTGAGAGGCTGTCCTTGATTGTCATTTTCGGTTTTGTTGCTGGTGGGTACCCATCTCTGACCAATTCGTCTGTAGCAAAAGTGCTTTCCATTTTCTCTGCTTTTTGTTTCTGACTGGTCCGTCTTGGTTAGGATTAGGGTTAGGGTTTTTAGATCTGTTCAATCAAATCCGTTTGCTTAATTTCTCACGGATTTGAAATTTTTGTTGACTTTAGTTTATTTTTTTGAGTTAGTTTTTGGAATCAATTTTTGTTTAATTGATCTGGTTTCTGCAAATTCTGGGTGTAGTGAATGGAAGTTTGAGCTGGATTAGCTCAGTGGGGATTGTATAATCTTGGATCATCACGATGTAAGCCCTAATTTTATTGAAATTTAATTAATTTTTGTCTAATTTGACTTTTTGGGCAAATCTCATCTCTCTCTGTAGTTCTGTCTGATGCTACAAAATTATCGTTAATTACAAAGGCTTGGTATTTTTAATCATTGATTTGATATATTTAGTAATATTTCAATTCATTTAAGAAAATTTCAAGTAAAATGTGATGAAATTATCATAATGTCTGTTCACTTGGTTAATTTATGTTTGTTTTCATGAATTTTTTTGTGTATTGTGCATGATTGATTTGTGATGACAGTTGTGTCTGTGATCGTGTCGATTCGGATCAAATAATATAATGAAGCTGATCTAGATGATATTTACAGTTACCTGCTCGTTTTTCTTTTTTGTTTCGTTTTGACAGATTATTTAGTTGAACTTTTTCATAACATATCTTGAATATGTATATGTTCTTGTTCAGAATTTGATGTAAATGTGACTAGCAACATCTCTGAAAAACTAGAAAATATATTATTGTTACGAACCAATGTGCTGAATTTGGTGTCCCCGAAGTGTGTTAATGCTAACGAAGCCAAATAAATTTGGTTTGCTGAAGCATGCTTTCGAAACCCTAAGATGTCTGTTTTTCGATTTTGCAGACAAAACCTTTGATTTTCTGCTAAGTTGCCTGAAGCGATTAATAGTCAGATAAAAACAGCGTATTTCATTATGTTGAAGTTCATAAGCCAGAAGATAAGCGATCATCCTACTTCTGTTCTAAAGTATTTCATTCTTTCCACGTAGACGAACAGTTTGGAGAATTCTAAATGGGGACAGAACTCATGAGAGTTTGCATGCAAGAGGATAACGATGAGTTTCCTTCTGTTCCACCCGGATTTGAGTCATTTGCATCTTTCAGCTTACAAAGGGCAAATGAAAGTGAGAAACAAGATAGTGAAAACAGAATTAGTTCCTCAGCAACTGCTAGTCCTTCTAAATCACAATCAGTTCAGATGGAGACTGACATTGACACTGGTGGGGTTGCAAAGAGGTCTGTTCGACGCAGACAATGCATAAATCATGGGCGAAATAACAAGTCAGAGGATGAATCTGATTGGGAGCAACTTGAACAAGTAATTTTTCAGTGCTCCTCTGATTTTATGTGTTTTAATCATTTATATGCATTTCCCTGCTTTAATTCTATACTTGCAAATGGTGTCTCATATACTACTTTTATTACAGAATTGTCCCCCAAGATCTGTTCTTCCCAAGGGGGTTATACGTGGGTGTCCACAATGTAGTAATTGCCAAAAGGTTACTCTTCAAACTTCATGCCCTCTACTCTCACCCTTCTATTTGCTTGGTTCCTATGTAATCCTTTATCATAAGTATCTTGTTCCCACGTTACTCTCATGAATCGACAAACTGCCTGGGATTTTGGTTTTTGGTCCTATGTCTTCAAAGTTACAGAATTGATGATTAAGTCCTTGAACAGGTCTCTGCACGTTGGCATCCACTGGAAGGTCAAAGGCCGGACCTTCAGGACGCTCCTGTCTTCAGGCCTTCTGAGGAGGTGCATTTTGTTACTTGTGGAATTTGAGTTATTACAGTTTCGAAGTTTGTTGACGTATTCTTACTTGTGTTACTTGTTAATAAAAAGTTGGAGAATTCAGATTTCTGACTTGGTTTGCTACCTAATTTCAGGAGTTCAAAGACACATTGAAATATATAGCGAGCATACGCCCAAAAGCTGAACCATATGGTATTTGTCGCATTGTTCCTCCCTCTTCTTGGAAGCCTCCCTGTCCACTCAAGGAAAAGGCTATTTGGGGGACCTCAAAATTTTTTACTCGAGTCCAGAGAGTTGATAAACTGCAAAATCGAGATTCAATGAGAAAGGTTCCTAAAAGCCATAGTCATATGAGGAAGAAAAGAAGAAGCACACGGATGGGGACTGATCATCAAAGTGGTGGCAGAGGATCTGGGGATGATGGAGGTTGTGAGGCCGAACGGTTTGGGTTTGAACCTGGTCCAGAGTTTACTCTAGAAGCGTTTGAAAGATATGCTGATGACTTCAAGGCTCAATACTTCAGCAAGAACGAACATATTCCTAGTATAGGAGGTAACTTTGCTAAACTTAAAGAGTGCTGGGAGCCATCTGTAGGAAGTATTGAGGGCGAATATTGGCGGATGGTAGAGAGACCTACTGAAGAAATTGAGGTATGACTTGAGAAATTTAGGCAAATACCAGCTTCTCTCTCTCTCTCTCTCTCTCTCCCTCTCTTTCATTACCCTAACCATGGTGCTCGTAATCTGCCCTAGGTTCTTTATGGTGCTGATCTAGAAACTGGAGTTTTTGGTAGTGGTTTTCCCAAGATGTCCAGTAAGGATGCTTTTCCTTCAGAAGAGCAGTACATAAATTCGGGCTGGAACTTGAACAACTTTCCAAGACTTCCCGGATCTGTTCTTTCTTACGAAAGCAGTGATATATCCGGTGTTCTGGTGCCATGGTTATACATAGGGATGTGCTTTTCTTCCTTTTGCTGGGTAAGATAATCTTTCTTCCTTACAACAGATTAATCATCCAAGGATAGCTGCACTATCACCACCACTCGTCATATGGTCAACCCCATGCTTGCATATTGCATGTGCTAGCACGAGCCTCTCATGTATCTTGTGATAGCAACAGCTTCTCTCTCTCTCTCTCTCTCTCTCTCTCCCCCAACTTATTACCTGAAAGCAATGCCGGCATTCATTTTTCATGCAGCCAACTTATTTCAAATTTTTGCATTAGGCCATAGCTTATATATGTGAGACATATTATTGACGGCTGATTCCTCTTCTTTTTTTATTTCCGCGAACAGCATGTTGAAGATCACCACTTGTACTCTTTAAATTATATGCATTGGGGTGCTCCAAAGTTGTGGTATGGTATCCCTGGTAGCGATGCCTGTAAATTTGAAGAATCAATGAGAAAGCACCTCCCTGGCCTATTTGAAGAGCAACCTGACTTGCTTCATAAGCTGGTGAGTAACACCTCCTGGCCTGTGCTAATGTGCTGTTTGATATTTAGTTATTGTGGCTGGCTGCATTTACTCATTACCTCCAGTATGCGGCAAAATATCTATGTTATATGCTCCTGGTCTGTGCTGATGTGCTGTATGGGATTTAGTGAATGTAGTCTGTTTGTTTTTTCAAGTTTTAATGTCACTCAAGTTTCCCTGGAAGTAATATCACCTAGCATTCTGTTGGAAAGACGGACTGAAGGGTAAATTATGACAAGACCTGTATAATCAGGTTGTGGCAGTTTATTTTTAAATGGGTGTGGCCTTCATTAGCTCTTTTTCATAGCTAAATAGATTCTTTAATATTGAAGACTTGGTGAATATTTTTTACTTATGAGATGGATAACTTGAGTTATCTTGCATCTGTTCTGTGCCATATTAGATGGACTTCTGTTATGGATCTTCTGTATCCTCTACATTTCTGCAGGGTTTCAAATATAACATCTGCATTTACTAGTTGTCATCTTTTGCAAGTTTACAACTGCAGGGTTTCAACCATCGTATCTGGTCTGTGAAATTGTCTGTATCATGATCGTTTTCTTTGATCATGCAGGTCACACAGCTTTCACCCTCCATTCTGAAATCTGAAGGGGTACCTGTGTATAGATGTTGTCAGAATGCTGGAGAGTTTGTTTTGACCTTTCCTCGAGCATACCATTCAGGGTTCAACTGTGGTTTTAATTGTGCCGAGGCTGTGAATGTAGCTCCTGTTGATTGGTTGCCCCATGGGCAGATCGCTATAGAGCTATATCAGGAGCAGGGACGAAAGACATCCATTTCTCATGATAAATTGTTGCTTGGGGCAGCAAGGGAAGCGGTGAAAGCACATTGGGAACTCAATTTACTGAAGAAGAATACTCCAGATAACTTACGATGGAAGGATGCATGTGGAAAGGATGGGATATTAGCAAAAACACTAAAGGTAAAACCTACTTTCTAGTTTACTACCGTGCTTACTTATTGGGAAAAGGATTTCTTTTTGTCGCCCTCTTTCGACTTTAGTAAAGGCCATGAATGATGATACTTTGGGTAATCTGGTTGTTGTGCTGGCTATTTCACTACCAAATAATCACTCATTGTATAACTGGGTCAACGTGTTTTCCCCTGACATTCTATAATTTTTTATCCCTAGGCACGTGTTGAGATGGAGCGTGTGAGGAGAGAATTTCTCACTAGTTCTTCACAGGCATTGAAGATGGATAACAATTTTGATGCCATCAATGAGAGAGAATGCAGCATATGCTTTTTTGATCTTCATCTGTCAGCAGCTGGTTGTCATCATTGTTCCCCGGATAGATATGCATGCTTAAATCATGCAAAGAAATTCTGCTCATGTGCTTGGAGCGCCAAGTTTTTCCTCTTTCGTTATGATATGGATGAACTAAACATCCTTCTTGAGGCATTGGAAGGAAAGTTGAGTGCAGTATACAGATGGGCTCGACTCGATCTTGGGCTGGCTCTGAGTTCTTATATTTCCAAAGACAATAAAGTTGGTAAGATATCTTATTCCTCCAGAAGTGATATACTTAAAGAGGTTAGCTCAGAGCTGCAAAGCAAAAACTTCAAAGATCCTCTAGGTACAGAAATCCATAAAGAGAGTCCTATGAGTTCAGCCGGGAGCATTGGTGAGACTTCCTCGCAGCAGAAGGTGAAAACATTAGAAATTTTTCGTCAAGTTAAAAGAGAAGAATCGGCTCTCAACAGTTCCAAGTCAAGAATGCAGGTTTGCCAGTTGTCTCAAGAGGACATGTCATATGCTGTGACCTCAGATGCAAAGGTATCTGGGACGAATATGGCTTCAGTTGAGGATGTTATACTTCTTAGCGATGATGAAGGAGACGACGACCCAAAGAAGCCACTTTCAACTGTGAGTGACCCTAGTTTTGAGAAAGAACCAATCTTGAATATACCAGGGACTGATGCAGCAGTTATGGGTGAAAAGGTTTTCAGTCCATTACCTGGTGGGGAAAAAAAGGATTCTTCATCTCATCCTGTACACGTGAAAGTTGAACAGGATCATGGTGAACAATTAGGTTCTAATCCACCAAACCTCTCTTTCAAATTAGTTTCTACTAAAGCAGAATGTGGCCCAAACGGTAGTGCCATCTTTGAACACAAAGTTGCTAATTCAAGGAGTGACCCTCAGCTTCCACAGCCATGTGCCAGTATAAAACTAGAGAATGAGGACAAATATGAAAAGATAGGAAGAATTGCCGATACAACTTTAGCAGACAATGTACGAACGACAACTGGAGCCTCATCGTCCAGCCAAAACAATTTGGACCGATATTACCGCCAGAAGGGTCCCCGAATAGCGAAGGTGGTGCGGAGGATCTCCTGCATTGTTGAGCCTCTGGAAATTGGAGTCGTGCTATCTGGAAAGTCATGGTGTAACAGCCAAGCCATTTTTCCAAAAGGTAAAGCTGCATTTGCATTCCTTGTAAGTTGTAACTAAGCATTTGAGATACTGTCCCAACCGAGAAGATCCACATTCATGTAATTCATGTTTGTTCTGCTTGATGCAGGATTTAGAAGCCGGGTTAGGCACATCAGTGTTCTGGATCCAACTGTCAGGTGTCACTATGTCTCAGAAGTACTGGATGCTGGACAAGGTGGACCACTGTTCAAGGTATTGGGATTTTTCATTGTTTAATATTTAGTGGCATATTTGTATTCCTTTTCTGTCGATATCCAATCTTGAGTTGCTTCTGTAAAGGAACTTATATGCATATGGGAAAGCACCGTAGTTAGCATGAACAATTTCGATGAACTCCAGGAAAACCATATTTAAGTAGCGATGATCCAAGAAAAGTTGTCCATATTCCTACTGTGATTAAAATTGCTAGTTATTTACCTGATCGATTATGCTATTTCCATTAGGTTTCTTTGGAGCACTGTCCAGGTGAGGTTTTCATACATAATTCAGCTGGAAGATGCTGGGAAATGGTGAGAGAGAGAGTCAATCAAGAAATCACTAGGCAACATAAATTGGGAAAAATGAACCTTCCTCCTTTGCAGCCACCGGGGAGTATCGATGGCTTTGAAATGTTTGGGTTTACTTCACCAGCTATTGTACAGGTAAATTTGTTTGAGAACTCATAGTTAATTCTCCTTTATGATGGGATTCGTGGAATCAGGACTTAATAGGAATTTCCGATATATTGAACAGGCCATAGAGGCAATGGACCGAAATCATGTCTGTTCCGAGTACTGGGACTCTCGCCCCTATTCCCGACCTCAAGTACAGATTCCACAAAAACCTCAATCCAAAGAAAGTAGTGAGAGCTGCAATACAATGTCAAAGGAAAAAAGTGATCAAGAGGCATCCGACAATGATCTCGTCCCTGCTGGAGTCGATACAACACTCAGAAGCCTATTCAAGAAGGCTAACTTGGACGAATTAAACTCACTGCACAGCATTTTAAGTGCGAATCGGCAACCTGCTGGTCGAGGTCTAGTGACACGACTTCTTAATGAAGAGATTCATAGTCGTCCCACATGATGATGCATTCGTTTGTCTCACAAGGATCAGAGACCAAACTTGCTCGGCCCGTTTTTTAACTGTAAATTCTACCCACCGATTCCAGGTTATATTGTACATCTTTTACTCAACCTGCTCATTCTTTATGCTATAAAAAAGAAGGGAAAGGGAAGAAAAGGCTTATTCTTATGTCGACACTGCCGAGTTTTGTTTTTGTCGGAACGCCTGTTTGTAGCTCAGAAGAAGTTAAAGATTGTTGGTCGATGACTCCAAATTTGACGATTTGGCATCCGCGAGCTTTGTTTCTTGCAGGGTTGCCGGAAATTGTACCATCCCCGCCGGTGGTTTTGGTTGTTACTTGAAGATGCTCGTACAAAGAAAATGCTACGAGTAGATGGTGGAATGGCACATGGTGGTTCCATCAAGACTATGACAAAGAAAATGAAATTCCTTATATCCCACTCTTGCTAGTTTAGAGTTGAGTGGAGAGTAAGAAAAGTATAAAACGCGAGAGGGTAATTTATGGTTTTAGGTGTAGCATTTTTCATGGTAAAAAGAGTTGACTGGGGGCAACTGCCTCCGTTCATGGAAGCGTACATTGGGCACGTAATGAGTGATGTAGAAAGAAAGAGATAATGTGATGAGTGCTATATGAAGAAAGGGCTCGTAGAGTATGAAGTCGTACTCAAGCATGAGTTTGTGCCCTATCCATTTTGAAGAAAATTTTTAGTGTGCGACTTTCAGATCGCGTATATTTTCTTTTCCCTGTGGTCCCACCCCTTATGTGGGTTGCTGCATTCGAAGGAATTCCTTAGCTATTGTATGGTTATTGGTTTAAACCTTGGCCTCCCCATTGTGTGGGAAATGCAAATTATTGCACCTCAAATCTCAAAGACATTCATTCCACATTAGTATATACTATATATTACATACCTCCAGATGTCCTATAAGTAAATTGCAGTTTAACTATTAAAATGCATGACTATTAAGGAGAATGTCTCAGTGGGGAGAAAGAAACGGAATCAGTCGGATCACGTCATTCGAACTATATCTCTTGTAAAAGTATAAGAATGATTACGTTTTGGAGTTTCTCTCTCAAACCATATTCATCTCATCCAACGTGAAAGCTGTCATAGCCAAATAATGCTACGATCGCTACTATTCTTGTCCAATAAAATAAGCGAGGATCCCGTCGGCTCCTCTTTGTGAGGATCCCGTCAAATCTTCTTTGTGAGGATCTCGGAAATCCTCAAATCACATCCGTTCATCGTACATCGTACAGTCAGAAATTATTATAAATTTTTTAATTTAAAATTGAATATAAACAGTACAATGTACGATGAACATATATATTTGAAGAATCTCTGAAATCCTCGTAAAGAGGATCCAGCGAGTATCCTCTCTCCAATAAAATAAAATAGACAAGAGGCCAAAGAAGGAGGCCGATGGTCCCCACAAACGCAAGTGACTGAAGTGAATCAAATTTACAAACCCCAAAAGACATGAATAGTCATAAATAGCAAACCAATTGGACAACCAAAGAAGGAAATATATCACCCACCTCGTACGGACGAACAGTTATCTAATCCAACCGTCCAAAATCCTCCACGTGGCCCTCTCTCCTTCCCTCCCGAAACGAACAGAGGACAGAGGATTTAGGAAGGACGACGATAAGCGCGCTCTTGCCGACACGCAGCACGAGTGTCCACGTGGCGGAATCCCCTTGGTTGGCTTGGGACCCCGCGTCTAGGGCGGACGTGTCGCCCACCTGAGTCCGTAGATTGCGGGATCTTTTTTATTCTTTCATTTTCCCTCCCATCCGATGGTACGCTTGCTTCGATTATTGTTCCAGCTGGCGCACCATGAGAGGCCCCACCTGTCACCGCCTTCTGTGCGTGCGTGACAGGCACGCAAGATGCAGCGGTTCTTTTGCTAATTAATCTGCTAATTAATCTAGCTCAACGTACGTATTTTGTTGCTTTAGCACTATTCGTCTTCGCTTTATTGGAGTAGGTCAGGTTTACTTTGCAGTGAATTCGTACTAATTTGTAATAAGTTTTGGTTAGTTAACTTGTTCGATTCAGATCTATATGATATGATTGTGCGAAACTTCATTATTTATTATCGACTCTAATTGGACGATAACGGAATTTTCGTCTATACCAATATCATAAACGTGTCTGTGCAAATATCTTATCGCATTTGTGATTAGAGAGTGTATTATAAAGAAACTCAGAATATATATGGTCCAATTTCAAGTGTTCTTTTGAAAGCTTATTATCCTTGCGATGTTCATGCATGTTGAAATGTTGATATTGGTATTATTGTTCCTTACGCTAATTAAGGATTAAGGCTTAATCTTGGGTCTAGCCTGAAATTTTTTAAGCTTTTAAGTATTGCATGCATTTTGTTGTTGGGGTACTTTAGACTGTTTGGTATGATAGGATAGTAGAGAAACTCATATTGGGGAGCTATAAACCTGATTACATTGTAGAATCTCTTGAAGTTTAGGCACGATCGAAAAACTAAGTTTCTTGTTAACAATGAGACGCATGATATGTAATAGAACCAAAAGCTTGCAGTTTCATAGATGATCGATAAGACGTAAGCAATAGTCTTTATACTCCGGCAAAAATATATCTTTTGTTTATTATTGATCCATCAGGAGAAATGGATAATTTTTTAGGAGATGCTACAGAACTGGACGATTTTGATATGTTTATCAAAATTCAAGAATCAAAATAATTGGGAAAGATAAGGGATAATACACCACAAAGCGCACGTATAGACATGTTAACTACTTTACGAACAAAATTCATGATCGTACCAACTAATTAGATTTATCATAATCCATTTGGTTGGAACAAAATACAGATAAACCTTCAATATAATTAAATATAGATATATAAATCGTTACAAAGTTACGAGAGATGGAAAGCAAGGTTTGAACTTTGTAGTTCAGTTGGTTAAGAATATTAATTAGGGAACTTTAACGAAAAGTTTCTGCTATTGTTCATTTTAACGAAAAATTACATTTTTACACTAAAAAGTCGATAATGATACTATTCACTTTACCCTTTATTTTGTCATTATCGTTAAAACTCAAAGTTTTCAAACCATTTTCATTAATTTTCCTTATTATAGGAGTTCAACTCTCCCTCTCCTATTCATGCGTGTATATAAAATAAAAATAAACTATATAAATGATATGTGAGAGAATTATAGCTCAAGTAATTAAGAATATTTACCCAAGTCCTAGGTTATATCCCCCCTCCCCACGACTGCTTGTAAAAAAATGGCCATTTAGATTGAGGTGCTTTATTACCCCATTTATGAGACTAAACATTTCTATTGTTTCGTATTTTGGTGCAACATAGATTTTAACTAGGGAAAATGCTATTGAGATCATATTTTTGTATGCATTGGTGTACTATCTGACGTGGTAAGTAATGTATATATGCCACGTCAATTAATAAACCTATTTAATTGAATGTTATATAATTATATACCATCACTTGCCATATGAAATGGTAAACTAATCTAGTTTAAAAATATAATCTCTAGCATTATTCTTTAACTAAAACATCAACTATCATTAGGTTCAATACACAAAATATTAGGTTTAAGGCACAAAATAATCATTTTGGGAGAAAGAAATTTCCTACCATATAGCATTTTGAAATCCCCAAATTCAATTACACGAAAATAAATTAATTGCGTTTTGGAGGGGTTTTGGCTCCTTGACGTGGCAAAAGAGAACAGGAGGAAGTACTCTAAACAAAGCACCGATATGAAAACATAACTAAATCTCTTATTATCTCAGAACTTTTTAAACACACAATAGCCATAAATAAGCATACCTATCAATGATATGATCATAATCTTTATATATTGTGGCCAATAATTGTGTGACAATGCATACGGATTGTTCAAGTTCAACAGTACAACTCTAAAACTAAATAATAGATGACAATCTAGGGCAGGGGTGTGGCATGGTTTCACATGTTCTTGCCAAACAAATTTCGTTTTTTAATCTGATTAAACTACACTGTATTAATATTTTAAAAGACCAAAGATAACTCCCAAATGGTCTGGAGAAGTTCAATTAGGTCTTTTAATCAATGCATGTTAGGCTTGTTTGTTGCCCCATAAGAATCAATTAATCAAGAAACAAAAGAAAGATTCTCAGAGCATAAGTGGTTTTGCACACACACGACACCCAGACGCCCACAGAAAGAGAGACATAATAAAAAGATGTCGATTTCTGGTTTCTAGGGCTTGCTTCTTTAGAGATTGAAAATATAATATTAATCTAATAAAACCCTTGAAAGGTGACTTTTTAAGCAGATCAGATACTCGTAAAACCGAAGGGGGTTTGCCCAACATCAGCCTTACCATACCAGATATGCAAAGAAATTGACTAATTTAAAGACTTGTTTGTCCAGGTGGATTAGAAATACAAAAGACTATAGAGTTCCAAATCTCCAAATTTCCAATTTTTATTGCCTAGAGATTTGTCTTTTGGCTGGCATCACCAACAGCAATGATAATCTAGGCTGTCTTTATATGCCTAATTATACATCTAATAAGATTATCTTTAAACTAATACCTAATCAGATTTGACTGCATTTAGGCTCGTGAACTTTCCACTTCTATAATTACCAGTCATTCATGAATCATCCAGAATAATTTCTTTGCATAAATATATATAATAGAGAGAGAGAGAGAGAGACTAACAGCAATACTGCCAATACATAAAGCCAAAATGGAATTGAAATCACATTTGATATGTGGGGGTTAATATTAATTATATGAATATAGTCACTCACTAGAGAGGCAAATTGGGGTTTAATTTGATTGATAATGGGAGACATCCACTTAAAATTTTGCATTAAAATTTTGGATATTATATTATAAACGAAAAGAGAGTTAAATGATTCAGAAAAATTAACTAAAACGATCATAAATTAATTCCATCAAAATCAATATTGATAAGAATCTACGAACACTTGAAAAACCAATCTTTCAAATTTTAAATTTGAAAAATGATTATTTTAATAAGCAGAAACAAATAACTGATATAGAAATCTACTATTAATTCATTGACGATCTGATATTGTGCTTCAAGTACAATAATGCATCATATATATCTGCTACTAGCCTCCTACCTACTTAGCTTGTAATTACATTGGCACGCACTACTGATGATTTCCGATCCCATTTTACCCTAGAGACTAGACATCTAGAAATTTCTGATCACCAAAAAGGGCAAGCTCCAAACCCCAAAAGTATGCATTTCCCTTTCTTTTTCGGACACAGAAAAAAGCACTTTCAATATTTCAAGAACATATTACAAAAGATTTCATTAGACAATTTCCTTTTTTGTGCACAAAAAGGGAACAATCTAACTAGCTAGAATATTATATTTATCGATATAGATATATAGAATAATATAAGAAAAAGAGGAATATTATACCCCAAATGACTGCTGCTGCATTTTTGATTAATTTTACTTTAATTTCTTCCCTCCGGACTAACTTGTAGTTGTAGAAGCAGAACTTGTGATCATGGCCGTACTCATGCTTGACTTTGGATTGTTATTGTTGGGCCTCTTCCTCTTCTTCTCATAACTAACCCCTCTTGCCTTTGCCTGGAAATCACGAACTTCACGCAAGTAGAGCCTCACAACTCTGGCTCCAAAGGGATTGCCCTCAGGCTTCCCCCCGTGCTCATCATAGGCAGCTCGAAGGCGGCCAATGAGGGCGTCCAGGCTGCCCCACGCCTGCCTCAGCGGACAGGGGCATGGAGCAGGTGGGTTTGGGAGGCCAAAGAACGGGCAGTTGTGGATGTGGATCTTGGTTTTGCCGAACTGGTCGAGGTACCGGAGGAACTCCAGTACGTGGGCTCCGCTGCACATCGGGAGCGACAGAGGCGGCCTGTGGTTCCGGAGGTACTGGCAGAAGGTGTTCCAGTCCCGCCGCTTTTGGTTTTCATAGCGACTGGGAGTGGTGGGAGGAGTGGTGGGGGTTGTGGATATTGCTGAGGACGGTGGTGGAGAGATCATGGCCCTGGTATTGGTGATAATAGGGGTTTCAAGGGTGATGCTGGGGTTGTTGGAAATAGGGTTTGAAACTAAATCCATTGGTGAATGAAAGGTGAGATTTGTAGGGTTTCTCTCTGGATCTTGATCTTTCTCACTCTAGGGTTTCTCTCTCTCTCTCTTTAGTATTGTCTAGCTAGCTCCTCGTGAATGAGGTTATGGGTGAGAGTAATGGTAGGTAGTGCTTCTAGAGAGAGAAAGAGGTTTTGCTGTTTGGATGATTAGAGAGAGAGTGACTTCAGCTGAGGTATGAAATTAGTGCAAATGAGGAAGATATTAACATACCCAAAAGAAAAAATGCTAGATTTTGCTTGGATTCCTTAAATATAATTTGTCAGATGGAGAGAGATGGGAAATAATCTTGGAATAAAAGATGGGTAGGCGAGATGTTTGGAACTTAATTAAACTTAGATTTTGGGGATCAATAGAGAAGAATCTACTTCATCATGACTACTATCTTTTTGGGGAAAACTTAGTTTGAATAACAGTCAGAGTACTGCTGCAAGAAGATGAATGATTTCAACAAGGAACAACTTCAGAGATCGTCACCTCTCTTAATTTCCATAAAATGTTTTGCGAGAAAGCTAAAAACCACCTGAGAGTACTCACCCATTAACGGAGTTAGAGAGAGAGAGAGAGAGAGAGAGAGAGAGATTTGAAGTACTAACCAAGATTTCAAGATCTCAAGACTTGAAGAGTGATGAATGATGAAGTGAATTAATTAAGGGAAGAGAGGAGAGGGGTTGCAGAGTCTGTGTTCTTGAGGAATAAGAGTTGAAATAAAGTTAGCAGGAACAAGTAAAGTTAACAGCAAGTGTTTTGCCTTAATAGGACAAGTTAGGCAGCGGGCAGTACCTTGATGGTGACCATTGGCTTACGGACATTTATACGAACACCAACACTCCCTCTCTTAAGCGCGTACATGCAATCACACAACCATCCCACTAATTTTTTTTATTTAAATCAACATGGTCATGAGAATTCACTTCAGATTCTCTTTACGAGGATTTTGAAAAATTTTAAATCGTGTTCATTTATTATACGTCGTGCTATCAGAAATTATTTTAAATATATTTTTATTTAAAATTAAATATAAATAGTTCATACGAAAATTAATCGAACGATATGAATGAACATAATTTAAGAATCCCTATAATCCTCACAAAATGAATCTAGAGAGGATCCTCATTCGGACTAATGAACGTTGCTTTTCTGTTTGTACGGATTGAATGAGGAAATGCATTTGATAGGAAAGTTACCTAGCTACAGATTGATCAGTAATGGACCACATATAATATATGCAGGAAACTTCTAAGCAATTACATTTTTACAATCTCAAGTTAATTAAAACAGTGTCTTTTTCTTTTGCACAAGTTTGAAATTGAATAACCCTTTTCATAATGTAATTATGTTATTTTTTATCGCTAGAATTGAAGGGAGAAAAAACCTTCCCAAGTATGGTGCATTACAATTACTATTATTAGGTTTAGTAAGTTCTAAAATGGAGATTGTTGTTATTTCAATCAAGTGTTTTATTTTCTCACTCACTTTTTAAATAAAATTTTAATTAAAAGTTTACTCGTTTGTAAAATAACCAATAAAGACTTTAAAAGATATATAATATAATAATAACAGGTTGGACGCGAAAATGTAATAGGTCTCCTAGACTTGCAATGGTTGTGAAAGGAATTGACAATA
Source organism: Malus domestica (assembly GCF_042453785.1). NCBI lineage: Eukaryota > Viridiplantae > Streptophyta > Magnoliopsida > Rosales > Rosaceae > Malus > Malus domestica. Next base: position 30,392,306 of record NC_091664.1, on the reverse strand, counting down.
TGTAAGCTGAATTTGCAAAAAAAGAAGGATGAGGATATAAGGATATCTGGAACGAAAAAGTACGAATGTCATGTCAAATTAAAGGGTAAGAAGCTAGCAACTGATGATGATTGAATATTGATGGTAATTATTGGAGTGCATAATCACACAGCAACAGAGTATTTGAAAGGTCATTCATTTGCTGATTGATTATCGTCAGATGAGACTTCGTTATTCAGAAAATAGCATTTCAACTTTTTTGGAATACAGATATTAGAAGTTATTTTAGGAATAATAGTGGATGAGAAAATAATCATTTCAATTTTTAACTTTTATAATGGATGAAATTATAATGTGAGTAAAAAAAATAGAACATTGGAGATGGATCTAGCAGCTTTCTTAGATCAAATGTGCGAAGTTCAACTGAATTTATTTTTCCTTGCCATCTAACTTTTTCAATGATTTATCCACATTGAAGACAAAAAAATAAATAAAAATTAAAGCTTCCATTGAGGTAATTCTTAGCCTTAAATCTTTTTCATCCAAAGGTAATCATAATTAATCTTACGCAAAAGGGCAAAGTGGCAAAAAGTTGTCAAGAAAATTGTGGCACTGGAAAAGATGGAGAGCAAGTGCTGCATACAAATTCCCGCACTGTAATCAAACGATCAAGAAAGCAACAAATCAACGAGGAACCTTCATAGCAAATTCTCCATAGAGTCTCATCCAAAATCTCGTGGTTCATGTCCCTTTAGAATTGACTCTTTAACCGTCGCATGCATGCAAATTAGCAGAAAGCAACGAATGCTTATGCTTTTAGCAAGCAAACAACCAAAATTGTTTTGTTAATTCTTTTCTAGCCCATAATGCGTGTCGAGATTAGTATGCTTTAAGACTTGTTTGGAACTGGTTTTAAAATGATTGGTGCTTCTTGCATTAAGTACCCAGTGCACAGTGCACAAGGCTCCCGCTTTACGCAGGGTCTGGGAGAGGTGCTTCTTGCATGAAGCAATAAAATGTTTTTCTAAAATTCACTTGCCATTTTACTAAAGTTTGAGTTTCAAGAATATTTTCATCAAAAACACTTTTAGCTATTTTAAAAATACTTCCAAACAAACTCGCTAACATGTCTAAAGCAACAATATAGCTAGTTCATTACTTTCTTTTCTTTAGGGTAATAATTATTCCATGGCATTTATGGCTTGAAGCTTGCTTCTTGACAATAGGCTTGTTTTTCTTTACTACGGTACTTAATTAGTGATGTTATATACTGATTACAAATTTACAGTGACAGTTTTCTACCAGTAATTGCATCATATACAAGTTGGTGGTAACACGAAAAACCTGGGAAGAGATAGATAGACGAGCAAGACAGTGGGCTACACCGTTGGTTTGGCGGCGAACGTAGGTGCATGTATAAGACTTCAGAAAAGATGTGACGAGTAGGTTCCCACGGACTGGAATTGAAAGAGACGCAACTTGAAGAACATGGCAAAGAGCTTGAGTTGAAACAAAAGCAATCTGGTTTAAGGGTTCAATAACACAAAAAAAAAACATTTGGATTCACAAGAGAAGTTACAATACTGTTTCCATGGACTTCAAATGAAAGGATGGCAACTTCAAGAACGGGCCAAAGAGCTCGAGTTGAAACGAAAACAATTTTGATTCAATGGTTCAAGAAAGCCGGAAGCATTTGATTTCGCAACAGAAGTTGTTACATGAATGCTCCCAAGGACTTGAAGTGAAACAGAGGCAACTTAAAGAACAGGTCAAAGAGTATTAGTCAAATCAAAATGTTTTTGTTTCGATAATGCAACAACACCAACGACATTTGGATTCCAAAATGAAAATGGTTGCAAGAACATTCCCATGGACTCCAAATCAAAGGGAGGCAATTTGAAGAACACTGCAATTATTTTTGTTTATGTTATATATGCTTCTCTATCACTATCAGTGAGGACTGTGGAGTCTATTGTTTTTAAGAAAAACTAATGAAAATGGCTTGAAAACTTTGAGTTTTAATGATAAGGACAAAATAAAGGGTAAAGTGAATAGTACCAGGATTGACTTTTTTTAGTGTAAAAATGTAGTTTTTCGTTAAAGTGAACAGTACCGGAAGCTTTTCGTTAAAGTTCCCTTGTTTTTATGATTTGAGTGTCTGTTGTGTGATATTTCAAGGAGGTTCGAGGACCAATGAGATTTGGATAAACACATGAAGGTGCACAAAGGAAAAGGGAAAAAAATTCAAAGGAAAAAATGTTTGCAAGAGTAGACAATTAGGGTATGTAATTGTCATATAATCTGATCGTTTTTATTGTCTTTTTAATGTATAATTTCTATTTTAATTGAGGAACAATATGGTAGTGGTATCAATTTTTTCTTAACATACATGCCTTCTTGTTTCTTCTTCTTATTTTTTCTCCCTTACCTTAAATATTAGGACAACATAAAAGCAATTTATCCTAAAATCATAAATGAAAGCACTTCAATTTATTATCGCTCCTTCACTCCTTGTTGCCCCAAACTTCGGTGTTCAAATCCAATTCCAATGTGAACCACGAGCTAGTAGTTCAGTGGTAAATGAAGGATTACAAGATTTTCTTAAAACTAAAAAACTGGAGGTCTCGGGTTCGAAACCCGCTGCTGGTGTGGAAGCCAGACTTGTGGCCAGGGGAGGCTGAAATGCCTATGTGAGTCTTCCCGGCCCCCGTAAATGGTGGATAACCGTGACTTGCTACCATTTGTCTTCCTTTAAAAAAAAAAAAAATCCACTTCCAACTTGTAGAAACATGTAACCCTTGGATAAGATCCACTTATGAAATGTGTTGCACTTCTTGTGCACCTTAGTGACTTGAAAGCCGGAGATAGAGTAAAGATGACTGTGATCAATGGTGAGTTGATAGATGAATGGGTGGTTGGGAGTGACGCCTAAGAGGAGAAAGGAAACGGAGATGGTCGAGAAGGACTGAGTCAAAGATGCGTGCCTCCAAGTCATGACGACACTGGAAAGGGACGCTGGAAAGGTTCAAGAGGGAGGAGTGTGGTGGTGGGTGGTGATGTCGGAGAAAGCTTCGAAGGTCCAGAGTCTAAGGTACTAAGGTCATCTCCAACCGATCCTGCCAGAGGGTCAAAACTAGCCCGAAATGGTATGAAAACCATCTCTAACCGAGGGCTAGACCAAAGGGCACGTGGGCCCCATGTGGGCCAAAAATACCAAATCAGGCCAACCGATTGGCCCAATCCATCCAGCCAGCCAGCCCCGGGCCGGCCCAATGTTTGAACTGCAACAGCTAGCTAACGTCAGCGTGACGCTAGGTAGCCGTTGGATTTGATTTGATTTTTTTTGGACAAATTTAAAAAAAAAAAAAAAAAATTATTTTATTTTCTTATAACTACCTAAGCCATTAAATAACCTCAATCTTAAACAACATTAAACAATATTAAACAAAATGAAACTTAAACAACATTAAAAAAACATTTAACAATATAAAACTTAAACGCCTACTCCATACTTCTTTTGGCCCAAAGATGTGCAACAAGATCCTATTATGGGTACTTCATATCTTGAATATATAAACAAGTGAGAAATAATGTAATATAACAATTGTTATCCAACATAGACAACACAAATGTATAAGCATCCGGACAATGAAGAACATCATTAAGCTTGAAAGAAATATTATTATGGGAGAGAGTGGAGGAGCCAATACGGTTAATGGGAAAACCCGTACTGCCAACAACACCACTGACAAAATCACCACCACGATAGTCATAGGACTGAGATAAAATATTGAGATCATTGGTGATATGCGAGTTGGCCCCGAAATCAATGAGCCAAGGCTAGGAGCGTTGAGCAGTCAAGGCATTGAGACGGGAAAAAGAAAGGCGACCTTTGTTGGTACCACACATATTGAGCCTCAAACCTTGACACATTGGGCCTCATTAGCCAGCCCATAATTATGTAAAAGGAGAAGCCCCTTATTCTATAAAAAGGGACTCCTCCCCCCTCACAAATCGGACTCTGTGAACCCAACAGAGGGCAATACCCTCACAAACACAACAACACTCTCGTCCTCAGGGGGACTCCCCTTGAACTTGTAATCCATACATACAGTTACAGAGAAACAATATCAACATCAGTGTGGATGTAGCCCAAATATTAGGGTGAACCACGATGCATCTTGTGTTCTTTACTTTCTTGCAGATTCACGGTCGGATTTACGTTGTTCCAATACCTTCCAGTTTTGTGCATCAACATTTGGCGCCTTCTATGGGAATCGACACAAAAAGCTATGTCAGTTCTCTGTCATTTTTTTCGTCTCACCGCCATGAAACCTCACCACAACCTCCACCGTGAATCTGTAGAAACCCAGGAACCCAAAAGTTTTTCCAAAGAATCCATCTCCCCTTCCACTTCCTCACGGACGACGTCGTGCTCCACTGCAACATGGACGACATCAACAAAGACCACAGCTTCCGCCGGAACTGCATCGAATCCCACGTCAGCTTCCCCACCGAGTTCCACTATGAGTTCGACTTGTCTGACTCCAACTCGGCCCTAAACTCCCCTGTCGAGTCCATGGTAAGCTCCACCGAGACCAAGGGAGGCAACAACAGCAGTGACGAAGTATATGGTGATCCAGGGTGAACCCAGCGCTGTCATTCGAAGAAAGAAGATGATGAAGATGTGCCTTTGTCGGAACCCTAATCCTAAGCATCTCCGTTGCCTTCCACAACCTTTTCGTCGTCTCCATCCACCCCTTGCACACCATTGTCGCCGACAACAGCCCCACCGGCGGTAACTTTTTCAAAATCTCCCAAAGACAGCTCCTTCTTGGTACTCCAAAGTGCAAGTCCAAGCAGGGTGCTCAGGTGTACCTCTGTGATTAGTGCACGCAAGATCAAACATCCACAGTGTATCTACTTCCTGTTGTGTGACCCGTTTCTGTCTCTGCTCTTCTAGTCTTCCTTCCCCATTGATTTTCTGGTAAAGCTTCATAACAATGGAGAAGATGATCACTCTGAGATATCTCTACCGCTCACTGTCATGTAGATCTTATCGATTAGCCGTCGCCAACCAGAAGCTCCTACGCAACTCCCAACCCATCTACTCTTCCGCCGCTGTTGTTCGAGCCCTCTTCAATTCCTCATCCTCAATCGCCAAGGACCTCTCTTCCGGATTTACTGGCTGCAAGTTGGGATCACTTGCCCGAGATCGTCATCCATGATGCGAAGGCGGCATTGTTCCGAGAATACTGATGACTAGACTGGCAAAAAGGTTGTCACTAATGTTTTCCGGGCAGCGGAGGCTGTTGAGGAGTTCGGCGGGATGATTACTAATTTAAAGATGGAACTTGATGACAGCATTGGTGCGAGCGAAGAAAATGTCAAGCCCTTGTCAGATGAGTACGTGAATGCACTCAAGACCATTTACAATCGCTACATTACCTATTTGGATGCATTTGGGCTTGAGGAAACCTATTTGCGGAAGAAGGTTGAGACAAAGTTGGGAACTAAGTTGATATATTTGAAGATAAGATGCAGTGGAATCAGTTCTGAGTGGGAAATATGAACAGGGGAATAATCATCAACCAGCTCACTCTCAGGTGAATAGGGGGATAATCATCAACCAGCTTAGCTCCACCCCCAGCACAACTGTGAAAAAACCTACTATTCTGAGAAAGCCACGAGAAAAGCAACCATGATTCCTTTTGTCTACCAGGTGGAGAGACAAAGAGAGGTGCGGTGGAAAAGAAAAGTAAAAGCAAGGAATAAAGGAAGGAAAGTAATGTCTGGAGATGGAGAAAAGCCGAGGAAGCATGGCACACCCATACCCACTGTCATTGATGAATATTTCATTAAGTTGTCTTCTGCAAACTGGAGCAATTATTGTATAATTATACTGATCTGTAAGAAAAAAATACGTCTAGTACTCCAAAATTATTCGACAACCTGCCGCTATTATCACCAACTAGGTGATCAAAAGTACATCCAGTACTCCAAAATTATTCGGCAGCCTGCCGTTATTATCACCAGCCAGGTGATCAAAAGTACGTCAAGTACTTCAAAATTATACATGAGCATCACTCATGTCAATCATGCATAAACATTCATGAGCATCACTCGTGTCAATCATACATAAACATTCATGAGCATCACTTATGTCAACATCTATGAGCATCACTCATGTCAATCAACATAAACATTCATGAGCATCACTCATATCAATCAGCTTTGAAAGCTTCATTTACAAAGCTCCAGCTTCAAAAGCTTCAGAGATCCAGCTTCGAAAGCTTCATTTACAAAGCTACGACTTTAAAAGCTTCATTTACAAAAACTTCAGCTTCAAAGCTTCACTTTCAAAGCTTCACCTACAAAGCTTCAATGCATGGTATACAAAGACCGCCTCCGAACAATCGCCACTTCGGCCCATACATGGATTAAATTTCAAGTCTTCAGCCAACATACTTTATTGACTAAAGACTTGGGGGACTACACTATGTACCACACAGTAACTGGGCCCCATGAAAAATACTTGGGGGACTTAGCCCATTATTTATGTACTGTGGAGCGAACCCTTATTTTATAAAAGGGACTCCCTCACTTTCATTAGAGAGCACCCATTATTCATGTATTGAGGAGCAAACCCTTATTTTATAAAAGGGACTCCCTCACTTTCATTAGAGAGCACCAATTATTCATGTATTGAGGAGCGAGCCCTTATTCTATAAAAGGGACTCCCTCACCATCATTAGAGAAGCATCACTGCCTGCTGAGAAACTATCTCGCCGCAAGCATCCCTCTTAGCCCATCACTTATGTATTGAGGAACGAGCCCTTATTATATAAAAAAGACTACCTCACCATCAGTAGAGAGCATCGCCGCCTGCTGAGCAACTGCATCGCCGCAAGCATCAACTCTAGCCCATCATTTATGTATTAAGGAGCGAGCCCTTATTCTATAAAAGGAACTCCCTCACTTTCAACGCCGCAAGCCGAGCCAACCAAGGCAACATAAGTCACAAGCCAAGCAGCCTCGCAACATGTGCTACTTCTAGTTGAGCATCATTTCACATTGAGCACCGCCTCATATCGAGTATCAGTTCTAGACGACATCTAGTTACTTCGGCCTACACATGGACTGAATTTCAAGTTTCCAGCCAAAAGACTTTCTTGACTGAAGACTTGGGGGACTACTGTTGATACCACACATATTGGGCCTCAGACCTTGACACATTGGGCCTCATTACCTAGCCCATAATTATGTAAAATGAGGAACCCCTTATTCTATAAAAGGGGACTCCTCCCCCTTCACAAATCGGACTCTATGAACCTAACAGAGGGCAATACCCTCACAAACACAACAACACTCTCTTCCTCAGGGGGACTCCCCTTAAACTTGTAATTCGTACATACAGTTACAGATAAACAATATCAACATCAGTGTGGACGTAGCCCAAACATTGGGGTAAACCACGATACATCTTGTGTTCTTTACTTTCTTGCAGATTCACGGTCGGATTTACGTTGTTCTAATACTTTCCGGTTTTGTGCATCAACAACCTTCATAAGCTAAATTGAGGTGTTGTGCACAAGCAAGGGCACCATGGCCAAAAGTATTGCAAATCTAGCAACGAGGATGGGAGGAACGGTGAGAAGATGCTGGGCCAAAAAGCCCATAAGCGTTGTTAGAGCCACGGAAGCGAGGGTCATCGTGTTGAAGACGATCACCACTACGATCGCGAAACAGACGGTCGCGGAAACCACCAGCATCGCGATAGCCACTATAGCCGCCACCACCATTGTTGCGAGGCCCATCATTCTGAGGATGACCACCACCACGATCGCCCCCACGAGAGAAACGGCCAGAGCCACGATCACCGCCGCGATCAGAAAATGAGCGACCACGAGAGGTAGAGGAGTCGAGGGAGGCGACCATGACCGAGGCGCTGGAGTCTAGCGGAGTATGAGGATCAGCAAGTTGAAGTTCAGCAGGAGAAGAAGAGCCTTAAGATCCGGAAGAAAGATGGGTATGTCACGAGTCTAAGCAACGACAATAGTATTCTCAAATTTGGGGCTGACATTGGACATGACAACCAGCATCATGTCATCGGTAGAAATAGGCGCTCCAGCAAAGGCCAATTGATCGGCAATACCATTGATCTTGTCAAGAAAGTCAAAAATTGAATAATCACCTCGCTTGGTCTGAAAGAAAACAGTACGAAGCTAAAGGATGCGAATTTGGTTCGTAGAAGCAAAACGTTACTGAAGAGCAACCCAAACGTCACGAGCAGTAGCGGCGAGAGCCTGGTAACCAAGAAAGCCATTAATCCAGGAAAAGACAAGTTGGTCATTCTGAACCCATTCAACATACGCGGGGTTGGGTTTAGTAGAAGCTTTGCGGGTATCGTCGGACAAGAACACCGAGGGGCAGAAGGAAGAACCATCAACAAAAGCCATTAATTGACGACTGTGAAGAATAGGAAGCACTTGAGCCAACCAAAGAGAATAGTTGGAAGAGTCAAGGTTGATGGTGATCACATGAGAAATAGGGGGGAAGACGTCAGAGGAATGAGTGGTCAAATTGGTGGAGACAGCCATGGAGAATGGTAGGGATGATCCGAGAAAAAAGGCAATAGTCACTGGCTCTAAGATACCATAAAAGATAACCCAAAGCAGTAGGAATTGCAGACAAAGCAGCAAAAGTAAGAAAATGTAATTTAGCTCAATCCCTCGATACTTTATAGGGTGCATTATCATTGATTTAAATAGTGTACAATGACTTGACTTACAAGTATAATTAATATACAAATAAGACATAAAGGGAATGTTTTAATAATACAGGGAAATTTGAAAATCATGATGAAATAGGAAACAATCCCAAGAGATCATGAAGGTATCATCCTTTAGTTTATGGCCCGTGAACGTATCATCCTATGACGCCTCATGTACTTATTTAAAGAGATATTACCAGTTCTTGGATTCAAAGGCAAATTAGGCCCATCATATATTTTTTCATGAACCCTCATTAACCTATTTGGATCATCTTGGTCGTCATCAGACTGTCCATCAATATAGCCATCTTGCTCATCCTCCACAATCATGTTGTGTAATATGATGCATGACATCATGATGTAGTTCAATGTTTCTCGACTAAAATTCCCACAACCAATTACAGCTTGACACGTGACACTCGAAATCCTATCCGAAAAATTATTGAGATTTCTTGTCGACAAGAAATCTGCAAAGTTACTTATATATCGGCACATGGCACTTGAAAGCTGTGACGTAAAATTATTGAGATTCCTTATCGACAATAAATCTGTAAAGTTACTCACATATCGACACGTGGCACTCGAAATTCGTGACGTAAAATTATTGAGATTCCATCTCAAAAAATTATTGAGGTAGTTTAATTTAAGTAACCATATTAATTCAATTAAAATAATAAATTATATTTGGCCTATGATCCTTTGGCCCCTTCGTTGGAGATAGTAAGAAATATGACATGACACTGTTCATTAAAATATTAATTTCTTGGAGGATTATAGGGCTAAAAAGAGCTATCTGACCCTCCTTTGGTTGGAGATGGCCTAAAGTGTCAGTGAGGAAGTGAGGTGAGAGAGAGAACTGAGTTTTAAACGAACGGTTGAGATTCAATATCAACCAAATTCAATGGCTATTATTAATTCAACTATATATAAAATTTAATCAAAATATTTATCAGTTTGGTACGAGATTACAGGGATATGGTACTGATTCCCATACCAAAATTTTCGTGTTTTTTGGTTTACCAAACTTCGGTATAGTTCAATTTCGGAATTTATTGGTTTAGGTTTAGGTTTTTTTTAAGGTTGGTTCTGGGTTTTTGGGTTTTTTTTTTTCCAGCCCTAAATCTGATTAGGAATAATTTTTCAAGCGAGAAAATATTTTTTGGGTGTTAACTTCTAATGCTTTGCAAAGAGCAAGATTTTTTTTTTTTAAGGACAACTGGTGGCAAGCCACAGTTATCCACTCCTTTCGGGAGCCGAGAAGACTTATAGAGGCATTTCAGCCTTCTTTTGGCCACAAGTCTGATTTCCACACAAACAGCAGGTTTCGAACCCGAGACCTTTAGTTTTTAATTTTAAGAAAGTTCGTAATCCGTTTTTTATCATTGGACCACTAGCTCGTGTTGCAAAGAGCAGGATTTTGGAAGGCGAGGTTTTGTGAGGTCGGGGATCTGATGAAACTTGGTGTTTGGGAGAGTGTGGCACGAAGGCAGCCATGTGGCACGACGACCGCACGTCGGGCATGATTTTTACTTACTCTACTCCCCAGAACTGCTCATTCCAAGTGTATGATCATCCACTTTTGTGGTTGTCGTAATCGTCTTTGGAAAAGGATCTTGGTCGGATTTTTTTTTAAGGATATTAGGAATTTTATGATCGTGATCGTTCATCGTATATTATGTAGTCAGAAATTATTTTAAAATTTAAAATTAAATATAAATAGTATCTAACAAAAATTGACTGCACGATATATAATGAACCGTCACGATCACAAAATCTTTAAGATCCTTAAGAAAAAGATCCGGCGAGGATCCTTTTCCATCGTCTTCCTCGTCGATGTCTGTTTGAGTGGTGGAGGCCGTACTGGCATAGTGTATTCCAAAAAAAAGAATCAATTGACAAATTGTTGGATGAGGCTAGCTAGTTGCATAGTGGGAGTAATTATCATCAAACAGAAACAAATTGACTAATATTGCTTTGGTTGAAATCCAAGCAAGCTTTAAGGTTAGTATCTAGTGTCTAACTAAAAAGCAACACACATACGAATTGTTTGAGAGGGGGAAAGGGAAAGGGGATAAGCTAGGGTTCCACATTTGGTGGTGAGAGAGTGATGTGAAATAAATAGAGATCTCGTTTTTATGGTGAAAAGATAAAAAAGCAAATTTATGAACGAGATTGGGATAAGAAAATCAATTCCGATAGTCGTAAAGAGCTGCAATCTTATCTCGATAAGAAATAATCGATCATGACATAAGCCGATAATGAAGTTATTCTATTGGAGGCAATATTCCTTTTGAAACATTGATATTTCCTTGAACTCCTAAATGAGTGCTCAAAAGCGGTGGTGGAAAACCCCGAAAAATAGGGTCTCCCTTGCTCTTAGGTCTACCAAATTTTCTTGATTAATGAGATAATTACAATACAAGAATGAGATTATCTACCACTAAATCGACGAATTTAAATGAAATTGAGAATTGAGAATTGAGACTTTAGATTGCGAGCAAGTGGATCATCAGAGTCCGAGAGACCATAGATATTTCAAAACGAAGATATTCCAAGTTCTTCAGCCTCTCTTTTTTCAGTCAACAAGTATACAGTTCCTCAATCTGATAAACAATTACATCGTAATAAGACCAGAAAACGATCTTAATTGTTCTTTCAGGTGAATCATATGGTCCAGAGTTCTGAAATCGAAAACGACATCCCGAATTCATGAACCAGGATGCAGTTTCCGACGGACTACAGCACATCTGTAATCTGCTCGCACCTGGTAATCCGATCCAACATTTTGATTCGCTAAAGCTCATCACCCAAGCCAGGCTGAGTCCGCCATGGAACGAGTTTAGATTTGTGCTGCTGCAGTTTCAGCTGAATTCACCTCTCCATCAACAGAAACAGTCGTGGCAGTCTCTTTCGCAAAACCATCGTCCCCCGCTGCCTGGACAGTGCCTTCAATTTCTGTCATGTTCTGCGGCATCTCAACTTTTTGATCCTTAGATACTTCAGGATCATTTACCTTCAGGTTTTCAGATGCAACCACATTGTCGGAAACATTATCTCCCTCAACAGCAGAAGGCATTTTATCAGGTAAGTTTACATCCTCCGCTGGCATCGCATGAACCTTTTCGGCATCAATGTCCATATCACCTTCTGGGGCTGTTGAAGCCTGTTCCTGCACACCATCCATTTGCTGAATTGTTGCTTCACCATCAGATGCACCACCGGGAACAGCTTTTCCAAGCTCATCTGAGGCAGTTACAGGATCAGGATTTTCAGTTGTCTGCAGAACAGTCACATCTGCTGCAGCCTCAGGCAACTCCAGATCAGAATTCCTCGCAGCAATTTCTTGTTTTTCTGCTTCTGCTCTGAGTTCATCCATGCGGTGCTGTACCCTTTCCACCTCGACTACAAGATCCCCATACTGCTTCTGTAGTTGCCGCTCAAGCTCCTTTTGATTCTGAACTTCCTCCCAGATATTATTTATCCTGTGTGTTGCCGCTAATCTTTCTTGCTTCTGTAAAGCTTTAAAGCACTCAAGTTCTTTTGCAGCGGTGTCAATCTGCTTAAACGTTTCCTCAATTTTTGGCCACAGACCCTCTTTAGCCCGCATCTGGACAATAAAAAAAAGTGCAATTAGTTAATAATCTATAAATTTGGCCTAAAAAAAAGATGAAATGCAGCCAAAGATAATTGTTGGCTACTCTTCTTTGGGAAGTGATTGCAATTTTTCTCTTCTTGCACTCACCTTATATTTCTGGCCTTTGAATTGAATGAATCAGAGGAGAACCGAAGGACAGAAATAAAGGGCGTGTGCACATGGAGAAAAAGGGTGTGTGGATATCATTTCCCTTTTCTTTTTAGGAAATCTATATGTCAACGCTTTGGGTTCCGCACACCATCAGATGGCGATGAATCTTATTCAATGCCAAAGGTTAAATATATGGAGTCCAATGTCCAGCATTATTTCTTTGAATAATTGTTTAAAGTACGAGTCTTCCGTAGATAAGGAGAGGTTATAATTTTATAATTCAAGACTAATGCCTATGAACTTGCACAATGCTCAAATTTTCCAAAGTGCTGCAAAAATTTCTGTTAATTTACGGTTCTAAAATTTAGTAATATAAAGTCCCACTTTCACTCTCAAAGGGAACTAATGATGTTAGCTCAAGATCGAATAAAAACCCAAGAAATCAGCATAAAATTCAGTAAGTATACCTCATAACCATATGTGCGGACTTTAACCTTGTTCTCAATGCTTGCTGCTTTCTGGATATCATCATCCATCTTCCTCTTCACATTCTCAAACTCATTCTGTAAAGCTGCAAGCTTCTCCATATTTCCAGCAACACTTGATAGACCATAAGCTCCACGAGTAGGGAAGTACATGAGATCGTTCAGGCAAGTTTTGTGTGCTTCAAGAAATTCATCAAGGGATTCGTTTTCATGCCCCATTGCAACACGAAGAATTTCTGCATCTTCCTTTATCAATGAATCAGCCTGCATATAACATGGCAATCATCAAAAACATGGAGCTGTATAATCATTAGTCATGCTCAAAGGTAGTCTATAAATCAAAAGACATCAGGTCAAAATGTATAGACAAACAGTGGGCAAATGAATTAAACTGCGAAGAAAAAATCAGGAATTAGTCATGCTCACTCTCCCTCTCTCTCTCTCACTCTCACATAACACATCTGATATTCTGCACAGAATTGGGAAGAAAAACCAGACATTAGTCATGCTCACTCACTCTCTCTCTCTCTCTCTCTCTCTCTCTCAACACATCAGATATTTCTGCATAGAATTGGGAAGAAAAATCTTTTATCATATATATGTTGAAAATGTATAAATATGAATTCATGTATTTTAACATATCAAAATATATCATCCCTACCCATTGAAAACGTATTGCTTAAAAATGATGAGATGTTTGCCAACGCAGATACACGAAAATGAAAACAACATTTTCTGTACTATATCATAGAAAATAAATTGAAGAAACAAAGGCAGTGCCACCACACCAAGCATCTGTGTCCAGAATATAAAGGCGGATGCATATGAAAACAAGAAGACAAAAATGACCTCACGAAATCAGCAATTATAGAAAAAGAATAACACATAAGAGGAACTAAAAACATACATCTTTCAGTTCATCTTCTTCAAAATTTTCTATCACAGGGACAGTACTAGGTCCATTGGCACTGCGCTTGGAACCTTTCTTTTTTCGTTTGTCTACTTTCTCAGTAAGCGGATACTTGGCATTATCATGCTCTAGTAGGCTAAGAAGTTCTGCTTTAACCATTTCATCAGCCTGCTCAATATGAGTAGGAGGAACAAATGAACTCCTATCTCCATCTGCTTTTATCAAGGAATTTCTGATGAGTTCCAATGAGGCAGCAGGAGGTCTAGGGAGCTCCCTCTGCAATACTTTTGATCTCTTCCTAAGTAATGCTTGCTGGCGTGCTTCTTCCTCAGCCCTTTCTCTAGCTAGCCTATCAGACATGTCCTCTTCAATCTTCTCCTCAGGTTCTTCATTATCCTCTGGAGCTGGTTGTACGACAATTTGGTACTCATTCTTAGGCTGTGGTAAACTTCCAAAACCAAACTGCAAGTTTCTTCGCTGCTCCAGTTTTGCACTATTAGGTGTATCTATTTCTTCATTGATACGAAGCTCATCCCTAATGGGAGTCCCCTTTGGGGTCATGCCAAAAGAATCCCTTGATGGCGTCATGCCAATTCTAGGCGTAAGACCCGTTCTTGGAGTCAGGCCGGCACCTCCAGGAGTTGCAGAAGGAGTAAGCATCATATTTGGAGTTTGAATTTCCTTTTTTCTAGGAGTGACCCCAGAAAAATCTGATGGGTGCAACTCTGGATTATCTCCTCCTAATAATGGTGTCTGAGACTCTCTCAACCTGGCCAAATTTTCTGCTTCCATCATTATAGCATCACCCTTACCAGTAGGTGTTCTTTGAGGTGTTCGTGAAGGTGTCATTCCCAGCCTTGGTGTCTGGGAATAATTTGCAAGAAGAGCTCGAGTTGCACCACTACCTTCAGCAAATTCTTCAGCTGCAAGATCATTAGCATAACCCATCTTTGCAATTTCCTCCAACTCATTGTCCGAAATTTGGGGTGCAGGAAGCATCAGTTTTGATCTCTTCCTAACTGTTTCCGGATCATTCATCTTGTTGGCTTGTAGTATAGCTGATGGAGCATCCTGTCTTTGAGCAATTTTGTTCTTAGCAATATCTTGCTTTCTCAACTGCGCTTCCACATCAATCCTTCTCTTCCCCTCGAGTTCCTCAATAGTCGTAGGGAAGTTAGGCTGCTCCACTGGTCTATCTTCATCAGCAACATCATAAAAGCCTGGAGGAGGCTTTTTCTCAAAGGGAATTTCCGCATTGTAGTCTATTCCCTTCCTTTTCCTCTTTCGCTGCCTAGTGTCAATGCCAGCAGCCTTTAATTCTCTCCTTTTCTGCAGCGAAGCAAGCCTTCTGGCCTCTTCAAGCTGTTTCTCCCTGGCTTTCCTTTTAGCCTTCTTTCCCCTAGTGTTTGCTAACCGAGCTCGCGCCTCTGAAAGCATCTCCTTCTCATCCTCATCCATATCAACAGGATCAGGACGAGCAGGCTTCGACTCGGGATTTGGGTCAATCTCTCCAGGCCGCAACTTCCGTGGATCATCACCCGGTTCATAATTCTCATCCTTAACACAAGCTGCATCAAGCAGTTTCTCATACCGCTCAAGGCACTGCGACGGAGTACGACCAACAATCGGGGCAATGGTTCTCCATTGTGTAGGCATGAGCTTAGCAAGATGTAGAAGCTTCTCATCCTCTTCTCTAGTCCACTCAGTCTGCAAGAATCGGGATTATTGAATCAGCATTACAAACTCACCCAACTAAAATCCCAGCTAAAAATTTCCTAGAACATCAAAATTTCATAACTTTCTCCCACCTCAGTGCAAATCAAATATTTGAACCACCGAGACGAATGCCAGTATAACCAAACATTATAAACCCTAATCGAAATCGGTTTCCACAATCGACACACAAAACCTAAAAGCTCAAGCTGCAATCTTTCACCGTCTAACATTCAAAACAGAACATAAATCACAATAATGCACAAAATTTATCAGAAAATAAAGCAAAAGATTACCTTTTTGATGGAGGGGTCGAGCCACTCGTACCATCTCGCCTTACACTGCTTAGCCGATTTGCGAACCAAGAGCGACGAGATTCGAGCCCACTGGTTCTTCCCATACTTCATGACCGCCGCCTTGAGGATCTCATCCTCCGTGTTCTTCCACACACCTCCTTTGATCATAATCCTCATCTTGCCCTACTTTTCTTCGATTCAAACCCTAATAATTGACGATTGGTACCAAAACCCTAGGGTTTTTCGACTGGGACGCAACGGAGAAGATAATCGGAGAATCCCCCGGGGGTTTAAGAATCGGTGACTTCTGGATTTGATAAAACCCTAGCGCGCGGGCACATCCCTCTCTCTCTCTCTCTCCCCTCTCTCTCTGTGATATTTCAGCTCTCTATAATTTGAGGAGTGGATAAAAACAGAAGATCTGCAAAAAAAATAATAAATAAATAAAAAATTAGTAATCGTTTTGGAGGAGGGAAGAGGAATTACAATTAAGAAATAGCAAGTGGAGGAAATAGGAATTTAAGGGCTTGATATATGGACCAGCCCAAACCATTTGATCTTGGATGGTAGCACTATTTTGAGAATGTAAATTAAACGGTTAAAGGATTTGTGAATTTTAACGAAAATTTTTCGGTATTATTAATTTTAATGAAAAATAATATTTTTACATTAAAAAATTAATTCTGATATTATTCACTTTACCTTTTATTTTGTCTTTAGCTTTAAATTTAGGGGTATGATATCCACACACCCTTTTTACTTCTCTTACACATTTTTGGTTTTCGACCTTCAGATTGAATGAATTGAAGAAGATCAACGGACAAAAATTAACAAGGGGTGTGTGAAAAGTAAAAATTGATGTGTGGATAGCACATCCCTAAATTTAAAGTTTTCAATTCATTTTCATTAGTTTTCCTAATATGATTTGATAAAAAATTTTAAGGATGAACATGAAAGTAAACAGTTGTGATCATCACGTAATATTGCAGTATGAGAAGATAGGTTGAAAATGTAAACGAGAAAACCCAACTAAGAAAGCTAATAGCATCTCTCGATCGTATAAAAGAGGCATGATAATCATTTTAGGATGGTGTTATCCACACACTTCTTTTTATCTTCCATACACTTCTCTCAATTTTTAGTTTTCGAATCGAATGAATTGAAGATGATCAAATGACATAAATTAACATGGAATGTGTGAAAAGTAAAGGGAGATATCTAGATAGCACCACCCATCATTTTATACCTTCTTTGCCTATTCCAAGAAGGTTTTTCTTTAGTTATAGATGTAAACATGGAGAAATTTTTAGGGGTACGGGCACTTGTATTAGGTGGTGTTCCCACCAGTGAGAATTTGATACTTAGATATGGGAGACTTTGGATGCGGTCCCTAGTTATGAATAGTCTTTGACTGAAACCTTGTTGGTTTTCAATTTTTGATCCAAGTCCCTGAAATTAATTGATAATTTATTTCTATGTACGTTACTATATTTTTTAAATTAAAAATTAAAATTTATAGTTGTTTATAGTAATGAGATTTTAAATAAAAAACCATAATTTGTGGGATTAAAAATATTAAAATATAAATATACTATTGTGTGTGTGTGTGTGTAAACATGGGTACATTCATAAAAAATAACCAAAAAATTATTGTATCAAAACATGGATACATTCTTCAAAATGGGTGCATTTAGCAAAAATAAAAATGGGTACAAATAAATAAAAAAATATGGGTACAATACAAATAAAACTTTAAAAAATATGGGCACAAAAAGAAATTAATATATGGGTACAAATTAAAACTGAAAGGAAAATTGGTACAAATTAAAAAAGGGTTGCAAATTAAAAATGGGTACAAACTAAAAATAAAAATATATGATAAAAAATTTAGCCATAAATATAAATATACTAATTGTAATATTTTTAATATTTTTAATATTAAATGAATATATTTAGAAATAAAAAATATTTTATTATTGAAATAATTAATGATATTATTAATACAAAGGACCTTGATCAAAAATTGAAAAGTAATAAGGTTTTAATCAATAGAGTAGTAAAAATAAGGATGAAAACCTAATTACTCCCTTAGATATTCTTTTCTTTCTTCTTAAGTAACTAAATTTAGGTGTTAAATTCTCATAGGTAGGGAACACCACCTGGCACAAGTACCAGGAACACATAAAAATTTCTCATAAACAAGGAAGCTAGAGAATAGACAATGAATAACATAACAAGGCTCAAACTGAAAATCCTGAACAATATGAGATATAAAAAGAATTAGTCCAAGTAGATAGGCAATCACATTATCACGACAACATGAATTAATAACATCACGTAACAGTGATAGTAAAGGACCTCTCTGTCCATTGCACTAAAGGAAAGATTACCTTCATGGTCACTGTTATCTTTATTGTATACTGAATTCTCATTCACATATTTGTTACAATACTAACCATTTAACTCGAACATTTCAAAAAGTTGATCTCCAAAAAAAAAAAAAAACTCGAACCGTTCAACTGAAACCAAAATTCCGTAGTCTTCTGCTACTCTAACTTTGGTATACATCTCCATCATGCAGTACTAAATTTTCAAGGCTCTCCTGCCTTCATAAAGAGGTCGTACCTTTGGGATATGTGATTCAGGATTCTACTAGGTTGTTCATGTTGAAGTTCTCGTGATTCACTTAACATGTAAAGACTTCTCCGCCTGAAAGAAAGATTTTCTTGATCTCTTCTTTATTGTATATTGAAGTTCTAATTCATGATAAATTTTTTATTGTGACCGGAACACGAGTGGTATACTACATGTTTTTATATAAGTGGTGATAAATTTTATTTTTTAAGTTATTAACTTTTTAACACACATATCTCACAATTTGTATAATGATACGTGGTGTACCACCCTGTGTTCCGGTTACACTGAAAAATCTCTCCTCGTTCATATATGTTACAATGTTAACCAATTAACGCAACCTCTCAAAATTGAAAACAGGAATTCAAACTCTTCTGTATGCCCTTCTCTAATTATGCTACATCTCCATCATGCAGTACTACTCTTTGGAGCCTCTCCTGCTTTCATAAAGAGGTTGTACCAAAAATCTATGTCCTCAATACTGGTCTTGGAACCATCATTGTTCGGGATTGGTACGGCAGGGTTGGAAGAGGAAGGAGGCTCATGAATTAACCCCGGAACTGGAAAAGTACTTTTTGACGAGAAGTGCTTCTGCTGATCATAATCATCAAGTCTAAAATACGTTCTTGATCTCTTCTTCAAGTGAGAGTGCCAGAAGTTCTTTATTTCGTTGTCTGTCCGGCCTGGCAAGCTCGACGCAATGGCAGACCATCTGGAGACAGTAATACAACAACATCAATCAATTAATATTTTGGTCATATTTAAGCATATAAATCAATTTTCGTTCAGCAAAGTATATATTTACATTTATAGGAGATTTAGGAGTTCTTCCATCTCATAGTACATATAGCCAGCAAATTAATCATACGTCCTATTTTGTGAATCCTAGTATGATGATCAGTTAACTAGTCCATGCATACACAAAGAAATTTGCGTGTGTGTGTGTGTGTGTGTGTGTGAGAGAGAGAGAGAGAGAGTGATGAGGATGAGCAGCTGAGAGCTAAAGTAGCCTTGATTTTTAATTTAACTTCCCAACTTAGCCTAATACACTGAACCGGGAGAAGACTTAATTACATGGAACGAGTTCATTATCACCATGGCATCCCGGCCCAATCTATTTATAAGTTTTCTAAAATAAGGCAAGGTAGCAATGAACCCGTCTCTCTCCTAAACTGAAGTAGGTAGGCTAGCTACAGGAAAATAAATTGGACAACATATAATATATAGGGTTTTGATGAATAGGTTGTGAGATGAGTAATTAGTTGACTGGAAGTAGGAAACAGAAAATAGTAAACCAGAGAAGATCAGTTCCTGTTTCCAAGAAGTTTATGCAGGTTGAGGATAGTTTCTTCTTCTTCCCTGCTAAAGTTCCCCCGTTTAATGTCCGGCCGCAAGTAGTTAAACCACCGAAGCCTGCAACTCTTTCCACACCTCAATAGACCTATAAAGCAAATAATTAATTAGATACTACAATCCATGCATAACAAAGTTCATAGTCTATATGTACGAGCCGCAATTCTTAGCAGGGATATGATCTCGTTTCGCTGTATTTGACTCACCAGCTTGTTTTGGAAGCGCTCTCCAATTCGCATGTCCATATTGTTGGATGTGAGAAATCAATATCTCATCTTCTTCATGCGTCCACGGTCCCTTCTTCATTCCCATCTTCTCACAACAAGGTGAAGGAGCTGGAGCCCTCACCATTTTTCTCCCCTAGTTAACTAGGTAGCTAACTCAGACATGCACTACCCTCTCTCTCTCTCTCTCTCTCCCTCTCTTTTTCTCCCCAAGTTAACTAGGTAGCTAACTCAGACATGCACTACCCTCCCTCTCTCTATCTATTTCTCTCTCTCTCTCTCTCTCTCTCTCTCTCTCTCTCTCTCTCTCTCTCTCTCTCTCTCTCTAGATGCGCATGGGCAATGGATCGTTGATCACTAAGGGGATGGACTACTGGGGTACTTCAAACCCTAACTTTTATGGTTGAACAAAAGCAGATAAATTAAGAATCCATTTCAGACATGTGCTTTTGTTCGGCTCTATAGTATATCCTTCTCGGTTAGAAACTTAGAAGAACACTTTCGGTGCCGAATGGTCAAATATACCGTGCGCCACTAGAGAAGTAGAAAGCTGCCAAATTGATATCAAATACATATTATTCCAAGCCGCCCTGCTATAAAAAAAACTATGTCTAATTGTCTATTGGGGAGAAAAACATGCATGTTTTTTTATGCAATATGCATTGTACATTTCATACATAATTATATAGTAAAACTCTAATTAGATTCATTACTCTATTATCTTGTGAGTATTAATACATAAGAAATATTGCCAATGTGCTATATATTAACTGCATGCACTTTGTATAGTTGAAGGAAAAATTTTATAAGATGACAAAAAGCCAGCGATATATTTTATGGCACATAATGTTGGGAGGTCAATCATCAACACGTGCAAAATATGTGTATAGCAAAGATAAGAATGCTTTGTTGGATGTATGGATACACAAGAAATGACATGATTAAGACGAGGATGATAAGATGAGAGAAAATCGGTTAAGGTGGTTTAGATATGAATGAAAAACCTATAGATGCTCCGGTTAGAAGATACGATTACGAGACAAACTTAGAAAGAGACTCTAAGAAAAGACATGGAGTCCTTAGAGCTAACAGAAGACTTGATGCAAAACCAAATGAAATGACATTCTAGAATTGATATAACTAACCTCACTTAGTGAAATAAGACTTTCTTGTTATTGTATGCATTTTGCATATACTTATATTGTCCATCTGTGAATTTAGATTCAACACTTTAAATTCTAATCAATAGTCCAAGTTCAGGATTGGTTCATAACCATTTTGTGCTGATGGAATCATGCACTGTCCTCTCTTTTTGCGGAGAATTGAAGTCAACAATCGCGCATGCACCATTGAGTTGAACATAATCAATTAATTTCTAAAAGAAGCTTAAATTAATTCTTCAAAGTTAATCCATCAGTCTTCAGACGAAGTACTCATTTTTATCACACCTGCTTAAGTAATCATAATACAGATCTTGACTATGTTTGGTGCAAGATCTCTCTAATTGCACTTTGTTAAGAAAGTCTAGCCACCTAAGTGAGACTGACTTTTCATACATACACGTCAAATTAGCAATTTTATTTCCATGTCCAATCCCTCATGCGTGATCGACTTTGAGAAAAAAATGTTGGAATAATTAGGGTCTAATTGCTATATTAAATCACATAGAAAATTAAGAAATAATTCATGCAATTATATAACAAAGTAATGCATGCACATGAGTAACCAATATTAAATGAACATGACATAATGGATTAAAAAATCTGAAAATACGGTTGAGGCAAGTGTTTGACACTTTGTTCTTAAGACAAGTTTACACCCCACTACGGTGCTCATGGTTGATCGGCGCTTGTCTCCCAAGATACAACAACCACGTCCTTGTAATAGTAGCACTCCAAATCACAAGGCTCCATGAACCACGATTATGTT